>NC_088795.1:11074940-11822940 GCF_011386835.1 Chrysemys picta bellii
CCACCCACCCAAAGCCGGGGCCCACCCAAATGTCCCAGGCTAGTGACGCCACTGCTGTGCATGGACGATCCAGAGAGTATCAGTATCAACTATACTGCCAGACAACAACAGCACCAACAACGAAAGAGGCCACTCTGTTGTACCTGCTGCCTAAGCAGTCTGCCAGAGGCAGAAGATCACCTCCAGATCCTGGTCTACAAACAAAGGACTTGGTCATAGACAAAACCACCTCATCTTCCAGCAAGCGCGAGGGAGGCGCGCTTCATTCACGTCTAACATTGCTTTGCAGAGACACCAAACTAACGCAGTCGTTTCTCCTCTTTCGGGTTGTCTAAGTCACAGAGCGCCACGGGATCCAGCTCCTTGGCCGTCTCTACCCGCTGTTTAATTAAGAAGACCATAAAACCAAACACTTACATTGCTCCCTGGTAATGAACTGAGGTACAGTGCTGGGGAGAGGAGTGCTCGGGTTCGGGGTTCCCACTAGCTTGCTCTTGGCCATCTTGGTGTTTGCCTTGGCGAATTCTAGTCGTAGCGTTTGTGGAATTTCGGGGTCAAAGCGAATTCCCTTTGTCAAAGCAAGAAAACAGAGCGTGTCAGTTATCTGTACAGCCAACATGGAAAACCACTGAATGAAATCAGCACTATGGACGAGTGCCCCGAACACCAGACGGAGAGGCCGCTGCGGCTCAGATCACCAGCACCTCAAGCGCATGGCTCGAAAAGCCAAACAAAGCAAACACAGACCACACTGGGATGGGCATGGTTCTCCACAATTCTGACTCTGGGATCCCACAGCGAGATCCTTGCTGGCAGGCCCCAGCACTTGCATAGGGCTCCAGGGGTCACTAGGGTCTTGGTGCGTGGAGCGGATTGCAGGAGAAGGGCCTTTGTACATAGAAAAACGTACCAAAATTCCAGTTTTAAAGCTGAATCCAATGACTTGTTTTTAAAGCAAATTCTGATCTTTAT
The DNA here is from genome assembly GCF_011386835.1 of Chrysemys picta bellii. Taxonomy (NCBI): domain Eukaryota; kingdom Metazoa; phylum Chordata; order Testudines; family Emydidae; genus Chrysemys; species Chrysemys picta. The sequence goes on from NC_088795.1 coordinate 11,075,913, forward strand.
TGAATCGGCTGATAAAACAGGCAACAATAAGGGCTTTGTTTTCCTTAATTTATTCACAAATAACAGAACTTGCCTTCAGCTGGCTTATAGACCACTACGGAATTGGAACTGCAATCGCTGTGACCATAACATAGTTCACAAGGCAGACAACATCTCATACACACCAGGCGCCCTCAGGCCATGGGCTGTCCAAACTCAGACAGCATTATTCAGTTACGTGGCACAAGGTAGTGAGTTGATCTCTGGACTCCAGTTATCACTAACTCCACTGTAAAGTGACAGCGGAGCCTGCCGGAGGCTTGGGGAAGAAAGGGCAGGATGGCCATACATGAGGTAGAGGGCAGCAATCCTAAAATCAGGGGAAGGGAGAGCAGCTGAAAGGCTCAGAGTCTAAACGAAGGGAGGGATTGTTTGGGAAGGCTGGGGCGGGGGATGAGGAACCTTCCAGGAATATTTTTAAAATTAAAAAGAGGGAGAAATGTTCATGTTTAACTCAGGCTGGGCTCCCAAGCTCCAGAATTAAACCCAATCAGGGTCCAAAAAGGCAAGGAGGAGGGGACAAATAAAGGAAAAGAGAAACATCTGCCTCACTAATGTCCTGGCTTTGAACTGTTACACTTCTTAGAGCCGGGGCAGATGGCTCGGGGAGCTGGGAATGACTTCCCCCTGAAGGCAGTGAAGAGCACAGCCCCAAACTGGAATTAGAACCACGCCGAACTAGCTAAGAACAAGCCAGGTCTGGACTTGGGGGCTCAGGGCACGTCTAGCTGAAATGTTCTTTAGCGACAGTGACGATGCACAGCTACAGAATGGCTCTGTTATATAAGGACCCACCTGACGAGACGCTTCTCTGAAACTCCAGCTAAACACAACTGAACATCTCGTTAGAACAGGCTTGCTTGTGAGCTCTCCAGAGCTTCCTGCTTTTATGCATGGGCCAAAAATACCCACCACAACAGCCTTTTCCCCCTGGAACTTTGGCACTTTCACTTCTGGGTCCACCCAGGAGACGAAGGAGGGGCTTGTGGTCAAGGCATGGGAGTGGGGCTCCGGAGATGCGTGTTCAGTGTTCTGCCACAGACGCAGTGTGATCCTGGACAAGTCACGTCCGGGAAGCTTTTCCGAAGGAACGTACAGAGTGGACTTGTGATGAGACTTAGGCTCCTGAGTCACTCTTACAAGTCACTGAGGCGCTTTGGGACCTTTTGCCTATAGTGTCTCCACACCTCAATTCCCATCTGTAAAATGGGGCGAATGAGCCTCCCTTTCTCACCCCCTTTGTCTGACTCGTCTGCCTAGATGGTAAGTTTTTTGCTCAGGGACATGATACAGCCCCTTGCACAATGGGGCCCGACCCTGGGTAGAGAGCGCTAAATATGACAACAAATAATGGAGGTGTAGAAGTATGTGGAACCAGCCAACCACAATGGTAACTTTGTTTAGCTCCCAGCTTGCGTGTGGGGGAGGGATGAGGTTCTAGCCCTGCCCAGGCTGTCATGTCCATTGCCTGCAGTGACCAAAAGCCATGATCCCCGACAGCTCTTTGATGTCCTGTGTCAGGAGAGCCGACCCTCTCCCCACTGCTCCACAGACGTGTCCACAACCCAGGCCTCCCAGACAACCGGCACTGACCGGCTCATTGGCTCTCATGTCATCACTGCAGAGAAACCAAGGACTGAGCAGGCACGGAGGTGGAACTGCCCTGAGAGGGGGAGAAAAGCCTCCATTGGTGGCCTGCTCCGGATAAGTAAAGCCCTGTAGTCTCCAGAGCTACGATTCTGGCATTGACTACAAGCAATTCTTCAGCAAGAGGACAGCGTACGTCCGGGGGCCATTTCGGTCGATCGTGTGTTTATTTTTACTTTTACTGCTATTAGAGGGTAATGACAACTATGTCCAGCAAGAGAGAGGGCAGGCGAAAGCCGCTCCTTGCACACTATGACACGGGCACTGGGACGCTCACGACTCTCACAACGCTTGGTGCTTTTCTTACAGCCCCAGCCGCGGGGGTCAGGTTCTTAGCCGAGACTCTCCCCTTTCATGACTTTCTGGGGCAAGCTGGAGAGTGTGACACCCCCTCCCCCAATGCTCCCACCTGAGAAAGCAAATGAAGAGAACGTCCACATTAGTATTTTGTAAAATCTCGTGGTTTTAAGCCAGTCCTAAGATCTTTTGGCCCCTCGCTCGTGAGTTCTGAACACTCGGGGTTGGTAATGTTGCACAGTTGGAGCTAGCTAATAAGGGCCAAATCTGGTTTGAAAACATGCCGGCAGATCCTCCACTAGTGTGAATGATCAGGACTCCATTGAAGAAGGATCTGCCTGGGGGTGTGTACGGTCGCCATTCCTATGCGATCTCCAGTAGCAGGCCTGTGCTTATGTGGGATAGAAACAGGCCCTTGTTTTGATGACCCGACTCCACCCGGCTGGGGCGGGGGCACGGCCTCACCAGAGCGCTGCGGCCTCTCCAATCTGTAACGCGCAGGCTCGGCGGCGACGTCTCAAAGCCCCTTCTCTTCTCAGACCGTCTGACAGACTGAGGAAGAAGGAGCTGTTCCGCACAAACCCACACTTTTTAAATTGCCTTTCAAAGAAATCCCCGAGTCCAGGCACAGTGAGAAACGTTAAATAAAGTGCCGAGTCGCAGCCCCAAAGCAAAGCAAGGCTCTCTCTTTAGAGGAGAAACGAACGAATGGGCGGGGCGGAGCGGAACAGTCAGCTGGGTGAGTGGCTAATGCTGCCATAGCTGGCTGGAAAGATGCTCCTAGGGGTACAGGACTGACCCGACGGCTACCCAGCTGGGCCAGTACTGCACGCCAGCCCCAGGAAGGGCAGGGGGAGCGCAAAAGGAGCAATACTGAGGCAGTGACGGCGCCGTGCAGATGACAGCCGCTTTGCTTTAACAAAACTCACATGAGTAGCCTCTAGGATTTGGCAGCCCTAAGGCGATGCTGACACTGGGGACCCTCAGCCAGAGAAGGTGTCTGCACTGTGCGTCACTGTTATCTTCCAAACCAACCCGATTCTTCCCCCTGTCGAACTCCGGAACGGCTCTGGAGTGGAATGGCAGCTCCTATTGCACCTCGACTGCTGGGGACTCGGTACATCCATTACATTAGGAACGCGGGAGAGACACACGAGGTAAAACTGGGGGCACACTAAGATGCCAGAAGCTCGAGGCCCTACCCAAGTTCGCATGAATGAAACAATTTACATGAGTGGCTGCTGAGAGGACTCCTACAAAACTCCATCCGACTGCTACGGGCTGGGCTGCTCCGAACAAGACAGAGCACTGGGACTTGTGTTTCTGTGGAGCACTTCTTTATTAACGGGGACGGTGCCTAGGGCTCACACGGCAGAATCTATGGGTCACATTGCCTGTAGGCTGCCGCTGGGTCACCTCCCGCTATTGTCAACCATCATTGTCATCTAAACGCTACATAGCAGGATATAATGGGCCTCACCTCCAAAAAGTTAGATATGAAATCGTGCATGCAAATCACCTTGTATGTGTAACTAGTCAGCCCTGCAGCTGGTTGGCCACATCCGCACACCAACAAACGTGCCATGAGAGTGAGCATCCACACAGATTACACGTAATATCTTCGTGTGCACAATGGCGCATCTAAATTACGGCGGAAGTCAATCCAGCTCTGGGACACAGAGAAAGTGCCAAACTAAATTCCCCAGGACCCTGAGCCGTTTAGCAAAAATAACACCAGGTTTTTCGTTCCAAATGAAAGTTCCAACATCCTTTAAAGCCTGCGAAGTTTAAATGACCTAATTTGTTTGGCAGCAAATTCTGAGTCCATAGGCTTAGAGCAAGTCACATTCCTCTAACATCTTTAGTATCAGCACCATATTTGGCAGTCGGTATCCTGCTCCTCTGAGCCCTTATCCTCCGGGATTAGCAGAGCCAAAAATATTTTACATTTAAAGAGACGACAAGGAAAAACAGAGAAAGAAATTAGAGAACGGGCTGTTTGCTGTTATCCCTGCCTGATGAGATTACTCAGGGGGTTCCATGATTTCACCCAGAATGGCATCGTAATGAGCTTAACTCTGTACAGACAGCGGGGAGCTGGGCTTGTCGAAATCAACTTTTTTTTTTTTCCATGGGAAAAAGCAGGTTGTAAATGAGTAATTCGCTAACTGTGAGGTTAGAAAATGGCTTCCTTCAGGGCAAGGCCGCTGCTTCTTGTGTCCCGAGGGGACTAGGGACAGCAATCATCAGGTCCAGATTGCCATATTGAGATCTGTGCCAAACTTTTGTCGCCAAGCACAAAACCAAGCAAAACTCCCCTGTTCTAAAGTTTCACTACAAGGTTTGAGGGAAGAGTCACTTAAGTGCACAAACCTGGAGCCAGTTTGGTTTGGTTCTGATGCAAATCCAGATGAAACTCAGCTGCTTCATCTGGTTTGGGTTTGAGTTTTTGGGCCTTGTTGTCAAACCTGGAATTTAAAGGGTTAGACTCTGGGTGCAAACCCAAATGAATCGAAGCAGAGGCAAAAACTAACCCTGCAAAGGGGAGCTGCTGGGTTTTCAATCAAGTTCAAATCACATGAAATCAAGGCGAGGGGTTCGCAACAATCAGTGACATACAGCCCAGGCCACCCCCAGCCTGGCTTAGTTACCGCACCTGGAACTGGGCCGGAGCCATCCCAGAGTTGGAAACAAAGGCCCTGCCTCAGCTGGCACAAGGAAGGAAGAAGCTCACAGAACTGCTAGTGTGTGAGGGAAAACAGGGAACTGATCGCAGGGGCCCAGAGACCAAACTGAGCCTGGTTGTAAAAGGGCAGAGCTGCGCTGAGGCCAGTGGAATTGCACTTCCTTATACCCGGGACGAATCCCAGCCCACTTCTAGAGGGACTCTGTCCGCATGCCGGGGAGAACGGCCAGTCCAGTTTAGGCACACAGACCCAGCACTGCCAGTGGGACTGAGTTAGGGTTTTCCATTTGGGACGGCATTTCAATGGGTTTTTGACGTAATTCAGAGAGCTATAATCTGTGGATGTGCAAGGTGAGCTATATAACCCATGGGACAGTGCCCGCTTTGCAAAAAGACAGCACTGGAACTCCGATCATTTACCTGAAATGTACGTGTAGTGTACCCAGCATATCAATTTTCTGGCCCATCCCATTCTATGAGAGAACAAAGGGCCTCGTGACTGACTGGAACAATATCAAATTAACATGGGACACATTAAAGGGATTAAAAACTGGCTAACGGACAGGTCTCAAAATGTGATTGTAAACAGAGAATCGTTACCAAGAGGGTGTGTTTCCAGCGGGGTCCCGCAGGGATCGGTTCTTGGCCCTACACTATTGAACATTTTTATCAGTGACCTGGAAGAAAACATAAAATCATCACTGATAAAGATGACACAAACGTTGGGTGAGTGGTAAATAATGAAGAGGACAGGTCACTGGATCGCTTGGTAAACTGGGCACATGCAAACAATGTGTGATTTCATATGGCTAAACGTCAATGTACACATCTAGGAACACAGAATGGAGGCCATGCTTCCGTGATGGGGGCCTCTATCCGGGGAAGCAGTGACTCTGACAAAGATTTGGGGGTAGTAGTGGATAATCAGCTGAACACTAACTGCTGAGGTGATGCTATGGCCAAAAGGGCGAATGTGATCCTGGGATGCATAAACAGGGGAATCTTGAGTAGGAGCAGAGAAGATATTTTACCCCTGTATTTGGCATTGATGTGACTGCTGCTGGATACCGCTGGCTAGATTCAGTGCTGGGCATCTCAGAACCACTGGGCCCATAGGTCCTCATGTTGGATGTAAGCCGGTTTTACCGCCCCCCCCCCCCCATCTTCCCCCCTGTTGCTTTGCTCCATTCATCCCTCTGTAAATACGTATTTCCCTTTCTATTTTCACTGTACTGTTCTGGTGGTGGTGGTGAGATTACTCCAGGGGTGTTGGAAGAGGTGCCCCTGCTGAAGGAGGGGGGGAAGTTCCCTGCTTCGTTCCTGCACATGCCTTTTCTTGGCCAGAGCCACCCGCAGAGCAGACTCATCTTGGCCACAAGTGTGCTTTAGTTACAACCGAGTCCAGCTCTGGCGCCCACAGTTCAAGAAGGATGTTGATAAATCGGAGAGGGGTCAGAGAGGAGCCACAAGAATGACTGAAGGATTAGAAAACAGCAAAAGATTCAAGGAGTTCAATCTACTTGGCTTCACAAAGAGAATCATAGAAGATCAGGGTTGGAAGAGACCTCAGGAGGTCATCTAGTCCAACCCCCTGCTCAAAGCAGGACCAACACCAACTAAATCATCCCAGCCAAGGCTTTGTCAAGCCAGGCCTTAAAAACCTCTAAGGAAGGAGATTCCACCACCTCCCTAGGTAACCCATTCCAGTGCTTCATCACTCTCCTAGTGAAATAGTGTTTCCTAATATCCAACCTAGACCTCCCCCACTGCAACTTGAGACCATTGCTACTTGTTCTGTCATCTGTCACCACTGAGAACAGCCGAGCTCCATCCTCTTTGGAACCCCCCTTCAGGTAGTTGAAAGCAGATATCAAATCCCCCATCACTCTTCTCTTCTGCAGACTAAATAAGCCCAGTTCCCTCAGCCTCTCCTCGTAAGTCATGTGCCCCAGCCTCCTAATCATTTTCATTGCCCTCCACTGGACTCTCTCCAGTTTGTCCACATCCCTTCTGTAGTGGGGGGACCAAAACTGGATCCAATACTCTAGGTGGGGCCTCACCAGTGCCAAATCGAGGGGAATGATCACTTCCCTCGATCTGCTGGCAAGTGTGATCCCGCATGGCAGTTCCCACGGCCCTATGTTTTCTTTCAGTGAAAGAGCCCCGGAGCGCTGGATGGGATGGGACACTTATCGGAGAATAATCTCCCATCCCCACTTTCTGCTGCAATGTTACAAACACCACAAAGCACGGAACGGCTGACCCTGCATTCCAAGGGTTTTTTTTTTTAACCTACGTGGACAAGCCTTGGCATCATCTACTTTTACCTCATCTCATATGGCACAATGCCCGTGAAAGTCAGTGCTGCCGGCAGGAAGTGCAGAGCTCCACTGACATGTTTCACACATTTTTTCATACCTCTAAAGCTCTCCCACAGCTTTAACCCCTGTTCTGCCAGTAGAAGAAATGTGTGAAATGAGCCCCCTGCTCACTAATGCACAAGACTAAACCTAATTGAGATGAAGCTTTAAGTAGTTTAAGAGGCAAAAGGTTTATGAGATGGTTGGATAATTTTATGACCAATAATATTTGCACTTAAACATGCTAAGATGGGAGCCGTCTAATCTTATGTTTCAGGGCTCATGCATGAATCTCATGCTTCAGGGCATCAGCTGATCACTATAAGGGTCAGGAAGGAAACTCAACCCCAGCTCCCATTATCCAGCACTGTAGGTATGCGCAAATATGGCTTTCAGAAGCTAGAACCCTTTCAGTGTTAGAGAGAAGACGGTTTCCTGAATATCTTCTCTTAGTACATACGGAAAGGGACCACGGTCACCAGAAACACTTTGAGAGAAAAGAAAAAAAGAGATAAAAAAAAAATAAGCCCTAGGGGTGAGTCTGTTGAGCTAACAGCACAGGCTGGAGTGAGGTTCCTCCTGGAGAATGGATGCAGAGCTGCCAAGTCTCATTCATCTCCAGGATTTTTAGGGCAGTTCTAAAAGCTTCTCTCTCTCCTGAAGAAGGATTTGGTGTTTGCTTCAGGGAGATTGGCCTCCCTCGGCCTGCCCCAGCCTGCCAGACAGAGGTGGTTTATGAATCCTATTGCATTTTTTAAAAGGCAAGCTACTGCTTTCAGAGACAAGCCACAGAAATAGTGTCTGACTAACAGCAGCAGCGCACGCTCTCCTAGGGTGCAGAACACGGCTCCCATTTCCTGAGACCCGCTAGCCTCTCCCCGGCACACTGCTGTGTTCCAGGGGCCGGGCTGGGCTCAGCCTCCACCAAGAGATATGCAAACAGGCGTCCGGCTTCCCATGAGCCATTGCAACCATTCTGAATCTTTCTGCAGAAACTCCAGACCTTTTCTCCATAGCCCCAGATATCTGCCCCAACGAGAGAGTGGGTCTTACAGGGCCGGCTTTAGGAAGTGAGGGGCCCAATTTGAATACCCGGCAGCGGTCCGGGTCTTCGGCGGCACTTTGGGGGCAGGTCCTTCACTCGCTCCGGGTCTTCCGTGGCACTGAAGGACCCGCCGCCGAAATGCCCCCGAAGACCTGGAGCGAGTGAAGGACGTGCCACCAAAGACCCGGACCGCTGCCAGGTGAGTAAAAATTAAAAAGGCGCCTAAGTTAGGCACTCTTCTTTAGAGCGCGGGGCCCTCTTAGGCGCAGGGCCCGAATCGGGGGAATCGGCCTAGAGCCGGCCCTGGGGTCTTACACTTTGCTGGGTAGAAGTTAATCTTTCAGCAGCTGGGGAAACAAAGCAGTGAAGCCTCTGTGAGAAAAAGAGCTGGGGAGGCGCGTGGAAGAGGGTTAAAAAGGAAACGCCCCATGCAAGGGCAGTGTCAATGTCTAGCTGAGGCGGGAGCTGGGATGATGGCAGGCTCGCTATGTGATGCTCGGAGAGGACAAAGGCGAGGGTGGAAGCCATGGGAGAATAACAGGGCGAGGCAGAAGACATCAGCCTCCACCGCGAGGGCTTCCTTGCCTTTTGTTAGTCAAGCTTGCAACAGGGAGGGCGTCCTCCTAGCTCCCCAGCTGATCCTGGATGGTGCGGATCTTGCCTGAGCTCTCCTGGCCTTTGCTGCCCTCAGCTAATGCAGAGCAGGGCATGCTGAGTGTGTGGCTCACGGGCTGCGTGTGCTCCACCAACTGCACTGGCCTCGACCGGACCGTGTTTCAAGGCACTGGCTGATTTGAGCCTGTCAGGCTCTGGGGATCTGGCTAACTAGCCACCTCTTCCTCTCCCAGCAGGACACTGGACACATCTATCCCGCGAGAGACATTCCCAGCGCTGCCAAATATCATAGTCCTCTTGTAACTCTCACGATACAAAAACAAGAAGGAGTCTGGTGGCACCTTAAAGACTAACAGATTTATTTGGGCATAAGCTTTCATGAGTAAAAACCTCACTTCTTCGGATGCATCCGAAAAAGTGAGGTTTTTACTCACGAAAGCTTATGCCCAAATAAATCTGTTAGTCTTTAAGGTGCCACCAGACTCCTTGTTGTTTTTGTAGATACAGACTAACACGGCTACCCCCTGATACTTCTCACGATACAGTACAGCCCAGGGACAGCTAAGCCCTTTGGAGAACTGAGCACTCAGGTAACCGGAAGCGCTGGTTTGAGCTGCAGTTTTACTGGGATAAAAATTCAGGGAACGAAGGGAGTAATTCTTATGTTTGTTATATACTTTCTACTTTATTAAAGAGTAAAAAAACACCAAATGACTGAGTTTATTAAAACACCAGTGCTGTAGGGCATACTTTATTTAGGAAGTATTTATCTTTTCAAATAAACGAAGGAATGACAGTCTGTCATTTGTGAGCATTTCTTTAGGTCTCGGTAACTGCAGGTGACCTCTCAGAATCTCTGTAGCAGTGGTTCGCAACCAGGGGTCCGGGGGCCGTGAGGTTTCAGGGGGGCCACCAAGCAGGGCCAGTGTTAGACTCGCTAGGGCCCAGGGCAGAAAGCCAATGCTGAAGTCCAGGGCCCTGAGCCCCGCCACCCAGGGCTGAAGCCGAAGCCTGAGCAACATAGCTTTGTGGGGGCCCCAGGCAATGGCCCTGCTTGCTACCCCTTACCGCCGGCCCTGGCTTTTAGATGCAGAAAACCAGTTGTTGTGGCCCAGGTGGGCCGTGGAGATTTTATAGCAATTTGGGGTGGGCCTCAGCAAGAAAAAGGTTGAGAACCCCTGTTCTAGACAACTACAAACCGTTGATTAGCATGCCAAGAGACGAACTGGGAAGTTGTTAGTGGTGATTAACTTACAGAGGGCTACATGGGGGAACGCACTGTAGATACGGATAACTAGGATTTGGGGATAGAGGGAATTTGGGTAACTGAAATTATACCGCATTTGGTGTTATTTTTAAAGTCAGGTGATTTGGTGAGAATCTCAGTTTCTATTTTTAAAAAGGGACGTTTCCAGCCCTCATAGTTGCAGAGAAAAACTGGAAAATGTGACCACCTAAAAGCTCAAATGCCAGACGGTCAATAAAAAGAACTTCCTATTGATTCTTTTTTTTAAATCTCATTTTTTTCACGTCAATCTCGTAATTTTGGGGCGGGTCTGACTCATGATGTTGTAGCCAGAGGCGTCCATACCACTGATTTCTAGCATGGCATTATAATATTATCCGTATTATTCTCCTTCCCATACGAACTTCTTGTTTGATCCTTTGACTGCAGCTGCCCATTGAGCAGAGGTCTCCATTGAGCGGTCTCCCCTTCCCGGAGTTGATGCAGTGAATTGAGACCCCTGTAAGGTCTATGAGCAGCTATCGGGGTTGGTCCTGGATGATTGGAAAAAGGCAAATATAGTGCTCATCTTTAAAAAAGGGAAGAAGAGAATCTGGGAAACTACAGACCAGTCAGCCTCACCTCAGGCCCCGGAAAAATCATAGAGCAGGTCATCAAGGAATCCATTTTGAAGCACTTGAAGGTGATCAGGAACAGTCAAAATGGATTCACCAAGGGCAAGTCATACCTGATGAACCCCATTGCCTTCTATGATGAGCTAACTGGCTCTGTAGATATGGGGAAAGTGGTGGATGTGATATACCTTGAATTTAGCAAAGTTTTTGATACGGTCTCCCTCAGTATTCTTGCCAGCAAGTTAAGAAGTATGGATTAGATGAATGGATTATAAAGTGGATAGAAAGCTGACTAGAACGTCGGGCTCAATGGATACTGATCAATGGCTCCATGTCTAGTTGGCAGCCGGTATCAAGTGGAGTGCCCCAGGGGTCGGTCCTGGGGCTGGTTTTGTTCAACATCTTCATTAATGAGCTGGATGATGGGATGGATTGCGCCTTCAGCAAGTTCGTGGATGACACTAAGCTGGGGAGAGAGGTAGATAGCTCAGTGGTTTGAGCATTGGCCTGCTAAACCTAGGGTTGTGAGTTCAATCCTTGAGGGGGCCTTTTAGGGATCTGGGGCAAAAATGTGTCTGGGGATTGGTCCTGCTTTGAGCAGGGGGTTGGACTAGATGACCTCCTGAGGTCCCTTCCAACCCTGATATTCTATGATATGCTGGAGGATAGGGATAGGGTCCAGAGTGACCTAGACAAATTGGGGGGATTGGGCCAAAAGAAATCTGATAAGATCCAACAAGGTCTTGCACTTAGGATGGAAGAATCCCATGCACGGCTACAGGCTGGGGACTGACTGGCTAAGCGGCAGTTCTGCAGAAAAGGACCTGGGGATTACAGTGGATGAGAAGCTGGATTGAGTCAGCAGTGTGTCCTTGTTGCCAAGAAGGCTAACGGCATATTGGGCTGTATTAGTAGGAGCATTGCCAGCGGATCGAGGGAAGTGATTATTCGCCTCCATTCAGCACTGGTGAGGCCTCATCTGGAGCATTGCGTCCAGTTTTGGCCTCCCCACTACAGAAGGAATGTGGACACATTGGAGAGTGTCCAGCGGAGGGCAATGAAAATGATTAGGAGGCTGGGGCACATGACTTATGAGGAGAGGCTGAGGGAACTGGGCTTATTTAGTCTTCAGAAGAGAAGAATGAGGGGGGATTTGATAGCAGCCTTCAACTACCTGAAGGGGGGTTCTAAAGAGGATGGAGCTCGGCTGTTCTCAGTGGTGACAGATGACCGAGTAACAAGGAGTAATGGTCTCAAGTTGCAGTGGGGGAGGATATTAGGAAACACTATTTCACTAGGAGGGTGGTGAAGCACTGAAATGGATTACCTAGGGAGGTGATGGAATCTCCATCCTTAGAGGTTTTTAAGGCCCGGCTTGACAAAGCCCTGGCTGGGATGATTTAGTTGGGATTGGTCCTGCTTTGAGCAAGGGGTTGGACTAGATGACCTCCAGAGGTCTCTTCCAACCCTGATCTTCTATGATTTTATGACCCTCTAGGCAGTTCAGCTGCTCATCTCAGAGGGGCCTGGCAGTAAAATCCCACCATCCCTAGGCTACCCCTATGAGTGGAGATACAGATAATGTCCAAATTAGAGCAGCGGCACCTTTGTGTAACCAGAAACCTGCTTACAGGCCTCTGCCTTCTCCCTCCCTCCTCCCCCCGCCACATTCTGGGGCTTACCATGTGCCCTCAGAACCGCACACACACAGTCATGGTAGCACCGCGCACTCTCGCAGGCTACCTGTCAAACGTCCACCGCATTGTCACCCAAACACGAGGCACCTGGAAAACTGCGGAGATCGCAGTGTTTAGCCCTGGGCAGATCTGGAGAGAAGACTCAGAAAGCAGATGCTGCTTCCAACTCGCTTTGCAGGATGGAGCAACGGCTTCCCTCCACGTCTAACATTTGGATGGCACCTTGTCTGTGCTATTCCTCCATGGTGTGTTCTTAGCCCAGCTCCACAATTCGCTCTGCTACTCAACGTACCCTCATCTGACACCAGGTATTCCTCCTCCTCTCCTCCAGTTTTTGCTGGCATATTGAGCACGGAGCTCCAGATTAGCCCCAGATCCTGAATGAACTTTGCAAGAGAGCAAGGTGGTAGCAAGTTGTAGGCAGGGAAACAGACCTGGCAGGGGAATAGCTGCATAATTGTTTCCCCCCTAGACATATGCATTGTGTTAGCTAGCATTTCCCATGAGGGCACAGCCGTGATGTGAACGAATCAGGGCAGACAATGAAGCAAGAGCAGATGCTTTAAAGAAGCCATAAAACTGATCTTGGAGGTGTCACTAGAACCAGTTCGTCCAGATCTCTTTATTGTTTAAGAAACTTACAAGGCTTGATCCTTGAGCTTTGGCCCCATCTCCTACCGAGGCGGTGACCTGGCTCTCCCCATCTAGGCGAGAATGGAGACATGCCAGCCCAAACTGGTGTCAGTTCTATGCTCCCGCAGTGTTCCTCCACTGTGTGCAGAGACTGCGTGGGCAGAACTCAGCATTGCTGCCTGTGCTGACGGACATGTGACACAGCTGCCCAGATGTGCCAGCCAGCGACATGCTCCTCTGCTAAGCAGCAGGACTTGTCTGGTCACAGAGCTTTGCTTTATGGTATTCAGCGTATGGAGAAGACTCACCTACCCCTGGAGGGTGCCGCTCTGCCCCTCGGGCCAGCTCCTTCCACTCATGCCAGCGCAGCATATGCTGCATGTGCAGCCATGCACACCTTCCTCTGGCCTCCAGGAAAATCACAGTCCTGTGCCCTCTCCATGTTCCTCTTTATCTTGAGGGAGATGGAGGATCGGGATGTGGCAAACAAACATCCTCCCTCCTAATCCTCCTGACATGACCCGCTGGGGGCCAGTTCAGCCCAGCTTAAGTTGGTTACAATTCCCATCCACCCCCACTACCTCTCCTCAGCCTCCGCTGATGTATCTCTCCCTTTCCGGTGGCACAGCCTACTGGATGACTAGCAACTTCCAGAGGTAAATAACAACCCCCTGCAATGCAGCAGGAATACCACAACGCACAACAAGCTGGCTTGTCCAGATAGACCTTGGGACAGGGCAAGTACTTGAGGGCAAGGTCACCACCCCGTGCAGAGACCCTCACCATTCTCCCAGGCGAAAAAGGGCTAGGCTGAGCTAGTCACAATGGAAGAGACCTCAAGGAACTCCTAGGCAGGTGGCACTCCTTCCTGAGTCTACACTGACCCAACCCCCCAACGGCAGGTCAAAGGACCTCTCGGCCTCCCTGGCAGCCATACCAAAGTCACTGGGTGGACTGCAACCCTTCTGGTGACAGCCTTCAAGGAAGAAAATAAAGTCCCTGGTACCACACTTTCCAATTTCTCAGAGAGGGAAGAATAAATCCATCCACTCCTACAGGGTCCTGCAGATGTGAAACAACACTTCCTGGCCAGGCGTATCAAAGGCTGCTCCTAGAGATAACAGGTTTCTCTGGGCCTGTTGCTAGGGAGGGATTGTCCGCCATAGGTAATACATCACTGGTCCAAAATTAGGTCTAAAAGCTGCCTGGCAAAGGGGCTGGCTAACTGGGGTCAAGATGAAACGGCAGTTCCTCCAGCAGCACCTACTCAATAACCCCCACCCCCGAAGGGGAGGTCAGAGGCTGGATAGCTGGCTCATGTCAAGCGAGGGGCCTGAGACAGGGCCTCCTGTTGTCTGTGGGTCGTGCATTCCTGAAGGGAAACTTTCACCACCCCCTAAATAATGTTCCCCCCCAAATACTCTTCACAGTGCTCTCTTCCCTAGCCAGGGAGAGCGGGATCCAGCTCGCAAGTGATGGGGGGCACACAAGATCTCACGGAGCAAAATTTGGCTGAAGAAGACTGTGCATTTATAGCTGCCTGCCTAGCACTTTGTGGGTTTGACAAAATTAGAATTGATCTTTTCAGCAAAGCAGGTGCACTGTTATTGTTTATATAGACTGATACACAGGCACTCACAGTACCCTCGGCCAGTGGCTCTCAACCTTTAGTCTGAGTCGTCTTGGGTACCCCAAGTTCCCCCCCTCACTTCAAAATGACTTGCTTACAGAATCAGACATAAAAATACAGACGTGTCACAGCGCGCTGTTACTGACACGTTGCCGACTTTCTCATTGTTACCATAGAATGATCAAATCAAACAATTGTAAGTACAATATTTACATTCCATGTCAGTGTATCATATAGAGGACAGGATAAACAAGTCAGTGTCTGGATGAAATTTTAGTTTGTACTGATTTCCATAGTGCTTTGTACGTAGCCTGTGGTAAAACTAGGCAAATATCTAGATGAGTTGCTGTACCCCCTGGAAGACCCCTGTGTGCCCCCAGGGTTCACAGACCCCTGGCTGAGAATCACTGGCCTAGGCAGAGCTGGGAGTGATGCTGATAGCTAAGATTACCCAACATTTCTCATTATAACTCCCTGTTTCAAGCTTTTACAATTTTCAACAACACAGACAGAGAGTTGGGAAGGAGCTGGCGTGTGTGTATCTCTGAGACAGGGTGTTGGATAGGAACTGGGGTGTGTGTATCTCTGAGACAGGGTGTTGGATAGGAGCTGGGGTGTGGAGCTGGGGTGTGCGTATTTCTGAGACAGGGTGTTGGATAGGAGCAATGGGGGAGGGAGTAGGAGACAGGGTGTTGGATAGGAATGGGTGATATGGACTCATCTGGATATTGAGAGGGGGTTGGATAGGAGCAGAGAGGGTAGGGGGTAAGAGATGGGGGTGGGAGGTAGGAGCTGGCAGTTGGAGGAGGCAGGAGGCGGTGGGAGGTAGGAGCTGGCGGTTGGAGGGGGAAGGAGGGGGTGGGAGGTAGGAGCTGGCGGTTGGAGGGGGCAGGAGGGGGTGGGAGGTAGGAGCTGGTGGTTGGAGGGGGTAGGAGGGGGTGGGAGGTAGGAGCTGGTGGTTGGAGGGGCGGGAGGCAGGAGCTGGCGGTTGGAGGGGGAAGGAGGGGGTGGGAGGTAGGAGCTGGTGGTTGGAGGGGGAAGGAGGGGGTGGGAGGTAGGAGCTGGCGGTTGGAGGGGGAAGGAGGGGGTGGGAGGTAGGAGCTGGCAGTTGGAGGAGGCAGGAGGCGGTGGGAGGTAGGAGCTGGCGGTTGGAGGGGGCAGGAGGGGGTGGGAGGTAGGAGCTGGTGGTTGGAGGGGGCAAGCGGGGGTGGGAGGTAGGAGCTGGCGGTTGGAGGGGGAAGGAGGGGGTGGGAGGTAGGAGCTGGTGGTTGGAGGGGGCAAGCGGGGGTGGGAGGTAGGAGCTGGCGGTTGGAGGGGGCAGGAGGGGGTGGGAGGTAGGAGCTGGCGGTTGGAGGGGGAAGGAGGGGGTGGGAGGTAGGAGCTGGCGGTTGGAGGGGGCAGGAGGGGGTGGGAGGTAGGAGCTGGCGGTTGGAGGGGGCAGGAGGGGGTGGGAGGTAGGAGCTGGCGGTTGGAGGGGGCAGGAGGGGGTGGGAGGTAGGAGCTGGCGGTTGGAGGGGGCAGGAGGGGGTGGGAGGTAGGAGCTGGCGGTTGGAGGGGGCAGGAGGGGGTGGGAGGTAGGAGCTGGCGGTTGGAGGGGGAAGGAGGGGGTGGGAGGTAGGAGCTGGCGGTTGGAGGGGGCAGGAGGGGGTGGGAGGTAGGAGCTGGCGGTTGGAGGGGGCAGGAGGGGGTGGGAGGTAGGAGCTGGCGGTTGGAGGGGGCAGGAGGGGGTGGGAGGTAGGAGCTGGCGGTTGGAGGGGGCAGGAGGGGGTGGGAGGTAGGAGCTGGTGGTTGGAGGGGGCAGGAGGGGGTGGGAGGTAGGAGCTGGTGGTTGGAGGGGGCAAGCGGGGGTGGGAGGTAGGAGCTGGTGGTTGGAGGGGGAAGGAGGGGGTGGGAGGTAGGAGCTGGCGGTTGGAGGGGGCAGGAGGGGGTGCGAGGTAGGAGCTGGTGGTTGGAGGGGGTAGGAGGGGGTGGGAGGTAGGAGCTGGTGGTTGGAGGGGCGGGAGGCAGGAGCTGGCGGTTGGAGGGGGAAGGAGGGGGTGGGAGGTAGGAGCTGGTGGTTGGAGGGGGCAAGCGGGGGTGGGAGGTAGGAGCTGGTGGTTGGAGGGGGAAGGAGGGGGTGGGAGGTAGGAGCTGGCGGTTGGAGGGGGCAGGAGGGGGTGGGAGGTAGGAGCTGGTGGTTGGAGGGGGCAAGCGGGGGTGGGAGGTAGGAGCTGGCGGTTGGAGGGGGAAGGAGGGGGTGGGAGGTAGGAGCTGGCGGTTGGAGGGGGCAGGAGGGGGTGGGAGGTAGGAGCTGGTGGTTGGAGGGGGCAGGAGGGGGTGGGAGGTAGGAGCTGGCGGTTGGAGGGGGAAGGAGGGGGTGCGAGGTAGGAGCTGGTGGTTGGAGGGGGCAGGAGGGGGTGGGAGGTAGGAGCTGGTGGTTGGAGGGGGTAGGAGGGGGTGGGAGGTAGGAGCTGGTGGTTGGAGGGGGAAGGAGGGGGTGGGAGGTAGGAGCTGGCGGTTGGAGGGGGCAGGAGGGGGTGGGAGGTAGGAGCTGGTGGTTGGAGGGGGCAAGCGGGGTGGGAGGTAGGAGCTGGTGGTTGGAGGGGGAAGGAGGGGGTGGGAAGGAGGAGCTGGCGCTGGTTGGATAGGAGCAGAGAGGGTAGGGGATAAGAGGTGGAGGTTGGAAGTGGGTGGGAGGGAGGAGCTGGCACTGGTTGGATAGGAGCAGAGAGGGTAGGGGATAGGAGGTGGCGGTTGGAGGGGTTGGGAGGGAGGAGCTGGCACTGGTTGGATAGGAGCAGAGAGGGTAGGGGTTAAGAGGTGGCGGTTAGAGGGGGTGGCAGGGAGGAGCTGGCGCTGGTTGGATAGGAGCAGAGAGGGTAGGGGACAGGTGGTGGCGGTTAGAGGGGATGGGAGGTGGGAGCTGGCACTGGTTGGATTGGAGCAGAGAGGGTAGGGGATAAGAGGTGGAGGTTGGAGGGGGGTGGGAGGGAGGAGCTGGCACTGGTTGGATAGGAGCAGAGAGGGTAGGGGATAGGTGGTGGGGGTTGGAAGGGGGTGGGAGGGAGGAGCTGGCACTGGTTGGATAGGAGCAGAGAGGGTAGGGGATAGGTGGTGTTGGTTAGAGGGGGTGGCAGGGAGGAGCTGGTGCTGGTTGGATAGGAGCAGAGAGGGTAGGGGATAGGTGGTGTTGGTTAGAGGGGGTGGCAGGGAGGAGCTGGCACTGGTTGGATAGGAGCAGAGAGGGTAGGAGATAGGTGGTGGGGGTTGGAAGTGGGTGGGAGGGAGGAGCTGGCGCTGGTTGGATAGGAGCAGAGAGGGTAGGGGACAGGTGGTGGCGGTTAGAGGGGATGGGAGGTGGGAGCTGGCGCTGGTTGGATTGGAGCAGAGAGGGTAGGGGATAAGAGGTGGAGGTTGGAGGGGGGTGGGAGGGAGGAGCTGGCACTGGTTGGATAGGAGCAGAGAGGGTAGGGGACAGGTGGTGGCGGTTAGAGGTGGTGGCAGGGAGGAGCTGGCGCTGGTTGGATAGGAGCAGAGAGGGTAGGAGATAGGTGGTGGGGGTTGGAAGTGGGTGGGAGGGAGGAGCTGGCGCTGGTTGGATAGGAGCAGAGAGGGTAGGGGATAGGTGGTGTTGGTTAGAGGGGGTGGCAGGGAGGAGCTGGTGCTGGTTGGATAGGAGCAGAGAGGGTAGGGGACAGGTGGTGGCGGTTAGAGGGGATGGGAGGTGGGAGCTGGCACTGGTTGGATTGGAGCAGAGAGGGTAGGGGATAAGAGGTGGAGGTTGGAGGGGGGTGGGAGGGAGGAGCTGGCACTGGTTGGATAGGAGCAGAGAGGGTAGGGGATAGGAGGTGGAGGTTGGAAGGGGGTGGGAGGGAGGAGCTGGCACTGGTTGGATAGGAGCAGAGAGGGTAGGGGATAGAAGGTGGCGGTTGGAGGGGGTGGGAGGGAGGAGCTGGCGCTGGTTGGATAGGAGCAGAGAGGGTAGGGATTAAGAGGTGGTGGTTGGAGGGGTGAGGTGCTGGAGGGGGGGTTGCATTGGCATTTGATAACTTGGGAGTTCTTGATTTTGTACTTCCCTGTGGTGTCAGGGACGCACTTGTGGGTATGCTATCTATAGACCATGTGCTCACAGGATGGGCCGGATCTGCACTCACAGCGAGTTTACAGTCAGTGAAGCTGAGGAATGCTGGGGGCAATGTCAGCCTTCCTGCTGGCCTGACCCTGGCTCAGCCCCTTCACGGGCAGGGGAGGAGGAGGTGCTTAGAGCTAGCTTGAAACCAGCTGGGGATTCCCCTCTATCCGGGCAATCCTCTCTGCCCCAGAGCTGCCTTCCAGCTGCTGCTGCGGTCACACAAACACCTGGAGCAGGGCCGAGAGTCTGGCCTAGCTATGAAAAATTCCCTGACAGAATCACGTTGAGATGGAGTACACGGTAGGACAAGTAATGGGGTTAATCTGCAGCAAGGGAGAGTTAGAAAGATTTCCCTAATATCAAACCTACCTACAAGGCTAGTCAAGCTCTGGAACAGGCTTCCAAGGGAGGTTGTGGAAGCCCATCATTGGAGAACAGGCTGGACAAACACCTGTCAAGGATGGTCTGGGTTTACTTGGTCCCACCTCAGCGCAGGGGGCTGGACTAGAAGACTTGAGGTTCCTTCCAGCCCGACATTACTACGATTCTAATTAAAATAATTACATTACAGGGATGTTGTAATTATCCTAAAACCGAGTGTTCTGATCCCTGGAAATCTGCAGAGAAGGTTAAACTTAAAACACATCCAAATACGTGACGGTAAGAAGTGCATCCGAATAACCTTCACTTTGGCCTGTGGTGGTTTATGGACATTTTTTGCCACTGTGCTGTTGGAGGTAGAGAGTTGCACTAGGAGGTGAATGAATGCAAGCAGTGGCCATCTTTGCTAAGGCAGCCTCACTTTGATGCTAGCCATTTTGAAAGAGGGAAGATCTTTGTGGAATTCTCACCTTATCCGTGAGCCTTTGCTGAAGAAGAAACTTTCAGTTTTGAAGTAGAATAGCAAAAGAGACCAAGAATCCTAAAAATAATACTATAAATATAGTCCATGCACAAGATTTCACTGAGTTTGAATAGTCTGTGTTATTCTGTTACTAAGACCATTAAGGACAAAAATAGGTTTGACAGACTTTCTTAACGGAGTCATTTAAAATTCATTTTTAACGGATTATCTAATTACAGCTTTCATAGCTTCGTAGATTCCAAGGCCAGAAGGGACCATTGTGATCATCTAGTCTGACCGCCTGTATAGCGCAGCCCAGAGAACTTCCCAAAATAACTCCTAGAGCAGATCTGTTAGAAAAACATCCCATCTTGCTTTAAAACTTGCTAGTGATGGAGAATCCGCCATGACCCTTCGTAAATTGTTCTAATAGTTAATTACCCTCACTGTCAAAAATGTCCACCTTGTTTCCACTCTGAATTGGCTCTTCAACTTCCAGCCTTTAGATCATGTTATCCCTTCCTCTGCTAGACCGAGGAGCCCGTTAGTAAATATTTGGCCCTCAAGCAGAGTTGGACCTTGCAAGGGAATTAAAACCAATAATGAACAGCTCTAGTGCCATATAAGGAAGAAGAAAACAAGGAAACAATAAGTGAGACCTCGGGATGAGGATGGGGTGGAGATTAAAGATTATCTAGGCATGGCCCAACACCTAAACATATACTTTGCCTGGGTTTTAAATAAGGGTAAAGAGGTGCTTAGGGATAGTGGCAGGGTGGCTAATGGAAATGAGGATATGGAGGTAGAAATGTCCATGGTGGAATCTCTGGAGTGCCACCCAGCTCCACTCCTGGCCCCAGCCCTGCATCCGGGGCTCCAGGGGGAACGCAGACATGGGTAAGGAGGGACACAAGGTAAAAAGTTTGGGGACCACTGTCTTAATGGGACTAAATCAGGGGGGCCAGATAATCTCCATCCAAGAATATTAAAGGAACTGGCACATGAAATTGCAAGACTAATAGCAAGGATTTTTAATGACTCTGTAAACTTGGGTGTCTTACCCTATGACTAGAGAATTGCTGATATAGTTCCTATTTTTAAGAAAGGAAAAAAAGTGATTCGGGAAACTACAGGCCTGTTCGTTTGACCTCAATCGTATGCAAGCTCTTGGAACAAATTTTGAAAGAGAAAGTAGTTAAGGACAGAGGTGAACGGTAATTGGGATAAAATACAACATGGGTTTACAAAAGGTAGATCATGCCAGACCGACCTGATCTTCTTTGAGGAGAAACTGATTTTTTAGACAAAGGAAATGCAGTAGATCTAATCTACTTGGATGTCAGTAAGACATTTGATATAGTTCCATATGGAGAAGATGGGGATTCATGGGAGAATTGAATGGTAGATAAGGAACTGGTTAAAGGGGAGACTACAGCCTGTCATACTGAAAGGTGAACTGTCAGGCTGGAGGGAGGTTACTAGCAGAGTTCGTTGGGGATCAGTCTTGGGACCAATCTTATTTAACACTTTTCTTACTGACCTTAGCACAAAAAGTGGGAGTGTACTAATAAAATTTGTGGATGATGAAAAGTTGGGAGGTATTGCCAATATGGAGGAGAACCAGAATATCATACAAGGAGGTCTGGACAACCTTGTAAACAGGAGTAATAGAAATGGGCTGAAATTTAATAGTGCCAAGTGCAAGGTCATGCACTTAGGGACTAACAAGAAGAGTTTTTGCTCTAAGCTGGGGCTGTATCAGCTGGAAGGCACAGAGCAGGAGAAAGACCTGGGTATAGTGGTTGTTCACAGGATGACTATGAGCTGCCAATGTGAAGCAGCCATGAAAAAGGCTAATGTGATCCTAGGATGCATCAAGCGAGGTATTTCCAGTGGAGAAGGGAAACTTAACAAAAAGGAATTCATCAGGGTCAGAGAGCAAACGAAAATAATTTCAAACCGAACAGTTAAAGTTTGGCAAAAGAATTAGCAACTAAAAATAAAGTATAATGATGGAAAATGTTAGGCAACATTAAGTTCAGACATCACAACTAGCCCCACCCATAAGAACTTGTATGTGGGGTCAAACCTCAGCTGGTGGCTTCAATGGAGCTGCTCTGATTTATAGCAGCCGAGGATCTGATTGGGTATGTCTCTGTAGTAGCATTGCTGGGTGTCTCAGGTGAGCTCCTTGATTCAGCTGACAAAGTGGACTCCTGAGAACTCTACGAGTACAAATAAAACTCACTGGGCTTAGTTTTGGTTGTAGCCATTGTTTGACAGAGCTGGACCTTGATCAAACTGTGAGATTCAAAGAGTAAATCTGATTCACATCTCTGATGTAGCGTGCTCAGACTTTGAGCTCCTGGTATCAAGGGTTTCTCCTTGCAAGATGCCCCCTGATTTTCAGAAAACTGAGAAGATCGCAGAAGCCCTTGTTTTTCTGAAAAGAGACTGATTCGAGTATATGCCAATAAAATGAGGAATGTGGACAGCAAAGTATAAAAATGGGGAAGAGAGATGGACACTTAGGAAGTAGTGAGGAATGTTCAGTTAGCAGGTGATAAACAGCAGAGCAGGAAACACTTGGGAAACGGGATATTTACAAATCAGCAGGTGCAGATGATATATATCCCCATGTTGAAGGAATTTAGAGAACTACTGGCAATCATTTGGGGAAAGTCCTGGAGAACTGGGGGAAATAGAAAAGGACAGAAGAAAAAATGTTGATCTTCCCCAGCACCCAAAAACCATGCGAATCAGTAAATCTAACTAAAATCCCTGGGAAAAGAATATAAATCGGTAAACCTTCACACCAGAGGAAAATGAAAACATGGGCAATAAGCAGCGTGTTTATGAAGAGCAACCTGTGTACAATCAATCTCTTTGCTATGTTGGATACAGATATAAAATGGAAGAAGAGAACACAATTAATATCTGCACTTTGCTAAATGTTGGATACAGCATCTCAGTGCGTCGTACAGGAGGAATTCCATGTTTTGTATGCACAACTCAGGAGCAACTTTCAGAGGGCTTAGCCGTTAGTCTGCTATCAAGGTGATATCTCACCCCACGTATGTATAGAAGGAATGCACATCTGCAGTTCATTCCCTTGCCCATGCTGCCCCCCAGCCCTCCTCCACACACAGCGTGAACGCATCAGCCAAAGGGAACTGTTGCTTATAGCATCAGGTACTTACATTCAGCGCATTCTTAGCAGCTTCTGCTTCTGAGCGACTGTCAAAGCTGACAAACCCTACAGGCTGAGGAGAAAAGAGAAGAGGAGAGGGTCAGGGGATGACTCAGGGAAGGAGCAGCACCCTCGCCTCACAGATACAGGGACCCTGCTCACTAGCACCCACTAAGGATACTTGGGACCTGTAGTCCCCAACAGTCATCTCCCTGTGTCAGAGCTGAGGGGAGCCGAGAACCACCCTGCAGATCTCCAAGGGCCATATCTGCCCAATGGGCTTCACTTTGGCCACCTCTGCTATAAAATCACAACCTCTGCTGCCTTCCCCACCTTCCTCTGGAAGGTCTAAGTGTGCAGTGCTTGGATGAGTGTTGGGAGACATGTGGTGGACTGTGTACCCAAAGGCCTAGTACAGTGTAACTGAAACAGCATGGCTTCCCCAGTTGGCTTCAACTATGTTCTTAAAGTGGAGCCTTCAGGGACCCTCCATCCTTCATCTAGGTCTAGCTCCACTGTGGACAGCCACAAACCGGACGGGGACTCCTACCTATTTGGCAAGGACTAGAAGGGCTGTGCTGTGACTGCGCAGGAAAGCTGTGTTCGGGGGCGACCACAGGACTCCTGCTCTCTTCCAGGTGCTTGGGGGAGAAGATGCGTCTGGAGTCTCCAGGTTACTCCTGCATCCTTGCTTCCCTCCATTTTCCCTGCTGGGTAATCCCAGAGGAGCCGTGGCACAGAACTATGAGCTCTGCCTAGAGGAGGCTGCTGCTGGTGCTGGTGCTACGTGTAGGGGGAAAGAGCTGAAGACCAGGCTGAGCGCCAGGTGGCTCTCCCTGCGCCGGGCCGGATGCCAGGCTAAGCGATGCACCCCGCGCCGGGCAGCTCTCCCCACACGCCAGGGAAAAAAGCCCATTATCTGTGAGGCTCAACTTGAGCTCTTCTCCAGAAGGCTTGATTCCCCCTAGGAATGGTACTGCCCTGAGCCGCTCGCCCCAGCTGGCCTGCACGCCTTCCACGACAGGGTAAAGACGCTGCAATGAAACACTGAGGTGTGCTGGAGGACGGGGCTGCTGGACATGCCGCTCCCGAGCGTTTTAGATTTGATTCACGGTTCTGCTTGTCCACGGAAAGCACAGACTCAACAGCATCTTCACGGAGAGCTCACAGGTCTGGGGCCGTAACAGTGTGCTGCCTTCGCAGTACATACCCCATTGGGGGCACTTCATTACCTTGCTGCTCATTCCTAAATCACCTGCTCCCCACCCCCCCAAAGAAATACAGGCTTCTGCTCCTTGCCTTGAGCACAGCCAGCGGCTAGGCCGCAGGGAGGGTGGGGGCAAGAGAACATCCTGAACCTGGGTGTGCGGCGAGGCCGTTAGCTGTGCTCATTTGCTGTTTCTAATCAGTTTACAGCTAATGTCGGATACTGAGGTTCTGAGCACTGGTTAGGCCTTTACCTGTTTAGAGGTGAGTTTTATAAGAGAGCCTTCATAACCCTGCAAGAAAAGAGAAAAAGCGTTGTTTAGTCAAGGCACTCACCAGGTCGTGGCGAACAGTCAGTGCTTAAAGCTAAGAGGGCAAAAAGCGTAGGGTTTGGTGTTGTTTTTCACTGTTTTACAGGGCACGCTGGCCCTTTAAGGCAGGCTACAGGCCACTAGCCATGCCAACCTAGACCAGAGCCATATGGAACCACAGGCCACAGCAAGGCCTGCTGGGAAGGGAGCCTTCTGTACCCTCAGCCAGGGAGGGGCCACGGGAATGGGCAGAGAAAGCCAGAGGCTGGGAGAGGCGCTCTGGATCTCACCATAGGTGGCTGGCAGGAGGCCTAGGAGGCCAGTTTCTGGTGCGGTTTCTGCAGAACCCCGAGGAAGGGTCCTTGGGATGGGGCAGAGAAGTGGGCATGCTTTGGGGATGGATCAGACAGCTAATAATCCTTCCCAGGGTCAGAGCTCCCAGGATGGGGAGGGTGTGAGCTCCCCAACAGCTATAAGGGACACGGCACAGAGAACACCCCTTTGCTGGGCATAGAAACAGGGGTCAGGCACTAGCCCATGCTACAGCCCTTGGTGTTGCCAAAGCTGTGCAAAGGGGCTGTACAGCTCCCCAAAGAGAGGATTCCCCTGGCTCTCCTTCACTCCCCCACAGCCTAGGGGATGTGTTAGGGGCTGCCCAAAGGAGTGGGTTGTGACAGAACCTACCCCTGTGTTCACACCCTACACACGACTGTAATCATCTTTGTACAAAGTACGCCCTGTGAGGCATCATCTGAAAACTCATCATTTCCTCGTCAATATTGTCCTGGTAAAATGTGTAGCAACATTATATGTGAAGTTATAAGATTCCACTGTACGGTGTAAACGCATGTTCCAAACTGAGGCTGGCAAATAGGTCTGTCTCAAATAAAGGGGTGAGTGCTGTGCTTAATTTGCATTTAAGCAGTAAACAGGGTCATCAATCAGGAAAGGGAGACAAAGGAAGCTTAAACCAGTGAGAAAAAAGCAGCAGGGAACATCCTTCCATATAGACCTTTAGTCTCCTGGTACCCAGCTGGAAATGTTTTCCAAAAGGGGGACTGAAAATATAAAAAGAAGGGGCAAAGCCCCCGCCCTCCCCCCGCCCAGCCCATCACATTCAAGGCACTTGAAGCAACAAGACTAAGGAAGCATTCGTTGGATTTTGGGGAGAGGGTGTCCTGGCCTAAGAAGTTTGGTCAGTAAGACTGCCAAAAGCATGTAGTGAGAAAACGTTGTTTTGAATTGAACACAGTTTGTTAAGTTAGGCCAGGTCCACACTACAGACCTGCTGACATAGCCACTGCCTCTCGGAGCGGGAGATTAACTATGTTGACAGCATCGGGGCAGTGGCATCTTCCCTAAAGTGCTACAGTGGCGAGCTGCACCAGTGCAGCGGTAACATTGTGTGTGAAGACAATGCCTAAGGGCTTATCTTGATTTTTCTTGTAACCATTTCTGACTTTTATGCCTCATTACTTGCACTAAGTTAAAATCTCTCTTTGTAATCAATAAACTAATTTTACTGTTTTGTCTAATCCAATGTGTTTAAATTGAAGTGTTTAGGAAACTCCATTTAGGGTGACAAGTTGTATGCAAATTATTTCTACCAAAGAGATAACGGACTTGATATAAACTTGTACTGTCCAGGAGAGGGCTGGGCAGTACAGGACATACACTTCTGGGGGAAATCTAAGACTGGGAGTGCGTTGGAGTCACCCTGCAGTATAATCAAGGCTGGTAAGAGCCAAGGCATGGCTGGCTGGGCCCTAGCACACACACAGACATAGCTGGGAGTGATTGACATGCTGGAAGCTGTTTGTGAGCAGGCCAGGACGGAGGCTACAGCGGCAAATTGTAAAGGACACACCAGGTCACAGAGCAGAGGTGACACAGCCAGTGGCAGATTAGCCACTGGGCCAACGGGGTCCGTGCCCAGGATCCCTGGCCAATTGGGGGGCCCCAGAAAAATGGGCGCCTCTATGCCCTGACCTGCTCCATCCACTCGGCACTCCTGTCGGGGAGCAGGGTCGGGGCCCAGGGGCTTGTCCCGCTCCACCCGGCACTCCTTCTAGGGAGCGGGGTCGGGGCGCAGGTGCTTGCCCAGCTCACCCATGGCAGAAGCGCCAGGCGGGTGGAGCAGGGCAAGTCCCCACACCCCAACCCCATTCCCCTGCACAAGCACTGCGCTGGCGGAGCAGGGAAAGCCCCCGCGTTCCAACCCCATTTCCCCAGCAGGAGCGTGAGAAGGGGGAGGGACTGCAGACGGAAGGAGTGGGGAGCGGCCCCCCACTTGCTGTGGCCCGGGGCCCCACAAAAGCATAATCCACCTCTGGACACAGCTACGCATTAGTCTGGATTGTCCCCTTGTATGTCACAGGGGTGTTGCTTTAAATTATTGCAGGGCTGAAGTGGTGTATAGCCACCTTTGTCCGCCACCTCAGGGCCTGTGCCAAGCCCTAAGAGCCTAAGCTATGGGATTCAGTGCTTACAACTGTTCTAGTTGCAAAAGCTGGAGCTGCCTTCCTGTCTCCAATCGTTCCTTATAACTGGAAATGCGCATTTTGTGTGGTTCTAATTTAAGACCGAAGTGACGTAAGAAACGATAGAAAGCTTGTTAGGATTATCCCAGCATCTGGAATTCCACAGTAGTCCATAGTATTGCTGTGTGAACATTTGAAGTGTGATCCTCATGTGAATAATGGGGTCCTGTATTTTAAAAGAGACAATATCCCAGATTCAGTTCTTGCGGGGTTAAGAGACTCTGTGGGTCTGGAGAGGGTTAAAGGTTAAAGGTGACATGGTCACGTGGCTAAATGTAAGTCAATGCAGCATTTGGACCTCCCATGTAATCAGGCAGACTGAAATAGCTTCTCAATCTTCTGCCAGGAAAAAATATTGCGACATCTTCTGTCATCATGTCTATGGGCAATGAATGAAATGATCAATGAAGTAGCCTTTCTTGGGGAAACTGATGATGCAACAGGTAAAACATGACCTGATACATTCTGCAGCACTGCTGAGCGACTGCTAGCTTTCACTGTGCCCCCTATACAGAACTCAGCTCTTCGGGGAGTGACTCATACTTCATCATTTATTTACATTTCACCACTTTCTTTTCCCAAGTGATTTGATTGTAAGCACTCATTATATGCAATGGTTCACCAGATAGATTCTGGTGAGAGTCTCAAAAGCTCCTAAATGAGTTAGGAGCACAAGTTCCATTGCAAGTCAATGGGTCTTGCGCGTGCAGCACTCTTAGGGTGCTTTTGAAAAGCCAACTCGGTATGAATAAGTTTTACCTGTCACCTCCCCTACAGTGTGTCTGTTCCCTGAGCAGAGGAGTGCAGCTGTTAGAATCAGGGATCCAGTGAAAGTACTCAGGATTACAAAGCCAAAAGAGGCTTTCTGCAAATAGTGTGCAATATTCACGGACAATTTGCTATTCCTGCGAACATTCCTGCCAATAAATGTGGTTGCTGGCATAGCTGTGAAAGAGAAGCACAAAAGGAGGGCAAACACAGGGTACGTCTATACTATCCGCTGGATCGGCGGGTAGCGTTCGATGTATCGGGGATCGATTTATCGCGTCTCGTCTACATGCGATAAATCGATCCCCGAATCGACGCTTGTACTCCACCTCGGCAGGAGGAGTAAGCGGAGTCGACGGGGTAACCACTGCGGTCGACTTGCTGCCGTGAGGAAAGCCAGGTAAGTCGAACTAAGATACGTCGACTTCAGTCTTAGTTCGAACACACACACACACACACACACCCGTGTAGCCCAGGCCACAGCTGAAGCTCATTTGTTTAAAAATTCAGTCCAACATTTGCAACCATTGTTTTGCAGTATTCCCCCAGCTCAGCAAAGCGTATGGGTTCTGATGGGGCTACTGGGTTCCACAGTCTGGCAAAGTATTTTAAATTATTAACATTGTTATTAATTAGGGGCATTACAATAGCATCTAGGAGCCCTACTCCTGGACCAGGACCCCATTGTGCTAGGTGCTGCACAAATACATTCATGGACTTTCCTCAGCTTCGCAGTGACGCTTCAGCCAAAACCAGATGCAAATCTGAATATTGAGTTTAAAATGTCAGTAAACCATGACGAGAGAGGGGTGTTTTTAACACTGTATTGTCTATATCCTAGTTTAATAAATCGCAAACAGGAAACACTCTAACTCAGAATTTGGGATTCAAGAGAAACTCTCTGTGTTCATGGGCTCCAATATACAATGTGTGTCCTCCGCATTACTTCGAGGAATTTAAGACTTCAGGAGTCTCCCACTTAACAAAATTCCCTCAGGCAGTGGAAAGTGGATGAAAGGCAATTTAAACAGGGATTCATTGGTTATACCATCAGTACAGGAAATGCTGGAGGTAACACACACACAATTAGTGTGCATAAAAAGATAGAGGGTCTGTCACAAATCTTTGCAGAGTGCCCCCTTTAGGAGCTGAGTGGTAACCTTCATCCACATTCGTGGGGGTAATATTGTACCCCACAAACATACATTTTGTGATAACTCATGAACTACTGACCCTCCACCTATGCTGTTTTAGGACGTTGTCACCTAGGCACATGTACACAATTCAGCAATTTTTAAAAAAATTTAACATGAAAAACATTTTTTCTGTATCAAAAAAATGTATGTGGGGTACAAAGGTACCCCAAATGTGTTGCACGGTTATTCTCTATTTTTAGTAGTTCTATGTACACATTTGCGTCTAGTGAGAGTATCTTATATTGTAATGGCAGTGACAATGGTTGCTGTATGCAGTCATCCTAATATGGAAGGTACTCCAGGGAGGTTGGTCCCTTCAAATCCGGGCTTGTCAGGTATCCTCAACACAGAGCAGACTGATGCTGGCTCTCTTTTCATAATACTCTTCAGGGGATTTTCTGTCTAGGTATCGTGCTCCAAACACTGCAAATTCAAGAGACTCTTGAGTTGCAGGATTCAAGACTGCAAACACATGGGCACAGTATTCTGCTTCTGACCTTATCAAAATGATTTGCAACTCTGAAAGCAAGTTATTGTGTTATGACAACGTATTATGTGATAGTGACTTTGTGCCAGATCATGTTGAGAGTTGCTCTAAAAAAGGAAGACCTTGTTTCCATTGATTGAAGACAAATTTGATGAACAAACAATGAGGAGATTATGGTTCAGCCCTAGTGTAAGACTGGAAGAAATATAGGTGGGGAAAAACAACTCCTGAAGTGGCAAGAGAGTGGCCCATCACAGACAGCCGACAAGAATGTGTGAGCAAGAGCAGGGAGAAATCAGCACTGCGGAAATCAAGTTTCAGGTCCTGCAATGACCCAATCACTCCCAGTCTTTATTCAGGCCTAATCTGATGGCATCCAGTCCACACATCAATTCCAGTTCTGCAGCTTCACAGCAGAGTCTGTCTTTGAAGTTCCTTCGTTGAAGAACTGCCGCTTTGAGGTCCATCACTGAGTGACCAGAGAGACCGAAGTGCTCTCCCACCGGTCTCTGAATGCCACGATTCCCGATAGGAGACCCATGTCCATCCATTCCTCTGCGCAGAGACTGTCCGGCCTGGCTAATGCACATGGCAGAGGGGCATCGCTGGCACATGATGGCACACACCACACCAGTAGACGCTCAGGTGAACGAGCCCCGGACGGCGCGGCCGATGTGGCCAGGTCCTACGATGGTGTCCCCCAAATAGACACATGGACAGAGTCAGCACCGGGATCTTGCCTCAGGTTGGGAGGGCTGTCCTGTCCCACAAGGTCTGTGAGAGTGAGGGATTGCTCCCCCCACCCCCCGGACAGGCCGCAAATCCCCGATGACGACAAAAAGAGAAATAGTTTTCCCACCTAATTCTCCACTACACTGATACTAAAAGTGGTGCTGGTAACATGGACCATCTTGCAAGAATGCACTCCTGCAGGTGCAAGATAAATAAGTGGCCAACGGTTCTTTTCGTCAACATGTTTGACGTTGCTGGCTTTGCAAATTTCATTGTTTGGATCAGCAACAATCCTGTTTGGCACCACACTTGACCAAGATAAAGAAAACGCCTTGTTCCTTATCAGTCTAGGAGAACAACTTGTAGGTGCACATATAAAGAGAAGAATCTTCTATAACCATCATCTCCCCATGCCCATCAAAGCAGCACTCTTGTCCCCTGGCTACCACTGAAAACCAGCCACCACTGGAGCACCTGGCAAACTCAACAGTGATGCTGCCATACTTGCCCAAGGACTGCTGACCAGAAGAACTGCAAACAACGTGGAGAACGCAGTGACTTTGTAGGCACTGACCACTCCACATCAATGCTGATGGGTGAAATCTGCACATAGGCTTATGCTGAATGGGACTCCTGCTAGTTCTTTCAATTTGCTCGTTACATAAAGTGTTTTCACCTAAAACACTGAAGGATTGTTCTTGGTTTCTGAATGCATTCGGGGTAAAAATTTCCCCCATGACACCATCATTAATGTAACTTTTATCTCAACATTGGATGAAGTTTTAATAAAGATGGAAAGGAAGACAAAGAAAGCCTGAAGGTAGCTTCCATCAGGATACTGGCCTCTCTTAATCCCGAGGGCCTTGGTACCAACGCAGTCCACCCCAGAGTCCACTGGGTCCCCAATGCAAGTCAGTCTCTTTCCCCTTCTTAGCCCAGGGGGTTCTTGTCCTACTTCTGAAAGGGCAGAGGCACTGCTGGCTGCCAGCCCTCTGTCTGGGTGCTGGGGAGCTCAACAGCCAGTTGCCCCCATCCCAGCGGAGTTCCCTCCTTTTAACTCCTCCTCCAGCCCTGGCTTGGTTTGCAGGTGTGGAGGGCTGGGACTTTCCAGCCCAAAGCAGCTCCTTAACCCCTCCCGTGCTGGTGCAGGGTTTGATACCCCTTCACAGGGGTCAGTGCAGGTATGGAGGACATAGCTGAGATGAAGTCAGTAGCTGCTCCTTCTTATGCAAAGTCTGAAAACCACGCATAGAAGGCAGGGATGGGCAGCGGCTGGGACCTGCTCACAATTTGGCAGGTTAGTTTCTTTTAGAACTCTTCCAACTAGAGTGAGGCTGAGTATCTCCCTATGGGACCGGGCTGGGTAGACAGAGGGGACTTGGGGTGAATAATAGTGAAGGGCATTGACTGGCAGCTGGACAGAGGGTAGGTGGGGAAAGGAACTGTTATAGAGCTGGCGTGGAAATAGATTTCTCACTGCATGAAACAGCAAGATTTCAAACTTTCCCCCCTTTTGCATGGGGATGAAACAGAGACCTTTCGAGAGAGCCTGAACCCAGAGTGGCCAATAGCCCCTGGTCAGGGCGCTCCCCCGAGATGTGGTTCAAATACCTGCTCTGCCTGATTGGAAGCAGGTCACCCATATGCTAGCTGAATAGCCTGACTACCAGGCTATACAAGGGTGGGCTTCGTGACCTCTCCTACTGGAGCTGTTATACAACATGGTATCAATATTTCATATTCATTGGGCAGAGCGAGAGACAGACTGACTCTACAAGCTGATGGTCAGGCCGCTCATCTGGAATGTGAGAAACAGGGAATTGACTCTCGGTCTACCACACGAGTGCCCTAACCATCAGCCTATGGAGCCAATCACTATCTTGCTTTCTCTGGCCCAATGACCATTTAATTATTCCTACGGAGTGGAACATCTCCAGCAGGAGAGATGGAGAGACCTGCCCCAAAATGCCAACAGCCTGGAGGCCAGCTCACTCACCTGGCATGAGGGAGAATGGCAGAGCGGGGACTTACCCTGGATCGCCTACATCCCAGATGAATGCCCACTAGGTTACTGGCTACTCTGGGGGCTTTTTCACATTCTAACCAGAAATTCCATCTTGGACCTGAGAAACTTTCCGGACCAACGTTTTGCAAACCCCAGTACATTCCTGCTAAAAGTTTTAGTTTCAACAAATTGGCATCTCTGACTAAAAAACATTCTGACAAAAAAATTCCCGGCCAGTTCTGGTTGTTACGTCCAACGTTCTACTGGGGCTTTGACAACTTGCTTGATAGCTCTCGGTCTGTCTTGTCTTTTAAACTACGGAGTTTGGGGGCAGGGATTGTTCTGTTCTGTCCAGAGCCAGCACAATGGGGCCATCACCTTGACTGGGACCACAGGGGCTACCGCAATACAAAGAAATCATCATGGATTTTACAGGGAAGGTGCTCAGAGGCCATGGTGATGGGCCACAGGATAAACCCTGCCCTAGATGCTTTTAGCCCATATGTTTCTGTGCTCCATATTATGTCACAGACTCATAGACTTTAAGGTCAGAAGGGACCATTATGATATTCTGGTCTGACCTGCACAACGTAGGCCACAGAATCTCACCCACCCACTCCTGTAACAAACCCCTAACCTATGTCTGAGCTACTGAAGTCCTCAACTTGTGGTTTAAAGACTTGAAGGTGCAGAGAATCTTCCAGCAAGTGACCCTTGCCCCACGCTGGAGAGGAAGGCAAAAAACCCCCCCGGGGCTCTGCCAATCTGCCCTGGAGGAAAATTCCTTCCTGACCCCAAATATGGCAATCAGCTAAACCCTGAGCATGTGGGAAAGACTCACCAACCAGACACCCAGGAAAGAATTCTCTGTAGTAACTCAAATCCCAACCTCTCTAGTGTCCCATCACAGGCCTTTGGGCATATTTACTGCTAATAGTCAAAGATCAATTAATTGCCAAGATTAAGCTATCTCATTATACCATCCCCTCCATAAACTTATCAAGCTTAGTCTTGAAGCCAGATCTTTTGCCTCCACTGCTCCCCTTGGAAGGCTATTCCAGAACTTCACTCCTCGGATGGTTAGAAACCTTCGTCTAATTTCAAGTCTAAACTTCCTGATGGCCAGTTTATATCCATTTGTTCTTGTGTCCACATTGGCACTGAGCTTAAATAATTCCTCTCCCTCCCTGGTATTTATCCCTCTGATATATTTATAGAGAGCAATCATATCCCCCCTCAGCCTTCGTTTGGTTAGGCTAAACAAGCCAAGCTCTTTGAGTCTCCTTTCATAAGACAGGTTTTCCATTCATTGTCTCTTTCATCAACAGAAGTTGACCGATAAAAGATCAACTGTAACAACGTGGCATGCACCTCTCACGAGCTCCCCTTCTGGTCGGGTGTATTTGCAGTCTTTAAACAGTCCCAGGCCTGGCATCGGGTCGGGTCATACCTCCAGGGCTTCCTCCCTGGAGGCAATGGTTTTTGCCTCTTTGGAACCTTCTGACCCCAGCTGGGCCATTGAGTAGTTCAGATCCCCTTCTGGGAGGTTTATCATTATCTAATTGTGGGCCACTTCCCCAGTGGCCTACAGGGGGACCCAGGCCTGCCCTCTACTCCAGGTCCCAGCCCAGGGACCCTAAGAATAGCAGCCACCATTGTGAACCTATACAAAAAATACTTTCAGATCCCTGGGCCACTTCCCCTCAGCCCCAGTCTTCACCAATGCTTCACCCTGACCTCAGGGCAAAGGTACTTTCAGGCCCAGCAGCCAGCCAGGAGCTTGGTCTCGGTCCCCCAGTCCCTGCCAGCACTGAGCTGTCTGTGATGCTGCAGTTTCCTTTGGCCAGCCAGGAGCACCATGTGTACTCCTCTGGCTCCAGCAAGGAACTGAGTATGGTCTGCACTGCAGCTCCTTTTAATATTGCCCTCCTGGGCCCTGATTGGCTGCCCTCTGCAGCCACTCTAGGCTGCTTAGAGGACTCCTTTACTGCTCCTTTCCTGGGACTGGTGTGGCAGGATTCTGAGGCTTTCAGCAGAGAGCCTTTGGGCCTAGTGCACCCCATAACACTCACCCACCTTGTCTCCTTAATATTATCTAACTACTTTCAGTTTGACCTCCCTGGACCTGCTTAAACAATTCCTCGCCCACTGGTGTTTACACTTTACAAGTATGAGTACAAACTATACAAAGTTAGCTTTTATCTTTTCTTTTAATCAGTCTCTCTAGAGACTTATTTACTGCCTGAATTCATTCCTGCTTCCTGGCATATTTAGTATCCCGATACCTAGCACCAAATATAGTAGAGAAATCTTACACCCTTAGCTTGCCTTTATGTTAGTACAGTATGATGAGCTCCAAACACCACTAGACCATGCTACACCACATGCATTACAAGTTCAAATACATGTTGCCCACTTCTACCTCAGGCCAAGATAAAAAAAAACCCAGAAATCTAAAGTGAGCCAGATTTTCAAAAGTTCTGAGCAGTGTCCAGCGATGTCAATAGAAGGTGCTGGATGCTCAGCACGTCTGAAAATCAGGTTCCTTCGTTAGATGCGTGAACATTGATTTAGGAGCCCGACCTTTGAAACTCTTGGCCATGCTGTGCTTCGTCTGAAAAGCAGAGGATGAACTCTTGTTTTAAGTGTAAAGTAGAGTCTGGTTTGAACTAGGCATCTCTGCCACTAACTACCCCATAATAGTGGCTCCAAAGAGCACAGTATCTGAGCGCATCATAGACATTCATGGATTTAGGCTCTCAACACCCCTGTGACATACGGAGGGAATGATACCCCCATTTTACAGATGGGGAAATGAGGCTGATTGTCAGATGTGCTGAGCATCCCCAACTCAAGTCAATGGGATCTGCAGCTCCACAGAACTTCAGGCCCCAACGACTGGTCCAATGGCACACAGAGAGTGCATGGCAAGACCTCGAACTGAACCCAGATCTCCTGAGCCCCATCCCATAAGCCCACCTTTGGCCAATTGGTAGTTGTCTAATGGGTGTGTTAACTAAGACCAAATCTATTCCTGAGTCCTGGCTCACACCTTGAGACACCTCTCTCCATTCTATACTCAGCCATTCATCATCACTCTATGTTACTCACATCGCTTGCACCCCCTTTTGACACTAGCTATATAACGACGTGGCCATGTTAGTGGAGAAGTGTGTCAGATACAACAATACGCTCCTCTGAGCGTTCCTGCAGAGCAGACAAACAGTACCTTGAAGGGTCTGAAGAGCAGGTAGAGCTCCCGCGGTTTGATGTCCAGGGGAAGGCCGCTCACAAAGAGAGTCCGGACCTAGAAATCAACAAAGACAAACATGCAATTGAGATACGCATCCAAAATCTACTGCAGGCTTTGAAATTATCCAGACAATCCATATGAGGAACCTAATTAAAGCTCGCTTCAGGTGTAAACACAGATGTCTCCTACAGCCTGGTGGGAAAGGAGAGAGATGCACTAGTAAAGATTCTTTTGACCTTTTCCTGAAGAGTTTTAACACACAGTTTGGAAGAGCTCTGAAATTTGACAGGGGACTGTTCCTTGGGTCATGAAGGTGCCTTTTGCTGGCCTCGGGTGGCTGACAATGGCCATTGCTGGTCTGAGGTTCACACGGTATAGCTTGTTTTTGGCAGCACATGAAAATCCCTCAGCATTATGAAGACTCCTGGCTGACAACTCCATACTTCAGGCTGAGTTCTAAATTGGGCTTGAAATGGGTCATGAATTCCTGGTTTCCCCTAAAAGTAGATGGCCAATTGGCATTAAATTCCGCACCAGATTCGTTTTTATGGTCCTTTGATTTTCTATACAGTTTGTTTGGTTCTTCCATCTAGATTTTAACGGGAAATCTTTGAGCAACACAGCTACTGCTTTAAACACATTGTTTCTCCACACAGCACTTTGAAGAGAGGTGGGTCCTGAGTCGATCTTGTGCAACAGCTATTTAAAAAACAGAATTTGGACTGATGGTCACTTTTAACTATTATTCATGCTAGGACTGAACATGTATGTACTGTGCACCTAACCCTGATTGAGCACAGCTGGGCACACACAAACTTGATTGTCTGCCTGGGGCCAGGCGCATGCAAAACCTTCTCCATCAGGAGCTACACTTTTCTTTCAGACGTTATCCTACAATGGAGAGGTTTTCATCTGCAGCTGCTGGTGGATAAAATCTTCTCCACCAGCAGCTGCACTTCTCTCCCACTCCCCTAGAGGTGTAGCCCCCTCCTATCCAACCCCAATTCAAGCATTAAAAAAAACCTAGAAAGTTAATACACAAAAATCTGCACCCTTAACTCTGCCCGTAGAGATGCCAGCCTTCGATCAGACCTCTTCACTGCCATTCTGTAACACCCCTTTGCCAGGCTACCATCTCCAAGCAGAACCAGCTACTACACCAACCGCCCACAACTCTGTAATGTAATCTGGGAAAGGGGTGTGCATGATGAATGGACAACGGGAGACAGAGTCATGGCTACAGGGCGTCTGTGGTGGAGGGTATCTGTGGTCATGGTAAGATGTGTGCTTGTATTATTATGTTTATTATCTGTATTACAGTAGAGAGTCTGTACTGTTGGATGGCTTAAATTTCCATTTCCTTGCTTTTGTGTATTTCACAATTTGTGTATTTTGTGTATTTGCTGGGTGTGTAATCTCTCTAACTGGCTCACGATGGCATTTCCCGTGTATTCATCCCATCAGCACAGCCCAGGCATGGCCCCGTTTAGCATTCCACACACAACCTGGCAGCTGTTAGCCAGGACACAAACCTGGATCCTCCTCTTCCAAGGCAGCTGCTTACCCCATCGCAGCGCTCACTGGCCACGGGGACGTACACTGTGCTGGGGACCAGCGGCCATATTCCCAAAGGAATTGAGGCCCCTCAGAATGCAGACAGCTGCTGAGTGGGACTTTCAATGGCACCTAAGCAGATTAAGGCCCCTAACTCACGGGCTTTTGGAAATCCTACTACACTCACTGCTGCTACTGATCCTGCTCCCTGCACAACTCTCAGTGCTGGGCAAGACCTCCTGGGCTACCCAAGCTGGGACTAGAAACCCACTCGCTCATATGGCAGACCCAAGTCTCAGCCTTTTAACCACCCTGCACTCAGCAAGAGTGGAAAGTGTTCTCACAGGGAACGTGGAAGGGAGCTTGCCAAGCCCTAAGACTACACATGGGGTGTCTTCAAAGGCCCCGGTTCTCTTCGTCTGCTCCAGCGGCTTTCCCCTAGGGTGCGCAGCCACCACAGGGGTGAGGGCGGTATAAGAATCTCTATGGAATGGAATAAAACAGGGGTACACCCTGCCTGGGATCTGGCTCCACCTGGCCAGCTAAGAATGTCCCAGTATCTGGGAATTCTCAGTGGATGCGATGCTGGCATAGCTGGCTCCTGTGCCAACTTCCCCCGCCGGTACCCAGCATAGGAGTGGAGCGCCCCTGCGTAACTCCAGTACAGTCCCTTGGGGGCCACAGCTGGCTGCCACAAGCGAAAACAGCCTTTAGGCTGCTATAACTTATGCCAGGACCCTGCACCAAGCAACTCTTGGCATAGAAGAGAGTCTGGGCTATAGAATAATTCCTGAATGTGAACTGGAGCACACGGACAACAGCAAGATGCCCCTTCTGAAACGCTGTCATTCATAAGTAGGGCCCTACCTAATTCATGGTCTAGTTTGGTCAATTTCACGGTCATAGGATTTTAAAAATTGTTCATTTCATGATTTCAGCTATTTAAATCTGAAATGTCAGGGTGTTGTAACTGTAGGGGTCCTGACCCAAAAAGCTGTTGTGGGGAGGTTGTGGTGCTGCTACCCTTACTTCTGTGCTGCTGCTGGCGGGGCGCTGCCTTCAGAGCTGGGCATCTGGCCAACAGCCACCGCTCTTGGGCCGCCCAGCTGTGAAGGCAGCGCAGAAGTAGCGGTGGCAATACCGTGATACACACCCTCCCCCCCGCAACTCCCTTTTGGGTCAGGACCCCCAATTTGAGAAACACTGGTCTCCCCCGTGAAATCTGTATAGTATATGATGAAAGCATACAAAAAACCAGATTTCACGGGGGGAGACCAGATTTCACGGTCTGTGATGCGTTTTTCATGGCCGTGAATTTGGTAGGACCCTATTCATAAGCTAGTTGCACCGTAGCTACTGTGATTCATTCGTTGAAAACTCTGTACTGCTAAAAATCATCTTCTGCAGAGGTGCTACTCTACAGAGTGCAGACTTTCATTTCAGGATAGATTCTTCCCACACCGCCTGCAAAACAAGATGTTCCGGAGAATCTACAAGAAGAACCACTGTTTTGAGAACAATGTCCGCTGACTCTTTGAAGATTAGCCCCTGAACAAGTTAATTTTAGTTCACGTCCACACAGGGGAGATACAGCGCAGCACTTTGGTGCGTGCTGCTATTCACATCTCCAGAGTCCAAACTGCGAGGCAGTGTAGACATGCCCTGAGAAAGGCAAACCAAAACCACTTTGTGTTCCAAGAATGTGGAAGGGATCACGGTCAGTTTCAATGTTTTGAATGTGACTGGTTTTAAAACCCCACTTCTCTGATAGAGCAGGACCCTTTAAATTGCACGTCCTGATTTACTACAATTTCCTTTTAAAAACATTGCCAGGATTTTTCTGCACCGCTGTTTATGTTTAAAAGGGTCTTTGGGGTGGGCCTGAGAGCAGGGACACAGCCTTAGCCAGGGTGCCCCATCGTAAAGATGAGGACAGCTCGAATGAATCTTGCTTCCAGAATTCAGTATTCATTAGGAAATTAGAACCTACCCAATGAACCCATCGGAAGTCGTCAGATCCCATCAACACAGCAAGTCGGACTGTGTTGGTGGATCATATTACTCTGAAATAATGCCCTGACAGTGTTCTGGCTAGATCACTTCTGTAGACAGGATCCCATCATGTTATAACCTCATAACCATCCTGTAGAGATTAGGTGCCCGTGGTCTCCCTGGCAGTGAAATTGAGTAAATAAGCCCTGAAAGCCCCCTTTTTGTTCACACAATGGTATGTGATAATAGCCAAATCCTCTTCTTAGCCTGACCGACAGTTAGGGTATGTCTACACTTAAACCGCTGCAGCTGCACGCTGTAGCCCTTCAGTCTAGGTTCTCCCATCGGCAGAGGTAATGCACCGCCCCGAAAGGATGGAAGAATTTCTCCATCGCCCTAGCACTGTCTACACCGGGAGTCGGGTTGGCGTAGCTACATCTCTCAGGGGTGTAGTACTTATGCAGATGTAAGTTCCCAGTGTAGACCAGCCATTGGCAAACGCGGTACAGTCCTTGTCCTTAATTCAAGGTACATCCTGACATTTAATCATGGAAAGATGCATTTTCAGCCACGCGTTTCTTTCCTCTCTGGGTGGGGAATCTCATCATAATCTGCTCCCTTGCTGAGGAGTCACTCGCATCTTCCTTGAAATCATATTTCAAATGTCTGCATGAAACACTCCTCTCTGAGGCTAGTTTGAAAGACATGAATCCTTGTTCAGAACACCCACGCTTCCCCAACCCTGAATTCGCTCACTCCCCCTGCGGCATTACACAGAGATTTGCTATCAGTGCCTTTCCTCCAGGCCAGGGACACTCAAAGACACACTCAAAGGATCGAAAAGCCAAGAGGGACAGTCAGAAGAGGGGGAATTGCACTTGAGATGCCCACCTTTTAAAGGGGAACCTTTGGTCCTTACATTCTGCTGGTCAAACAGGACAGGGCTATACTACAGGGGGGGGGAGGGATAGCTCAGTGGTTTGAGCATTGGCCTGCTAAACCCAGCGTTGTTAGTTCAATCCTTGAGGGGGCCACTTGGGGATCTGGGGCAAAATCAGTACTTGGTCCTGCTAGTGAAGGCAGGGGGCTGGACTCGATGACCTTCAAGGTCCCTTCCAGTTCTAGGAGATGGGATATCTCCATTAATTAATTAATTACAGCAGACTTCCCCGCCCATCAGGGAGCACGTAGGCCACTGGCTCGGGGACAGATTGGGGCTTCTATTCTTAGGTCTCCCAGCTCAGCTCTATTGTAGTCAATGGGCCAGATCGCCAGCTGATGTAAATCAGTTGTAGCTCCACTGGAGTCAATAGGTCAAATCCACAAACTATGTCAATCAGTCGGAGCTCCACTAGGCTGATTTACTCCAGCGGAGGGTCTGGCCCACGAGTCACACGTCCATATACCAATCTGTGGGCTGTTACAATGTTGCTCCCAAGAGGTCTTTCAGTCCTTACTCCTCCTTGCCCATAGACCACGGCCCAAGCATCTGCCTAGAGACACACGTCTGCATTACCACTCAGCCCCTGGCATGTCAAGGTGGATGCTGGAACAGGAATGTGACAAACTCACCCAGATGTTTGCCAGCACTTAAAATAGCCCAGTGTTTACTTTCCACAGGGAGGCTGGCAGCCTTACAGAGAATAGTTTGAAGAGAGAGCCGGTGAGACTGGGTGGGGAGACTCCCCCAGAGGCCATGCTGCTGGGACTGGGGAGGAGTGTCAGAGGGTGACCGGCCTGGTGTAGGCTGGTCCTTGAAATGCACACGCACGCCACCAGTCTGTTGTCAGTTTCACCGGCTGCCCTGGGCAGAGGCTCCTTCATGCAGCAAGTCTGCAGGGGTCACAGACACAGGGGACCAAATGCACGTAACCAACAAGGATCCCCGGACATGCCCTGGAACAGGGAAGTTTCCAGTTTTCAGGGACACGTGGCTGCTCTGCACAAGAGGACGATCGGAGCTCATCTCAGCTGGGTGACCCAGGGCAGCTTGCCAAAGAAAGGTCTATCCAGCCTGAAATGTACTGCAAACGTTTTTAGATCACTGTTATTGCCCGATGAAGGGGAGTTTCAGCACTGAGCCAAGCTGACCTCAACACAAGGAAACCGCGGCTCTCTCTGCAAGCGTATTCTGTGTGGAAACAAGATTCAGGCTTCTCCATTCATGTGCAGGCCAAATATCAGCAAACTCAGCCTCAAGTAAAAATCTTACTCCACCCCACATGTGAATGCGAGGTGGACTGTCTGAGCAGTATCAGATCTATAAATTGAAGAGGGAACAGGAAATGATGAAGGAACATACAAGTTATCTAACTAAGACATGTGGCTTTTTAATCAATTTCCAACCAGGGGAATAGGTAAGCATGTTCTGTTCTCTGCTACTGCCAGATATGAAAGGGCACAGCGGTGCCCATTCCTCATCGGCTTATCCAGCAATTTAGCTCCAGACCACTGTGAAATTGATTGGCCTCTCCCAGGTTTGTCCACCCAGTAAACACCCAATCCCGGTTAGTATTTCCTTGATGACTGAAACTCAGGGGTAAGGCACTGAAACCATCCCAGCCTCTCAAGCCTGTGCGTCTGGCACAAATGTCAGTGTGCCCTGACAGACAATGTGAAAGCCAGACAGGTAGAGAGGCTAGGGAGGGATCTCTTTCTCTCTGAGCACTGTGCCGTATTTAATGTGTTTATCCTCACACCCCCGTCAGGCAAGGCAGACCTGTTATCCCTATGGCACAGATGGGATCTGAGGCACAGAGAGACGAAGGCCCGGATCCACAAAGGCACCTAACTGTCACGGATTTCAGTGGAAGTCAGGCGCCTACAGACCTTAGCAGAGGTGGGCCAAGGAGACACAGGGAGTCAGCAGGGAGTGAAGGCTGCCTAGGGTGGAGGAAGGGAATGTCTGCTTTTAGCGAAACGCTCAGTCAGTCCAGCCCCCGGCCAAGCTCGTGTGCTCAGATGCCCATAAAACTGCCAAGTCAGGAAAATTTCTCTTCTTTACATTTGCTTCTTCCCATGCAGATAACTGATATCTATCAAAATCTCTGGCTAGTTCTGGAGTGTGAGCATTCCTGGTTTGTGTGACAAATAACCCCTGGCTGACCTACAGGCAGACAGCTATTAAACGGTGACGGGTATCCTAGTCTGGCTACACAACACCATACAGCTCTTGTGTCAACGGTGGGGATAACGCTGGGGGTGGCTCATTTGCTATCTGTCGGCTATGACAAAGTGAGACATGACAGTGCACAACCCAGCTCTATTAGCCCTTCGAGGAAAGACCGGAGAGCCCAGAGCAAGTCCACTGGCTGTGGGGAAACCTGGAAGAGACAAGCCAGGCACCGGCCAGATGAGCGTGGCTGCTGCCCTCTGTGCCAACATAACAGACAGACCCAGGGAATCTTTCTGCCTCTGCTTTACGGCATTCTCCACTTTATAGTCCATTAATGGGCTTTTATCGGAGTCATAAAACTGCTTTAATCGGGAAGCTTCATAAAAGCGCACACGCAATGTGCCAGCAGCCAACTGAGGTCTTTTCTTCTCTCTCTCTCGCTATATATATATATTACTTTTGGGGATGATTCGCAAAACCAGTTGCCCACGTTTCTGTTTAGATACCTAAATAATGTGGCCTCACTTTTCAAAGCGCTGAGCTCCCAGCGGCTCCAATGAGGTAAAATACAGGTTTCTGGCCCACAAATCGTTCTTGTGGCTCTTGTCAGAACCCTCTCCAAGTTTTCACCGTCTGTGTCAGAGGACAGACACCAGAGCTGGACCCGGACTCCAGTAATGGTCTAGCCGACCGCTGTATGCTATGTAATGCCACCTCATTTCTTCTGCTTTTCCGTCAGTCATCTCCCTTCCAGCCATGCTGAGCTCCCACTGAAGCCAGTGGGAACTGCTGGTTGCTCAGTTCTTTTCACAGTCGGGCCACTGACTTCCAAGTTAGGCTCTTATTTTTGAACCTCTCGACCTCCAGTTGCACAGTTTGAGCCAGGAAATGCCCAAGTTAAGGTTGCCCACGCTGCTTCACACCCAAGACACTGACTTTGGGCTTGTCCACACGGAGACTTGGTGCACGGCAAGTCCAGGTGTGCATCTTCAGCACCTCCAGCCTGCCACACACACCCTGTCCGCGTGGAGCCTGCTGCCACGTACTCACAGTTCCCTGGCGTGCACAGATCTACTGCTGCTTGGAATGCGAGTACCACCATGTGCACCACCGCACTGTTAGCACGCGCTAGCAGGGTCCACCCGGACGCTTAGTGTGTAGCAGGCAGTTTACCACACCCCAAGTCTCCGTGCAGACTCT
The DNA here is from genome assembly GCF_011386835.1 of Chrysemys picta bellii. NCBI lineage: Eukaryota > Metazoa > Chordata > Testudines > Emydidae > Chrysemys > Chrysemys picta. Next base: position 11,118,926 of record NC_088795.1, read on the forward strand.
CCCAGACAGTGCGCCAGCAGCGGGAAAGAGCAGAGCATGGCCACGGGTGACCAGCAGCAGTCACGAGGAAGGGGGACGCACTAACTTATTCACGACAGAAACTAGCGGGCATGACGGAGTGAGCAGTGAGCATTAAAGGGCATGGGGAATGAGCAGGGTGGGGAGAAGCAAGGGGGGAAGGGCAGGGTTAAGCTGATGTTGGCTTTTACGGTATCCAACTGATTGCTTTAGGAGTCCAAGCCGTCACCCTGAAATACCCCTAGGAGCAACCACAAGTTCTGAAGCCTTGGCTGTGTGCAGAATGGAAACATCACATCTAGTGTGGACAAGCCATGGGGGGAATCCTGCCCCCTCGGAAGCCAATGGGAGCTTTGCCAGCGATATCGCTGGGGTCCAGATCCCATCCAGGATGCCCAGGGCCAATATTGGATTTTGAAGGGACGTCTTCAGGTGACAAGGTGGAGCCACTTACTGCGCTTCACCTATGATCTCAGCCAGGTCCGGGGTGAACACCCAGGTCCCCACTCGCCCGCTGCAGCACTTCCTGCGGGGCCTTGAGCAGATTTGTTGTCTTGTGAAATTATCTCCAGTGCGGTGGGGAAGCATCCATACCCTGGAACCTATCACTGAGGGAAACTCATTCCTTGCACAGACAGGCCTCGCTGGATTCCTTGTTTAATCACTCCTACCTCGGTGACCCCAAAATGAAGTCACCAGGAACTAAGTCAAAGGAGTAAGACTGAGTCCTTTGTCCCCCTGACATTACTGCTGCTCAGGAATGCTGGCTTCACCTCACGCCCTATGAGTCCTCATTGGCAAGGCTGGACCCGCATGCTCCTCCGTCCTTTGATGTAGAATGGTTTCAACTTGCAGCACACAAACAAGAGAGACTCCAGTTAATATTAGACCCAGATCTTCCCCGCAATCAGCAGCCAGAGTTACTGACCCCCGACGATCCCTTCCCCTTTTAATTACAATTGTACTGCCAGCCAGAGCCCGCAGCACTTCCCCCTGTCCTTCGGCTCTGTAATATGTAAGCTAGCTCTGTCATTAATAACCTAACTCGGGGACGTCGGCTCCGCTCAGAGATTTCTCCTGATGCTTTATAACAAGGTCATTTAGGCCTAAACCCCCCAGCCCAAGGTACTGATGCTACAATTTGTCTCACGCTGTGCATTGAATGGGTGACAGAATAACCGATACAGAGCCTAGCAATGGGATAAGAACGGCCATACTGGGTTAGATCAAAGGTCCGTCTAGCCCAGTGTCCTGTCTTCCGACAGCAGCCAATGTCAGAACAGGTAATCATCAAGTGATCCATCCCCTGTCACCCATTCCCAGCTTCTGGCAAACAGAGACTAGAGACACCATCCCTGCCCATCCTGGCTAATAGCCATTGATGGACCTATCCTCCATGAACTTATCTAGTTCCTTTTTGAACCCTGTTATGGTCTTGGCCTTCACAACATCCTCTGGCAAAGAATTCCACAAGTTGACGGTGCGTGAAAAAAATACTTCCTTTTGTTTGTTTTAAATCTGCTGCTTATTAATTTCATTTGGTGGCCCCTAGTTCTTGTGTTACGAGAAGGAGTAAATAACCCTTCCTTATTTACTATCTCCACACGAGTCATGATTTTATAGACCTCCATCATATCCCCCCCTCAGTCGTCTCCTTTCCAAGCTGAACAGTCCCACTCTTATTAATCTCCCTCATAGATGCCACAAACACGGGACACCCAGCCTCTTCGGGAATCATCACTGGGCCAGAGGTGTGTAGCCACTCGGCACCTCCCCTATCTCTGGCCTTTCGTACCTGAAGCAGGCTAGGGCAGCCTTTGCCAGGGAAGCCCCTAATACCAAGGGAATTCCTTGGCAGACAGATTCAGCTGGTTTAGGGCCCCTTTCTGCCAGTGTAAAGGGGCCTTATGGGGAGCGTGAGCTAGGCCATTCTCAGTGTGGGAGTGACGGCGATGGAGCCATGGCTTGGAGCCCCAGCACCGCAGCAGGACAGAGAATCGAGGCTTTCCTGACTGGTGTGGGCTACGCTCCTGCCTCGGATGTCAAGGCCAGATGCTGCCACCCTCCCTCACTGTGAGCAGCATCTTTCTCTGATGGGGGGAAGAACTGGGCCCTTCCTAGGCCTTTCCTCTGGATCCAGCCCCAGCTCCATGGGTACGCGCACTGGGGTCGAGTGCAGCCCGACCCGCATGCCCAGGGTTGGATGACAGCAGCAGGTCTGATAACTGGCAGCTCCCAAGAGGGGAGAAACGTGGTTCTAGACACCAGGCCGCTGGCTTTTTCACTATAGCTACCAACTCCGCTGGCTATTGATACAAGCATCCACGTAACCTCATCACCTAACTCTGTTACTTCCCTTCCAAAGAGACCCCTGCTTTGTGTCGTCTTTGCAGCGGGAGCCGGAGAGCGGGGATGCCATCCCGGGGCAGGGCTGGGCTGGCCCATGCCCACACAGAAAGGATTTGGGCAAGGAATGCAGCAGCTTTGGGCAGCCGTACAGGAACCGTTCGAGTGAGCGTTGGCAGCCCCTTTAAGAAGGAAGAGTTCCAAAGTAGAGTGTGTGGGTTGAGAGTCGGCAATGAAATTCATTTGAATTTTATCTTTGTTGCAAGCTTATTTTCATTTCTTATTCCTTCCTTTCCGGATAACTACCCAGCGTATTGGGACAGAAGATTAATGGCTTCAATAAAATGCAACAAGACGTTCAGTTTGTTCCAGGAAATCAAGAAAAACAAAACTAACCGGTACAGAAAACATTTCTGGCCGTCTAGCCTGACATCACTTACACAAGGGTTCAGTCGTTCCAGAATAATTGGGGAGGCCTCATTAGACACACCATCATTTCTGGGCAGTTGAGATTTTCAGTTAAAGCAGAGTTTAAAATTCTTTATTGTTATTCCCCTGTTTATCAAACGAATTTGCCCCACTTAGGCTCAGGGTACAGATTTGGTTCCCTTTGAAGTTGCAAGCAAGTGCAGTCTGTGTTTAGGAGTCTGAAGGAGTTGAAATGACTCCTTTCGGGAATATTACACCTTGTGTCGGACGTCCCTTTCTATCCTGCTAATCTACAAATGTAGCCGTAAATAACGTGCACACAGAGGCTGCGTAAAAACACCGACTGCAGCACAGCAAGGCCCAAACATTTAAAATCAGGCGTCGGGCCCTAAAATCACGAGATTGTTAAGCCAATCATGAGATTTTAAAAAATAACAAATGTTGATTCTTTGTAGCTGCTTTCTGGCTTCTGAGTGTTTAGGAAGCAGCACCTGAGTTGCGTTTTCAAGCTTTTCTCACAGGGCCTGGCAGAAATTTTTCTCTGAAATGAAAGTTGAGATTCTCTGGGGTTTGAGAGATGCACCCAAAATCACAAGACTTGCAATAAAATCACACAGCAAGGCTATTCGCCTTCTTGTCAATACCAGTCTATTCATGCCAAGGAAGCAAATAGATACAAAATTGTCTAGCAACTGTTGACGTCTCCAATTAAACAAATTGTCCCACGCCCTCCAGGAGCCAATGAGGGCTTTTCTCCCCTGCTGCTGGGCCCTGCCTGGGACCTGAGTGGCAGTGGGGAGGAGAGGGCAGCTGTGCCAGCGGGAAGATAGATCCCTGGGAAACTCCTTTTCCTTGTCCGTGGGGATGGTGGCCAGATGCCCCAGCTTCTGTGTTCGCAGCTTATCCCCAGCAACACCAACCCCATGTGTGCAAATTCAGGCCTCCCAGCGCCAGGGGATTTTAGGAAACAGTCAGGGAAGTTCTGGGGTTTTAGCCATCTGGTGCTGGAGCCTCAGTTCTCCTGCTTTGATCCATCACCAGGAGGGCCAGAAACGTACTATTTTTAAATGGAAGCTAAGAATCTAATGTACTCACATGACTCCAGGAGCTGGGGCTTTATGAATATGCCCCCTGGCACAAGACTAGTGAGAAGATGCCAAGTTGCCAGCACTTCTTCCCCCAGGCCCTGCAGCATGGAGAGCAGGCCGGGGAAGCAGCAGTGTCTGCTTGGGGCAATGGAAAACTGCACCCCAAAGCCACATGTTCAGGTTCCCCAGCGTGCCCTCTGGTGACCGTCAGACGGTACGGCACCAGCAACTGCGGCTTGGCCTGAAAGCTGGAGCTGCAAGATCACGAGCAGCATTTTAAAACACTGCAAAATCCATGAGATGTGAGAAACGGGCAGCAACTGGGCCCCCCAGGCCCGAATTCCTCTGTGCTCTGTAAACGAGGGAGCCAGGCTATCTTGGCCTGTCACGGATCAGGGCCTGTAGCCGAGCCAGTCCCTGGACAGCCCAACAAGCTCGGCTGGCCTTAGCAGGGGGCCTGATTAGCTGCAACGCCTGACCGATGGGAAGAGTCAGCAAACCGGCTCTTAAACCCGGCAACGGCAGCAGCACCAGTTCGGTGGCTGCTCAAAGCATTTGCCCATGGCTGCGATTGCTCCTGTCCCTGCCTTGGACGCAGCCTGCCTCACTCTGACCCTCGGCTCTGGCAGCTGGCCTCTGCCCCAAGGCCTGGCTCCTGACTCCTGCTCCGACCACTAGGCACGGCTGCCCACGTCCCGCTCTCTGACACACGCAAAGGGCAATGCCAAAGCCTGCCGGCTCTCGGGCAGCACGGCACGGCCTCTGTTACCGCAGAAGGATGTCTGTATGGGAACGTGGTCCCGGCATCTGGCTGCTAAACAGGGAGTTCCTGGGCCAGGTTTTCAGAAGGGCCCGGCCCCCACATTCTGCCACCAACTGCCCCAAAAGCTCAGTTGGCACCTACCTAGAGCGACTGGTTGTCAGAAGTGTGGGCACCCGGGGTCTCTGACTGAGAACAAAGGGGGATTCCCGCTCCCACCCTGGTTGCTGCTAAGCTCTGTCAAGACTCTGGCCTGGCCTGCCTGCAGCAAGTCCAGACAAGCACATGGGTGGCTGCAGAGATCTTTACAGAAGTTCATCAGGGGACATCTGGCCAGAGCCGCAGGAAAGATGGCTAGCTCGCCGAGAGGCTGGCGTGCTGCGATCTCATCTAGAATCTCACTGGCCTGGGGCCAGAAATGTAGCGCGAGATGTCAAAATCACCATAAAAGGAGAAAGAGCCAATCCCAGTGCGCCTCTGTCAGCATTTATGTGGGATGTTCGTCTGCAAGGGTCAGATACGTGGCTCCGGAGCAGTTTAACCTGGCTTTCATTCCCTTGCCACGAGAGGCAATGCTCTGCTATGGCTTCATCTGCATTGATTCACATCCGACCCCCAGTGCTGAACGCACGCTCACGTTTGTGTCCAAAGCAGGAGCTTTAGTGACCCGTATATAGGTCGGAATGAGCAGTTGGCATGCAGGCTCTGGGACTGAAAAGCAGACGGTCTGGTTCAGGGGAACGGTATCTCAGCCATAGCAAACTGGTGTCTGTCGCGGAGGGAATTCGGATTCAGTGCGCCCGGGGAGGCTGCTCACACAGGACTAACAGCCAGCAACCCTCTCCAGATGTTCCTCCTGAAGGAAGAAGGATAATCGGCACAAAGGGGCATGTGGGAGGGCTGCTTCCGTGTCTGAGCATACCCATCTGGCTCCATGCCCTGCCCACTGTGTTTCGCCAGGGGCTGGAGGAGAGAGATCTTTACCGAGTGTGCTGAGAGGCCAGGGATACATGCTAGGGCTGTACAGTGAGCGAGCCAGCAGCCTGGAGTTTGCATGCCAGGACCCCAGTGCCACCCCTAAACCAGGGTCCTCCTGAACCCCAGCCCTCTTTCTCCACGTCCACTCCTCACACAACGCACTGGGTGAAGGGTCACAGCACCTGGGCAACATTCGGACCCGCCAGCTGAATGGAATCAAACAATCCAGCAGGCATTTGAAATGCCGGGTGCATTCCAGTGACCTGGCCAAGGCTGGGCTGCCTGGGAGAATTCCTGGAGCCCCAGTCGTGGCCCATCCTAGGAGCCGCAGTGTCGGGAAGCGGATGGGGGTTGAGAACATTCCGCTCCCTTTGGCCGCTATTAGAAACCGGAGTTGGACAGTTGTTAACAGGCAAATTTACAAAAGAAAAACCAATTTTTTTCACCCAAAATATTTAAAAAGCAGCATATCATGTACAAGAACTGTGACACCCCCTCGCCTCCTAATTGGCCCTGAATTCTTTCATTCCTCATCTACCCAGGAGATAGGCCAGTTGCTGCCTGTTTGATAGATCACTATTTCTCATGTATTTATTTTTTAAATCAATTAATAATACAAACCAGCACTTATTTACTCATCCTGAGTGCTTTGTTTTAGTGATTTCAACTTCTTTGCGATGATGTAAAGTGACTAAAATGTCTTCGATCACGCCAGAGTTTTCTTTTAAAATCACATTTATCCATGAGCCCCTTGTTGTAAAGCCGGGACTGCCAATCCCAGACACTCAAAAATCCCGAGTCTGCCCTCAAAAAATTAGGGGATTGGCTAAAATATCAAAGATGTTTTAAAAAAAATAATACATTTGGGTTCTTTTCTCTCTGGTGCCTGAATGTTTAGGTCAGGCTCAGGTCAGATTTTCAAGCGTTTCTCTGCATCCACAAAAGGGCTAGAAACTTACTTTTTTTTAAATGGAAGCTGAGATTTTCACATAATCCCAGGACTCCGGGAGCCAGGACTTCAGGAAAATCACCACATATCGTGAGACGTACAAATGGGCAACACTGAAAACAATATGAAAAAATACAGCTGGGACCTGACACCCCAAAATGACATTCTGCTCACACTTTCTCCTCTCCAGTCTTGCACCCTTCAGCTCCTGCTACTTAAAAACACAATGGACGGCTAGCGCTCTAGGGCCAGACTCTACCAGCCCTACTCATGCCGAGTAGAACCTCACTCTGTTATTCATGGAGTACCCGTAGTGGAATCAGGCCCATAGCCGAGGGAGTGGCATACAAAAATAACCAAAATTCCCCCAGAAAATCCAACTGCTCTCTAACGCTCACTGGTTAAAATCTGATGCTTGGTTCTCTCCCGTAATTGTGGCACTGGAGAAAACAGAATGGGTTTTCACGGAAAAACGATCAAATATTAAGACTCTATCCTCCTAAGAAAGAATCCCAAAGAAATCCTGAAATTCAGATCCTCTGCAGCTCAACATAGATTTTATAATTTTGACCTACAATTTGTTAGAGAGAAAAGTTCTGAGAAGTCCTCTAAAATTAGACCTCAGAAGGCCATGGCATCTCTTTAATAATGCCTTGTTTTCTTTGAGAGTTGAAATTCAGGTCAGCCAAGCTTTAAACTATAAAATTATATTGCAGTGTTAGTCAAGGAGGGGAGATGGGGGAGTGCCGGTTAAGAGTGATCTTTAAAGGATCTCTTATCTTGGTGTCTATACCAAAAAGAACCTCTCTTCTGAGCCCATCAGATCATCAGCATTTGGGGCAGGAGGGGACAGGTATTTCTATGACCTAATTTAATCAAAGCTTGACATTTCCCTCTGCAGACGCCCCCACAGCCTGCGCATACAGACATGAAGGTTAGATTTTGGGCTTGTCTGGCTTTGCTCAGGCTTCCACGGTGCAGAAGATTAGGAGAGTTTAACAGAACCTGCAGACACTGCCACCCCCATCTAATCCTCGCCATCAAGAAGCTACAAGAGGAAGAGCTCCTAGGGTGACCAGATGTCCCGATTTTATAGGGACAGCCCCGATATTTGGGGCTTTTTTTTATATGGGCTCCTATTACCCCCCACCCCCGTCCCGATTTTTCACACTTGATCTGGTCACCCGAAGAGCCCCAGAGGAGCAGCGCTGGAAGTGAGACAACAGCTGTCAATGAACTGTATCTCACTCATGCCGCTGCATGCATGTGGGCCATTCATAGAGTTACCATGCTTAAGGTTTTAAAAAAGAGGACACTCCACGGGGGCCCTGGCCCCGCCCCTTCCCCGCCCCTGGCCGTGCCCCAACTCCGCCCCTTCCCCCAAGACCCCGCCCCAGCCCCGCCCCAACTCCGCCCCTTCCCCAAAGTCCCCGCCCCAACTCCCCCCTCTCCCTTGAGCGCCCCGCATTCCCCCTCCTCCCTCCCAGCCACACGAAACAGCTGCCCGAGCGCTACTGGCTTCATGGTTTGCCAGGCAGCCCCCAGACCTCCAGACCCTGCATCCCCGGCCGGGTGCTTCCCCTCCCGGGCTCCGGCTGCGCTGGGGAAGCGCCCGGCCGGGGGCGCAGCGGGTCTGGAGGTCTGGGGGCTGCCTGGCAAACCGTGAAGCCGGTAGCGCTCGGGCAGCTCGGCTCTTACAGAGCTGAGAAGACAGGGAGCAGCAGCCGCCGCCGGAGCCCGCTCTAAGGTAAGCCAGGGATGCCGGCAAAGCTGGGAGTATTTTTCCCGGACATGTTCGGCTTTTTGGAAATTCCCCCCGGACGGGGTTTGATTACCAAAAAGCCGGACGTGTCCGGGAAAAACCGGACGTATGGTAACTCTAGCCAGTCAAACTCTGGGGCAAGCCTGAGAAACTCTTCTGGAATGTGCCCCTGTTCCCTAGATCCAGCAGGAGGGAACTGTAAAAGGTACGTGACCATGCGCAGCCAATCACCTGTTAATGCCACTAAAATGAACTACCTTTCCACGACATCTTAAAGAACAGACACAATTAGTAACAACATCCCGACGGGGTACAAACATTTCCTCAGAAATGGCTGTAACTTTATGGGCCTGCTTCTCCACTTCCTTCCCCTGGAGTAAAGACTTAAGCTGTGCGGCGTGGCTGCGAAACGCGACCAAATTGGAGCGGTGGCGACCTATCCCCGCTTTGTACTGCAGAGAGGGAGCGACGGCACTCGGGGCCTGGCGTGGCAGATGGGGCCTGTGTTTGAAGGGTCTTCAATTGAAATCAGTTGAAATCAGACCTAACTGGCGATGTTAGTGAAATGTGAAAATGAGACCTGGCGTTTATATATTGGTTTTGATTTCAGTAATAAAAAGACACCTGGTCAAGGCAGTAGATGCCCGGACGTGTATCAACAATACAACAAACCCCTGTAGCGTAGCATTACATTACGTTAGTGGAGAAGTCAGGAGAACGTTATTTCTAATCTAAAAGGGAAACACTCAGATCATTTAGCCAACAAATTGTATGGAAGATTTCCATACAGACCACAGGAAATGTGTTCTTTATTCTATTGTTATATTACACAGAACTCTCCTGCACAGATTAAAACAGCAAGTAGCGTAGGTCCTACATAAACAATACTCTGTAAACCTGCCATGTTCAGGGTGGGGAGTTGGCACCTATAAAAATGAGGTGGAGACGATACACAAATGTAGTTTCTCCACAATAATTCTTGACAAGCTGTGCAGATGTTTTCGTTAAACATTGAAAAAGGCAAAGATTTTACATGGAAATTAGGATGGTTTTGCCTTATCTGCAGAGAACATCCCGGGGCCTCCCAATCCATAGGAAAGGAGTGAAAAAAGCGCCAGAGATAAAACTTCTTTAAAAGCCTGATAAAATCAGTGACTCAAGTCTGACAGCCCCTGTCCTCAGAGTGGTGTTCATTTACCCTGGGAATGACTCGCAGGCCAGAACGGCTCCCTCCCCAGACAGCCGCTAAGCCCCAGAAACAAAGCAGGACCACAGAAACCACAGCTGACAGAGCACATAAACTGGGGGGCAATTCTGCCATTCATGCTACTTTTCAGGATCCTGAAGAAGGGATTGCTAGGGAGCCTAATGTAGGGTTACGATACGTCCGGGTTACCCCGGACATGTCCGGCTTTTCGCTCTTTAAATAGCCGTCCGGGGGGGATTTCTAAAAATCTAAAAATGTCCGGGATTTCCCCCCGGTTGGCTATTTAAAGAGCGAAAAGCGGCTGACAGGGCGGCCGAGCGCTGCTCGCATTGGGGCCCCTTCCCGGCTCCCCCCCCCTGCAGCCTTAGCACGCCGCCCGGCAGCGCTGGGGGGCGGGGCTGTGCGCCTGTGAGGAAACGTGGCGGCGGGGCTGGCAGTGGCGGCCAGAGCCCCCCCCGCTTTCCCCCTTCTCCACACGGAGACAGACACCTGCTCTAAGCCGAGCGGCACGGTAAGGGGGCAGGGGAGTTGGAGAAGGGGTACAGTCAGGGTACAGGAAGCGGGGGGGGGGGGGTTGGATGGGTTGGAGGTTCTGGGGGGGCTGTCAGGGGGGCAGGGGTGTGGAGAGGGGTCGAGGCAGGCAGGGAGCAGAGGGGGTTGGATGGGTCGGGAGTTCTGGGGGGTCCTGTCAGGGGGCGGGGAGCAGTCCCGGGGGTCTGTCTGGGGGCGGGGCTGTGAATATGGAGTGGGGGTGTGGATAAGGGTCGGGGCAGTCAGGGGACATGTAGGGTTCTAGGGGGCAGTTAGGGTGGGGGGTTCTCAGGAGGGGGCAGTCAGGGGACAAGAAGCAGGGAGGCTTAGATAGGGGGTGGGATCCTAGGGGGCAGTTAGTGGCAGGGGTCCCAAGAGGGGGCAGTCAGGGGACAAGGAGTAGGGGAGGATTGGGAGTTCTGAGGGGGGCAGTCAGGGGGTGGGAAGTGGGAGGGAGTGGATGGGGGTGGGGCAGGGTGGGGGCAGGGCTAGAGCAGGGCTCCCCACCCCCAGCGTCCTCTTTTTTGATTGTGGAACTATGGCAACCCTAGCCTAAAGCAAGGAAACCAGAGGGATGGATCATCCTGTCGCAGCATTTCAAACCGACAGCAGATGCTGCATTGTTACTGTGACAGTGGAGGAGCAGAAAATTGTCAGAATCAAAAACCAGGCAACACCAGCTCTGCTCCAAGCTGGCTTTTCACAGATTCATCGATTCCAAGCAGGGACCTTTATGCCCATCTAGGCTGACCTCCTGCAGAACAACCTTCCCCAGTGATTCCTGCACCCAGCCCATAACTTGTGGTGGAGGTAGAGCCACCTGCATGGACCCCTCTGCAAGCTAAGCGCTTTAGCAGGGTTGGAGTGATGATCACAAATACCAGCTCCCATTGCAAATGTACGAGAAGGCACAGGGCGTTGGTGTCTTAAGCTTATCACGGGGTGGAGGAAAAGTACAGAAACCCAACTGCCTGATGATGCCTCTGGGCTTGTATGCTTGGTTATGATGATGCCGTGTAGCTGACTAAACATACCATGGCAGCTGCAGGCCTTGGACCCCTGGCATCAGCAAAATGAGTGTGCCGCTGTTATACCTGCCGTACGTAAAATGTATTAGTTGGAGCCCCTGGGAAAGCATCACGCAGCCGTGTGTGTTTTGGCTACATGCTCAGTGAACATCTGCATGTAGCCTGCATGCAGCGGGGTGCAGTTAATACTGGAGGCGGCCTAGTTGCCAACTTGAATAAAAATTCTTCACTCCTTACACGACTGAAAATGAAACAACCTCTGAGTGTGTCTGGACAGCAATGAAAGACCAGGAGCTGTAACTGGCAGGGAGAGGGGGGTGAATGAAGACTTTGGATTATTCATCCCAGCAAAGTATGGCCAACGGTGTTGTTTCCATTTGTGAATCCCCGGCCCCGCTCTGAGGCCCTCACCCCCCCACCCCCCCCCCGCTGTCTCTGCAGCAACCTCTAGCTACAAACTAGTGGCAGGAGTTGGTGCAGTGGCTAAGAGGTGACACATTGTTTTTCTAGGGACACAAAAAGGCAATTTGAGATTTTGAAATAGGGAAAATTCTTAAGCTTCCTAAAACTCAATTGATTTTACTGATTCAATTCAAAATCAGCCAGAGCCTCTTCTCTGGCCTTAGGTCAAATTGTATGGAGCCCGGGGGCAAACTTGGGACCGTGGGTTGAAATGAGGCCTGGAAGAGAACTGCAATCTCAACTCCTGCGCTGCCCTGTCCTTGTCCGACCCACAAGGAGGCTCCAAACCAGATCAGGCTACTGCGTTTTAACCTGAGCTTGTCCAGCCCGAACGGTGGAGGGCAAAACGTTTTAAGCTGAGTTTGCAAACTATGGTCACTCCAATAGAATATTGCTTTCAAACGCTGCCTACACCTGGCTTGGTCACTCCCATGTTCCCCAATTGTGCCATGCAATCGGCTAGTGCCACCCCCTTGCTAGTAGATTGCGGCGCAGGACTGGGGCCCTGACCCAGATCCTCCAGACTTCTCCCCACATCTCACTCCTCCCCTGGCTACCCCAGGCTGTTGTGCTTACGGGTCATCACACTGCCTCTCTGGCTGAGACAAAGCGATCATGGACCCGACTGCAGACTACATTACACCTGGGACTAGCTGTTCAAACGGCAGCAACAAAATATTTGCATTCATATTCTCTACCTCCGTCTTAGCCTAGCCCAGCACCTTATTAGCTCTTCAGAAAGCTGCTGTGCACATGGTCCCTTCTCCAGGAGGCCTCGCTCTCTTGCTGCTCATTCAGCAGCTGTCAGTGTAAAATGTTTCCTTCCCATATGCGGGACAGACCTTGTATTTTTCTGCACAGAATTTCATCTACAACGTGTCACCCGGTTCCTGAATTCAGCTAGGTCCTCCTGGCCCTCCCCACAAGCCCCCTCCCTAGCTCTGACTGCTCTGGGCAAGTCCCACAAGTCTCTGGCCTCCCCCTTCGCACTGTTTCTCTGTGTGTTCTTGGCCTTCCAATACCCTCTGAACACTGGTGCCTTTCCAGACCTGCCCATCTCCCTCGACCCATTCCCTGGTCTCAGCTGTCTCGCTGACGTCTCCTCCCAGACGCCTCACTGCAGGGGCACTGGAATAATTTCTATAGTGGGGGTGCTGAGAGTCATTGAACCAAACTGGAAATCCTATATATAATGGAAACCACTTCAAGCCAGGGGGTGCGGCAGCACCCCCCCCAGCACCTCTAGTGCCAGCACTTATGCCTCACTGTCCACTTAACTTCAACAGCCATAACAGAATGGATCACACCAGCCAGCCGTCCCCACTCTCCTGTCTCTTCTACCCTTCGTATCTGTGAACCTATGAAGAATGCCACTTTCTCACTCAGGTGTGCTCTCGGTGTGCTCGGAAACAGGGCTGCTGACCTTGGTCACCAAAGCCAAGGTTTTATTGCTGTTTTACTCCTATAACCACTGCAGAGTCCACCCAGCTCAGAGAAGCATAGACTTTAAGGTCAGAAGGGACCATTATGATCATCTAGCCTGACCTCCTGCACAACGCAGGCCACAGAATCTCCCCCACCCACTCCTGTAACAAACCCCTGACCTATGTCTGAGTTACTGAAGTCCTCAAATTGTGGTTTAAAGACCTCAAGGTGCAGAGAATCCTCCAGCAAGTGACCGGTGCCCCACACTGCAGAGAAAGGCGAAAACCCCCCAGGGCCTCTGCCAATCTGCCCTGGAGGAGAGAGGGAGGCGGATTCTGTTTTCACACAGCCGCAGGATTGCTGACTACGTCACTGCTGGGCTAGACTCTGCTCTGATTGCACCTAGGCACGTGGAGGGTGCAATGCGCCCAAGGGATCCTGACTGCTGGGGTGATGTGAGAGCCAGAAAGAACCCAGCCTGGCTCTCCGAGCACAGAGACTGCCTCCCTGGGAGGTAGAACACCCACATTTTGCCTTGTAAACTGAGCACCTTTGATCTAGTGTCACTGAGTCTACAGGCTGAAATTCCACAGTGCCACTTTACAGAACTGCACTTTGGGGGCCACTTGAGAGGGACCCCTCAGCTAAACACCTTCTGAAAGTCACCCCTTGCAGCCACCAGGCCATTAACCCCTTCAGCCAGCTCTCAGTGAGGTCGAGGGGCAGGATTTCCTCTCCTGTTTATCCCTCACATTATACTCCTCTAGGAGCTGCATATGCTCTTCATGGCTGTTCTCAGTGATTTCCTGGGCACCCCTTCTCTGGCCCTGACGTGGGCTCTGGAGCAAGTGAAAGAGAGACAGCCAGGAGTGAAGGATGGGAGCAGAGGCACTGGCAGACTGGATCAGACCCGGGGGCTGGACATTTACTGACACAAGTTCAAACCCCTATAACTGACCGCACAGGGTTTGGCACAAATACAACTCCAGTTTTTCAATGAATTTCAAGTAAACGGGAGCAACTTCAGTACAGGCGAGTCCTCATGAAACAACCCTCCCCAGGTTCCACTCGGGTCCGAGTCACAGTTGTGGGGGATTGTGATTTAACAGTGAAAGCTCAGCTGGGGAGTTCTGTCTGTATCAAGGGATGGATCCCAGGACAGGTTCCCTGGCTGCAGAGTGGGGGAATCTTCAATGTTCTGTTTGGAAATGACTTCTTGTTTTACTATAATAAATTAGAATGCAATACAAAATAAGAAAAACACTCAAACCTGGAACAAAACATTTTGATTTTTTTCATGTTTCCCTTGACCTAAAATAATTTTTCCCCCCAGAATTTTCATTCCATGGGAAATTTCACAATGTTTTGTTTTCATTCCAATTTGGAACAAACACCAATTTCAAAATGTTGGACTGTCCCATGGAACAGAATTTCTGCGTGTCGCTAGCTCTCGTCATTACACTGCACTGTGCGTTTCCCTGTGTTTGACACTACAGGACCTGACATGAGTGAGATTCGAAGTGTTAGTGTCTTTGTTTCTAGCCCTGTCCCCAGCTTTGCCTCATTCCTCTGTATTGCTCTCAGCCCGGTGGGGAAGGCTGGCTGCTCCCAGGTGACCCCAGAGAGCAGTTTGCGCGCATGGACCTCAAATATGAGATTCCTCCCTATTTCTTTCACATGCTGAGGCTGGTTCTCTCCTGTTCTGCACCTTGTTTGGTCACTTACATCCTTGTGTGAGTGCAAAGGCAGTGAAAAATGCTACCACATCAGAACGGAAGCATTTGCCAGCCCTGTGCATAGGCGTCTGTGGGACACAAGAGACACAGGCAGTGGGGAAATCAGGCCCCCTATGCACTCCCTCATCAGGGTTCCCACCACACATGCTATGTAGCTAGATGGTGATGACAACAGACCATGGCAATGCAGCCAGAAGGCCCTTGTGATCAGTGGTTTCCATAGCAATTGACACCTGATTGACCCCATCACTTGGAAAGCCTCTCCTCCCATCTCCCCTGCATTTCCTGACACTGGGAACAATCTGTCACCTGCAGACAGCTCCAGAGACATTGGGATGCAATAAACTTGTTTGCCCAGCCCGGCTCAGGTCACATTATGCAACCTCAAGAGGACTCCAAACACCCGGGATTTACAGATAAAATACAGCCGAGGCTGCCTGGCGGGTACAACACACTCCCAAGCAAACTTTAACTTGAAAGGGTGAAAGGTGACTGGCAAGGCAGTGAGTATGAGTCACTCGCAAGGCACTTAAT
Source organism: Chrysemys picta bellii (assembly GCF_011386835.1). Lineage (NCBI taxonomy): Eukaryota > Metazoa > Chordata > Testudines > Emydidae > Chrysemys > Chrysemys picta. Next base: position 11,134,179 of record NC_088795.1, read on the forward strand.
TAACTACGCCAAACTAATACTTAACCCAAGCCTTCGCATCACCACACTTCAGCAGAGCTAACTTTAATTTTCTACTCGTGGTTTAACAGGTTGGCTGCCCACTGCCCAAGAATAATCACTTACAAGTCAGAAGACTGGAATCCTGGTTACAGAATAAAATGACGGCAGTGGAATATTTGACCAGAATTGCTCTACAGTCATATGGCCTGACATCCGTATTTGTCAACATCAAACCGATTTTGCAACGGGACTTTGCTTCCAGTTACTCTACAGCTCCTGCGGACGGTGAATAAACTGAAGCGTCCTTGGAGAAACGATTTGGTAATATTGTCAAAGGGTGACAATAGAGGTTGGTCATTAAAAGTTTCTGCAATTCTAAGGGCATCTCTCCTCCCACCGCATCATCTAGCTCCCTACGGAAAGGCCATTTCTGAGTGATTGATGATATGAAGCTACCCAGTCTCAGATTAATTTATTAGCCCTGACTGGCCACCCTTCCTCACATTGAGTAGCTCTCTACTGCATGAGTGGTCCCTTGGAAATCAATGCGGCATAAGGGAGGGGAAATCTGGCCTGTATGTCCGATAAGGAGGGAGGCGCATTGCACTCAGTGGATTTCTATAGGTCACAAGAGGCTGGGATGAATAGAAGAAAAGGAAAATGTAAGTGATAGTGAGCTCTGGGCCCTACGTCCTGCCCGTGGGATTCTCTGTCTTCGCTTGTAGCCGGCAACACAAGTGAAACTGACAGCTGGTCTCAATGAGCACTGGATAATTCTGAAGTGCCTCTAGCGCTCGCTGCCGTTACAAGCCCCAGTGCTAGCAGAAGAACGGTATTCTTTGAGGAAAGGATTTTAAAGGGGTGAATGAATGTGTGCGCGGCAGCGAAGGGAACGAAGCCGGGAGAGGAGCTGGGGCAACGGAGCAAGAGCCAAAAGGAAGAGACAGAACAACATCATTTAAGACCTCAAAAGCTGGCAGGCTTCTCTCCTGTTGGCACAGAACGATGTTCCTGAAATTGACCTGTAAAACGCCCCCGTCCTTTAGGGGAGGGGAATTTCACCACAACAGCGAAACACCGCACAACACGCGTAACATCCCCAGCGCAGGACAGGACGACGGCAGCCAGAGCTGCTTGGTACGCCCAGCGCTCTCCGCCAGCAGGGGACATTCCATGCCCGGGGATTAGTCCTGACATAAATACTCGCTCCATTAACGGAGTTGCTCTCCGTTTGGTTTAGATTACCAGGGACTGTTTAAGCATGTTGCAAACCCACAAATTCACTGACATAAACAAGACCGTCTTCGCTGGGGCCCAACTGGGATTTGCAGCTTAGGGTTGCCTGGTTGCCGGCCCCAGGACTCATCCCCGCCACGCAGGGCCTGGTGCTCTCCTGCGTTTAGAACAAGTTCAAAGCCACGTGGCCCGGAGGGGGCTGCAAAAAGGGAGGAGGAAGGTTTCTGCCCTGGCATGAGGCAGTGTGGGAGAGCGTGAGCAGTGCTGCTGTAGGCAGCGGGGCTTGGGGCTTTGCCACATTGCTCCCCCTGTTCCCACCCAACACAGCCCTGCTCCCAAGGCACCTGCGCGCCGGTCATGCAGCCATTTGAGGGGGACGTTTGCTGACTGCCCGGATGGGAGGGGCTGACTGTTCTAGCAGCTCTGCCTAGGGGAAGGGACGTGGCCACATGAACAGCAGCCGTCTGCAAGCAGAGGGCAAGAGAGATTTCATCCTGGGCTGGGCTGAGTGCTCTGCTGATGCCATCCACTCAGGCCACACGGGCGCACCAGGCCCACAGACCCATCATGATAAAAGCACAGCTGGAGGGGCCTGGCAGGGCGCCCCCCTCCTCCCAGAGAGGCAGGCCCAGCAGAACAGGGCCCTTCCTCCCCACCAGGAGGGACAGTAGGGGCTTCCCCTCCCCTTCTGAGAGGCAGGGGTGACAGCTGGTGTGCCCCCAGCATTTACGCCACCAGGGTGTCTCTGCTTGGGAGGGACATCTGGGCCCACTGCGCTGTTGCTCCTCCAACAGCACAGAGCCCCCTGCTTGGCTGGCAGGTCCCGCAGAGCAGAGGTGCTTGGAATTAATACCCCAGTGAGACACATGGGGCAGCTCCCCCGCTCCCCAGACCGATGGGCTCAGGCTCTCTGCAGACTCAGGCAGCGTCACTATATCAGTTACACTCCCAGGCAGCTCCTCCCCCCCTCAGAGCAATGGGCTCAGGCTCTCTGCAGACTCAAGCACATTTTAAAGCTTTACTTCACCCCTGAGAACTAGACACACATTTCTTTTACAACACGAGCTGCGATTCTCATGCAATCCTGTGACCCCAGGGGGTGGAGCTCTAGGCTTGGGTCTATATTGTCTGGGCCTTCATCCGGCCCTGCCTACAACAGCTCAGCATGAAGCCTATCGGCACTGCAGAATAAAGCAATCAGAAGACCTGTCATGAAATCCCAGAGACCCTGGCAAACAGCAGCAGGGGAGAGGAGGAGGGGAGAGAAGCAAGAGGCCGAACACTCAGGCAGGAGATCACTATGGAGGTGAAGTGGGAGCCCAGGGCCAGGACAAGGGCAGACAACTGAGGCAGCATTACCACCGAGTTATTTCAGGTCTCTGAGTATTCTCTAGGGCACTTAAGCAGTAACGGAAACTGGCTATTTGGGAAACAGCCTAAAAGCCAGACAGTTTCTAAGAGGGGAAGGATAGCCCAGTGGTTGGGGCGCTAGCCGGGGACTCATAGACCTGCGTTCAGTTCCAGCTCCGCCACAGACTCCCTGCATGACCTTGGCCAAGTCACTCAGCCTCAGTTCCCATGTATACAAAGACAGGACCAGCCCTGTCCTACCTCCCAGAGTGCGAGGGTAGAGCTGGGGAGGGGCTCAGCTGGCACAGGGATGGGCTCCGTGGACGTACGTTATTAGATTGACACTAGGAATTATTGCCAGAAAATCCTGGAATATTTTCAGCTGCCTCCCGACTCAGGATTCCTGAACAGCGATCGCTGACCTCCCCCATGGCCAGACTCAACCACACTTCCACATGCATTCAAGGGCCAACACACTCTCTCTACTCCTGGGGTGAGTGTGGGGGTCCCCCACTCCTGTCTGGAACCCCTGCAGGCCTGAAGCTGTGCGGGGAGCAGCCAGGCCTGACAAACCCCTCGGCCAGACTTGGGAAAAGTGAGCTTCAGCCACCTTAGAGTGGGCAGGTGTCTGGTTTTCGATCAGAAGGCCCGGTCAAAAAGGGGCCCTGGTGGCTCCAGTCAGCACCGCCGACTGGGCCATTAAAAGTCCGGTCAGCAGTGCTGCGGGTCTAAGGCAGGCTAGTCCCTACCTGTCTTGTTACCACACTGCGGCCCGGAAGCGGCCAGCAAGTCCGGCTCCCAGGCGGGGGGGAAGGCACGGGGCTCCGCATGCTGCCCCCACCCCGAGCACCGGCTCCGCACTCCCATTGGCCGGGAACCTGGGAGTCTGCCTTAGCCCCACTGCACTGCTGACCAGGAGCTGCCCGAGAGTGCCCCAACCCCCTACCCCAGCCCTGAGCCCCCCCCCAACCCAGAGCCCCTTCCTGCATCCCAAGCCCCTCCTCCTCGGCCCCACCCCAGAGCTTGCACCCCCAGCCAGAGCCCTCACCCCCCCTGCACCAGCCCTGATCCCCCTCCCACCCTCCGAACCCCTTGATCCCAGCCCGGAGCCCCCTCCTGCACCCCAAGCCCCTCATCCCCAGACCCACCCCAGAGCCCGCACCCCCCACTCCAACCTCCTGCCCCAGCGCAGAGCCCCCTCCCACTCTCCAAACCCCTCATTTCTGGCCCACGCCAGAACCTGCACCCCCAGCCTGTACCTTCTCCAACACCCCAATCCCCTGCCTCTGCCCAAAGCCACCTCCCATACTCTGAACCCCTCGACTCCACCCCCCAGCCCGGAGCCCCCTCTTGCACTCCAAACCCCTCATCCCTGGCCCCACCCCAGAGCCCGCACCCCCAGCTGGAGCCCTCACCCCCTCCCGCACCCCAACCCCCTGAGCCAGCCCGGTGATACGGTGCAAAGGCCACTCAGTGCCTGGCCCTCAAAGGTAAGAGCCAATTTCCAAGCCTGGAGCCTAGAGTAAACGAGAGAAACCCAGCGTGCTCACCACCATCCTCCACACACCCAGCAGAACCACCGCCCTTCTGACTGTCCCCAAATGGGCCCGGGCTGGAAGGAAGTTCCCTGCCGTGTCAGAGGGACCCACCTCTTGTCTCTTCCCTACAAAGAGTTATAGAGATTCATCAGGAGCGTTCCACTCTTGGTAACGTGCACTAAGGAACAATGCAGCCAAATAGTCATGCGCTCTTTACACAACATGGTCTGCACTCTGCATAGCACGCTGGCACCATTCCAAACACAATGATTTCCCCCTCCGTCTTCTGCTGGACATGACGCCAACGTTTTGGGCCTGCTCCGCCTCCTACTCAATGTTTTGCTTGTTGACTTTACTGGAAGCAGGGTTAAGCTCTCAGTGAGTAAAAAACCATCTATATCCCGTTTAAATACAATGAAATACAACCTGCCTTCTATGCTGAGAAGATACACAATGGAGTGATGCAATCCAGAGAAAAGTACTTTGTCACAGCCTTACTTACAACGTTCCACTTGCCCGCTCACCTGGGAAGAGTACTGGTTTGATGGACAAAAATAAATAATTATTATTTATTATTATAATTATTATTATTAGCCATGCAAAGGGCGGGCAAGTCGTTTAGTACCGGGTACATTTTCAAGCCAGTTTTACAATCCGTGTCAGAAATAATGCAATTGGTCCATTTAACCGATGTTTGTATTCTGTGGTGACGTCCAGCTGAACCAGGAACAACATGAGTCAATGGCTGGAAGTTGAACCTAGACAAATTCAGACTGAAAACTAAGCATACATTTTTAAGGGTAAGGGTTTTAACGTGTGGGACAATTTACCATGGTGGATTCTCCATCATGGACAATTTTCAAATCAAGATGGGATGTTTTTCTAAAAGCTCTGCTCTGGGCAGTTCTCTGGCCTGTGGTATGCAGGTCAGACTAGATCATCACAGTGGTCCCTTCTGGCCTTGGAATCTACGAATCTGTCCAATGAGATATGATACGTCCTCCCTCTGCTAACAGGCTGGGAGGAGCTCATATTTGGCTGTTATTATATTCAGAATACCTAGATCAGCGGTTCTCAACCTGTGGGTCGGAACCCCAAAGTGGGTCGCGACCCCATTTTAATGGGGTCACCAGGGCTGGCGTTAGACTTGCTGGGGCCCGGGGCCAAAGCCTAAGCCCAAGCCCAAGCCCCAAACCCTCAGGTTTCAGCTCTGGGTGGCCGGGGTCAAGTTACAGGCCCACACACCTGGTCCTGAGCCCTTGGACTTGAGCTTCCCCTCACACACACACGCCCCCCAGGGGGGCGGCCAGGCTGGAGTGGGCTCAGGCTTCGGTCCCCACTCCTGGGGTCATGTAGTAATTTTTGTTGTCAGAAGGGGGGTGCGGTGCCATGAAGTTTGAGACCCCCTGACCTAGATTATCCTGACTTCCAGTCACAGGTAAAACCCAAAAGCTTATTGGACATCTAGAAAATATTCTCTTTCCAGTAACATACAAATGGTTTGAATTTCACCTTCCATCCGTCTAGGAGCAGTTTGAGAATCTCCCCATTATACGATGAAGTTTAATATGTAAGTATTTTGCTAAGATTGTATCTGAACCAGACACACACAAACAGTATGGGGGGGGTGCGCCCATGCATGCTTACATACATGTATGCCATTAACTCAGTGAGCCAGTCCCAAAAGAAACCTAGGTATTTTCCTTTAAGTGGGTGAGCCCAACCCAGGGATGGGAGGCCCCTCCCAAGCAGGGCCGCACAGAGGGGCGGCAAGTGGGGCAATTTGCCCCAGGTCCCGGGCCCTACAGGGGCCCCCACGAGAATATAGTATTCTATATTATTGCAACTTTTTTATGGGAGGGGCCCCCGAAATTGCTTTGCCCCAGGCCCCCTGAATCCTCTGGGCAGCCCTGGTCCCAAGCACAATGACAAAGTAAGTACTTCAATACTTTGCAGAAAGCCGCAGCCCTCCAGACTGGCAAACCTTCTCTATGATCCCCCTCCTGCAGAGCTGGGGGAAGTACCACTCACTGCAGGCAGCCCAGAGCCGCCCGCTTCACACAGCTGCTACCTGAAGGACAGGTCCTGAGATTTAACCCACTCCAAATAGTTATACTCCTATTAGGGTGACCAGATAGCAAGTGTGAAAAATCGGGACAGAGGCGGGGTAATAGGCACCTGTATAAGACAAAGCCCCGAATATCAGGACTGTCCCTATAAAATCAGGACATCTGGTCACCCTAACTCCTATGTGCTATAAAATATCACGCGCCATGTGGGTGGACGTGCAGAATACATTAATGGGAACTTGTTCAGGAAAACCTAGCAGTTCGCTGGACAGGAGAGTTACTTCATTATCTGAAACTCCTATAAACACACCATTCCACTCCTTTCACTGTATTTGTAGACGAACTGTACGTAGACAGAATATTTACCGAATGGTGGCGAGAAAAGAGACCGGAGAGATTTGACTGGCCACCAGGAATCCCACCCTAAACAGATCTCTCTGGGTCACTGCACTACACCATCCCCAAGGTAAGAAGTCACAGAAGTTTGTTCTATTGACTGGGAGCTACTAGGTGCCTGCTCACATCTCCCTCTGTGGGTCTGTGGTAGGCAAGCCGCAAAGATGAAATTTCTTTCTTAACTGGACAGAAAGGTAGGTAGATGCCACAAGAACCTGCCCTGGCGAAGTGTCTTTCACGCCAGCAGAACAGTATGATCCCCAGGGGAACAGTTATCTTTGTACAGTATGGTTTCCAAAAAGGACAGTTTTCAGAGAGCAGGAGGAAAGCGTAACAATGGAGCAGTACCAGCAGATGAGATGGTTTGCTGGGCTTCAAAATGAGGTGGGGCCCGTGAGTCTGACCTGGCTGGCTCTTAGAACACAGACTAAACCAAATGACGCTGAGAGTTACTAAAAGTCATGAAATGTGTCCAAGCACTAGGAGCCAGGTGTTCTTTGCGAGACGCCTCTCCTCTCCTCTCCTCTGCTCTCCTCGCCGGAGCGCAAGCCGCCCCCCTGGCCTTGTGCCTCAGCACTGGAGACTTGCATGCAGACCTGTGCAACCGCACTGCCCTGGCAACGCTCAACAGCGCCGGGACTCTGCCCCGGCTCACCCCTGCCATGTTGTACTCGATGGAATGTGCATATTAACTCTCCTCCCGCCCCCGCTGCTCTCTGTGCTGCCCTGGGATCCCCCAGCCAGGCAGGGTCTGGGGAGCGCCAGCCGGGCCCCCGGCCCCCAGCAGTGCCCGGGCCGAAGGAGTCTCTGGGGCCGGGCTCTGTCCCCGCAGCGGCGAGGGGCGATTCCCGGCCGGCGCGGAGCGAACACCTGAGCGACCCCCGCCGGCCCGCTGCAGTGCCCGGGCTGGACGGCCATGGAGCCCGGGGCGGACCGGGGCAGACCGGTCAGGGCGGGAGCGAGATCGGGCTCCAGGGTCCTGGAACCCGGCCGCTCCCTTCGGGAACTTCCCACCCCATGTCCCGCTCCCCCACGAACCGCCCGCTCTCCCTTCCCCTCCGGGCACCGCTCCCCTGCCCCGCTCCCCCTGTCCCCTCTGCCCCGCGCCCCTCCGGGCACCGCTCCCCCGTCCCCTCTGCCCCGCGCCCCTCCGGGCTCCGCTCCCCCTGTCCCCTCTGCCCCTCCGGGCTCCGCTCCCTCTGTCCCCTCTGCCCCTCCGGGCTCCGCTCCCTCTGTTCCCTCTGCCCTGCGCCCCTCCGGGCACCGCTCCCCTGCCCCGCTCCCCCTGTCCCCTCTGACCCGCGCCCCTCCGGGCACCGCTCCCCTGTCCCCTCTGCCCCGCGCCCCTCCGGGCACCGCTCCCCCTGTCCCCTCTGCCCCGCGCCCCTCCGGGCACCGCTCCCCTGCCCCGCTCCCCCTGTCCTCTCTGCCCCGCGCCCCCCCGGGCACCGCTCCCCCTGTCCCCTCTGCCCCGCGCCCCCCCGGGCACCGCTCCCCTGCCCCGCTCCCTCTGTCCCCTCTGCCCCGCGCCCGTCCGGGCACCGCTCCCCTGCCCCGCTCCCCCTGTCCCCTCTGCCCCGCGCCCCTCCGGGCACCGCTCCCCCTGTCCCCTCTGCCCCGCGCCCCTCCGGGCTCCGCTCCCCCTGTCCCCTCTGCCCCGCGCCCCTCCGGGCACCGCTCCCCCTGTCCCCTCTGCCCCGCGCCCCTCCGGGCACCGCTCCCCCTGTCCCCTCTGCCCCGCGCCCCTCCGGGCACCGCTCCCCTGCCCCGCTCCCCCTGTCCCCCCTGCCCCGCGCCCCTCCGGGCACCGCTCCCCTGCCCCGCTCCCCCTGTCCCCCCTGCCCCGCGCCCCTCCGGGCTCCGCTCCCCCTGTCCCCTCTACCCCGCGCCCCTCCGGGTCCCCCTACCCCGCTCCCTCCGGCCCCTCCTTACCCTCCTGCCCGCTCCCCTTCGGCTCCTCCTACCCCGCTTCCCCTCCGCCCCCCAAGCTCCCTGTCCTGCTCCCCGCGGGTCCCACTACCCCCTTTGCCCCGAGCCCGGCAGGTACCTCCTCCTCGGGCAGGCTGGGCTCGGCCGGGCCGCTCTCCTTGTCGGCGGGGAGGCTGTTCATGGTGCCGTCCCGGGGCGCACGGAGCCGGCTGCGGAGAGGCTGGTCCCTGCCGCTGGCAGCAGCATGAGGAGCTGGCGGCGCTGCACTGAGCCCCCGGCAGCCCGGCCCGGCAGGGAGCTGCGGCGCGGGGGGAGGGACGGGGGGCGGGGGAGCCTGTGCTGCCGCCGCTGGGCCAGGGGTGCCCGGTCCGTGCGCCCTACGCGCTCCGGGCAGCTCCCTCCCGGGCACCCCGGGGGTGGGGGGCGGGGGCAGGGCGGACAGGGGAAGTTGGGCGGCATGAGGGTCAGAGAGGGAGGGGGAGCCGGGCTGGGTGTGGGGAAATCCCTAAACTCCCTGTCCCCAAGACACGGTCTCAGCACGAGCTCCCTCCCACGAGCGCCCTGTGATGTTTAGGCGCCATCACGGACAATGGCTCAGCCCTAGCTGGGGGTTCACCGTTCCCAGGCTTCCCAGAAAGCCAAGGCCTAGAAACTTGGCTTTTACCATGAACGCTGAGCTTGTCCTTTACCGGCTGGGTTCTGGCAGGAAGGGTTCCCATGACTGGGGGCTTGCCAGAGTCACAGACCAGCCAGTTGGACTTCCGCTGGGACACTTTGTACCTCCTTTTTGTTAGCCCTTGCTTCTCCCGCTCCCCCTCGCCTGGGACTCGGAGGGCCGCACAGAGCACTGGGGCTGGAATTCAGACCCTAATCCTGCGCCTTTTTGGCATCAACAGCCAAACTGGCATCACCCCCTGGGGCCCTGGCACTCAGGGCTGGCTCCAGGCACCAGCCCAGCAAGCAGCCGCTTGGGGCGGCCAACGGTGAGGGGCGGCACGTCGGGCTTTTCAGGGGCAATTCGGTGGCAGTTCCCTCACTCCCTCTCTGAGCGAAGGACCCGCCGCTGAATTGCCGCCGAAGACTGAAGCGGGGGCAGTAGAGCTGGAGATCGCGGCTTTTTTCTTTTTGCTGCTTGGGGCTGCAAAATCCCTGGAGCCGGCCCTGCTGGCAGTGCAAACTCCCAGGGCTAGCATCACCCATTTATATTTCTAAGGCACCACACACCCACCCCTATGGCACTGCACAAAGGGACTCTACAATGGCTGGCGTGCCACTCAGCTGGGGTGGGGTGGGGGATCCCCGAGACGCTCGCCTCTCACTTGCCAAGCGCGAATCACTGCAATCAAACAGGCAGGATGAGACCCATTCAGGCTAGGAAAAGGGTGCAGGTTTTTTTAACAGTGAGATTAATTAACCATTGGAACAATTTAGCTACGGTCCTGGTGGATTCTCCATCACGTGGGGTCTTTAAATCCAGTCTGGGGAGGGATGGGGGGGGGGCGGGGTCTCGTTCTAACAGACACAGTCTAGTCAACCACCGGTTGCTGGGCAGGATGCAGGAATCCCTGAGTGAGATTCTGTGGCCTGCAAAATGCAGGTCAGACTAGATGATCATGGTGGTTCCTTTTGCCCTTACCCCCTGGGAATCTCTGAAATCAGAGCTGGAAAAGGCAACAGCCCACAAGGGCTCCCTCCATTAGCGGGTACCCAGAGAACTTGTGGATTACATTAAGCAGGAACATAACATTGAACATACACCGCGAGCGGGAGATGAGTAAACAAGCATCCTCTGGAATCAGCCGCCCTCACCAAGGGCGCTTTCAAATTGGCATCTCTTCGCATTTCCTGGTGCCGGCTTGGGCTCGGATCCACCCGCACTGAGCCCCACTGAAGCAGTGCACTCCCACGGCAACTGGCTCTGCCTGCACAGGTCCCTACTCCCCCCATACGATTTACACCCCTGGACCTTGCCCACTGCCAGCCCCCCGCCCTCATCTCGCCCCACTGAGCGCAGTCTGAGCCCAGAGAGGAGTGGCCGTGCTGCAGGCAGGGCAGGGGAGAGACCGGACTGTCCCTCCGCACACCAACCCCCCCCCCAGAGTGCAAGCGAGAGATCCCCTCAGAAGAGGCACCTTATTGAAACGCAGCCTGCCCCTGTGAGGGAGAGCGAGGTCACACTGCACAATCCCCTATCACTGGGATGGGAACGGACAGGAATAACAAAGGGACCCACGGGCTCCCCCCACATGCTCCCTTCCCTGGAGGATTCCTACCCACTCTGACAGACCCCCTCTCCCGCCCCAGGGCCCAGCTTCCCCACCACCCTGCCAGCACTTGCATAGCTCGCCAGGCCCCCACAGCCCCATTGCGCTGAGCAGAACATATACAGGGAAGCACACGCTGTGCATGTCCATGGGCCAGAGCCCCTTGCAGGAGATGCTTGGAGGAGGGTCCTTCCCTGACCTGTGGGAGTTGCTTCATTCCCTTGGAGGTAACTGTTGGGTGCGGCCTGCACTGGGCCCCAATAACATGCTGCTCCATGTTATCCCTGGGTTTGTGTGTAACCACTTCTGGGGCCACCTCTATGATTGCTACCCTGGACAAACGGATGAATGAAGAATTTGCATCCCATCCAAAATATTTCCCCAGGCCTAGTTCAACTTCAGGCCAAAGCACGTGGCAGGGTGCTGCTGTACTGCAGTGGGAAGTTTTTGTAATATTGTTACATATCAGAGGGGTAGCCGTCTTCGTCTGGATCTGTAAAAAGTCCTGTGGCACCTTACAGACGTATTGGAGCATGCGCTTTCGTGGGTGAATACCCACTTTGTCAGACATCATATTGTTATGAATGATACACTTGGCCATGACTTACTTGATCAGGAGTTGCTACCCAGTGGGTACAGAAGGGTTAAGCAGCTGCAGTGGGGCAGAGCAGGAGACATGAGGTGTGTCTCTCCCCTCCCAGTATGGTCAGAGAAGGGATGAATGGGTGGATTGTTAGAGCACTGGCTGAAAAGACCCCTATCAATGAAGGATCTGCAAAGACAATGGGAATACCATGGCTGGGACATTCGCACCTAGCAACCAACCAAGATGAAGGAGGTTTTCCCCCCACCTGGCTGCAGGGAAGCAGAGCAAAGGCCCTGAGTTGGAGAACAAAGGGGGCAGCTGGCTGGATTAAGAGCTGGCCTTTGGACCGACACAGCAGCTCTCACCTGGGACGGAGAAACGAAGGGACAGAGCCAGTATGGACTATGCTAACCAGGACATCCCGATGCTGTGTTCCAACTGGCTAATCCATCCAGGCTGCCTGGGGTTACTGCAAATGCTTTGTAGAGTCCAAGGCCAGAAGGGATCAGTGTGATCATCTAGATCGGTGGTTTTCAAACTTTTTTTCTGGTGACCCAGTTGAAGAAAATTTTTGATGCCCGCAACCCAATGGAGCTGGGGATGAGGGGTTTGGGAGGGGCTCAGGGTTGGGGTGCAGGGGTGAGGGCTGGGAATGAGGGCTTCAGGGTGTGAGAGGGGGTTCTGGGATGGCGGTGCAGGCTCTGGGGTGGGGCCAGGGATGCAGGGTTTGGGGTGCAGGAAGAGGCACCAGATTTGTGGGGGCTCAGGGCTGGGGCAGGGGATTGGGGTGCAGGGTTGGGTGGCAGACCTACCTCCGTCAGCTCCATGTCAGCGGTGCAGCGGGGGTGCTAAGGCAGGCTTCGTGCCTGTCCTGGCACCGTGGACCGCGCTGCACCCTGGAAGCAGCCAGCAGCAGGTCCGGCTCCTAGGTGGAAGTGCGCAAACAGCTCTGTGCAGCTCTCGCCCACAGGCACCGCCTCTTCCCCCCAGCTCCCATTGGCCGAGAACCAGCCAATGGGAGTGCGGAGCTGGTGCTCGGGACGGGGGCAGCGCGTGGAGCCCCATGCCCCCCGCCCTGCCTAGAAGTCAGACCTGCTGCTGGCCGCATCCGGGGCGCAGCGCGGTGTCAGAACAGGTAGGGACTAGCCTGCCTGAGCTTGGCACCACCGCCACCAGGACTTTTAACGGCCTGGTCCTGACCAGAGCCAGCGCGACCCAGACCCTTTCATTCTGTGACCCAGTTCTGAGTCGTGACCCCTGGTTTGAAAACCACTAATCTAGCCTGACCTCCTGTCTGCACTGGACCAGAGACCTTCCCCACTTGCTGAGATGCAATGATCCCTGAAGCGGGGAAAGGCGTCTCTCTCAGTTGGACTCACTGAGCAGACCTCCTGGTGAGCAACAGGAAAGATGGAGCCCAGAAGCTATCTAAGAAGCTTTGAGGCCACGTGGCCTACCCTAAAGAAAGCGTGGGACTCCTAGGGGTCTGGCACAACAAGGGGCTGTTGTCTGTTTAAAAGCTGGAGCGTAGCTCCAGGGCTGGCTTTAAGCCGATTCGGCCGGTTCAGTGGAATGGGGCCCCGCGCTTTTTTTTCCCCGCAATGTCCGGGGCTGCCGGCGGAGCGGGGAAAAAAAAGAAAAAAGCCGCATCCTGCTTCTCCCCCCTCCCTCCAGTGCTTGCGCCGCCATACAGCTGATCAGCGCAAGCCTGGGAGGGAGGGGTGAGGAGGAGGAATGCGGCGTGCTTGGGGAAGACGCAGGGCCAGGGCGGGGATTTGGGGAGGGATCCAATGGGGCAGTGAGGGGGCAGGGCTGGGGGAAGGGCCAGGGCGGGGATTTGGGGAGGGAATCCAATGGGGCAGGGAGGGGGCAGAGTCGGGGGGGAACGTGAGACAATTCGCATCCCGGCGTGGGGCCCCGCACCTGCTAAAGCCGGCCCTGCGTGGCTCTGTGACAGAGGCATGCCCTTCTGAGTGAGACACAAGCCCATGAATGATGTCATAATGGGCTTCCTCTCCAAGGATCTCCCGATCTTAAAGTATGGGTCACTGACAGGCCAGCCCCCAGGACGCAGGCACAATCGGTTGGCTCTGTGCACGCCCAGGAAGGCTGCTGCTTGAAGTTTTTGCCATTTTTGATAACAGCTAGTACTCAGTTCCCAAATTAAGCCACTTGGATGTTTCCATGTTAACTTTAAACACAACACAAGCAACTTGCCCCTTTATGGACCTGCCAGCTGCAAACATGCTTGGGGGGGATTTTGCTCCTCAGAACCTGCGTCGCTCTCTGACATTCCGCAGTTGGGAATTTACACGGGAAAAGCATCTTCCCGAAGTGGCGGGTGAAGCAGAGGTGACCTAATACAAGCAGAGAGGAGTGAGCTTGGTAGCAGGGTGGGTTGGTTACAGAAGATAACTTACAAGTCACTTGCAAAATAGGTGCCCTGGGCCATGCCTTACCCTGCTCGAAACAGGGTTTGAACCACACACGTACGTCTGTAGCTCTTTGCACGACACAAGGGGCAAAAGCGAGACAGGTCGGCCTTGCAGCTGATGATGCCCGAGTCGGGGCAGCACCTAGCTTCCCTCCCTGGCCTGGCTCTGCAGCATGGACAGGAGCTCAAAGCAAGAAAACCTCATTTTCTGCACTGAAGTGAGCACAAGGGACCCTTCGGGAGCAGATCGCGGAGGAAGAGCAGTTGTTTTCACCCAGGGATGTTTCAGAGGACACTGCGGTGAAGATCCCAGCATTGCGTGGTACGTGCAGGTTGGTGAAACAACACCCGTCGCACATGCACTGGCAGTGATGAGATGTAGAACGCTTCATGCTCTTAGCCCACAATCTCACCATGGGGCCATCGGTTGGGATTCAGGGAAGGCTGAAGACATCCGCTGTTGTTTTGCGGTGAGCTGCTCTGTACGTTAAACATGTCCTGCCGGCACACGGCTTAACACAACCCCTAGCTGGATCAGTCCCACACAGCTTCTCCCGCATTGTTCGCTGGCTAAGCAGTACTCCCCTCCCTGGGAACTTAGTCTGCAGACTGGTCTTGAGCGACCACCTGAGCCAGCCGCAGTGACAGACACTGAGTGCAGCACTGTACAGCGTTCCTGGGGCAGCAGGGACGGCCTTCTCTTGGTCTGGGGCTAATACAGTCAGACAAGCCTCTCCCTGTACCTATCACAAGGTGACGGTCCAGGCCAGCACAGGCAGTGATCTGCACCATTGACTGAATCAATACTACACGTTCAGTGAAAGGGCCGGGCTGCTTGTTTGTCAGACACCACTCCCTGTCTCCAGGCTCTTCCACAAACTTTCCAGCCTTAGCCTTCCCTTGGCTGCCCTCTCCTTGCCAGGGAACGGAGCCTGTAGTCTGTGCTGCCCGTGACACCCAGAACAGCCCCTCTGTGCCTAATGGAATCCCTCCCTCCCTGTTAAAATCTCCTCTCCAGCCTCGGGGCTATACTAACCCAGTCGCTCTCCACCGCAGCCCTCTTGCTCCCTCCCAGCCCCGTCCCTAGGTTCTGCCGGATGGGCTAACCCCCAGAGATGGCCTGAATTGCACTATGAACTCAGCCTCTCGTGCCATCTCTGTGCCTGTGTTCTGTCTCCACAGAGTGCGGCTGAGCCCTTCATGGCGTTCATCCCCTGGCAGGGGGCCCAGCCCGAGAGTGAGGGCCAGGCTAGTGCTCAGAAGATAGCTGGTGAGCGGGGCACTGGCCTGTGACTTCCAAGATGTGGGTTCAAGTCTCCGCTGTGTCCCAGGCTTCCCGCACAGCCATGGGCAGAGGTGTGTGGGCCTCAGTGGGGGTAAGATCACCTTCCCCCCCAGCTCAGAGGTGCATCCACACTGTGGTGATGGGGCTGTGTCTACACCACCATTAGAAACCCTCAGCTCGCCAGTTGTGACTCAGACACATGGGGTTAAGGGGCTGCAGCCCAAACTCTGGGACTCTCCCACCTTGCAGGGTCCTAGAACCCGGCCTCCAGCCCAAGCATCTACCCCCGCAATAAACCAGCCCTACGTGCCCCAGTCACTTAATTGCAGTGTAGACATACCCTAAGAGAGCGGATGGCTCCTTATATGGGTGTCATGCTCATGGAAGCAGTTTTAGCCAATCCGGCGTTTTACCAGTGTGTTCAGCTAATGCTGTTTTCTTGAGACGGGCTTATAATCTCGCCCTTCCCCCTCCCCACCTCCTCCTCTGCCATTTTCAGTGACCCAGACCATGGCCTGAAGCAGCCGGCTGAGATGGGCTTGGTTTAAATGCAGCTCGCAGTCCAATGCTTGCAATACACCCTGGGCGGCTGCTGTCTGAGCCCTGGGAGCAGGTGATGATAGGTGCGTTGTAGGAGCAATCAAGGCCAGAATGCCTGGAATCTGGGCTGGCCAGGCAGTGGCGGGGGAAGGGAGAACTCTCTCTGCATTGATTTTGGACTATGTTTGAGAAATAGAGCCCGGTCCTGGTTTGTAAGGCTGAACCCTGCCACCGCGCCGTGCCCAGGGGTGTCAGATCCATGGGAAAAGGGCTGAGGGGTGATGCAGATGCGAAAGGGGCTGCACAAACCATCCCCCACCCTGAAGCCACCTTGGTGCCTCCTGCAGAGATGCGGAGTGAACAGCTCACCCATGGCAGCGCAGGACTGGCTTGTGGGTCAAGCACTAACAGGCCGGGGGTATGGGCTCTGCTCCCATCTCTGCCCCAGACTCAGGGTCAGTGAGTGAGTCCCCCAGGGCTGGATTTTCAAAGGCGTTTAGGTGCCTAAAGCTGCAGCTAGGGCGGGATTTCCAGGAGCACCCAAGCAGGTTAGATGCCTACCCCCAGGAATCCTAGGATAAGGAGGAATGGGTGTAAACACCGGGGCTGTTTGCCTTAACTAGGCAACATGGCTCATGTCAGTTTGCTCCTGTCCACTGAGCCCAACCAAACCGCAGTTTCTTGCCCAGTCAAGACCAGGCCGAAGAGCCCCCTCGCAATGCCCCATGCACTTCCTGCAGGTCTCCACCCACCTTATGATCACTCCCTGGGGCTCATCGGGGCACTGCTCAAAGGGGCAAAGTAGGAATCCCCTGAGCTGCCCTTACTTGAAGTCTTTCCTGCTGTTAGGAGAGGGAGGGAGGAAAGGCTTTTACTCTTACCAAATACCAAGTGGCTGCCTAGCAGCCACGACACAGCGCGAGAGAACAGCCTGAGGACAATTGGTGGGAAAATGGGAGGCAGAGGGATTTCCATGGGAAATCCCAACTTTTTGGCAAAACATCAACCCCCAAAATATTTAGATTCAAAATGGAGCCACTGGGAGGGGAGGGGTGTGTCAGGGGAGCCCCTGGCCATGATGCATCATGGGAGAGGCAGTCTGGCCAGACAGCCTGGCCCATAGAGAATGGGAGTAAGGTTCCTGACCTGCAACACCCTTTAGGCACCGTGGAACCATTTTGAATGGACATAGGCCAGTGTTCAGCCATGATGTATTGGAAAGCAGACCTTCCCCAGGAAACAGGTCATTGTGTTGAAAACCCAATTTCATGGTTAATGTTGAAGACAAGCTTTGACAGAAAATGTTGTGGCCAAACTTAACAGAGAGGCCAATAGCCGTGATGTGGGTGGGGTAGCTCTCCGCCCAAGGAAGGCAGATGTGGGACTAGGCCAGGAAATTGGGTAGACATCTTCCACTGATGCCAGCACAGGCAGGAGGTCTGCTGGAGAGAAGATGCCTGGGTCAGCTGAGGTAGCTTAGTGCTTATATTGGGGCCCCAGGGGGAGTGCTGGGAACAGCTATGCAATAGTCCCTTGTGCCACGCTCACAGGAGCTCGCTACCCTGTCTTCATTTCACAACCTGGGGTGCCAGCACACCAGGGGCAGGGCCTTCTCACAGCAGGGAAGTTCAGATTCACACGTGAAGCGCTCGACTGTTGTGGGCCACCCCCCCTTCATAAGAATGGTGCCCCCAAGGCAGCCAGCAGGAATAGCCAGACCCAGGCAAACCCCTGTGATCGATCGAGCAGTGTAGCCAGCACCGTGCCTGCTTATAAAACTTCTCTGGGCTCAGCGCAACCCAGCACCAGTGCTTACCTGCTGCTCGCTCCATTCTGTGCCCCAACGGGGCCTACGTGGGGGTGCGGTCATTGGGACCTCACCCGGGGAAGTTATTCCAGTATAAGGGAGGGGGTGAATTTGAACTGCGATAACTAGACCGGTGTAACGCCCTGGGTGGGCGCTCTGCCCCAGTCAACACTAGAAAGCTTTGCAGGTGGCGTTCCCCCTCCTAGTGCGATGCCGTGAATACAGGCATCACTGCATCTGCTGGTACAGCTCATACTGGTTCCCCAAACATGATAAGGAATACTGGGGGAAAAGTGCTTTTGCCGGGATACTGTCTACACTAGGGTTATTGCTGGCATAAGATGTTAAAAAGCAACATTGCTACACTGACAAGATACTAGTGTAGCCCTGGCCTATAGGGGATTGCTTCCACCATCCATACGCCACACTCCTCTCCAGTAAATTCCTTAATTAATAAACAATAGGACTGTCGATTCAGCGCAGTTAACTCACAACTAAAAAAATTAATCACGATTAATCATACTGTTAAATATTTTGCATGTTTTTCTACATTTTCAAAAATATTGATTTCTATTACACAGAATACAAAGTGTACGGTGCTCACTTTATGTTATTTTTGATCATCATTTTTACAGCGCAAACATTGGTAAACAAAAGAAATAGTATTTTCAATTCATCTCATACAAGTATTGTAGAAAGCAACACAGGACGCGCTGTTGCTTTTTACAGATCCAGACTAACACGGCTACCCCTCTAAGTATTGTAGGGTGATCAGATGTCCCGATTTTATAGGGACAGTCCTGATTTTTGGAGCTTTTTCATACATAGGCACCTATTACTCCCCACCCCCTGTCCCAATTTTTCACACTTGCTATCTGGTCACCCTAACCTAAAGTACTCTAGTGCAGTCTCTTTATTGTGAAAGTGTAACTTACAAATGTAGATTTTTTTGTTACATAACTGCACTCAAAACAATATAAAACTTTAGACCCTACAACTCCACTTAATCCTACTTCTTGTTCAGCCAATCGCTATGACAAACAAGTTTGTTTACATTTACGGGAGATAATGCTGCCTGCTTATTTACAATGTCAAGCCATTTATTGCGATTAATTTTTTTAATCGCTTGACAGACCTAACAAACAATAATGACAACAAAAACAAGATCACAAGTCTGAGTTTGCTACAGCTGGTAGGGCTGACCAGGAAGAGAAAGTGACACTGGCCTTTGTCCTCCTTCGTGAGGCTGGTTGGCTTACCTCCAGCAGGAGTGCTTTCACTCTCTCTTTCTTGGCCACCTCCTCCAGTCACCAGAAACCTACAACCCGCTTTACCAGTTTCCAACTTTACTGTAAAAAGTAACAATGTTAGGAACCATTAGGAAAAGGATAGATAATAAGACAAAATATCATAATGCCACTCTATAAATCTAAGGTACGCCCACACCTAGAATACTGAGTGCAGTTCTGGACGCCCCATCTCAAAAAAAGATATCCACCTCTACCTCGACAGAACACGGTCCTCGGGAGCCAAAAAAAATCTTACCGCGTTATAGGTGAAACTTATCCAGCTTGCTTTGATTCACCGGCGTGCGCAGCCCCCCCGAGCACTGCTTTACCGCGTTCTATCCAAATTCGTGTTATATCGGGTCACGTTACATCGAGCTAGAGGTGTATTAGAATTGGAAGAGATTCAGAGAAGGGCAACAAAAAAGATTAAGGGTACAGAACAGCTTCCCTAGGAGGAGAGTTTAACAAGACTGGGGCGGTTCAGCTCGGCAAAGAGACTGGGGGTGGGGGGGGGGGAAGATACGATAGAGGTCTATACAATCATGAATGACATTGTAGTGGGGTGGACACCCGCTCCTGCCCTGAAGGGCTTAAAACAGCTCTGGGAGAAGGCTGTTGCAGGGGGAAGCAGCTACTAGGCTGATTGGTGAAGTAGCTGCAGCTAGGCCACGCCCCAGTCAGGGCCAGCTGGGCTGTATAAAAAGGCTGGGAGCCAGGAGCTCAGCAGTCTCTCTCTGTCTTCAGAGGGAGAAGGGCCTGGCTGCAGGGAGCTAGAGACAGGGTACCTGAGTGCAGCAGGGCTGGGGAAAGGCTGAGGAGCTGGGGAGCTCCAGCCTGGAAAGCCCCAGGCTGTGGCCTAGCATGGGGCTAAAAGGTACTGGGGGTTGCAGAGGGCAGCCCAGGGGTAGGCCAAGGCAGCAGGTCCAAACCCAACCTTGCCAGTGATGAGTGGCTGATACTGCAGTCTGCCCCAGGGCGTGGGGCTAGACAATGACTGGCAGTAGCCTTATACTGAGGTGAGGTAGGGATAGTGGG
Organism: Chrysemys picta bellii; assembly: GCF_011386835.1. Taxonomy (NCBI): domain Eukaryota; kingdom Metazoa; phylum Chordata; order Testudines; family Emydidae; genus Chrysemys; species Chrysemys picta. The sequence goes on from NC_088795.1 coordinate 11,153,937, forward strand.
TGGGGGTTCCCTGGGGAGGGGAGACCCTAGTACTGAGGGGTGTACTGCCGGGGGCAGCACCCCAGATAAAAGGGCACTGGGGTTTGGGAGGGACACGGGCCAGAGGACAGGTGGACCACTGGCCTGCAGGGGGTGCTCTGGGCTGGATTGAGCTAATTCCCAGGATAACCAGCAGGAGGTGCTGCTGGGTGAGTCTGCTCCTCTACAGACATGGAGAAAGTAAGTGTTATTTACCCCTTCACATAACACAAGCACCAGGGGTCACCCAGTGAAATTAATAGATAGCAGGTTTAAATCAAACAAAAGGAAGTACTTCTTCACACAATGCACAGTAAACCTGTGGAACTCATTGCCAGGGGATGTTGTGAAGGCCAAGACTAACAGGCTTCAAAAAAGAATTAGATAAGTTCATGGAAGATAGCCATTGAGGGACCAATTAGCCAGGGGATGGGCAGGGATGCAACCCCCATTCTCTGGGTGTCCCTAGCCTCGGACTGCCAGAATCTGGGAATGGACAACAGGGGATGGATCATGTGATAATTGCTCTGTTCATTCCCTCTGGGGCACCTGGCATTGGCCACTGTCAGAAGACTGGATACTGGGCTAGAGGGACCATTGGCCATATTGGGTCAGACCATTCTTGTGTTCCCTGAGCTTTTATCTGGTAACAGCTGATCAAGAAACCTCTTCATTAACTCTCCTACCTCTACCAAATATGCCACTGGTTCCAGTATCTGCTTTGCCACACCTTTTCCCCCACTTTATCCCTCCCCTGTGATTTCACAGCAACACTGGCTGCCCTAGGAAGAGGTTTATGATGTGGGGATTTTCCCTGTCTGCTGTCTTTCAGTGAGTGCTCTCAGTAAGTCTGGTCTAGTACATAATGGACATCTTGAAAACGGCTTCGTTGGACTGGTCTGCGTATTTTTCTTTCAGTTCCCCCACTCTGTCTGGCATATGGTGCATCCCATTCCAGCCCAGGTTCAGCTAGTAAAGGGGAGTCGCATCTTACGGGGGGGTTAGGTTCTGAAGTCAGCACGGAAGGCAAAAATCGTGTATAGTCAAACGCTCATTGAGTGGAATGGCGGGCAGAATCACCCGCACTACAGGTACAGTATTTAAATTATTTTTCTCTTTTTTTGTTTTGCCGAGCGCGTATAGTTAAAATCGCGTACGTTAAATGCGCTTATGATGCGACTCCACTGTATAGCCATTTTCTGCCCATCAATGGGCATCTATTTCCTTCCCTTCCAATTAGCTCTAACCAATAAGTTACACTGCCAACCATGCCTATCTGCCCCCTAGGGTAATTCTGTAAAAGCACATGAGTGTCTCGATCTCACCCCAGGCAAAGTTCTCTTGTAACCCCCTCAGAAATCACTGACACGGCCACTCCTCCGTCCATTCCCATTGTCACTATCACAGCATTACCTTAACAGAACAAGGGGGCGGGGGGTGAGAGTCTGTTCATTGCCGCCACGTGCAGTTCTGGGCCATCTCCAGCATCTTTTCATCCAGGGACAACCGGCCTCTGAGCCCAACTCCTCCAGTCACAGAACTAGTTTAGCGGCTCCTGCTTGTAGGCATTGATGGCTTCCTCTTGGCAACTCCTTCGCTGTGCAGCGGGGCACTGTGGCAAGCCCGGGCGGCGTGTCCCCTCTTACCGCACTTGATGCACTGCAGCTTATTAAAGACATGCTGCTCCTGCCAGGGCAATGTCCCCAAACTGCATAAATAGGGGTCCCTCCATTTTGTTTGGATGACCATCAGCTTCTTCACCCCCCGCTGAGGGGGTTCACAATGGGGCCAGGTGTCAGGGATCCACAGGATCTGTGCTATGTCCCACTTTTAAACAGTCCCTTCAGTGTGCCAGATTCCCACGGGGCCCCACCTCTTCCTTAAGGGTTGGCCATGCAGCCTCAGAGCCTTCAAGTCTGAGCCTCTGGGCTCCAGCCCTCCTGCCTCACATCGAGAGCTGTGCCCAGCAAGGCCAGCTGAGATAGATGCCTGGGCTGAGACTTGTACGCTCCTCAGGGACCAGTGAACCTCAGCAAGTATTTTCAGTGACCCCTGGAAGCCTTTTCAAAACAGAGCAGGGTGTATTAGCCAGTAGGAACACAGCATCGGAAGTCCCCAGGCTAGCACAGAGACATAAAGGGTTAGTCATAGTCCATTCTGGTTAAGTCAGTGCTTCCCCCCCCAGCCAAGGAGCCGTAGTCTCCATTTTTGGCTCTCTCCCGGTCTCTCTTTTTCAGGCCCAAGTGAGGGCCCTCTGTCCAAAGGCCAGTTCTTACCCTAGCCCCCGGACACATCCAGACCATTGTCTTCCTGCAAAGCCATGCTGAGTTCACAGGCTCCACCTGCTGGAGGTGCCCATTGTCCGATGTTAATTGTCAGTCCCTGGGACTCCCCTTGTCTTGATCCTCCATTGAGATGGTCTGGTTTCCACCAGTCCTTTAATGACCCATTTATACCACCCCAGACGGTTACATGGCACCTGCTCTGCCGCAGGAACAAATTTAACCCTTCTTCACCCACTGGGTAACAATGCAAAATACAGAAGGAAACTGAGACGCACACAAGAATCACAAAAATATTACTGAAAATTTCCACTTGGTAAGTGTTGGCAGAGTTTTCTTTATAGATCCAAACGGAGCAGATCCTCTAGTGGCAGCTCCTTTTTATACACAGCCTTCAAAGTGTCCACAAACAAACTGAGCTCCAAGCGCCTATGTCAGAAAGTTACCAAAACAAGAAGCAGCAATTTTTTTTCTGGCTTGCCAAAAATGCAGAGGTACTTTTCTCCTTCCAGTTGGTTTCTTAGATTGAACATTTGTTGTTGTTGTTTTTTTTTTTTAAATGGTGGTGGACACCATGTTTCTTTAGAATCTCTGTTTGGCCTTTCAGAGTAGCAGCCGTGTTAGTCTGTATCCGCAAAAAGAAGAACAGGAGTACTTGTGGCACCTTAGAGACTAACAAATTTATTAGAGCATAAGCTTTCGTGGACTACAGCCCACTTCTTCGGATGCATATAGACTGGAACATATATTGAGGAGATATATATACACACATACAGAGAGCATAAACAGGTGGGAGTTGTCTTACCAACTCTGAGAGGCCCATTAATTAAGAGGAAAAAAACTTTTGAAGTGCTCCAGCTCACCCGCTTATGGTGGAAGACATAAGGTTAAGCATGGTAAGTGTGGTTTCTCTCACCCGTGTTAAACAAAGGGCTGTTTTCTTACCAACACTTGCATAAAAACACTGCTCAAGTCTGTGTATATGTTGCAAAAATCTTCTTTTCATTAAATTGGAAACTGCCCTTATTGCCACTGGCAGCCATTTTATCTTCACTCTCGCCTTTTATTTTTTTAATCACGTCCTTGTTGCTAGCTTTTCTCTGGTACGTTCATGGCAGACAGAGAAATTAGATAAAAACAAATACCCTGCTGAAAGGTTGAATTACAAGTCAAAACAACACTAGCACCCAAGAACCCAAAAACACACACACACAAAGAAAACAGGCTGCTTCCTAAGACAGCTAGGCACTACTCACCTCACCTGGCTTTAAGGGCTTGTTCCAGATTGATTGCTGCTAGTACACCTTGCAAGCAGGCCCAGGAAACACCCCCTATTCTCCCTACAGCCATTGCTTCCAATTCCAACAGTTCTCAACGCACCACAGCGAGCAGCTGGCGCTCTGCCCCTGTGCTGAGCTCTCCGGCCTGTCCCCTGCCTGATCCATGAACAGATAGATAGAAGAACCCTGAAAGAGTGGAGTAAAAACGGAGTTCTTTAAATATAGCATGTCAGAACCCATTGTTGCCTCCCTGTAGACCTGTTAATAAATTATTATTATTGACCTGTTCTGAGGAACCAAGAGCTCATAATGGAATTAACCTCACGTGGACCCAGAACATATCTGCCCTAGAGCAGGGACTTTGGGGCCTCATGGAAACAAAGCAGAACAGTCTTCTCTGCCAGTTGCTGCTCAGAAAAAGTTGACGTCTTTTCTGCCATATGCTCGTTGGCCCGACGTGTGCAAGCCAGTCACGCTGACCCTTGGTAGCCTGCTGCTAGTCCAGAAAAGGGTTCAGCCCTTAATCTCACTCTGCTCACTGCCCTCCACAGCCTTGGGATTCTCCCAGAAGCCTTTGCTTGGCTGGTTTCAGAGTAACAGCCGTGTTAGTCTGTATCCGCAAAAAGAAGAACAGGAGTACTTGTGGCACCTTAGAGACTAACAAATTTATAGAGCATAAGCTTTCGTGGACTACAGCCCACTTCTTCGGATGCATATTTGTTAGTCTCTAAGGTGCCACAAGTACTCCTGTTCTTCTTTTTGCTTGGCTGGTGGCTCTCAGCGGGACTCACATGGCCTGGGCCTTCACTGGGTTTAGAGCCACGTGGGGAGTTCCAGGAGGTCTCTGGCCCAGGTCCTGCTGGCAGACAGCTACGCAGGGGTTGTGCCACCGCCAGAGTGGGTTAATGGGAGAGCGCTAGCAGCAAAAGGGGCAAGAGATGTGGGGAAGGGGCCGGAGGGGTGAGAGAACACCCCTTGGCTACACTACCCCCAAATATCGACTCCCTCACTGGATTCTGGGCCTTACGAGAACAGCACCCAGGCAATGGCAGGGCAGTTCCGGTGGAGATGAATGTGAGTACACCCCTCCCTCCTGCCCTGAAAGGATCCTGGCTCTCTGCTTCCTTTACAGAGGAGTTCAGAGATGTATGCTTCTGCTCAGCAGGATCAGAACAGGGGCAGGGAGCTGCTCACACCAGGACACCAGCCTCAAGAAGGCCCCAGAGCCAGAGAAATGCGGATTGTGTGAGGCTGCCAGAGATAAGGGAGATGAAAGGCAGCTGTTGCCCTGAAGGGGCTTTCCCCAGTGTGAACACTGTGGGCATGTGTTAGGCTCAGAATAGTCACATTCCACAGAGGCCATTCTGTGGCTCTCCTTGGCTTTGGGCAGGACCCCTGGCCTTTCACCACCCTCGCTTGGAGCAGTTTGGGGAGGATCAGATCCAGGGTGGTGGGAAAGAAGAGAAGCAAACATCAGGATTTGCCGTCCTTCTGCAGGAAAAATCCAGCTTCTGAAATGAGCCCACCCCCAGCCCTGTTTGGGGTACACCGAGCCCAGCCCCCCTTGACTTGATCACTGCCCCCTACAAGCAAAGCCAACCACTGCAGCTGGACTTGTGCCCTGAGATCTTCCCCACACAGCCTCTGAGCGAAATGCGGCAAACCCAAAGGCCTCACTGGGACCACTGCGCTGCTGAGATCATTGGAAACAATGGCCTAAGAAACCAAATGCTCCAACAGCCTGTTCCTAGCGCTCCTGCCCCCTGCCTGACAGAATAGACACTAGCACCAACATTATCAAAACTAGCAGTTTTCAGCAGCATTGCCAACCAGGGCAGTAAAACCAGGAGTCAGACCCACACAACCTCAGGAGATGGGCTTAAAAATCATGGGGGGGGGGTTGTTTTTTTTAATTGATACATTTGGAGATCCTTTACTTCCCCTTCTAGCATCTGAGCCTGAAGATTGCACTCAGGTCACAACACTTTCAAGCTTTTCTCTGCAACCAGGAGGGGGGCTCGAAACATACACTTTTTTAAAAAAACAACGAAAGCTGAGATTCCCTCAAACACCAGACTCCAGGAGCTGGGACTTTAAATAAAAGCACCAAATAGTGTGAGAGTTGCTTTAAGATTGCAAGAGTCAGCAGCCTGTTAAAATTAAGCTTTTAAATCCATTACAGACTCCTTCATAAAGATTGAAGAGCCAGATTTTTAACAAGATTTAAGCATCTAAAGATGCAAATAGGCACCTGGTGGTGGGAGTTAAAAGTCCCTAGGTGCCTTGGGAGCTTTTGAAAACCCCACTAGGTGCCTATCTGCATCTTTAGACACCTAAACACTTTTCAAAATCTGGCCCTAAGGGTCTAACTTATAGGGTCCTGATTTGGGGGTTTCGGGAGCCCCTTCTGGCCTAAAAACATGAATTGGGAAATGTTGCTGCAATTCCTTAAAGGGGAGTAATTTTATTGTGTTATGTCTCCATTCCCCGATGGTCTGGGCTCCCCAGCCAGCCAACATCTCCCATGATGCACCATATCCCAACTCCAAGAGGTGAGACTGTAGTCAGTGCATCATGACAGACTGATAGCATGAAGAGCCAGAATAATTCCCACGAGGCACTAGAGCAGCATTTCACAATGGAAATTTTTCCAGTTTTGACTGAAATATTTTAGTTTCCAGTCACTTTTTTTGGTATTCACATTTCTGCTGAAAAATCAAAACTTTATGAAGAACAAAACAAACAAACAAAACCTTTTGACCACATAAAAGTGTTCATTCACCACAGCAGCGCCTCCTCATGGCCAGGCATGGCACAGCAGCTGTCTTCCCCCTATAGCACCCCTGCCGACCGTCACTCCCTCACTGCAGTGGTCTCTCTTCCCACAACTTGGCCCTCTGTCCAGGTCCCAGTTTAGTCCACCCCTTCCACAGTAACAGAGAGTCTAACCCAGCTATAGTCCAATGACCTTACAGCAAGTTTTCCATTAGTCTCTGGGCTCCATGGTCTGTACACCCCTCACCTCAGCCCTTCCTCAGTGACTGGTAGGAGAACCCAGGGCCACCCTCTACTCTGGGTTCCAGTCCAGGCACCTGTAGCTGGCAGCCAAGGTCCACTCCCTCAGACTCCCTACTGCCTCCATAAACCATTTCCTACCTCCTCTATTCCCCAGAGAGTGACTGCAGACTCCCTCCCTTCAACCCCATCTACTGCAAACTTCCTGGGTGGCTGCATAATCACCACCCAGTCCCTCCCCAGCTGGACTTCATCCTCAATTAAGCCTGGCTGTCTCTACCTGGGTCTCCTTCACAGGTGCTGCCAGGTATGTTAATTGGCCGCCCAGAACCACATTAACCCCTTCAGGGGCTGCGTGGGGGTGCAGTGGCAAACCAGTTCTTGTTTAAAACAGTGCGCAGAGATTCTGTGTAGAGCTACCGCTACACAGCTGAGCCCAAATAACTTCACACCTCCATCCAATTGGCCAAACTTTTCTCCTGCCTTGTGAGTGCAAAATGCTCCCAGATTCGAACCTTTTTTCAGACTTTTCTGCACAGTCATAATTCTCGCCCTGGCTCAACAAGGTGGATTGGCAGTGACCAGGGCCGGGTCTAGGTTTTTTGCAGCCCCAAGCACCGAGAGCGCAACTGCCCAAGCAAAAACAAAGAAAAATGGAATGCCGCCCCTGGAATTGTCCCACCCCAATGCCCTGCAATCTCCTGGAAAAACCCTGTTGAATTAAATTTCATATCTTTGGAGTCCACTGTATTAAATGACTGCCCTATGTACCCTTGTGGGCCAGGAATTGTATGTATTTCCATGGGGGAGGGCAACTACATTTCCACCAGGAACTGAGAACAGTGTTCAGGCAAATTCACCCAGGCTGTGACACCTGCAGACAAGCCCCACCCCCTGGAGAGGTTGGCATGGACTGGTTCAGACTGGATTTTTCAGGGACCAGCAGACAAAGAAAGGATTTTTGGATATACAGCCTGGTTTCATGGGCGGCAGGTGAAGCTTCCCCAGAGAGAGGCTAGCTCCCTGTCCCACCTCTTTTGGCCCAAGCCCCGTCCACACTCCGCCCAGGCCCCGCCCCTGCTTTGCCCTAGGCCCTGCCCCCTCCCTGCTTGGCCCCTCCCACAGCCGCTCAATGCGTCCCTCCCCACTCGCCGCAAGATCCACCCCACGCGCCCGCTGCGAGACCCAGCCTGCCTGCCCTCTTCACACCCCCACGTGCCCACCGCTCGCCATGTCCCTCCCCATCCCTTCGCCCCCTGCGGGTTGCAGGGGGGTGAGGAGGAGGGACGTGGTGAGAGGTGGGGACCTCGGGGGCGGGAGGGGAGGGGAGGAGAAAGATTGACCAGGCAGCAGCAGCAGGCGGTGGGGACCTCGGGGAAGGGGCGGAGCAGGGAGGGGAAGAGGCGGGGTCACTATGGCCCAGGTATCTGTCTTTTGCTGTGGAATTCACAGTATAGTCAGGGAGCTGTGCACTGGAAATACCCCAGTCAGCATGGGCAGCGGGTATCATAGGCCAGGGCGGGGCTGTGCCTCCCCAAACAGCCTGGCATGGCCCCGCCCCCAGGAGTGAGTTCCCATTGTTGCTGGGGCCGGACGGCCTGCCACCTGGGACTTGGGGAGGCTGGGGCTGGCTGGGGCCCGCCCGGCGCTCCGGGGCTGAGGTCGGAGGCACTGCAGTTGCGCCGCCTGCTCCATGCTCTGGGGCTGGGGTCGGGGGGGTCAGCAGCCATGATGGGGGTGTTCTGGCGGGGGGAGGGGGTGAAAGGGGAAAGGGAGGGATGCGGTCTCAGGCAGAAGGGGAGGGGCTGGGGACGAGCCTCCCCCAATGGCCAGTTCATCTGCCCCCCATGCCAGACAGGAGGGAGAAAGCCATGGTCTGCCCCCAAGAGGTGACAGCTGAGGAGCCTGGAGCCTAGAGTGGACCACGGAGGAGGAATACAGGGTGTGACAGGACCTGTGACAGGAATCTTGTGTGGGATGAAATGCCATGATTCAGTGAGAGAGTCTCCAAGAGCTGAAATCACACATGCTGAATACATAAACCTGACATTGTACTTCCCTAGATTTTCACTGTCTGGCTAGCTATTAATGGTGGACCCATAACCCGGGTACCTAGCACTTCGGGAAAGAAGAGCTTTGTTTATACTCAAACTCCTGAAATAATTGCTGCTGCATTGTGGCACAGATCTCTTATAGGAATCAAAGGGACTCCATCAGCTTGAAAAACGAGGTTAAAAGGAGCATGCAGTAAAAGTTAAAACCCCACAGAAACCAGTCAGATGCAGGAATGGGATGGGGGGAAATTATAATGCAATGGTGTACCTTCACCTGGATCCTGTATTCTGTGCTGGCCACTCCATTTCCAGAGGGTTAGAGCTTGAATGCGGCGGGGGGGAGGGGGCGGGACGTGAATGAAAATAAACAGGGAACAGGACAGCTGGCTCCAAAGAGGATGAAAATGCTCACAGATTGACACGGCATGGGCGGTAGAGGCAAAGAACCAAGAAACAGTGAAAATGTGACAAGAAATAGAGGGGAAAAAAAACAAAAAACCATGGTGTTCCCTCCAACTCCCAGCCCAACTATATGCACATGCAGGACAACAAGAAGCCAGAAAGGCCATGCCAGAACTGTCCACAACTCAGCTCAAACTGCACCTCTCTCCTGGGTTCATAATAAACCCAAAGTGATGTGTTTCCCATGGATGAACAAAGTCTTAAATCAACTAAGACTCACTCATAAGCCTTATGATTCCAGCGACCCCACAGACAAACCTGGACTGGGTGCCACATTTGAAACCCAAACTCCTCAGTAGGAGAGGTTCCCATGTATTCGTGCGGTTGTCTCTTTTAAGCCCGAGCAGTTAGCCAATATCCAGGGCCTTGCTGAGTTATTTTCATTGGGGAAGAAATGGATGCTACGAGTCAGTGGTTTCTTTGGTGCAATCTTGTTTATTTATGGAGAATGTCCACATGGTCTTTTTTCCCCTGAACAGAATAGAGGCAAACAACAACAGGAGGCACTGTGCTTTATAGAAATTATAGCAACAGGAAGGAGCTAAATCCCCAAATGTGGTAAATCACTCCCTGTCCACTGGAGTCAATGGGCCACATCCCCTTCTTCTTCTTATGTGGCATCTCCATCACTGGAGGTTTGCAACCATGGTAGCCCATTCTATATGATTCCCTGCTCTCTTTGTGGATGAATAGCCCTTTTGATCCAGCCAGGATACCACATCATCCCGCTAAGATCTTTTGTTTCTGCCTCGTGTTCTTCTGTCATCAACTTTCCCTTCCATTGCCCATAAATAGGCGTTGCCCGCTCAGCCTCTTAAAATGTGCTCTGTGAATTGAATCTTACTTTTCATGAGTGGTGACTAGTGTTTGCTGAGTTCCAATCATCTCCAGCACTTTTTTTGGTTGTTAGGCAATCTATCCATGATATAGAAAAATTCTTCTATAACACCATAATTCAAAGGACTGTAATTTCTTTATTATCGATTGTTTGAATGTCCATGTTTCACAGCTGTAATTTGACACAGACCAAAAGCTTCTAAGAGTTAGAATTTATCTTCAGATTTATGTTCCTTCTCATCAGATGTTTATTCTTCCGGAATGTCTCCTTCACTTTTGCTATCCTGGTGATGACTTTACTATCCGATCTTCAATCTTCTGTAATGATGCTTCCCAAGTAGCAATAATTTCTCACTTGCTGTACAGCTGTGTCATTCACTGGAATCTCATGTATTTTCCCAGGATCCTTGCATACCACCATATTTTTTTTCTTGTCCACATTCCATGCTAACCCGTATTCACATATCATCTCCACTAACTTCATCAGACCTTCTGAAATCAGCTACCAGCACTGTGTCATCTGCACTGCAAATGTTGATTTACCCATTTTCCATTCATCTTAATATCTTCTTCTGTTTCTTCAATTCATTTAATCAAACATTCACTGTAAATGTTGTTTATATTTTCATTGTCTTATCTCACATTATAATCACCTTGTGATTCCAGTGTAATTGTTTTCTTACTTAGTGTTTGTATCCATCAGGCCACGTCTACACTACCCGCCAGATTGGCGGGTAGTAATCCATCTATCGGGGATCGATTTATCGTGTCTCGTCTAGACGCAATAAATCGATCCCCGAATCGACACCCGTACTCTATCTCGGCAGGAGGAGTAAGCGGAGTCGACGGGGGAGCCGTGGTGGTCGACTTGCTGCCATGAGGACGGCCAGGTAAGTGAAACTAAGATACTTCGACGCGTAGCTGAAGTTGCGTATCTTAGATCGATTCTCCCCCCCTTCTCCCCCAGTGTAGACCAGCCCTTATTAGTCTCTACAAATCTCAATATGTCGAGCAATTTGTAGTGGTAGATTCTGTCAAATGCTTTTCTGGAAGTCATTGAAACACAAGTACGTTGTTTTCCCAATTTCAATTGATCTTTCTAATATGAGCTTCAAATTCGTAATGGCGTTCAACGTGCCCTTTCCACTTTTGAAGCCATAGTGTTGTTTACGTATTTTCTTATCAATCTTTCCTTGTCTGTAGTCATTACAATCCGCAGCATTGTTCTTTTCTGGGATGTGGATGTTCAGTGAGACTGTAAGGTCTTCTGGCAATTCTACGGTGTCTGCCCACATCCCAGCTGGTGTAAAACGGATGTCGCTCCAGTGGAATCATTAGATCCCCAACTGGCGTAAATCAGCCATCGTTTCATTGGAGTCTGTGGACCAGATCCCCAGCACGGTAAGTTGGCATCAATGGAGCTATGATGATTTTCAGTGGAGGATCTGGCCCAGAGTCTCTACCAGAGGGTGGTTAGGTTTTATCACATAGTTTTAGGTTTTGTTGCAAATATTTTCAGTCTCCCACTCTGGAAATTATTTCCTGGTAAGATCAGAGATGGTCCTCTGTTTAAAGTCATGAGGAATGCTTGCATGTGGTCATGCCTAGAAAGGCAGAGAGCCATGAATATCTCCCTCTCCTAATTAACTAGCAATATCCTTGTGGCTACCAGCGCAGTTCTCTTCTTCCCTTCATTCAGGCTCTGAAGAGGGTTACTTCTAGTGAAGGAGGGGGTGTGGCCGTCTCTATTTACCACCACTCCACACTCTCTACCCTAGATGAGTCTAGCATTGTGTGCTGAGAAACCTCGGCTGTTCAATTACCAATTTGAGTAAGTTGCTGCTCCAGAGAAGAAGCTCGTTGTGGAGGTTTTCCATGTAACTTATATGAAATATGAGCTCACAGCTAGAAGGCGTAAATCACTTCTGACTGGGGCCCCTGATCTAGGTAATTTATTAATCAGTTTCATTTTTGAAATCATGCTGCTAAGTATATAGGACAGGGGTCGGCAACCTTTCAGAAGTGGTGTGCCGAGTCTTCATTTATTCACTCTAATTTAAGGTTCCACATGCCAGTCATACATTTTAATGTTTTTAGAAGGTCTCTTTCTATAAGTCTACAATATATAACTAAACTCTGGTTGTATGTAAAGTAAATAAGGTTTTTAAAATGTTTAAGAAGCTTCATTTAAAATTAAATTAAAATGCAGAGCCCCCCGGACCGATAGCCAGGACCAAGGCAGTGTGAGTGCCACTGAAAATCAGGTCACGTGCCGCCTTCGGCCCGCGTGCCATAGGTTGCCTACCCCTGATATAGGAGATAGTATTTGAGAAGAGTGGAATCTATGAGGATTTGCATTGTTCACTCAGCTTGTCATAGTTTTTACCTTATTTTCAACTGTAATGCCTTTCTGACTGTCTGTAGGGCACGTTTGGGTAGACAGTCCAGTTAGATGATGGCTCTATTGTATCTTTAACACTATCCAGTGGTTTTGTTCTATGTACCGACTTTATTCAGTGGACTGTCTACATGGTTTGAGGGCCTCCAGGCTGACCTGGAGGGGCTGTGGTTTGTAATTTTGCTGCCAAAGTTCAACTTCTGATTTCTATGCAATTGTATTTGTTTTTACTGCATCTGCCACTGCTTTGGTGTGTAACAGTATGTTCCATTTTAAACATTTTGGTTCCACAATGCCTCTAATTTAATACTCCAAATAGACAACACCAAGACACCAAGGCAAACTCCTTACCTGCATCTAAACTCAGTCTAGCCATAATCTTGGGTTTGCCTTACCGTAGTCTTACTTTCTGTCCCACAGGAAATTGTGATCGCTCAAAATGTGTTGTTGTTCCAAATTGGGGATGGGATGAAAAGTCAAAATATCAAATCTTTTGGGGGAATGAAAAGTTCAGAAAAAAGTTGATTTGGAAATGTTGAAATCTTGAGTTTCGGGTCAGTTTGACGTTAATCTGCACATTGTGATCAGGGGCCTTTCATTGCTTTAACAATTCCCTAACAGCGTCTTTGAAGCATGTCCTAGCTCCTCGGGCGCGGTCATTGCCAAGACTAACTGAAAAGTGCACTCAGAGAAAAAGAGCTCTAGGACAATAGGAAAACAATAGGAAGAATGGAAAATTGGAAGAACTGACCCTACTTGGCACGGGCCTTGATCCCTCACGGTAAAGCCCCCTTTTCTAGGCTGAAGTCCTGTGCAGCTGTCAGCCTGACCCTACTGCTCAACTGCTCGGGCTGGGATGCCCACAGCTCAGGTCTTCAACCCAGAGCCCACCCCTATGACAGGTAAGGCCCCAGAGGGGCAGAGCAGGTGGGTCCTCCTATGGGAGGGTCCCCAGCAGTTGCTTGCAGGGAGGCTGCTGGTTCTGAGGTGGCTGCTGTGAGAAGCACTGGTGCACTGGGAGTGCTCTCAGGAGCTGTGTTGTTAAGCCTTGTTAGGGGTGGAGTTAAAAGCTCCTTGAAATTGATGTGTGATCACTGTGAGGCAACTAAGGGGCCACACCCCAAAGAAGGCCTAATAGAGTCAGCCCAGGAATTTTGGCTTGTGTGGGCAGAGGGGCTTTTGCTGAGCATTGGAGAGGTGGGGTGTGTGTGAGTGACAGAGAACATCACTCAGTGTGACACAGCCAGCCAGCAGGACTCAACAGCAGCTGACAGCATGGTGGCTGACCCTGGGAGAAACCTGGGGAGAGGTTCCTGGGCTAGGAATGCAGGCTGCAAAGAGCTCGCTTGGTGCTGTGAGTAAATGAAGCTGTTTCCTGCTAGTTCATTCCTTCTGCATTCGGAGACACAGGGATTTGTGCAGTCTTTAAGTCAACAAACAGCGTCAAAGAAATACCTGGCTGTCACCACCATCTACTGCCAGCTGGAGCCCAAGCCCTGGGACTCCACAAGGGCAGAGCGTCCTAGATCCCGGGCTCCAGTCCGAACATCTACCCAGCATTTTCAGCCCTGCAGCACAAGCCCCAAAGTCAGCGGAGCCAGGCCATGCTGCAGGTCTTGTATTCCAGGGTTGATGCAGTCCAGGCAGGATCTGTCCTTACAAGACATGTGCTAGTGCTTCTCCTTTCAAAGTCCTGCCAAGGGGGCTCCCACTGCTACCCCCCCAGCCTAATACAGCCATGCTGCCAGGGCAAACCTTTGCTTTGTCCTTGTTCATGGGCAGGGCTTGGCCCCTGGTATATTTAATGCCAGTAAATGCCTGATCATGTGGGGAGCTGAGCACCCTCCACCCCCCACTGATTCCTCTTCACAGGTTCGAGCCCCAGGTGAGTGATTAAAACCAAGCATGAAGCCAGATCCATGCAGCCCAGCTCCCAAGTCACTGACCCCATTTGCCGTGACAGCGCATGTGTATCCTCCGGCATGTAAGCAGCCCCAGGTCAGCAGGCGCGTTTCTGCCCCCCTCCCCTCGCCCCACGCCAGGGCTCGCTGACAGAAACCAGGCAGGGCTGCTTTTAATAAGCACTGGCTCCGAAGTGACACTGTTATTGTTACCCGGGCCTCAGAATCTGCCACTAAATAAACAAGGTGGGAAGATGCCTGAGTCCCTGTAGCAGCGTGATTCAAAGAAGCTTCTCGGCCTAAAAATCCCCATCCCTCTTGTTCTTCCTCCTGGTTATTAACCAAACGCACGAAGACAAAAATCGGGAAAGCGGGTCCCCAAAGCCCATTGAACTGGCTGCCTAACTGGTGCCCTTAGACGCCGTTCGAAATCCCAGCAAATTGTATCCGTCTGTAAGCATTGCCAGGCCGCCTGGGTCTCTAGACATCACCTGCATTTGTCACTCATTCCATGGGCCTGAGCACCCTGGGGCTCACCCCCCCACAACACAGTTATACAGGTGCTCAGTTAGGGAGTGACAGAGTCACTGGGGAGGCCTCGCCTGTACCCAGAGCTGTATATCAAAGCACTAACCAACAATGGCCAAATGTACACCTGGGGAAACTGAGGCAAACATAAAACGGGACTTGCCCCAAACCACAGAGTGAGTTTCATATACAGCAGTGCTGGCTTCTCTTCTGTTTACAACACCATGTCCCCCTCGCTCGCTGGCTAGCATGGGTTTTGCTAGCAGGATTGTTTGGGGGGAAGATCCCTTACCACGCTGACATTTGAACGCTACTCCCAGCATGCTCGTTATATTAGTCATGCCTAGTGCTGCTAGAATCAGCCCTGGATCGCAGAGAACAGTCATTTCTTGTTGTGTGCAGTGTAGTTGTAGCTGTAGCGAGACAAGGTGGGTGAGGTATATCTTCTATTGCAGCGATTCTCAACCAGGGGCCTGGGGGGCTGCAAGCAGGATTCAGGGGGTCCGCCAAGCAGGGCCAGTGTTGGACTCGCTGTGGCCCAGGGCAGAAAGCCCAAGCCCTGTTGAGCAGGGCTGAAGCCAGGGCCCTGAGCTCCAGCACCCGGGGCTGAAGCAGAAGCCTGAGCAACTTAGCTTCACGGGGCCCCTGTGGCATGGGGCCCAGGGCAATGGCCCGGCTTGCTACCCACTAACGCTGGCCCTGGCTTTGAGATGCAGAAAAACAGTTGTTGTGGCCCAGGGGAGCTGTGGAGTTTTTATAGCATGTTGGGAGGCGGGGGAAAGAGGGCTCAGAAAGGAAAAGATTGAGAACGCTTGTTCTATTGGACCAACTTCTGTTGGTGAGCGAGACAAGCTTTCAAGCCACCCAGAGCTCTCCTGCAGGTGTGGGAAAGGTACTCTGAGCATCACAGCTCAATGCAAGGTGGAACAGATTGTTTAGCATAAGCAGTTAGCGGGCACTGTAAGGGACCATTCAAGGTAGAGTGGCCCATTAACACCTCTGGAGTCATCAGACAAAAGGAGGGGGTTAGCAGGTTACAGATTGTTGTAATCAGCCATAAAGCCAGTGTGGACTGGGCCACTGCCAGGGGTGAATGTTTGTAGGATAAATAGCTGAGAAATTCAACACCTCACCAAAGCTGTTCTGAGGCACGGACGCAGAGACCTTGGTTTTGGAGTTTGAGCCTTACAATTTAGCCTTATTTTGAAGCTCTGCAGGAACATAAACCGATGAGCAAGGAAAGAAATGCAACCCAGGGAAGTGCGCGCCAATCAGTCCTCACCTGGTAATTTTATTTACAGGTTCCAACTAGCTCCATTTACTGGAGGTCACCGAGAAGAGTGATCTCCCTGCAGTACATTTGCCATGAGACCCTGGTACCGTTCCTAGACCAGCCTGAGTGCTTGCAGGAAACTGACCCCCCCCCCAGTGCAGCTCCCCGGTGCGGTACGCCCCCACGCAATCCTGTCTGGTTCCTTACCGCATTTAGCAGGTCAGACAGTAATTCCTTTGTAACACACGGTGGTTGAAAAGATGAACACGAACACGCTGTAGATACTAGTTACATAAATAGCAGGGGGTCAAAGAGCCAAGCACTCCTCCATCACCCGTGCTCTCAGGGATGGGTACTCCGGTTGCAGAGGATGAAAGGATGTGCAATGCCCCCAGGTACAAGTACTTGCTTTGTTACTCAGTCAACAAAGACAAAGCAGACAGCACAGGAAAGGCAAGATTGACTCTAAAAATTTGGGTCCCCCGAGGAAGCAGGAAAACAGCCGCTCCCCAAGCAAAGTTGCCAGGGAGCCTATTAGCCCCAGAGCCCCAGATTGTTTCACTGTCATATGTCTACACTGTGAAGTTGTCAACAAAACTTTGGTCTTTCATGGATACTTAAAAAAGCCTCCCCTGCGAAAGACAAAAGTTTTGCCGATGCAAGTGGCAGTGTGAACGCGGCTGCTGCCGACAAAGCTAACGCCGCTCGCGGGGCTGGAAGTATTTTGTTGGCAAAAGGGCCGACAAAGAGCATTTACGCACACTGGCTTTTAGCGACAAAGCTGCGTGGTGTAGACAAGCCCATAGTCACAAAGGGCGGCTGTGCCTAAAAAGGGACTAGAACGGCGGCTCCAGGCTCATTGTTCCTCAGGGAATTTCAGCTCCAATATGCTCAGAAACTGCATCACTTCCTGCAGAGAACTTTTCCCTCTGCAGCCCCCCAGGATCTGGAACAGTCTGCGTGTCCCGCTCTGCCTCATTGCAAACCTCACCTAGAAGCCTCTGCCTCTTACTCCCTTCTGCTTGGCAGCCTCTGTAACTCTGTTATGTGTTTTCTAGAACATACCATTCTTTAAGTATTTATTTCTATTTACTTCTGTAATTTATTAAACCTGGACAGCCCTCTGGGACGTGTTACTATCCAACTGCTATAAAACGTTATTATTACAAGCACAGCAGTGACAGCTGGTAACTGGTCTGTCCTCAGAAAATGATTTATAATTTAATTAAATAACTCCACTTATAAATAAGCCTTTCCTATCGTACTGTACGCTAATACAGTAATAAGGAGAGCGGCACCAAACCCATTCTAATGATTTCCTTGGCAGTTTCTTTAAAGAATTCAAAAACCTCCCATGTTTGCAGCAGGACTTTTGAAATTTAGCAGGGGACTGGTCCCGGGGTCAGGGAGGTGCCTTTTGCTGGTCCTGGAAAATATGTTCAGATGTGACCAAGTTATAAAATGTCAAAAATGACCATTTCCCAGCTGTGTTTTGCTCAGCAGAGTTTGCTAGAGACAGGCTGTTAAATCCCTGACCATTCTATCGGGACTGAAGCCTCTAGCTTCAGCATGACACACACACAACCGAGAGTGCAGCCTCTTATTAATGTTCTTTGGCCTAGAGGAAGGCACGCTGGTCTAGGAGCAAAGAGGTCCTGAGTTCTAAATGCACATCGGCTAACTGGTGGTAAATATCTGTGCCTGCCATAAACCTTATTGCTGAACGACGTCCCATAGCATACATAGAGGTTACACAAACTGGGACTAGAACCCAGAGCATGACACTGGTGTAACCACTCAGCAACACTGCCTCAAAGAAAGAAGCAGTCAAATGTCTGAGTTGGGCTATGCTACCTGCTGTTGCAGTGTGTTATGCATCCCTCCCCTCCAACCACTAATCCACAGAGGATAACAGCACTGCTCCGGTGCTTAGTGGACGTGGTAGAGGTCAGTGCTGCGAGGCTGAAAGTTCAGGGATTTAACCCTGCTGCTGACAGAAAAGGGGGGTGTCACAGTTGCACGTAACAGAATTTGTTTTTTCCTTAAGCCATGTTAGAAGAACGTTAGTAAGGATGCAAAGTCAAGCACTCCCAAGTTAGGCAATGCCAGCTTCACAGTTGCCTACATAGGCGCCGACTCCATGGGTGCTCCGGGGCTGGAGCACCCACGGGAAAAATTAGTGGGTGCTCTGCACCCACCAGCAGCCAAGCTCCCCTCACCCCCCCGCCCCCACGTCCTCCTCCTCCCCTGAGCGCACCGCGTCCCCGCTCCTCCGCCTACTTCCCAGCATGTCCCACCCAGCCGCCACCAAACAGCTGTTTGGCAGTGTTAGCATGCTCCGGTGGGGCGGGAGGGAGAGGAGCAGGAACGTGGCGGGGTCGCGGGGGGGATTTGGGGAAGGATTTGGAATAGGGGCAGGGAGGGGGTGGAGTTGGGGCAGGGACTTTGGCAAAGGGGTTGGAATGGGGGAGAGGCAGCGGTGGGGCAGGGCCTCATGGAAGGGGTGGAGTGGGGGCGGGGCTGGGGGCTGAGTAGGGATCGGGCACCCACAGGAAAGAGGGGAAGTCAGCACCTATGATTGTCTGTGCAACCTGAATTCAGCTCCCTGGTGCATTAGGAAACTGTCTTTAATCACATGAGCACGAGCTATTCCTTCCACAGTCCCTGCCTTGTTCAGTGCACGGGCTGGCCCTGGCGCTAGGGCTGCAGCGGGTTATGTACTGAAGGCGGCTGCTATCTGGGGGCCCCTGCCTTGTTTGTTGCAGAACTTGGTGTGTACTATTAGCACTGGGGTTGGGTGCGTGGAGGCCGGCCCCAAATTAAAGGCCTGTCCCCTCAGCTAAGGAGACAGAACCACTGAGCCCAGGCTACTGCTGATTTCTGGGGATATCAAAAGGGAGAGGCTCAGGAGTGGGGTCAAAGTTTAATAACAAGGAATCTGGAGAGGTGGCACCGGGCAGCGAGCCCCAGACAGCGCCCGCTGCTCAAAGGCATTTAGGGAGTCAGTGGAGGCTACCCAGAGTCACGTTGCTCAGAGGCGTGACTGTACAAGGGACCGGAAATAGGCCCCCGCCCCAGTGGCAGAGCATGCCTGGTCCAGCCTCCTCCATCCTCCATCCGGCAGTGATGGAGGGCTGTCTTGGCCAGTGCCAGGATAGGTTGACCAGATGTCCTAATAAAATCGGGACTGTCCCGAAATTTAACGCTTTGTCAGATGTACGATCGGGACGCCATTTGTCCTGATATTGTAGGGTTGCCAGGCGTCCGGTTGGCACAGAACTGGCAGGCTCCCTACCCGGCTCCGTGCAGCTCCCCGGCAGTGGTGACATCTCCCTCTGGCTCCTAGGCGCAGAGATGGCCAGGGGGCTCTGCGTGCTGCCGCCGCCATGAGCACCAGCTCCACAGCTCCCATTGGCCGGGAACTGTGGCCAATGGGAGCTGCGGGGGCGGCACCTGCGAGCGAGGCAGAGTGCAGAGCCGCCTAGCTGTGCCTCCGTCTAGGAGCCAGAGGGAGATGTCGTCACTTCTGGGGAGCCGCCTGAGGTAACCACCGTCCAGAGCCTCGAACCGGGGCTGTGTGCCTCCCTCCCCCATGGCTCCGGTGGGGGCTGTGAGCCTGTGGCTGCCCCCCCCCCACGTGTCCCCATATTTTACTCTTGCGATCTGGTCACCCTACACCGGGAGGAGGTTGACAAGGAGGTCCTGCAGCTTTGTGGGGCTATGGACGTGGTGCACGAGGATCAGGGGGTGCGTGGGACGTGCAGCCAGAACCTCAGTAAGAAGTTCTGAAGGAGCCGGACGAGGGGCTGCAGCCTGTGCGCCAGGGTCTCCCTCTCGCTGCAAAAGGGGAAGGTGGTGGGAGTCCGTGAACCACGCCAGATACGGGTCCATTCTCATGGCTCTGGGAAGAAGCTGCCAATGAATATCCCCGGTGGGCCGTGGGACCAGAGCGGAGTACACACTGGCCCCCGGGGTTCTTTGCCCTCCTCAGGTAGCAGCAGATTCCGCCGCCTGCTATCGGGGCAGGACAGAAGGGTGAGGAAGTGGATGATGTGAAACTCGAACGTGTAAACACGTTTCCTGGGCACGCTCCGTAGGCAGACCGGCTGGATATCATACAGATGGCTCAGGCGGCGCGTCAGGGCGGCCAGCAATGCTCATGGGGCAGGGGCCAGGCAACAAGGGCTGGAAGGTGTGTAGTGAATGAGGCAGGGAAAGGACAGTCTCATGGCTAAGGCAGCTGAATGCTGCCCTGGAGAGCTGGTTTCTGTCCCTGCCTCTGCCACAGCGTTCCTGCCTGATGCTGGGCAAGTCACTCGCACCAAACACTTCTCAGATGGTCACTCACCGGGCGTTCCTCATTTTCTGGGTGCCTGATGTGGGACACGCCAGGGGTACGATTTACACAAGTGCTGAACACTCACAGCTGTAACTGAGGTCAGGGGGAGCTCTGGATGCTCACAGCCCCCCCCTTCCCCCACAGCCCCCACCCAGTCAGACTGACCCCACAGCTCTTCCGCCCCAGAGCCTGACCCCACAGATCCCTGAAGCCAGCCTGAGCCTGCAGCTCCTCTTCTCCACAGCCTGACCCCATAGCAGCCTGGCTACACAGCCACTCCCCTCCCCCACCGCCTGACTCCCTTCGTCACAGCCCCCCCTGCAGCCAGCGGGCTCGTCCCAGCCCCTCCTGACCCCATCCCCACTGCCCACAGGCTCTCCCCACTTGGTATTTATTTCCAACAGGCAGAGGCTGCTCATTGCCAGGATGGGGTGTTTGACTTCACCTTCCCGGCCTGGCGGCCCATCATACTCCCTCCCTCCCCCCCGCCTGTCTTTTCCTTCTTCAGTGTCAGCCCCGCTCCCCCCACCCTTTGTTCCCCCCACTCATCTCACAGCCCTTTTGCGACAGACAACTTTGAAGACCCTGCCAGTAGCAAGACACGTGCTGGGATGTCCAAGCAAACCCCAGCCCCACGGTGACCTGTCACGTCCCCGTCCTTCCCCGTTATCCCTCCAGCAGGGTCTGGAGAGAGCGGGGAGGTGAAATGCCCCTTTGGGTGTATGTTTGTATAGGGTTACGATAGCTGGGGTTTGGGGAACCGATGAGGAAAACACACCAGATCCACGACATATCTACTTGTCCCAGAGAGAACCAATTTAGACAAAAAGCACCTCAGATGTTTGAGGGGGGGGGAATCTCTTCCTGGCTTGCAGACAACTGTCAGGGTGATATGAAACACACCAGGGTTCTGGCAGGGGGCTGGGGAAAGTCAAGATTACTAATGGTAGGACAGAAAGTAACAGCAAAAAATAGCTGGCTGGCAGGAAAGACGGGCTAATGAGAACACTCTAGATACATTCCATTGAAGGGGAACCAAAAAATGTAATCAACGTCAGCACTCCGATTAGTTATAGCCAAATAAGTCAGGCGGTGTCCTGTGCGTATGTGCTGCTGTAGGGATAGGAGACAGCCCAAGGTTTTCACAGCCCTCTCGCTTCTCCTCGGTGGGAAAAACGGGGACGTTTCTTGGCAAGAGCCTGAAGCTCTCCTTGCAGGAGGAATCGCAGGGCCATCTTCAAACTGCCCTGCCTAAGGATTGCAGGACTAAGGAGACACTGACTTGCTCTTCAAAGGGCTGGGACCAAACAGCAGTTAAACCTCCACAATACTTTGACTCCAGCTGTGCTAATGGTTAGTTCCTGGTTACACCCCAGCCATTGGGCAGGGCCAGGAAGTTTAGGACAAGTGCATTGCGGTGAACATGGCTCACGCTGTCTTGCTCACCCACACCACAAATGCAGCATTACTACCCAGGTTGACGGGGATAAAAGAGGTTCCATTGTCCTGTGTAAGCCTCGCTGTTTCAGCATGAATCTTAAACACGCCAGGGTCCCGTCTTCACCATGCCCCCGTCTTCACCATGCCCGCGGGCTGTGCTCTGACCGGAGATACAAAGGCAAAACCAAATGATTCCCAGGCCAACGTTATCTGCCCCTTCTGGGAGGTAGTTAATCCCCTAGAACATGAGGCCAGATTCTGCGGCCCCATCCTTCTCCTGCAATGTAAAGGGGCCAGAACAGCTCCTTGGGGAATTTCCCCAGCACTGGGACAGTGTCAGACCAGCACACCACAGCTGTTGGGTCGCTCTGCGCGTGTGCCGGGATACGAGGACAGATGGATCTGGGGTTCCAGGAGCCTGGCCAGTGCACTCTGCTCCGGCTGCACAGAAGCCACTGGGCAGCGATGGAGAGCTGCGATAAAGGAGAGCTGGACGGTGCATGCTCTGGGCTGTGCCAACCCCTGAAGCAGCCATGATTCTGGGAAGTGCAAAGCTGGCCTAAAGCCACCTTAGCTCACCTGTGCTGGGCTGAGCCTTCTGGCCAGGGCTCCTGAGAGCTCAGCAGAGAACCGACAATAAGGGTACAAGGAATATCGGTGCATGCCGAGAACGCCTCATGTGTGTGCCCCTCCACAGAGCCATGGCGATGGGAAAGGCCTCGGATTCCTTCCTCGAGCCTGTCTCCTTGCCAGTGCAGGGGCTAGTGCAGTCTAGCTGGCATGGTTTCCAGTGCCAGGTTAACCCGCTGGGCCTGTCGGATGTCAGAGCACGCCAGCTCTCACAGCACCGTGGTCTCTGCTTAGTCCCCAAGGGTTCGAGCACTCCTTACTGTTGGGAAGTGGGGCCAGAGGTCACCCTGACCATTTTCACTGCAGACCTGGGCAGGTCTTGGCAGCGTCAGCAGGGCTGATGGGTGATGTGTGCCACCTTGGAGAGCAAAAGTAACCCCACGCCAAGGGGGGCTGAGCATTGGTGGTTTTGAGGGGACAGATTTGGACACATCTCTCTGTGGGGAATGTCCCTGAGGTGGTTTTGTGGGTAGAACTCAAGAGAGAGCAGGGCCCTGGACAAGCCCAGAGCTCAGCGTGTGACCAGGCCGACAGGGGCACAGGGTCTCTAACTCACCAGCAGAACGTGCTGGGTGACAGATGCACAGCACTGCTCCCACTCCAGTGGTGAGGGCTTGGGAGACTAGAGGCCAGGTTTGCAGGGCGACTGATGCTTCCACCCAGCAGCCACGGCAGATCTGTGATCAATGTGCTCGAAAGCCTGGGAGAGGAAGCACTGCCCACTGAAGACCAGATTGGCAGCATCCCCCCCATGACTTCTAGTTGGCCCCGGAGCACTATCTAACCATGGAAGCAGTCCCAGGACACTGTCTGTGCAAATCGGCAGTACCTGGCCTGCTGCTACACCACACTCCGCTCTGGCACCCTTCTCTGGCTCTGACCCCTGGCTCGACCCTGGGCCTGATCCCTGGCTTCCTGCTCCAAACTGATACCAGTCAGTTCTGTGTTCTTGGGGAACCAGGGCGCAGTATCCAGCCTGCCTGACTCATGAAGGACACACACCCCCAGCCTCTGCTTGAATCAAAACCCATCAGAAGAAAGACGTACAAAAAGCAATAAAAGGCCATGGGGGAGACACCTAACCGCCCCCCAGACAAGGGTGACAGGATTAAGGCAATTCCCCTTGCCTCATCTGCATCGGAGATGGGATAAGGAGGCATCTCCATTAGCAGACAGAAGGGAGAACAGAGATTCCAGGGCAAGAACTGCATGGAACTCTGGGACCAGAAAAGCGGGGAAGCACTGCATCATGGGGGATCTCTGCTCCAGATGTTAATGAACCCACACCTGCCCACACCCAGCTCAGCAGTGATCAGACCAATTCTAGTAATGAATCCTTGATTGATATCCAAAATACTGAAGCTGCCTAATTGCATTGTGAGCTCCCTGGAAGGAACACCGCCCATAGCCAGGAGTGATCAGCGCCTATTGTCTAGCCTAAAGAAAACCCTTGAGTCATCAGTTTACCCATAAACAAATCTAGTGTTCTCCCTTGAACCATTATTGTTTCCCTACAAAAACCCCTACCCACGCTCAATAAATGTGCTGATGCCTGGGTCCAAACTCTGCATCAGTTCCACTGGGACTTCATCTTCTCCTGATCGTGCTGGGGGCTCTGCCTGTCTCCAGCACTCAGGACCCTGAGCTACCACCATCATCTGGGAACCCTGACCAGTTCAAGATTCATGGAGTGGTGAGACACCCCCCCCCCCCCCCGTTTTCTTTTCTACCTAAGGTATAACTTCTTAAACTTGACTTGTTTGATCAGGTATAGTTTTCTATATCTGAGTGTTGTAATCTTTAATAATGGAACTTATGTTTGTTTAGGCTCCTTGTGTGGTCATCACTATTATTCAATAAATAACTTTTATGATTAAGCTGGTTGCTTCCCTCCCTCTCTCTCTCTCTGAACTCTACGCTTTTGTGGTTTTGGCTTCCCCCATTTACTCTGCAGCAACGCTCCTCTTACCTAAGCTAAAGATCCCTGCAATGCCCAAAAATCCTTTGGGGTTTGCTCATCAACTGGGCTACTACCCGAACAATTGTAACGTGACAGTGGGGATAGGGATGTGCTGAACCTGGGACATACGAGGGTGGCAGATTGGAAGTGCTGCTTGATCCCGTCCGCTGAGTCCAGGAGCATATAAGGGGTCAACCTGAGAGTGTTGATTGACCCGGTCCACTCAGACTTGCTCTGTGTGTGCGCGTGTTCGTGTGTGTGCATGTTCGTGTGTGTGCATCTGATCTGGGGCTGGAGGAACCCAGCCCTGGGGAACCTAGGTCCTGCAGGATAGCTCCATTGGGAGGGGACTTGCAGAAGGGAGAAGTAGAGC
Source organism: Chrysemys picta bellii (assembly GCF_011386835.1). Taxonomy (NCBI): domain Eukaryota; kingdom Metazoa; phylum Chordata; order Testudines; family Emydidae; genus Chrysemys; species Chrysemys picta. The sequence goes on from NC_088795.1 coordinate 11,178,727, forward strand.
TCCATATGAACACACAAGCAGTACATTGATAGAATTACAGAACATCCACACACACTCCCCTCCCCCCCAGAAGAGTCACCCTAATAAATGAGCATACCCCAAAGTAACGGGCAAATCTGGTAACAAAACACTAGGACTAACACCTGGTCCCACCCACGTCCCAGTCGTGACCTGTTGCACAGACTACTTCAGACATCTCTTTGGACGATGCCCCAATAATAGAGTGGAGGGGGCGGGCCTCCTGCTGCCTAGCACACCCCAGGGGTGCCAGGTTGTGTATTAACTGACCGAGCTGGCTCACTTCCTCCCTCGTGACCACACGCCTTCAGCTCAGATGACTGCGCAGCTCCTAATGGTGCACGTCATCCACCTCCATGGACTTCCTGGCCACATCACTTCAGACTGAGGACCACTATTCATCCTGAGCTTATGGTGCAAGACCCTCTGGTTACTAGATGTCCATGCCTATGCCTCCTTGGCATATCCACCCCAGGTGGATGGCCGGAGAAGGTGAATCAAGTATCAGAGCACTATCTATGATGTTTCATTAACTATCACCAAGATGACTGGTCCACCCTCCTGCCCTACTTTGAATTTGTGTAGAATAACACCAACCATGCCTCTACTGGGCAGAGCCCCTTTTTTGCCAAGTACAGGTTCCACCCTCAGTTTCACCCCCAATAATGTCCATGCCCCAAACTGGTAGAGAGTTTTCACAGGAACCATCTGACCAACACTGGTCCAGTGATGCTCCAGGGGTGTGTGTGGGTGAAATGAGGCTCATGGGGGCTAGACCCAGGCCTGCAGAGTCCAAGCAACCACCACTTCCACACCATCATCCGGCAGAGCAGCAATCAACACACTATAAACCCTGGGAGACTAAACACCACAGGAAGCGCTGCCCACAGAAGACGTAAATGGCCTCTGATTAGTCCAGGAGCACTATTTAAAGGTGGAGGGAGCTCCCGGAAGCAGTCTGTTTACTGCTTAAATGCAAATGAAAGCAAACACACACTCCTTTGTTCAAGACAGGCCTGACCAGTTCGATGCTCAGAGTTTTGACCATGCACTTCTAACATCACAGGGGAACCTTATACCTTCACATACAATGGTGCCACACACGTTCTACCAGGACAACGCTGACCAGCAAACGAGGAGTTTTCACACAATACCTTACAGGCGTACCTTGTGCAAAGATTATTACAATAGTGTGTAGGGTGTGAACGCAGGGGTGTGTTCTGGCACTGTCATCGCCAGCCCTGTAACCCCGCGTGCCTTAAAACGCTCTGCTGCTGAAGCGCCTTTGTCTGGACGCTCTGAGCCGGCAGACAAGCTTACACTGAGTGCGGGAGATCCGCCTGCTGGTGACACCCCAGCCACACTCTGCCTTCCACCAGCCTTGGTTACACCTGGCAAGATCACCCCAACACCCCCAGTCCTGAATTTTCCCCAAACCGCGTGCTCTGCGATGTCCCGCCCTTTCCTGGGCCATTCAGAGCAATGATGTTTGTTTGCTCCTCTAGGGAGACAAACTGCCCAGCTGATCACTCTAACTGGCGTTAACGATCACTTCCATTCCAGCCCAGCAGGGGGCTGGTTCACATCGAAAGTAAAAGAAGTTTAGTAATAAGAGGAGATAGGATTTTAAGTGAGCCCAAGCACAAAGGACAGAGTTAGAAGTAGTTGCAAGCAACTCAAAAGCAAACAACGCTTTCTAAAGGTTAAGACTGAACAACAGTCTTAGTTCAAGGTAAGATTTTTATCACACTTACCTTCCAGCAAAATGGCCGACCACTCCCTTGGTCAGGATCCCCCACAAAGTCCAAAGTGCTCGGTTCCTTTGTTTTCTTAGCCCCCCTAGGGTTCTCTGCCCCTCTCCTTTAGAGTCCAGTGACCCTCTGAAATGAATTCCGCTGAAGGATACCCTCGCCAATGTAAAGTTCATTCAGACTGCGAGGAAGGAGCCGTGGAGTCTAGTGGTGAAGGAGGCTCCATGCTGGTTTCCTCCTCCACTGGTGTTTGCTAAAATGCAAATTGATCTGTTCCTGCAGACTCCTCTCCCTGCTGTGATGCGGAGTTGTTATCTCCTCCCCTTAGCTTGATGGTTGGGTTTACCTTTTATATAAATTGCATTCCCATGGCCTCTTAACGTACCTTGGAAGTACTTTCAAGGTGGCAGAACCACACTCCTTTGTCTAGGTGGGGTAATGTCTGCCCTGCCTGGCAGACACACTTGAAGAACGTAATTCCCAATAGGTTTGTAATTTTGAATTTGTCCTCTGTCCCCACACCCCGCAAGAATACTAATGATCTGTATGTTATTAGCTTTCCATTTATCGCTTACCCAACACCTTCTAGGTACAGGTTAGGACATCAGTGAGTTGGGGTACACTGACCTGGTGAACAGCTAGGACTCACTACCAGATAGCGCCTTGTCCTCTCGCACTGAGATGCTGTTAGGGTGACAGAGTGATTGGTGTGTGGCCCATCCCCTGTGTGTCTCCCCCCCCACCCCCATGGTTCTCCTCTCCTCCCCAACGAGCAGGTCACTCAGTGGTTTTCGCAGTTCAGCTTTGTTGTTTGGAACATAGAAAGTGCAGCGATGCCCCCCGTAGATGTGGGGTGGGGCAGGGCATCCCAGAGACAGCAGCACAGTGGGGTGCCCAGCTGTATAGCCCACTCTGCCTGCCCCAGAGCCCCAGGCCAGAGTGAGAGGGGAGAGATGGGACTCGGCAAGGCCAGGGCTACTTGGTGGGTATGTGGCCTGGGGGCACTGAGAAGCGCCCAGCCCTGTCGGAGGGGGTGGAGTGTTCTGGAGGGAAATGAGCTCTCTGGGAGAATGCAGGAAGTCAGTACCAGAAGGGCCGGCCAGGTGGGTGCTGGGAGCTGACAGGACGAAGGCCCACTGGCTGCGGGAAGCTGGAGGCATAGGAAAGGGCAGGCCGGAGCTCTCCATAGGAGCCATGTAGGCAGGAGGTGCCTGTAGGACGTGGGTGCCCCCCCAGGACCTGAGAGCCAGTGCAGAATACGGTGGTGGGCCAGTGAGCGAAAGGCCATGGTGAGGCGGGGGTTGGTTGCCCAGCACCCCGTGCCTTATGGGAGGCTGCAGGGGTTGGGTGCAGTGCAGGTACTGACCTTGGAAGCTCTAACTGGCTTCGGACTTGGCTCTCCCCTCCCTGTGCCTGGCTGGGCCCCGCCCCACTCTGTAACGAAGGTGCCACCCCTCAGTCATTCCCTCACCCCACTCTGTACCAACTTGGCAGGCTGCCGGGCTGGGACAGTTAAAGACAAAGCCATTGCCCTCTGAGGAGCGATGCCAAGGAAAGGTGGGGGTGAGTGATTTATGCTGCAGGTTACGTGGGGAGTCTAGCACTTGGGGGGCTGGGATTTTTAAACACCCACCAGCGGCCTAGACTTCAAGAGAAATGCCTCTTGTTTAATAAACCCCAATTAGTCAACGAGGGCCTGGTGAGGGGTAATGCATCATGGACCTCAGACTCTCTCCCCTGCTGTTGCTCCCTCGGTACAGCTCCAAGGATCATTCAGTCTCATGCCCTGTGCGAGGGGAAGCCCTTTGGACTGGATGTTGTCTAGGAAAGGGCTAATCAAGAGACTGCTGAGGGGGGTAACGAGCCCTAGGTCACTGATCTCAAGACAGTCTGCAGGTGAGATGTGAGCAACAGCTCGTGGGAGAACCATACAGATCCTGTACGGCTGTGTAAGAACGTGAGCTCAGTGCAAGAAACCCATAGGCACAAGGCATTGCTAGCTCCCGCACCTGGAGCCAACACCACCCTCCCACCGTGACAATGGGACGCACTAGCGAGGAGCAGCAGTGGGAGGCGGTGAACATGAAGGACTGCAGCATTGGGACCGTCTCTGGGCTAGGCCAACTCTAAAAAAAACCTTGGCTGCTGAGGAGTTGGCCCATGTGAAGTGTCCTGACACTGACTTTGGGTCTCCTCACACCATCTGCTTTAATGGCACTTGGGAAGCTTAGCCCGCCCCACTGACTCCTGAGCGGGTTTGCTGGGAGGGGTCCACACTGGAACGTTGTACTGGTGTAACAGGGCAGTTAGGGGTGTGATTATTTACCTATGGAGTTATAGGAGTACAGCTCCTAGTATGCCTAACCCATCCCCAAAATGTCATTGACAAGGTGGCATGCCCTCAAGCATTCAGGTTGATAATTTCAGAACTGATTTAGGGTCTCAGACCCACAAATCCCATTAGAGTTAACGTCTAGCTCCCCTGGGCAGCTCTCACCCTCTCTACTATTTTTAATAAAGACAACTTTTCACCAAGAAAATGAATTCTGGGTTGAAGGATTGGTAAATGTCTGCAGGTCTCGGCTAAGGTTCTGTTCCAGGCTTTGGGCACTTTTCAGTATTCACTCCTGAGGTCCTTCCTCTGAAGACTCCATTGTTCTACAACTCCCTGTGAGTGCTGACACGGTTCAGTACACACAGGACAGGGCTCCTTTTGTTTTAGGAACAGCGTCAGAACAACTCATTGATTATCGAATATACCATTTCCTGAACTAACTTCTTTCCAGTGTTCTAACACACCGTTTAACGCAAAAGTATTAAATCATCAGTCAAAGGATCGGAGATGGGGCTTTGGTTCAGAAAGACTGAACATTGAATGATGTTTTTGAAATTTCTGAAGTCTATTTAAAACAAACAGCAGAAACCTTTCGCCAGCCATTCTCCCCAACCCCCCCACTAGAATAGGAGACGTCCTCGAGGCTCTGCCAGGCCATAATAGTCAGGGTAGCATCACAGTAAATAAATGGAGGAGCTGCCTCCAACACTATACCTGCCTCTGGAAATTTCCACCACGTGCGTCTGACGAAGTGGGTATTCACCCACGAAAGCTCATGCTCCAATACGTCTGTTAGTCTATCAGGTGCCACAGGACTCTTTGTCGCTTTAGACAAACCAAGTGCCTTTTCCACCACCACCACCCAGGGGGCAATGTCAGAGCTGAGATAAGAGCACAGGAGTTAATCTATTTAGACTACCGGTACAAACTGTGAGCCCCTGGAGGTGCTAACATAACACCAGTAAATAAGAACTGGTATTATTGGCAATCCCTGCTAGGCCAGGATGCCTCTAGTCATTTTGACATTCATCTTGAAGGCTTTCAGCCAATAGTAAATAGGACCATTAAAATGAAGAAGTTGGGAGGGTAACACCTTTATTAATAGCATAAAATAAGCTGTGAAATATTTTCTAATCATCTGCCACTTTTGTGCCCCTTTGAAAGACAATTTCTGTCCTACATCACCAGAGTAACTGGTGACATTATTATCCAGAAGGAATTGTGTACAATATTATAACCAAGGCAACCGCCAATCAGACTTCAGATCCAGATATTTTACTAAATATAAATAGTAAAAAACAAAAACCGTTTTCTCCGAATGGAACGCATGAGGAAGATCGGCTACTTCCTGTGTGTATGGAGTGCTGGAAATGGAGGGGAAATTCCCAAATCAACTCCTTTTGCCGATGAGGGAATGGTACCTTGGGGGGAAAAACGCTCAGCTCTTTGCAGGAGTAGATGTCATCTTCATGGTCTTCTTTAGATGGTGATAATTTGGCAGGATTTTCATCAAGAAATCCAGCTGCAGTGTTTGTGGCTAGAAGGAACAACATATAATTAGACAAGCACTGGCAAGGGGTAAGAAACAAAGGCATGTTAAACACAGTGGAGTTGGCTCTGTAAGTAAGGCACCTAATTTAGACCCCAATCCTGCCCCAAGATCTGTATGGGCAGACTCCACCGATGCCACAGCACTCCACCCCAATGCAGGAGTCTGACAGTGCAGAGCCAACTGTGGGACTGGCACCTATCTGTGTAAAGCCAAGGCACGTGGACACTAACATGCTTTAGACAGGTCCTGGGCCAAGGTACTTGGATTACTGTAACAGCACTGCAAGTTATGGAGACTAAAGGCTGGACGGTTAAACACAGACAAGTAAAGGGGCATATGCACAGAAGCTTAACCTGAGTGCAGAAGTCATATGTCTATGCTGTATTGGGCAGCTAGGGGGAGACACACTCCAGATATTTTCTGGATGACAGGCCTTCAAAGTCTGGCCCAGTGAATTCTGACATACTGCAAACCAACTGTATGGAAGGAAATTAAATTGAAGCTCCCAGTGAAGGACCAGAATATAGTTGGTTCAAAAGCTGTCAAGACTAAATGTGCGCCCGGAAGAGCAGAATAGTGAACCTCAAAGGGGGCCACTGGCTGCTGCCCCAGAGGGACTATGCAGGGTTGCCAAGGAGGGCCATTCTTTGGAGTGACACACGGTGTTTTCCTGCTGGAAGGAAGCTCTGCAAATCTGGCTCCCAGCCTTTGCTTCCCCCTCCTGGCTCCCATGTTTAGCAGCTCTTCTCTGCTTCAGCTGAATGGAAATGAACTGCGTGGCTCAGTGAGGAGCGGCAGACCGCATGCCCTGGCAGTACAGGATACCCACCTGTGGCCGTTCGGTCTGCACTCGACGAAGGCACTTCGCGTCATAGATCACGGTGTTCTCCGGGATCACTTCATGTGTGTTGATGTTGCAGCAGGCCCCGATGACGCAGCCACTGGTCAGAATCACATTCCGACCAACAACGGCTGCAAAACAGAGAGAAAAACCCTTGCCGTGGCTGGAAAGGGGAGGCAGAGACAATCAAAGCAACCAGAGCGCTGCGAGCCAGGACAGGCAATAGTCACACACATTCAAACTGCCATCCTGGTCTCAAACACTCCTTTCGCTTGCCCAGCCCTCTCTATCCTGACTTCTATCAGCCTTCACGCATGCTCCAATAGACCTGCCTCCCACTCGGTTCCCTTCACGTAACTGCACAGTGCTCGCACTTTCATGCCCTGGTCCCTCAGGGCAACTCAGCCGCTTCCTCATCCGATTGTGCAGGAAAACCTTCCCTGCGCTGCGACCCTGTCACAGATCGTCTATACAACATGCAAATCAAATCTAATGTATATCACTTCAGTCTCACAGGGAGGAAGCTGCATTCACAGTTACCGAGTGTGCACACAGCTGCTCTGGAGTGAGTCAATAATCCTGTGAGGTGCACTCACTGCAGCACCCAAGGGGGGGGGAGGGGTGCCACACAACTGGCTTCATGCTATCTTTGAGCCCCTTCCCACCCTGGGCACAGCCCAACTTAGTCTTCATTTCACTCCCATGTCTCCCTTGGTTACCAATCTCCGTTTCATATCTGTGCAATTATCAGGAGATGTCCTCCAACAGCCTGCAGACAACAGAAGTTTAGCTTTCATAGACTAGCATCCAAAAGTCAAAGTCATTAGAAAATTCACTTGAAACTCTTTTGATCCCAATTCAGAAGCTCTGCAGCAGGAACAGAAGCCACCGCTGCATTCGGTCCCTCTTCACCACTTTTAAGGCCAATTAAATGTTGCTTTCAAATTGCTGGGCTCTGTGCTTTCAAATGGGAACGCTGCTAATTGACTGGAATCACAGGAGTTAGAGATGGCACAAGCCATTCAATAATGTAGTCCACCCCCCTGCAAGGGTAGGGGATAGTCCACTGGGAAAAAAGGTGTGGTGTTAACACCAGCATGTTACAATTCTAGTGCAGACAAAGGCAGTTGTAGTTTTAACACATGCTGCTTGGTCAGCTTCCTGACCAGGGTTTACCTTGACCAGCTATCATGTTACACACACCTTTGCCCCTTTCCCTCCTACTGTACACATGGCCTGAGAGAAGACTTAACAGATGCCAAAGCAATGCTGCACTAGATCAGGGATCTCAAACTCAAATCACCATGAGGGCCACATGAGGACTAGTACATTGGCCCGAGGGCCGCATCACTGAAACCTTTTCATATGATACAAACGTATAGTCAAAAATGAAAAAAAAATGAAGAGTAATATGGTATGCTATTAAAAGTCAATATATTAGCTGCTTTAAAACTGTAATACGAAGAGCGGTTTCAATATAATATAAACACCTGTAACTATTCCTTATCATCATCATCAGTGTTACTGATCACATCTACACTAACAATCTATCAACATAACGGCAGGAACTTTTTAAAGTAACTATTCATACAAAAGACGTTGCCACTTTTAACAAACATTCTTCCCAACTGCTCACAGCAAAGAATCATACATGGTGAACTTCATACCTCAGACTGCTCGTCTAGTCCATGAGGCACCGCCTCTTCCCACCCCTTCCCCAAAGTCCCCGCCCCAACTCCACCCCTCCCTGCCCCTATTCCAACCCGTTTCCCAAATCCCCGCCCTGGCCCTGCCTCTTCTCCACCTCCTCCCCTGAGAGCACCGCATCCCTGCTCCCTCCTGGAAAGTCCTAAGTGCCGCCAAACAGCTGTTTGGCAGCAACAAGCGCTGGGAGGTAGGCGGAAGAGCGGGGATGTGGCGTGCTCGGGGGGGACGTGGCGCGCTCAGGGGTGGGGGGGCAGGGGGAAGAAGCTTGGCTGCCGGTGGAGTCGGCATCTATGGCGGGCCGCAGGAAATAAATATGGCCTGCAGGCTGCATGCTGAAGACCCCTGTACTAGATCTTACGCAACAGGCAAGTACATAAACCCCCTGGCTTTAACAGAACACAACATAATGGAACAGGCATCTAACCTGCCAAAGAAGTGTTTGATGATTTCAGCATGAAGACACAATTAGTAACACTTACCTTTTGATTCAATTACGTTGTTATCTCCCATTTTCATTGCTTGTGAACCTACAAGTTATAGTTAAAGAAAATATATAATTCTAAGCCCGTATCTCAAATTCCCACCAACAAATACCCACATAACCCTTCCTTCAAAAACATAAATCCACAACCCAGGAAGCAAGGAAGGTTCTCATGGACCTACGCGTGTGTGTCCTGCACTGACTTTCATTGCTTAGGGAGGACACTGAAGTTATGGCTATTGGATTCCAACAAGACACGCCGAAAGGCCTATAGTTTGACAACGTGTGGGAAATTACTGCTGCCTAATATTTCACCTTTTTCTTTTCAATCACAATGAATCCAGAAAGATCTTGTGCTTCCCGTGTCCTGAAAGCTATAAAGCCCCCATGTTATTTCATATAAAGTTGTGTGTTTTCAAATGACTAACTTGAGTTTCAAATTCAAACCACAAGAGTCGCCCTCTTCTGACTGAACACAAATGGTCTCCAGATCCTTCAACGCTGCGAACGAGAGCAGGTTGTGGCCAGTGCACATATTTGTTTTCCTTGAGGTTCTTCTTTCTAGCTCCCAAGCTGGTGTAAAAACAGATATGTAAGGACTGACACGGAATACAAACAAAATCCTTGGATACACGTCCCAGATAGGTAGCTCATCAAGAGATGCTACATGAGCTAATGGACTAAGGAAGGGACTTCAAAGCCCCAAATTCTAATCCTTGTTCTCCCATTGACTTGTTGTGTTAACTTGGGCAAATCACTTAACTCTTCTGTGTCCTTTTTTCCCCTCTGTAAAAGGGGAATAAAAGTTAACTGCCTCACAGGAATGGAATGACAGTTAGTTAACGTTTGTACAGTGCTTTGAAAATATAGAATACTAACGTTTTCAAGTTTGCGTTTTACATCACTGCTTAGCAAGGATACAACAGCCAACTTCAAAAACATTATAGGTGCCAATGACCATTGGTTTTGCTTCCACCTCCTCCATGTCTGGTGAAATATTTTCAGGATATCTGCAAGAGGATTGAAGAATACATTTAGAACTTGACATTCAAAGGGTAGTGTCTCCTTAGAGATCAAGTGAAAGGAAAAAGGGTCCTTCCCTGGAATCTCTACAGCATTTTAGATTATTAAATCCTACACATTTAAACAATCTCATTTAATTTTAAACATACAGTTGCTGGTTTACTTGTGCATTTCTCCCAGCCTGGACAATGAAGAAAGACTAGTCAATTTCTAGATTCTCATGCTGTCACTGAATGCTGCAGTGTTTAAGATACAAACAGAGCAGAGGAAGGAGTTAATCTGAAGGAGAGCTGGAAAAACTTGAACTGTAAATAACCATGGAAACATTTCTAATGAGCTTCAAAACTTTTGTAAAATGTTGTCTTGACCTCAAGCCTGCTGTGAGGGTTGAGATGAACCTCAAATTCAACACAGCAAGCTCAAAGCCAGTTTGAATCTCAGTAGTGATGAAATACTGAGAACACAGAGAGGGACGAAGAGGACTGTTTCCTAAATCATAACATCCTTATACGGCCTCTCCGACAGGCCATTTCAGAGGGAAACACAAAGCAGGCAATAGTAACTTACGGACCCCAGCTTTGCTGTATGACTGCTGCTCCACCATACTGCTATGAAGACAAAAGCTGCTCAAGCCCCGGCCCTACCTACACGCAGACAAATCTCAAGGAACGTGCTGCAACGTTTAAAGCTAGCAATTTCAAAAGGGTTGACCGTCTGGTTTTTATGGCGTATCTCCCATTTTTATCATGAAGCTGAGGGAAGAATTTTGCAGGCAATTTTTTTTTCTAGACAAAGTGACAAATGTATTTTACAAGCACAAATGGGAATAATTTGTGTTTCTAACATGGTGATGAAGGTTTCTCTCCCTCTCAGGCTGTGTAAACATGACCTTGTGGTTGAGGAGGTGGGCAGACCAGAGTCTACAATGATAGCAGTACTGGGTTGAGAGAGTTTTAGGGCCCAATGTTGCATTGAAACCTGGGCCAGCTCTCTCCTGCCCCCAAAGATTATAACTGGTTCCAGACAGCTAATACTGTGCAGCTGTGGCAAGCGTCCCCATTTTTGGTAAATGAATTAGAGTGACCGCCCAGGAGACTCCAGTCCTCTGCTTAGCCCAGAACAGGTACAACACGGGGAGCCACAGCTGAGGTTTCCCACTCACTGCCCCAATCTGGAGGGACAAATTCTAGGGCTAAGAGATAATCTATGTTCTTTCAGTCCTGAGCCCCCTGCTGAGACTGCCAGCGATGGTATTAAACATAGATATTTGTGTCTTTAACAGCATTGGAAAGATTCTTACTAACCCATTTATGATCAGTGTCTGCTCTTCTATGAGATTGCCTTCACCAATCACTATTGGTCCTGCTTCTGCAATGATTCGCGCTTTAGGGTGAATCACTGTCCTAGGTCCTGTGGAAACAAGATAAGCTTGTTACTAGCAGAATCTAAACAACTGATATTACTAAAAACAGAGAGAAGGCCCCAAGAGGGGAAATCGTTTGAAGATGTGTCATATGTGCTTCAACATCACAAGAATTCCAGAAACAAAGGAAAGGGACATGGACATGATTACCCGAAAAACATAGGAAAAATACATTTTAACTCAATTGAGAGGCAGGATGGACTTGTGGTTAAGGCACTGGCCTGGGACCAGATCTGCCAGTCTCCCTCTATGTCCTTGGACAATGAGTATCACCATTCAAGAATGTCAGCATTCAAAACAAAATCTAAATGTTAGAAACAGTTCAGGCTGTGCATCTCAAATAAGAATGCCAAGCAATCTTAGCCCTGCTCCTACAGCTGTGGCCTGAATAAATATGCTCACACCACTATCTCCATCCACAACAGTTTCATTTTATCAGTGACCCCAGGAAAGCTAGACTACTACAACCTGAACTGGGTAGTGGGTGGGCTATGTGAAACTCTTTATGGTTAGACAAATACAAGATGCCTTCCTCAGCCCAAGTTTCTGATTGGCAAAAAAACACACTGAAGGCAGTAACTGCTCACTCTGTATTAGAGGCCTAATCCTGCCAAGCGACATACATAGAGAATGGAACCCTACAATTCCAATGGCCATTACACACAGAGATGGCATGTCTCCATATACAGGATTCATGTGCCCAGTCCAGAAATTAAAGAACATGAGAAAAGCAAAGGCCAGGCACTGATCCTGCTTGCTGTTCTGCACATGCACAGGAATCTGCCTGCAGAAAAGCTAGGTGGATTGGGGGCTTAGGACTAGAGATGTATATGCATGAATCAAATGATAAAAGCAATGTTCTGTGATGCGCATTTTTGATACTCTACAAGAAGAGGTGTTAGGCTGACATCTCGACAGGGCCAGAGTTTGAGTTCTTGTTTGACAGTGCAAGCTTAATTCAGCATTTCTTGGGTTTCCAATTTAAAACACAACAGGACCCCACCAATTCTTGAAAGGCAGACTTCATGTAGATATGTGCATGCACCCTGAACTTTCAGTAAACAAAGCTTTTCTGTGGGGAATTACACTATGCGAACTGTGGTACCACAATATAAAGAACAAAAAAAAGAATTTAACTCTCACTCCTGCAAATGCTTACATGAGTAGCTTTATGCATGTGAATAGTCCAATGGGGCTGTGTGTAAATTATGCAAGTGTGTATGAAAGCGGAGCCAGTTTGAAACCTACCACTTTTCTTCGAAGTTGCCCTCTAGTCTATATATATATATATATATATATATATATATATATATATACACACACACACACACGACTCGTGTAAAGGTCTGAGCAGCTCAGACGGTGAGGGCACTGCAAGTGGGTGCTCTGTGACAGGATGTCTAATGCATTTCACAGTGAGTCAGATTGCATGTGCCACTCCTGAGGTCTTCACTGTGTCAAAGGAAATATTGAAAGCTGTGACACCAAGACAGAATTTACTGCACTAGTCTTCACTTCGGGCTAGATTTCCACCACAGAGGCCCAAGCATTCCACAGATAACTTACTGGGAAAACACATGGTCTTCTGTCACTAAATCCTGGGTAGTTATTGACTACCAGAGACCTGGGGCTCCATACACTACCTTCCGTTTTCAGAAGTACTGATTCAAATTCAATAGGGCAGTGCTTCTGGGGAAGAACAAGACAAAAGCAGCAGCACTGTAATCTCTCTTACCGATAGTTACATCTCCCCTGATTTCACTTTCCACGCAGACAACAGCTCCAGGAGCAATCTTCACACTGCAACCAAAAGTTAATATTAAAAGAAATAAACATAATGCTTTTTAAGGCCAAGAAAGAAGCCTAAGAAAGCTGGGTAGATTTGTTCTAATGGATTCCATCCAACTTGCACCTATACTCTCAACATTTTCACTGAATTCCACAGTTCAGAAGATCATACATACATTTAAAGAGACACTTGAGAGTCACAATTTATAACTCTATAAACCAATGAGAAAAATCCTCGGGGCTCTAAATGTGAATTTTTAAAATCTATCACTCTGCCAAGAAATGAAAGACAAAAATAGCAACTCTTTCTAGATTCATAAACACCTCTGTTTTGCATTTCCTCTCATCTCTGCAGCACTAACTAAACAGAGATGAGCCAAAAAGTCTTAGTCATGTGATTACAGGGAACATCTCATTCACACACAAAGAAAGGAGACACTGAACTGCATTGAGATGGCACGGGAGACAGTAGCAGTATTTAATATTGATCAGACTCAGGTCTTGAGGTTATGTGATAGTGCAACACTTCAGCATCCAGAGATAGGATGGGACAGGAAAGAAAGTGAACAAGATAAGAAATGGACCTGAAACAAGTTCACATCTGCAGGCAGGACCGTGACCAGCCAAACAAAAGTATATGTACATAGTGTGTCAGGGCATGCAGTGGCACATCTCTGGTAGTCCCCATCCCAATTTCTACCAAGATGGAGACTATATATACAGTTGGGGGTGGGCGGGGGCGAGGTTCAGGTGCTGTCTAACCTGTGGAATTTTAGAAAACCCAATGGAATTTCCTACAGGATGGATGTCTAAGGACACTTAAAGACAGCGTTTATGCAATAGCTGTGTAGTCTCTCTCTTCCCCACACCCTACATGGGAGAGCTAGTGAGGTGTGGGGGTCTCTTTCCTCCCCCCCTTTACCTGGCAGGGGAAGGGAACTGTAGGGTGGGACAGCTCTTTCTTTAGAGAAAGAGAAGCAAATGGGGTGCTCCCTGGCTAGGGCGCTTCTTCCTCCATCAACAGGAAAGGCTTGACGCCCCACAGTTTCTTCCACCAACCACCACCTCTCTTTGACCTGCTTGCATTTCAGACACCCCTAACTCACAGGGCCAGCACCCCCCCCTTAGCGAGAAATGTTTCCAAAAGACATTGGAAACACCTTTCATTACAAGGCACGTTTCCCAGTCCTTTACTCATTCTCATGGGTCTTCTCCGATCCCTCCTGAACAGAGGAACATCTTTCTTGAATGATGGACACCAGGGCCGGACACCAGGAAGTCCCCATACCCAGTGGGGGGCCTTTCCAGACAGACTGCTGTGCCCCTTTCCGGTCTTGCCCCCGCCCCCCAGCCGCCTCCCGCCCCCCAGAACTACACCGCAATCGCCGGGATAGAAACACGGGTCTTCCATCCCCACAGCCCGCGCCCCGCTGCCCCGGGCTGAGGCCTGGCCCCTGGGACCGGGCCCCGGGCCCGCACTTGTGACCCCCCGTCCCGGGGGCGGCGAGGTTGAGAGACGCGGACCTAGGCCAAGCTCCGGGGAGCTGCCGGAGCCCGGGGCCGGGGAGCGGCGTTACACTGGCAGGGCCGAGCTCGGGCCAGCGGCGGGTGTTTGCCCAGTGACCGCTCGCCCGGGCCGGGCCGGGGTGTCAGCGGCCCCCTCACCTGCTCTGCGTCCTCTCCGCCATCTTCCCCGATCGGCCAGCGACTGCTCGGCCTGCGCGCCGGGCGGGGGGGGCTCTCGGCCTCAGCGCTCGATTGGCCTTCCTGGCCGGGAGAGGGGCGGGGCCGGGGCGGCTTCGGGGGTCGCTCTGCGCGCTCGCCCCTTTGTGGGCGTGGTCCCGCCCCTGGGCGGTGGGGGCCTGCCTGGCGGTCCAGGCTGGGGGTCCCCAGCAGAGAGGGACTGGGGGGGTTCCTGGGGGGGGGGGTTCCAAGCAGGGAGGGGCTGTGCAGGGGGGCAGGCTGGGGGTCCCCGGCAGGGAGGGACTGTGGGGGTGCCCAGGAGGGGGACAGGCTGGGGTCCCCAGCGGAGAGGGACTGGGAGGGTTCCTGGGAGGGGGGCAGGGTGGGGTCCCCAGCAGAGAGGGACTGGGGGGGTTCCTGGGAGGGGGGTAGGGTGGGGGTCCAAAGCAGGGAGGGGTTGCACAGGGGGGCAGGGTGGGGTCCCCAGCAGAGAGGGACTGGGAGGGGTGCCCGGGAGGGGGCAGGCTGGGGGTCCCTAGCAGAGAAGGGTTGCACAGGGGGGCAGGCTGGGGGTCCCTAACAGGGAGGGGCTGTGCAGGGGGGCAGGCTGGGGGCCCCTGGCAGGGAGGGGCTGTGTGGGGGTGCCCAGCATGCTGCTCTGCAGCCCCCCCTCTGTCCTTCCCAGTCCCTGCCACGGTGCCCCTCTCACTTTCTCACAAACGGGGTATTCCCACGTGAGCCCCATGGCTCAGTGCTGCCCTGGGCTGCTCCTCCCTGTCTGCAACAGGCGACTAATTCTCAGACTCCCAGTGCTGGCCAGGGAGGAGCAGCAGTGAGGTGGACACTGCACACAGTACCGCCGTGTGCTAACAGTCCCTGGGGGGATGGCAATAGGAACTGAGGCTGGAGCTATTCAGGGGAAGTCTATACTGCACCTGGCAGCAAGCCTCCCGCAGACTTGTGCTAGTGCTGTTCAAGCCAGCATGCGAAAAATAGTGGGGATGTGGCAGCTTGGGCTCTCAAGCCCTCTGGGTCTGAGGTCAGTGGCTAGCCGAGCCTCTGCTGCAGCCACAACAGCCACGCCACTATTTCTGGCATGCTAGCGGGAGTCTGTCTAGCTGGGCTGGGGACCCAATCCCAGCCAAGGGCTCAGGTGTTGCAGTGCTGGACATAGAAACACCTAACTAAGCACCCTGCAGACTCCTCAGTTCCAAGTTAAGTGCTCAGTGCCCTGTACAGTGCATGGGGAGAGAAAGGGATTTCCAAAGGCCAGGACGTTAACTCGGGAGCAGCCTAAACTGGTCATTAGGAAATGCCAAGGAGAGGGGTGGGCCTGAGCCCTGCCTCTCAAGGAGAGTTGGTGCTGTACCTGCCCGGAGTCACAGCTGTGAACCCTCTCCTGAAGTTAGGTGTGTCAGGTCAACCCTTTCTCACACACACACACACACAAAAAAGGGGGGAGAGGTGGTGTCCTCTTATAACCTGTAGCTCAGTGGTTATTGCACTCACCTGGACTGTCAGAGAGACAGGGTAAGTCCCTGCTCTGCCATTCTCTTGCATGCCAGGTGGGTGCCATAACCGCCAGGCTATTGGGTATTATGGGCTGGGACTCTCTAAATCTCTCCTGTTGGTCATAGAATCTGAAATGTAGGGCTGGAAGGGACCTTGAGAGGTCATCGCTGTCAGCTCCCTGTGCTGGGGTAGGACCAAGTAAACCCAGATTGTCTCTGACAGGTGTTTGTTCTACCTGTTCTTAAAACCCTCCAGTGATGGGATTCCACCATCTCCCTTGGAAGCCTGTTCCAGAGCTTAACTACTCTTAGAGTTAGGAAGTTTTTCCTAACATCTAACCTAAATCTCCTTCCATTGGGTCGAACAATGTGATGCAGTTGTTGAAAAGGCTAATATTCTCTGATGTATTAACAGGAGTGTCAGACACGGGAGGGGATTGTCCTGTTCTAGTTGGCACTAGTGAGGCCTCAGCTGGAGTACCACATCCAATTCTGGGTGCCACGCTTCAGGAAATAGGTGCACAAATTGGAAAGAGTCCAGAGGAGAGCAACAAAAATGATAAAGGTTTAGAAAACCTGACCTACGTGGAAAGATTAAAAAAGCCGGGCCTGTTTAGTCTTGAGAAAAGATGACTGAAGGGGAACTGAAAAGGAGTTTTCAACTATGTTAAGGGCTGTTATAAAGAGGAAGCCATCAGTTGTTCTCCATATTGACTGAAGGTAAGCCTATCTATTTCCTGAAGCGTGGCACCCAGAATTGGATGCAGTACTCCACCAGTGCCAACTAGAGTGGGACAATCACCTCCCGTGTCTGACACTCCTGTTAATACACCAGAGAATGATATTAGCCTTTTCAACAACTGCATCACATTGTTGACTCATTCATATGTGATCCAGTATATCGCCTAGATCATCCTTTTGAGCAGTCCTACCACCTAGCCAGTTATTCTCCATTTTGTAGTTGTGCATTTTATTTTTCCTTCTTAAGTACTTTGCACTTGTCTTTATTTAATTTTATCTTGTTGATTTCAGATCAATTCTCTAATTTGTCAGTTGTTTGGAATTCTAAATCTGTCTTCAAAGTTCTCCCAGCTTTGTGTTATCTGCATAATTTATAAGCATATTCTCCACTCCATTATCCAAGTAATTAATGAAAATATTAAATAGTATTCAACCCAGGACTGGCCCCTGTAGGACCCCACTAGATACACCCTCTTAGTTTGACAGTGAACCACTGATAATTGCTCTTTCACCAGTTGCACACTCATAGTAATATTGTTAATAAACCCGTACTTCCTCGATAGGAACATTTAGAAACAGCGGCATTTCTAAAGCCTCCCTTTCACCCGAGTCTTCTTTTGGAATCACCTTTTGTGGCAGCCTAGACGACACTGGCATTCACATTAATTCTGTGCAGTCGGTTGTTCTGATAGTGAAGTTATAATTTGCCAGACAGGAAGCCCATGGTTGCTCCAATGCCCCTAGTTTGCAGTTTGCAAATATGTCAATGGGGTGTTATCTGCAAAGACTGCAAATGAGGCTGCGTAAGATAATGCTGAAACTTTTCTGTTACTGCCCAGATGAACGCTAGGAATTCCAATTGGAACAAATTGTATTTCCCGTCTTTTTTTTTTTTTTTTTTTTTCAGATCTCTTTAAGCCCTGACTTGCATAAGCAGTAACTCACTCCCTGCCACCTTGCTCCTGAGCAAGAATAGCTCCCAATCCTTTGTTGCTGGCATCAATGTACACTCTAAAGGGCAGTTCATAATCTGGATATACCAGGATAGGTGGTTGCACTAGGGGAGATTTCAGTTCTTCAAATGCTGCACTATGCACTCCATTTTACCGGGGCAGCTTTAGAAATTTTCTTACCTCCAGTGTTTCTCTTAGCAGTTCATTCAATGGCAGAGCAACTTTAGCAAAGTGCTTAAGAAATCAACGGTGATAACTGACAAATCCCAAGACCGTCTTGTACTGTAGGGGCAGGTATTGGCCACTCCTCTACCACTTTCAGTTTCTCTGGATCAGTAGCCACCATATGTCCCAGATAGGTCAAATACCACATGCGAGTATTGCAAATGTTTCTCAAAGGATTTTGAATATCTAGTGATGTCGTCTAGATACAATAAAACAGTATCAGGGTTCTCAGAGCCCAGGCAACGCTCTACCAATCTCTGAAATGTCCCTGGAGCGTTACATAACCCAACGACATTCTTGTAAATTCATAAAGTACCACGGGTGTTACAAAGGCAGTTTTTGTCTTCTGGCACCATGGGAATTCGCCAGTACACTTGCTACATCGATCGTAGGGAAGAAACTTGCTGACATTAATGCCAGTAAGGAATCATCAGTTCTAGGTAAGGGATAGGCATGTTATGGGTGACTTGGTTCACTTTTCAGGAATCTACACAAAAGTGCAGTTTCCTGTCTTTTGTCTTAACCAGCACAGTGGGCACAGCCCATAGACCGTGACCCTCTTTTGTTACATTAGCTTCCAACACCTCTTTTATCCTTTCCTACAGCAGCTGACCCAAAGCAGGAGCGATTGCTAACTGGAGCATGTACTGTGGTGGGTGTGGTGTCCAGTATCTGGGTGGCACACCTGAAATCCACAGGATGTTGTGAGAAAGCTTTTTCATGTTTCTTAATCAACTGTACTACTCTGCAGATGCTGAAGGCATTCCCAAGTCTATTTTCTTGGTCCAGGCTTATGGGTCTATCCCACCATCCTGGATCACTGTCTGCAGGTGTCCCACTTCCCCAATCTGTTCCTCAGGCACCAAGGTGTCATCCCAACCTATGCACATCAGAGGCCTGGCCACATCCCAGGCAAATGCCTTAATCCCCGCACTATTGGGCATAATCAATAGCAGATCAGGCAGTTAGGTGTCTAAATCCTGTTGTGGAGCTAACCCTGGGAATATAACATCACCCTTCCCTAACACCACCTGCCATTGTCTATGCCAATCACCCTTCTGGTTCATCTCCTTCAATGGACCACTGCTGAGCCCCTGTGCAGCACCGCTGATCCAGGGAGTGCGTGTTGCTGCGGCTGGACAGCAGGGGAAATGCACTGTGATCAGCCTGAGGGACTGTGTAGTGCTCGAAGGGGGCACGTGGCTATGACACCTTAACTGTACGTTGCCTGGTTTGCTGATGTCTGTGTTTTGTTTGCTCTTGGAACGCTCACTTTTATCTTTGGGGGTCTTTCCTCTGCATGCCCTGGTTTGCCAGCCTTTGAGAGGAGTAATAAACTGTCCTGCTGTGGGAGGAGCACAGGGCAGTGCTGAGTGCCAGTTACCTCCCCTCCCTGGGGACAAAGTGATCTGTAAGTGAATGTGTAACCACTGTTAAACTGACCCTTAACTTACTGCAGATGTAGGGTGACCAGAGAGCAAGGGTGAAAAATCGGGACACTGTTTTCAGGGTAGGGGGCATAGGTGCCTATATAAGACAAGGCCCCTAATACTGGACGCCTGGTCACCCTATGTATATGTGCACCTGGGGTGAGTGTTGGTGCAGGGTCCAGCTTTCAGAAATGCCTAACGGTTGCCCTGAAATTCCCAGTCCCGCAGTTGTGTTACCACCCAGGGATGGGAGCACCAGCACGTTTATTGCCCTGAAATGGCCTTTGGGGACCTCGCAGAGGGGAAGGCTCCTGTTCCATATTCTCATTTCTCACCTGTAGCTGCCAACAGCTTCCTGCCATCCCTGCATGCTGTGAATCCCCCATAGAAATAAAGGCCTGGCCGGGACGAGGGAAGCCGGGAACAGCCAGCTCCACTGGCATGTCCCCTCACCCCCTTCGAAGGCATAGTCATCGCCACCACTTGGAGCTGAGGGATTCGGATGAAGCAGGACATCCACTATCCTTCTGTTACATGCAACAAAGCCAGCTGGCTAAATGCGTGTCCCGGCCTCAGGCGTTCCCTGGAGTGAGGGACTCTCAGGACGGCACTCGTGGGGAGCAGAACTACAGAACTGGCTGCACCGTGGCTTCTGGGTGCATGGCTCTTGCCTGCACATTTTGGAGCTCTCTGCTCTACATTTAGGCCAATGTTTTAAAGCCTAAAGTTACACACCTGACACCATATTGGAGGTAAACTGGCCAGGGACACACCCAAGGCTGCTGTGACTGACCCTGAGATCGTGGGAAGGGAAAACCTGAGCCTGACGCATCTCGGGGTGCATGCAAGGAGCTGTTGTGTCTCTGTATTGCTTCTGAACTCCTCCTGCAGCCTTGGCAGCAGGCCTAGCTCATTTGCTGTCTTTCCACTGGCTCCTCCATGCCCTTCCAACAGCTTGAATGTGACGCCATCCAGCGGCAGGGGCGGGGGTATGAGAACACAGAGACAAAGCAAACGCGATTGCCCTGCTTAAGCCCTCAGATAATTGCTGAAGTCATTTCGCCCATCGTCAAGGTGCTCCGATAGCTTGGTATTTAAGCTGCCTGTTGGAAAAGAACGCTCGCTTATCTCTGCGTGTAACGCTCCCTGGGATCGAAAAGCTCAGGAACTTAGCAGCCCAAATATGAAGCAGCATGTTTTCCATGTGAGCTCAAGTCCTGGGACGAAGGCACTTAGCAGAAATGGCATTTACGAAAACAGAGAGAATATTTTCCTTTTCTTCTTGCTGTATCACGGTGTGCCAGGCCCCCCAGTTCAGATAACCTTGTTTCCTGAGCACGCTGGCTTTGCGCTCTGACAGACACATTTATACTGCTTATCGGGGCTTTGGCTTTAACCCCGCCTTCCTGCCCCATATAAACAGAAGGGGGAAAGACGGGAGTTTCAGTTCTTCATCCAGGTGCCCCAGGAACTGAAGACCATCGCAGAATTAACTCTCTTGAAAAGCAGGCTCTCAATGGATTGGGCAAGTCCGCTTGCTCTTCACCCTATAGCTTTCTACCAGCTGGTTGCGTTTCCATTTGCCGTTTCCTTTCACTATCTCTGCACCTCTGGGTCTCTCTCACTAAATGCCAGGTATGCGTTCATGTTTGCTTTAATTCCATGCTCATGACCTTTGGTGATGTATTCTAGGCTAAGTGCAGGTTTCACAGGTGAGGCAATTTTGCTAACCTCTTTCCTAGGGAAGGGGAATGGGCACAGCAAGGGTCTGGGAATCAAAACTCTCTGTATCTACTCATGATTGACCTTATCACAACCTCTGTGTGCCTCAGTTTCACCCCATGTAATTAATGTTTGTCAAGTATTTTGAGATACAGCCCTGGAGAATCACAAAGTATCATTAAATGCCTAAAGACCTGCAAGCTACAGCAGATCCGCCTTGAAGATGCAGAGATTATATGAATCCAAATCACAAGTCATGTTCCAAGGAATCAGTGAAGAACTTGTGACCCTCAAGTGGGATTTTCAAAGGCACCTAAGTGACTCAGAAGCACAAGTCTCCCTGACGTGCAGAGGGACTAGTGTTCCTGTTAGGTGATTTATAAAACCTCACTTCT
The DNA here is from genome assembly GCF_011386835.1 of Chrysemys picta bellii. Lineage (NCBI taxonomy): Eukaryota > Metazoa > Chordata > Testudines > Emydidae > Chrysemys > Chrysemys picta. The sequence goes on from NC_088795.1 coordinate 11,200,306, forward strand.
GCAGTTGGGCATGAAGGCAGCAGTCACGGGTTATAATCTGAGGAAAGAGTGGGGAGAGGAAATCAATGCACCAAGTTCACTCAGGTCTTCTGGAGTTAACGGGACTTGCAGGTCAGTCAAGTGATACAGTAACTCCTCGCTTAACGTTGTTCCTGAAAAATGTGACTTTAAGCGAAACGATGGTAAGCGAATCTAATTTCCCCATAAGAATTAATGTAAATAGGGGGGGTTAGGTTCCAGGGAAATGTTTTTCATCAGACAAAAAACTATATATTATATAGATATACACACAGTATACATTTTAAACAAACAATTTAATACTGTTCACAGCTATGACGATTGTGAAGCTTGGTTGAGGTGGTGAAGTCAGAGGGTGGAAGAGGGAGGGATATTTCCCAGGGAATGCCTTACTGCTAAATGATGAACTAGCATTCGGCTGAGCCCTCAACGGTTAAAACGTTGTTAATGTAGCCTCTCACACAAGGCAGCACAAACACAGAGGGGAGACAGCATAGCAGACAGAGACAGACACACACCAGAGATGCACACTGCCCCTTTAAGTAAGCTGACCCACTCTTAAGTGCATTGTCTTTTTAAGTGGATCAGGAAGTTGAGACAGCAGCTGCTGCCCCAAGCTCTCTCTGTCTCTCTCCCTCTGTGTCCCCTCCCTGCTCTATATGGAGAAGGGGTAAGCGGGGTGCAGGAGCAGGGAGGAGGGGGACACCTTAACATTATCCACCCCCCTGCACAGCAAGCAGGAGTCTCGGGGAGCAGCTCCAAGGCAGAGGGCAGCACATGGCAGTGGGGGGAGGGACAGCTGAACTGCCAGCAGTTGGTAGCCTGCTGGGTGGCTGCAGCACAGGGGAGCTGGTAGGGGGAGCTGATGGGGGGCTGCCAGTCTACCCTGGTTCCAAGCCCCCACCAGCGAGCTGCAATGGGCTGCTCTTCCTGCAAGCAGTGGACAAGGCAGGCAGCTGCCAAACGATGTTAGAAGGGAGCATTGCACAACTTTAAACAAGCTTGTTCCCTAATAGATCAGCAACGTAACAATGTTAACTGGGACGACTTTAAGTGAGGAATTACTGTACAATGAACCAAACAGAAAGCCAGCCGCTGGATTCAATGCACAAGCCTACATTTTCAGAGATGCCAAGCACCCCCTCTCCCACCAGCATGTGAGGGCACTGCAGGTCAACAGCACTTTTAGAAATCAAGTCACTTTGAGTTGGATGCCCAGGTTGGACAGTTTGGGCCAAAGCCTCCCCTGAGGATTTGCCAGCCTGGAGAACACATACAAGGTTCAAATCAGAGCGAGGACTTCACCGGAGCCCTTTCTGTGTGTCTACCATGGACTACAGTCCTCTGGAATCTGCCTGGCTGGCTAGCAGGGCAAACTCACAAGTGGCACCTGTCTCATTGGGAGGTTAGAATGTGGCATCCTCCACCCTGTCAGTCACAGCAGCGATCAGGTTAGATGCGTATCTAGGCTGCACAGGTACCCGGCCTCTAAAGGGTGGAGGGACAGGAAAAGATGGGCAGCTAAGGCAGAGAAAAGCATAAGACGATGCTGGTGGTAGGTGAGTCCCTGGAGTTCAGAGAGCTGGCAATGCTCAGTGCCTTCGTGCTTGTGACGATCAGCAGCATGGTGCTCTGTTAGGGTTAGGAAACTACCCAGGGAGGCACAGCTTCAAGTGCCCTGATGGTTTCCCTCTGCCCCTGGGTGAGTGCCAAGCTCTGTCAGGAAGAGCGGAGCACAGCAGTGTGGGGAATGTCTCGCCTGCTGCCCAGGAGACATTGTCGGGTTCAGAGAAGAGTGTGTGGCCAAGACGGGTGATGTCAAACACAGCCGCACTGGCGTGGGGAACTAAGCCTCCATTGGCCCAGGGACGATGTTGTGGCAGGGCTGGCTAACGAGCAGGGCTACGCTGGTGAGTTTGTGACGATTTAGAGACAAAATGTACTTAACCCTGAGAATCACCAGCTATTACTGGCATTGAAGAGCCTCCAAGGAGGGAACCCAGCAGGGCTTGGGTGGAGGCAGGGGAGAGGGCCTGGAGAAAACGCAGCACTTGGCCAGGTCTGCTTTGGGGTTGGCGGAGGGATGAGTCTGGAAATGAAGCAAGAGGAAGGCAGTGCCATGAGATGTCTGGTCCTCAGGGACCCTTTGTTAGACCACGGAAGCGGCACTGACGAGGGAGGATGGAGGGCAGTGGAAGGGGCAATCCGTACAAAGGCAAGAAGCTACAAGGGACGGCAAAGCCAGCCCAGGAGAGAATCGAGAGCCCCACCTCACCCGCAGGCTGTCTTAGTGCTGGGCAACGCCAAACCCACTGAACCTCCACGGCCTCAGAAAGCCTTTGCAAACATTTCTGATTTCTTCTAGGTACGCCTTGCTCCTGGTGGGAGGCTGCCTTCTCGCGTGTGCTGCCATGGGATGGTACGCCCTGCTGCTCTTCATCCCCACCTTCTGCTCCGTGGCCATTTTCCACTCAGTCGGCCCACTGCAGGTCCACACATGGGCATTCGTGCTCCAGATGTCCTGGCAGACTCTCTGCCACCTGGGCCTGCACTACAGAGAACATTATCTGCAAGGAGCCCCGTGCATCAGGTATCAGGCAGCAATGCACAAGCCCACCTGTTTCCTCAAATGACACAGCCTGGGCCAGATTTTGCATCAAGACTTGTCCAGAGTTTTCTGGGCATAACCAAGAGCAGAATCTGCATGGTTCCTAGAGGCAGTCATACTCCCCTGAGGACAGTCCATGTCCCTTAACACCATGCCCTCTCTTCTCACCTGAAATGCTATAGCAAGCTGTCTCGGTATTTCACAAAGCTTGTCTTCAGCATTCTAGGGAGAAGATTTCCCCCACCGTTTAACAGCCTGGTTCTTGCCTTTTCTGTCTCATGCTCAGCACCTTCCAGAGTCATTAAGGGCTAAAATCAGGTGGCCCCAACTTTTCCATATACCAGATGTGAAATGTTCATGACCTTTCCAGCATTTGCTCGCCAGGCCGGGCGCTCAGCGTCCCCCCAGGGCAGCACTGGAATCACTTCTCGTCCATCAGGATGTCAGTCTGCTCCCAGCCCTGTCCTGACTCAGCTGTCCCACTTGGGCATCCCACGCTCTGACTGCGCACTGGGTCCGGCCGGCTCCTCCTGGCGAGATGCAGGGACGGTGCCAGGCACGTTCAGGGGAACAGACGGAAGCAGAGCAGGCCCAGTGCAAATAACCAGGCAGTCACTAAGCATGCTGAGGCTTCAAGGTCCGGGTGTGTGGCGTGGGTATTGAGATTGGTGCCACAGGGCTCGCGGAGTCCATTGGTTTTTGCAGACATGCAACAGGGTTGGCTCAGCCATCCGTACAGCTGCGTAAGGCAGGAAAATGAGAGGGGCAGGGCAGTGGTTAGTGGCTGCGTATTAAGTCGTGTTTGCAGCACAGAGAGGGAGGCCGAGGCAGAGCTCCGCCCGCTATGACCTGTTGTTTATACAGGCCGGGTCCAGCCCCATGCAGCCAGAACGCGCCTCAATCCACGCCAGCGCAGAAGGGGCTGAGGCTGCAGCTGCCCCCTGGCAGTAGCGGAGCTGGAACGGAACCATGTTCTGGCACTTTTGCAAGGTCATGCCGCGTGGAGGAGGCCATGTCGCTCGCGGGCGCCCTCCGCACAGCGTGACCTCGCACGCAGCACCGCTACGAGTCCATTCAGGGCGACACCAGCCCTGGCGTGCACTACGGGACCCCGCTCACCGCCACTCCGCTTGCTCTCTCCCCCCCCTTGCAGGTTGACAATCGCCCTCTCGTCGCTCATGCTGCAGACGCAGAAGGTCACATCGCTGGCTCTGGATATCCACGAAGGGAAGGTGACTATGGCAGCTGAGTGGGGGGATGGGAGGGAGTCACTGCTGCGGGCGCTGCCTCTATGCAGTTACCTGCTCTTTTTCCCTGCCCTGCTGGGAGGCCCGCTATGCTCCTTTCGGAGATTTCAGGACCAGATCCAGGGCTCATGCGCTTCACGCCCCACACCTCCCTGGAGGGCTGCAGGCCAGAAATGCCTCCGTGCCCTGGCTCTGCACCTGCTGAGAACGGCTGTGAGGAGCTGCGTGGCCCCGCTGGCCCGCATGACGGACTGCACCGGCTTTGGCTGCGTGTTCGTCATGTGGCGTTCCGCCTTGCTCTTCAAACTGGCTTATTACTCCCAGTGGGTGCTCGACGAGGCTCTCCTCAGCGCAGCGGGCTTTGGGCTGGAGCTTGGCCATGCCCCCGGTGCAGAGGCTGGCTGCGGTGACCTCTCTGATGCAGACATATGGACCTTGGAGACCACCAACAGAATAGCCCTCTTCACCAGGACCTGGAACAAGAGCACTTCCCGGTGGCTGAGGAGACTCGTCTTCCAGCGCAGCCCGGCCCAGCCCCTCTTGGCCACCTTTGCCTTCTCGGCCTGGTGGCACGGGCTCCACCCAGGGCAAGTGTTTGGCTTCTTGTGCTGGGCAGCGATGGTGGAGGCCGATTACCGGATTCACCCTTTTCTCCGTTCACTTGCAAAGTCCTGGCACACCAAGGTGCTGTATCAGGCCCTGACCTGGGTCCAGACCCAGCTGATCATTGCGTACATCACAGTTGCGGTGGAGATGAGGAGCTTCTCTGCGCTCTGGCTGCTGGGCGCCTCCTACAACAGCTTCTTCCCTCTCCTGTACGGTGTTTCACTGCTGTGGCTGGTCGCGAGAGCCAAAGAAAAATGTGTCTGACCCACACTATTCTCCCTCCCACACACACACTATTCACCAGGAGCCATAGAGCGTAGGAGAGATGGAGATTGCCCCCTTGGTAGGGAGAGGTTTTCTCTAGGTCTAGGTATGCCCCTAGTCCCCCCTAAACCCATCATCTCATCACATAAGATAGACTCTCACATTCTAAGGCCAGGAGGGACCATTAGATCATCCAGTCTGACCTACTCCATAGCACACACCAGAGAACCTCACCCAGTGATTCCTGCATCCGGCAAATAACCCAGGGTTGGATCAGAGGGTATCTTTTAGAAGAAGACATCCTGTCTTGCTTAAAGGGTCCAAGTGATGAAGAATTTAGCATAGAATCATAGAATCGCAGGGTTGGAAGGGACCTCAGGAGGTCATCTAGTCCAACCCCCTGCTCAAAGCAGGACCAATCCCCAACTAAATCAAAGCATGTCCCTAGGTAATCTGTGACGTTGATCAGATACCCTGACTGTTAGATATTTGCATCTTATTTCCATTTTGAACTTTGTTGTCTTCACCTTCCAGCCACTGGCCCTTGCTAGAGGGGACAGATGGGGATTGGGGGAGGAGTGTCCATATTGTCCTTTCATTTGAACCAGTCCTCATATGGCAGGATTCAGTTTCATTTATGTGAGTGGAGCAGGTCTGCTAAATAGTTCGTGAAGAATGAAGTACCCCCAGGCCCGGGGTGTCTGAGCAAGGGGGCGTTATTAGCAGATAGGCCTCCCAAAAAAGACCCACTGATAACTTTGGGCACATCTACACTGCAAAAAACCACCCATGGCAGCGAGCCTCAGAAGCCAGGTCAACAGACTCAGGTTCACAGGGCTTGCGCTGTGGTGCTAAAAATAGCAGTGTAGCTGTTTCTGCTTGGGCTGGTGCCCGGGCTCTGAAACCAGGCAAAAGGGGTGGGTCTCAGACCCCGAGCTCCAGCCTGCGTGGGAACAACGACACAGTTATCTTTGCCACTGTAGCCTGATGCTGAGTCTGTATCCCCTGGCTCTGAGACTTATTGATGCTGTTGGGCTTTTCTTGCAGCACAGACATGTCCTTTATTTCTAGCTCCTGCCTAACTCGCCATGTGACCAGCAGAGCCCGCCCTTTTCAGCAAGAGATTCCAGTGTGGGGAATTCCACATTCTGTCCTGGGCGCTAGCCATGAGTTCCCTGGGGCTGCACAATGTAACTGAGGGTGCAGGATGGCTGAGTGTCCAACTGCACCTCTTTTAGGGGTTCCTCTTAACAATACAAAACAGAACCTGCTCAAGTCCCAACCCAATAAACTGAGAAAATTAAGCTAGGGTGACCAGATGTCCCAATTTTATAGGGACAGTCCTGATTTTTGGGTCTTTTTCTTATATAGGCTCCTATTACCCCCTTCCCCCCCCCCCCACACCCCTGCCCCGATTTTTCACATTTGCTGTCTGGTCACCCTAAATTAAGCACCACTCCAGGCTGACTCTAAGAGGCGATATTTTCCCTCTCACAAGCACCGAGTCTGTGTATTGCAAAGAAAACGTTCAATAAAAAGGGGAAAGGAACCCAGCGTTCATTTGGGAAAACACCACAACCATGATTCGAAAGTATGTGACCATGAGCCAACACCCACCCCAGAGTACATTGGGCCGTGTCCTTTGCCACAGTGTCTCCCCCTTGCAGTGTGAAAGTCAGAGGTACAAATGCTCCTTTAACCTGTCATTCCTCTCCCCCTTCTCCCCCACGGCACCCACTCACAGGTGCTGTCCTTGGTCAGCGAAGACCCAGAGTTCAGAGGTATGTTCACATGAATTCACCGCCCACCCCCGGCCGGGTAGGAGTTGAGCCAAGTCTCAGCTGCTACACTCACCACTACAACTGGCTCACAGCTGCCACTGTTCACGGAGCTGCCACTGTTGTTAAACTCTGCCGCCACGGCGCTATGGTTTGCTCCGCTGCCGTCATCCCTCTGCCACCACAGTCTCTCTGCTGCTGCCCCCTGCCACCACAGCGTCTCTGCTGCAACGTTACATTCTGAGGTTCCACCACTTAACCCCCTTCTCAGAGATTTCAGAGGGCAGCAGGGAACCACACTGCTACGGCAGGCTGTACAGTCTCTTTCACCGTCCAACAGCAGGTATAAGGCTCAGCACCTGGTTGTCAGTGATTTCAGCTCTACTGATCACTGAACAAAACAGGGAATCTCAGTTAAACCTACTCAGTTGTCTTTAAACAGTGGAGAGGAGAGAATCAAATGGGGCCTGGCTTCCTTAAGTCAAGGCCCGCATCACCCGACAGAAACATCTATTGTTCCTACCTTCTCTTTCCTTTACTGGCACTTGGCATCCTGCTGAGTGAGCGAGATTCAAGTCAGGGAGATCCCTTCAATCAGGGCAGGCGAAGTACAGTTCTGACCCCCTTTACTCATACAATCAGGACAACAACATTTCATTGCCCCTGCACTCGAATGACGGGTGAAACCCAACACCAGCCAAAAGTGATCACTTCGGCAAAGCAGCCCCATCGTGCTGCGCGCCCAGGTAGTGTAAGTGTGTCTATGCAAACGTGGGCTGTTCCTGAAGCCTTGTCCCTCAGTTCATCACTAGAGGTCAGGGGAGAGCTCATTCAGCCCCTGCTTACATTTAGATAGAGCAACGTTTTCTACTGCCATGTACCTGGTATTACACATGCTGCTTGATGACAATAAAGCCATTCTGGGGCAAGTGAAGGCTATTGATAAGAAACCCATGAACCATCAGATCCCACCTTCAGACGCCCCTTGCCATGATGCCTGTGGAGCCCAGCCAACCAAGGCCGAGCTAGATCTGTCCCCCGACCCTCCTGTACCTCAGTAACTCCCCATTCCTGACACTCGCTCACCCCACCTCAGTCCCCATTACACACATGTGCTCATGTGCATTCGAGCCCCAGCCCTACACCTGCGTGTGTGTTTTGACAGGAGCTAGAGGACTCCTTAGCTGTCTGGCACAGGTGGCTCCAAGTCCCCGCTTGTCATGCTAGAGTTAAGGCCTAAATTAACAAAAGTAAGCAGCAATTTTGGGGTCCCAACTTGAGTTACTTTAAAGGGCCTGAGTTTCAGGAAGTGCTGAGCCCCCACCCTCTGAAAACCAGACCCCCAAACTTGAGGTACCCAAATCATTAGTCACTTGGTCACTTAGACATATAGTGCTGGTCCTGCCATTGACCTGTTTGCCTGGTGCTAGTCCTGCTGTTGGCCCAGTTGACCCACGCTGGTCCTGACATTGGCCTGTTTGCCCAGCGTTGGTCCTGACGTCAACCCAGTCTCCCCATGCTGGTCCTGCCATCAGCCCATTCATCCCTGCTGCTGGTCCTGTTATCGGCCTGTTTGCCAGGCCTGGGTCCTGCCGTCGGCCCCATCGCCTCGTGCTGGTCCTGCCGTCGGCCCAGTCATCCCATGCTGGTCCTGCTGTTGGCCTAATAGACCCCTGCTGGTTCTACTGTCAGCCTAATTGCCTCCCTCCTCACAGGATTGTAGCCCCTTGTCTCTAGGTGGTACCCCTCTGCTATGGTTGCTGGTCTAGGGACCCTAAGCCAACGGGGAGCAATATACTCTAACCCCACAACTGCCCGGCTTCACAGGCCCACGTCGGTGGTGTTTGGGCCTTCTCCCCAGCAGTCGCCCAAGGAGCCCGCCCTGGCTCCCTCCTTCTCCACAAGGAGCCACCATGGATCCCACACAAGCTGCCTAGCCAGGGGTGGCAGGTTTGTAGAAATTTTGGTGGTGCCCAGAACCCGCACTCCCAAACTCTGCCCCCCCAACCTGCCTAAGGCTCTGGGAGGGAGTTTGGGTGCAGGGAGGAGGTCTGGGGTGCAGACCCTGGGCTGGGGCAGGGGATTAGGGTATAGGCTCTGGAAGGGAATTTGGGTGCAGAAGGGGTGAGAGGTTGGGCTCTGGGAGGGGATCTGGGGTGCAGACCCTGGGCTGGGGCAGGGGATTGGGGTGTAGGCTCTGGGAGGGAGTTTGGGTGCAGAAGGAGTGAGAGGTTGGGCTCTGGGAGGGGATCTGGGGTGCAGGCTCTGGGATGGAGTTTGGGTGCTGGATGCAGGCTCTGAGCTGGGGCAAGGGGTGAGAGTGCAGGAGGGGGTGAGGGGTGCAGGCTCTGGGAGGAAGTTTGGGTTCAGGCTCTGGGCTGGGGCAGGGTGTGTGTGTGTGTGCAGGAGGGGGTGAGGGGTGCAGGCTCTGGGATGGAGTTTGGGGATGGGAGGGGGTGCAGGGGTGAGGGCTGTGGGGTGGGGCTGGGGATGAGGGGTTCATGATGCAGGAGGGGGCTCAGGGCTGGGGCAGAGGGTTGGGGTGTGGTGGGTGAGGGCTCTGTCTGGGGCTGGGAATGGGAGGTTTGGGGCGTAGGAGGGGCTCAGGGCTGGGGCAGAGGGTTGAGGGAGTGGTGGGGGGGTTAAAGCTCTGGCTGGGGGTGCAGGATCTGGGGTGGGGCAGGGCTGGGGATGAGTTTGAGGTGCAGGCAGGCTGCCCTGGGGCTGGGACCAGAGAGGAGGACTCCCCCCACAGCCCTGCCGGCAGCAGCAAGTTCTGGGGGAGGGGTCCTCCTCTTCCCTCGGCAGCACACTCACCCCCACCACTGTCACTGCATGTGCTCCTAGGGCCCCTCTCAGGTCCAGGAAGCCCCCTTGTCTCCCCTGTGGTGGGTGCCGGGGGGGGAGGGGCTACCATCACATGTGCGCCTCCTCCCCTGCCGCTGCCCCTCACTGTAGCCTCACTGGGGGTGGGGGGTGGGGCTGCCCCTTGCCCAGCATGGGGCAGGAGCAGTGACTGCAGGTGGCGGGGGGGGGGAACCTGTGCTGGTGGAGGGTCCCGCCGGAAAAGGGAAGGGTCCGAGGCGGAAGGGCAGGGGCAGGACAGCCTGCCCTGGCATTAGGAGATGGGGGGCACTAGGACCGTGCAGTGGCAGTTGATGCCAGCAGAGCGGAGTCAGCGTGGAGCTGCAGGGAGGGGGCGGCGGAGGGACCCGGGAGGGTGACCAGACAGCAAGTGTGAAAAATCGGGACAGAGGGTGGGGGGGTAACAGGAGCCTATATAAGAAAAAGACCCAAAAATCGGGACTGTCCCTATAAAATTGAGACGTCTGGTCAGTGGCGGCTCCAGGCACCAGCGCAGCAAACGCGTCCCTGGGCGGCAAGGGCGGGTGGGCGCCCTGCCGGTTCCTGCGAGGGCGGCAGTCAGGCAGCCTTCGGCGGCGTGCCTGTGGGAGGTCCGCCAGTCCTGCCGATTCAGCGGCAATTCAGCACTGGGGACGCCAAAGCCGCGGGACCGGGGACCTCCCACAGGCAAGCCGCCGAAGGCCGCCTGCCTGCCGTGCTTGGGGCGGCAAAAAAGCTAGAGCCGCTCCTGCATCTGGTCACCCTAGGGGCCAGGGAGGCGCGGGGGGGGGGGTAGCAAGTGGGGGTCAGGGGACACTCGGGGAAGGTGTGTGTGGGGGGGTGGCAGGTGGGGCTGGTGGGAGAGACCTGGCCCCAAACATTGGTGGAGCCGGGGCCCCGGGCCCTGAATATTGCTGGATCCTGGGCACCACGGGCCCATACAACTCGCCGCCCCTGGCCTCAGCAACCTACTGCCCTTCGGCAGGTTTCCCTGGCTTCTCCCATCAGGGGCCACTGCTGGCCCCCTCCAGTAACTGCACGTCCCCCCCAACTGCTGCTCCCGCCAGGTCTCCCCCCACTGCGCACCTCCCAACATTCACGTGGCTAAAGCCGGCTGCAGCACCACTCCGGTTTGGCTTGTCTGCCGCTCCGCGACGGAGTGGTGGCCGGGCCGAAGCTGAGCGGCCCTGTGACGCCGCACGCCTGGTCTCAATGGTGAATCTGTGTCACACGGTTCAGCGGCGAGGTGGCGCTGTGTGTAACCAACCTTATTTAAAGCTAACCTCGGCCATAGCAGGCAGAGCGTGAAAGGATCTGCTGCTGAAGACACCTGGTGTGTATGAGCGAGCTCTGGCACCAGGCCATAGCTGCTACAGCAGCACGTGACATCACCATCGCTTGGTTTGGGTCCCGGGGCAACCCCCCCCACCTCTAGGCAGCCCAGGTGCAGCGCTGTGTGGGCACCTTAGGAAAGGCACAGATGGGCTTTTGCCCTGGATAGCCCAGCAGATGGCGGCATGGACCTGCCTGCAGACTCGTCCCAGCGCTGCGGCAAGCCACAGGCGCTGGGCAGGGGAAGTTAGAGCCCAAGCAGTCAGGCCTCTTGCAAGTGATGTGTGGGGCAGCCAGCCAGGGAGAGGAAAGCTACCCCTCAAGGCATGGCCAGGGGTCAGGGCTAATGCACACCTCTGCTCTCCTCCCACAAATGGCTGCCAGTCTAAGGGCTGTATTGGTGACCATAACCCCTCTGCCCTGGCTCTCGGGGGCCACATAAATATGACTGCCCAATGCTGAGAGTGGTTTCCTGCACCAGCCTGTATGGGGCTGAGCAGGACCAGTCCAAGGGGCAAGGGGCAAACAGTATCGCTGTGTGGGGCTGGGCGGGAGCAGTCCACCCTGCCACGGACCGCCAGTCCGGTGTTTACCTGTTCCTGCCTTCTGATCCTGCCCTCCTGATGGCCTGACTCTTGGTCACTGCCCTCTGGTTTGGGTCTCGATTCTGATCTCCTGCCGCTCCACCCTGGCCCGGTTCCTGGTAACTGGCCTCTCGCCCCGTGCCCAACACTAACCTTTAGGCCAGGCTGCCCACGCCTTGGCCCTGGCGGCTCGTATGGACTATTGTAACCCACAGGAGCGGGCCTGGCGTGAGAGGAATGGATCCAGCAGCCCAGCCGCTGTCACTGGACGCACCAGACTCACTCAAATGGGCCACCCACCTTTAGGTGGTTATTGGTTAACCAAGTCCTGCAGGGTTGATCATGCAGCTGACCATGGAGAACTAGCTCCTCCAGGAACAGGTGGGCCAGCTGTGTGCAGAGAATGCCACGTTCCAGGTACGCCTTGCAGGGCCCTGCCCTGAACAGGGTCATAGGGCTCCTCTACCGGAACGTTTTCATGGGTCCTGCCAGCAGTTCCGGGGCTTTATGAATCAGTTTCTCCTCCTGTTCCTGACGTGCCTCCAGGGCCCAGGTGAGCCTGGACGTCAGCGTGCTGACGGGAGAAGCGCTAGACTGGGCCTGCCCCCTGCTGGAGACGGAGAGGCTCCAGCTCACAGCCGACACCGAAGTCAATGAGGCAGAGCAGCTGGGTCATCGTTTGTGCAGACAACCGGCTGTGTGGAAGAAGAGAATTAAAAGGGGGCTCCCTGCAACCTCCCTCAACACCTGCACTTCCCCCGGTGGCTACGTCCCGTTGGCGACTCCCCCGAGGAAAGGGAACATCACCGTCAGCACCATCTGTGCTCCGATTTCAGGGAGTCGGGCCCCTCTATTTCTGTCAGTCCGAAGCGAGCCCCAAGGGGCCTGGGAAGAGGCAGCCCATGCAGGCTAAGGGGGGGCGGCCAGGGCAGAAAGGAGTTTCCCCACACCTCAGTCCTAACTAGCACACAGCCTGCGCCCCACCAGGAGGCATTTTAAGACTCCTGCCCCAATTTGGCTGGGCAGTGTCCATGAAGGATGCTGATGCTGTTAGTGATACAGAGCAGGCAGCTCTGCGGGAGGGGCAGCGTTACTGTTTGTTAATCATGTGGGGGCCCCATTGTGCTAGGTGCTGTCCTATGCCAGAGACAGTCCTTGCCCCCAAGAGCTCACAGAGAGCTGTGTGGCACTGGCTGTCCTGGGGAATCAGGAACTTGGTATGGGGAGAGGCTCTGGTAGAGGCTGGCACCCCAGGGGGACAGCTGCAAAGCTCCCTACCTCACGTGATGATGTTAGCAGATGCGCGAGGGAAGCCTCAGGGCATGTCCTGGCTTCCTGGGCGTGGTCCTGGGCAGGTCCCAAGTGGCCCACAGGCCTGGGCAGAACTCTGCCAAGCACTGGTGTGAACAGCACCGACTGCCTTCCCCCCAGCCATGGCAGGAGGGCGTGCCACAGCCAGGCTCCCTCCGCTCCACGCTCAGCGACGGCTTGGACTTTGGCCAGGAGCAGACCAGACATTTCTAGCTTTTGTATCTCAGCCAAATATTCTCTACATCGCTCCTTTCCCAACAATAACCCACCCATGTTTCCTTACCTTGTGGTCTGGCTGGGTGAGCAAACACCTCACCCGACCCCACCTTACCAGCTCTCAACACGCAGCGAGCGTCAGAACCCCCTCACCCACCCCCAGGCACGGAATATTACGCAATGTTTGCCCTGGGGACGAGCGCCTGCACAGCCAGACCATGGGGACTGATGGACGTGCCTTTCAGCACACACCCAAAGGTGTGCCCTTGGGTACTAGGCACTTATGCCAGTGCAAAGCGAAAGCAAAGCGGGCTGGGGGGACACTACCAAGTTAGAGGGGGGCAGGAGGCCTTGGGATCCCGCTGATTAAAATCTAGGCAGTTGAGGCAACCTATGTCTTTCTGTGAACAATTTAGCATGTGGTAAGCGGTCGGGTTACAGTCTGAGCTAACATCACACCCTTTATTCTAGTCCAGACAAAGCCCAGCACGTGCTATGGCAACTTGTCTGAGCAGCCTTTCAGAAGGTGTTTGTTAGAGCCCAAGGCAGGGCTCAAACAGGGGGTAGAGTAGGGGTGCATCTACCCTAGGCAAAAAGTGCTTATCTACCATGTGAGTGACCCCTGCCCGCCCCGCCCCCTTTCCGAGTGCAGACAAGGCCTCGGGGCAGAAACAGATGGCAATGAGTGACCTGTGAACCCCCAGGCACCTCCTAGACAAAGGTGTACGTGACACATGACCAAACCAAGACAGCACAATAGAACCTGCCTCTTGCTAGGCCTCATCACCAATAAGTTGCCCATAGTAACGGGTGTAGAAGCACTTGAAGCTTTGCTCTCTGTGCTATTTATGCCACACATCAGCGGTCTGACAGAGGGCATTGTTCAGTGACTTCCTTCCCCTTGGCACTTCCCCGGACTCACTTCTGGCCAGGCCGTTCTCTCCATCAATCCGATAAACGAAGTGCAAGGCCTGGGCTGCCAAGCATGGACGATGTGGTGGGAAGAAGAAACCCTGCCCGTTTCCACCCCCAGCTGGTGCCTCCCTTCGGTGGAGACGTGCGACTCTGTCTCCCTTCTGATCGGGCGATTTCCAGGCTGGATACTTCTTTTGCCTTCACTGGGTCATTCCCAGCACACACAGGTTGCTTTGCGTCTCTTCTCTTCAGAGATGGGTCATAATGTAATTGCTCCACATATAAAGTTACCCCACTGCTCTTTTAAAGCGACCCTACTTTAGTCAAAGTACAAAGCATTACAGAGAAAACATATTAAACAATAAAAGAACCTACTCACATGCTAATAAGCTTGCCAGAGTACATCCCATTTCTCACATAGGCTCTGGCAAGTGCAATTTTAATCCCCCGCCTTAGGGCACCCGTCTAGTTACAAGTTCATCAGAGCTTCAACTCAGCAGAACAGCCACACTGAGGCAGACCAATGGTCCATCTAGCCCAGTAGCCAGTCTCTGACTGTGGTCAGTGCCAGATGTTCCAGAGGGAATGAACAGAACAGAGCAATTGTGTGATCCATCCCCTGCCATCCAGTCCCTGCTCGTGGCAGTCAGAGATTCAGGGACACCCAGAGCACAGGTTTGCATCCCTGACCATCTTGACTAATAGCCATTGATGGACCCATCCTCCATGAACTTATCTAAGTCTTTTTTAAACCCAGTTATAGTTTTGGCCTTCACAACATCCCCTGGCAACAAGTTCCACAGGTTGACCATACGTCATCATACTTCATGTTTGTTTTAAACCTGCTCCCTATTCATTTCATTGGGTGACCCCTGGTTCTTGTGTTATGTGAAGGGATAAATAACACTTCCTTATTCACGTTCTCCACACCAGTCATGAGTTTATAGACCTCTAGCATATCCCCCTTTAGGCATCTCTTTTCCAAGCTGAATCGTCCCAGTCTTTTTAATCTCTCCTCACCTGGAAGCAGTTCCATACCCCCTAATGATTTTATTGCCCTTCTCTGTACCCTTTCCAATCCGAATATATCTTTTGTGAGATGAGGCAGCCAGAACTCCACGCAATATTCCAGGAGTGGGCATGCCATGGATTTATATAGTGGCATTACGATATTTTCTGTCTTATTATCTATCCTTTTCCTAATGGTTCCTCACATTCTGTTAGCTTTTTTGACAGGGGGTGAGGTTTTTCCAGCACCCCAGATGCCAGCACTGAATGAAACACTCCTCCCAAGCCCCAGAGTACAGTCAGACAGCCCTACATGTAGCTCAGAACAAGCCCACTCATACCATGTTCAGATTCCTTTTTATACAGTTCAGGGGTCTTTGAACTGGAGTTTCCAGACACATGCAGTTAATATATAGAGGGTCTCTTTTGCTCTCCCCCCAGAGTGTATCATCAAAGAATTGTTTTCAGAGGGCGAGAATTTGCATTCCCCTCACCTCAAGGTATTTCCTAAGGAAATCCACCTCACACCTATTGTTCCAGAAAGACCTTTGAACTTCCTCATACCTTCCAGATATTGCCTTAATCTTGTTTTCCTTCTGAAGAAGTTCCATACGATCTCTGACTGTACTTAAACATTTGCATTTGTAATACAATGAATGCCAAGGGTGTTAACCCTAATTGGATAAGGTTTAATTAAATTCAGTAAAGTTCATCTTAATTCCATAAGGTTTGTTCAGGACATTACACAATATTGTTAGTCTGACACAACTGGCCCAGATGCTTCAGCGGAACCTATAAGTGGGTGGCTTTCTGTCTCTGATAGTCAAAAATTAGCTTAAGTCCTGAAGCAGGAGATTTAATATCTCTTCCAGAATGTAGCGCCTCCTCTCCACCAGGTTAACTCCTTTAATGCCAATCTGTTTATGGGTTTTGATGGACAGGCCTGGGTTCTTCTCGATCCTGCCACCCACTTAGCAGGGTGTAACTTCTTTATTTTCTTTCTATACAAAATTATTTGGCAGTGCTCCATCCCTTTGCTCCTTCCCGGCAGGGTCACCAGGGCAGCTTGGGAGGAAAACTCTAACCACAGGGTAACCCCCACTTACTTTCCAGATAGTGCAAGACTCCTAAGATATAACCCAAACAAACAGAGTAATGATGTTTAACAGGAGATCAATATAACATAACAGGGTAAAACACTATTCTCAGGGTGACTGGTGCCCACGCAGCTAATACATGTGACTTGATACAGAAAACGTAAAATTAGCATCCCATTGGTATGCGTACCTTGTAGGGACCCTTGGTGACCTGTGACCACAATATCTTCCATGCAGCAGTTAGCAACTTGGCTGACTGGGTTCAGTACAGCCCAAAAGACTCAAGTGGGATAAGGGGGTCAGGTTTAGTAGGCAGCAGGTAATACAATCCCCAAACCCTGAGCCCCTGGCTTGAGGACACAGTTCAGGGAGGAAGGGGTCTCCCAAACAATTCCCTGACTGGCTAACTAAAAGATGGCGCATTTACAACTCCGTGATGAATCCTCAGGTTTAGAGATGGCTCTGGACTCCTCAGTCACTGCAGAGGGCTGATTATCGCTGGTGGCAGGTGACCTCTTCATTCAGGAGTCAGGCTGCTTCTGGTCACCACCAAGGGAGGCAGGGCTCAAGGGCTACCACTCTGAAACCAGAACCCTACTAAAATGCCAACTTTAGTCTCCGACCCCAGTGCCCAGACACACTCCCAGCAGCCCAGACACACTCAGGAGGCCCCTGCACGCAGGCCTGGGACTCGCCAGCTCCCCACGCAGCCAGTCCTGCCCTTTCCCTGGCTGGCTCCAGACTGCTCCAAAATCATTTCCCCCCCCCACCCCACACACACGAGTGCCCAGGGAAGGGCATCTCACTCCCTATTGGTTGCTGAACAGACTGAGTCTGCCTTTGGCTTCACCTTCTTACCAGGGACAGCGTCACCTCCCTGAGCTACCAGCACCCAGAGTCCCAGGGACCTAGCTCAGCTCCTTGGGGGTTACAGGAATATTTGGCATTCGTTATGACAGGACCAGAAATGACTACAGGAACATTGGGATTATCATCCCTTTTTATGCCTTAGGGTCTTGTAACATGGAACATCAAATGCCCTTTTGAATTGTAAATTTGGCTCCAGCCACACGCTTATTCCTAAAAATAAAGGCCAAGATTTAAAAACAAAAAACAAAAAACGGGAGCCTAAAAGTATGGTGCTGAGTTGGGTGATCTGATTTTCAAAAGAGCCGCGCACCCAACAGCGCCTGTTGGCCTCCCCTGTCCGAGGTGCATGGAAGAGAGGGAGGACGTCCAAGTCAGCCATGATGAATGGAGCAGATGCTGCAGCCCGGCTGCGCGGGGATTCCATTGTTCCACACCTTCCTCCTTGAGCAGATTGGCCCGATAGGTGTTTGAGGATTTCCTTCTTTCCGGTCACAGCTAGTTTACAAAGGACTCTCTTAATTGACAGGATGTGCACTCATTGCTGAGTAATGCTCTTGGCCGGCCCGGCAAGTTTATTTTTGCTGCTGCAAACAGTTCTTGGGCGAGTTCATTCACTGCTGTGCCGGCACATGCAGCTCTGCCAGAGAACAACGTGCTGAAAAGCGGCCAGCAAGCCAGCGAGGGGGGATTTTCGTTAGCTTGGGGTCGCCCTTCGTCTACATGTAGATTGAAGGTATTTGAAAGATCAAACGCTTTTCAAACCGATGCCATCTGTTCTAGCCCAACCAGACGTTATTGGCTTGACGCAGGACTCACGGGGGTTAGGTTCTCCTGTCTCCTCCGAGCAAGCACTGAATGCAACACTCCTCCAAGCACCCCCATTTCCCTAAGTGTCACAGACGCCCCTGCTTAGCCTCCAAGGGCATCGGCTGGCACAACACGCTTCAGGCTCTGGGCACTCCCGCTCGGGCTGCTCCTGCAGGGCACAAGCCCATTACTCCATGGAGCCAGGGAGGAAGCGCCAGCCCCTAGACCCCAATGGCAGGCCCCTTATAGCTCTGGTCACCTTCCTCTGAAGGGCTTGGAGGGGGACTTTGGGGGAGCTGAGTGAACAATGGCCTGGGGCAACAGGGAGGGCATTTTCCACAGGCGTGTCCCCAGCTGGAACTGGGCTGCAGGGAGGCCCCCTTGCTCCTGGCTGTAGCAGAGGCCTGAGGGCCTGATCCTGGTCTCGCTCTCACCAGGCCGGTACTAGTTCAGTTCCTCTGCCTTGCCCGGAGTTCCTCCTGATCTAGAATAGCGTCAGCGCGATCACAAGCGCGCCCAGACCAGGCTGCGGGGTTCAGCTGTTCTATTTATACTGTAAAGCTATTCTTCCCTCTCCATGAAATTCCCCTGCTGCTTCCCAGAGAACAAGCAATCTCCACAATGCGCCGCTCTGTGCCATCAATCATTGTGTCCAGCACTTGCAATGAGACCCCGGGGGCTGCCTGGGCGTGTACGGCTGAGGGGACGATGCTACAGGGATGGAGCCACGGAGCCACGTACGCGGTCACAAAACGAGGCATCGTGTGGTATAAACCGTCACACTGTATAAAGCTAGCTCCTCCCATAAATATGGCCTTAGATTGGAAGTAGGGAGCTGGCCTGTCTGCATTTGCGTTAAAGAGGGTTCATTTTGGCATTCCCTTACCCAACACACCCCCAGCTTTGTTCATCCAATTTCCTTCCCCTGCTGCATCCTGGCATGGCAATTGTGAGTTCTCTGGGGGTAAGGGCCATCTCGTTTGCTACATGTCTGTACAGCACCTAGCACCACATGTCCCTGACCCACGGCTGGCTCCCTAGGCACTACCGTAGTACAAATGGTAATAAAGATCTCCAGTGAACCAGAAGGTGCCAGAGGGGGGTAGGAAAGTTCAGAGTTTTGTTAAAATTCACATTTGTGCCAAGTGGTCCCCACGGTCTGATTGCCAGGAGCTTTCAGCACTGAAATCTGGCTGTATTTCATTATCACACGAGGCTTAAGTGCAGCAAGCCAGGCCATTAACAATGATCCTGAACTGCCTCCTTGTGCCTCCACCTTGCAGCACATCGGGGAGCGTATGCGAGATCGCTCTCGGCTCCGAAACGCCGGCAGCACTTGGGCAGAGCACACCACAGAGTGGAAGCTTTCCTGCCGAAGTTCCTTGCGGCTCACGATTTCAGACCAACAGAATTTTAATAACTGCTACGTTTTCATTCAAAGCGTCGCCGATTTAACAGGGCGGTTTCACAAGGCTCACTTGAAGGAATTTTGCAACAGCAGCAGAAATTTTGAGAAAACCAATGATTTTTTTGCATTGTTCTTTCATTACACGGGAAGAGCTACAGATCTGTGGGGAAGATGGGAACAAGTTGATTCACAGAGGAAAAAGCAACTCTTAAAAAAAAAAGTTAGCAGTTGATGCAGAGAAGGTAAAAAGGTGCTGCCCAGCTATTAAAAAAAGTGTCAAGTATCCCTGCACTAACCCTCATTGTTTAAAAGCTGCTGGGTTTGGATACAAATGAAGGCAGACGGGAAATATATGGGAATTTCCTTAGAACTGTTTCCAGATGCAACATGGTCAAAGAGTTCCAGGCCAGAAAGAATCTAGTCTGCCCTCCCGCATGGCATAAGACACCACCAACCAGCGCCCGCACGCTAAACCCAACAGAGAGCGAGGTATCCCAGCCCACAGCTGACTGGACTAGGATGGGTGACGGGCAGAGAACAGGAGGGACTGAGGTGCCCAGTGCATGGCAGGGAAATGAGTAAGTCAGTGAGCTGCACCCCCATGCAGCAGAGGAGGGCGAAAAGCTGAACGGGTTTCTACCCAAGCCCTCTCTCCAAAGTAAAGTCTGACACTGGACTGCGGCATCTCTGCGTGTGCTGGATTCTGCTGCCCTCTGCAACTCGTTCCACTGAAATCAGTGGGGCTGCTCACCCGTTATTCACCCATTTTACAGATGGCAGAATCTGGTGCTGGAGGAGGAATGACGAAGGGGGCCAACTCCTGCCCTGCATTTACCCCAGTGAGGCTGCAGAGGAGGGTAGGGGACAGCCCCCCGGTTTTATGAAACTCAGTCCCCCAAGTCCTGGCATGGAAACACACTGATTTCGAGCCGCCTCGATTCTTCATTAAAACAAAATACCGTGTGTCGAGCACATGGCATGTTCGGCAGGGTTAAGCTGCAGCCCATCCTGTCTGAATGCACCGCACACAACCCAACCCCGAGGTCCCCGCGCTGGTCAGGAGCGTGAGTGTGTGCCAATGAGGAGACAGGGTGCGCAAGACACTGCCCAAAGGACAAAACGAACGTGTAGAGGGAGCGGCTGACAGACGAGAGAAGCCCTTTGTTCCTATCCACGTCTACACATGGAAACGGAGCTCAGAGAGAGCGTTGCTGTGAATGGCCTGCAGGGGTCCGCTGGCTCCCCACTTTGCAACGTACACTTCAATTGTCCCTTGTTCCCTCGGATACATTCAATCATGTGTGCGTCCAATGGGGGTTACAGCACCAACCCTAACCCCGCTCCCGGATTGGAGCCTCTCGCTGCGACCACAATACAAAAACATAAATAATACTCAGCTCTTTCCAAGGGCATCTCAGCCACAGGTCTCCGCAAGCAGGTATCATTCTTGAGGCATGCTAAACCCGGAGCACAGAGAGCAGCGACTTGCCAAAGGCCCCAGAGTCGTCCGTGGCAGAGCTGGGAACAGACGCCAGTTCACAGAGTCATAGAACCAGCGTTAGAAGGGACTGCAAGGGTCATCTAGTCTAACCCGGTGCCAAGATGAAGGATCTGTTGTGTCTAAACCAGCCAAGACAGATGGCTCTGTCCAGTCTCCTTTTGAAAACCTCCAGTGAAGGAGCTTCCACGACCTCCCTAGGCGCCTGTCCCATTGTCCTACTTGATGCTCTGCACCACACAGTTCCCCAAATGAAAACTCTCCAGCTTTCCAGCCAGGGAATATTAGGAGCCGAGCTCCATCCACCCACACAGGCATTTCCAATGAGTATTATTTAGTATGCTAACTGCAGCAGCTCCTGGGGACCCCAAAATCAGGGTGCCATTGTACTAAGCACAGTAAGCCAACAACACAAAGAGAGCTTCTACCCTAGAGACAAACAGAGGGCGGTGGAAGGAGAAGGTTGTCGTGGAGACAGGCATATAAGCATTAGTCACAAGGGTGAGTCTATAGTGGCCAGGATGGGTAAGGAATGGTGTCCCTAGCCTCTGTTTGTCAGAGGGTGGAGATGGATGGCAGGAGAGAGATCACTTGAGCATTACCTGTTAGGTTCACTCCCTCTGGGGCACCTGGCATTGGCCACTGTTGGTAGACAGGATACTGGGCTGGATGGACCTTTGGTCTGACCCAGTATGGCCGTTCTTATGGCTGGTGCTACAGCTCTGGGACGTCACTATAGCTAGCCAAGCCCATTCAAACAGTTTTTAAACTCAGGCCAGTGAAAACAGAGCCATAGGAAAGTAAGATTCTGGCTAGGACCCCACTTTCCCAAGCCACTGGAGGTGGAGTTCCATTCTCATTAACTTTAAAAGGCTCACTCACATTACGTGAGAGCCCCCTTGCAGCCCGCGCGTTAATCCACATTAACAGCCCATCGCCAGATGTTCCCCACTCTCACCAGGTGGATTAAAAAGCCGCGTGCAGCCTTGGCTTGGTTCTGATATCAGATGGAGCTGAGCTGGTCTGGGATTTTGGTAACCCTTCAGAACGTGTAGTCAGATCCCAGACTTTATAAACAGCAGCACACCTCAGTGCCTAGCTGATGGGACTCCCTCATCACTCCCCCAATGAACCTGACCTGGTGGTGGGAACTCTGGGAAATTCTGGGCACGCGCCTCCTTCCCTGGGGTATGCAAAGATTAGCCTATATATGACCACTCTGTGCTTGCTGGTTTACAGAAATGGGGGCTTGAAAAGGTTAGCAAAAATAACTGTTCCTAAACGTACACACATCTGGGTGTTGAGGTCTGCTGCTCCGGAAACAGTTCTTTTAAAATCTGCAGCTTCTCTAGTCCCAGTCCCTGCTGGGGATGAGGAGTGTCCCATCCTACCTGCTCCCGCGTAAAGCCTGAAAACCCACACACTGAATCTGGCGCTTTTCTGCTGGCATTTTGCACTGCTGCGAGTTTGGTCGCATGGCCAAGAGAACCGTGTTGCAAACCTGGAGATCATTTAATAAGCAAATTCCCTCAAACACTCCATCTGTTATGGGGAATAAAGTTTGGTTCCAACGGGGATCGAGGTCTGCCACGAAATTCAACCCAAACTCGTTCTGCTCGTTAGGAAACATACACACGCACACGTTTTTATTTGCCCAAAGAGTTACCATACCAAAATAGCAGGCATCCCCTTTTTGTTTGTTTGCAGTTTACCGTATTCAAAACTATGTAATTAACCTGAAATGTACACAGATTTTTTTTTCCCCCCCAGGGGGAGAAAAAGATTGCATCCTATTCTTAGTAAGTGATCTGCCATCAGTGTGAAAGTGATTTGTACCATTATCCGTGAGTGAACGTCAGCCTTAGAACCATCTTTCCTTTTCCTTGCTGCTGCTCGGTCTGCAATGCTTTCGAGATCAGAGAAGCTGAAGGAGTTTCAGTGTGTTAAAGAGGGAAGCTGGGTCTGCAGACGCTAAATACTGACAGCAGAGCCAGTCCTCCAGTTCAACGCTCCGCTCAGTGTCCACTGCCCTCTCGGCAAATTTCATCATCAGCAGTGCCCGTTTCATGTCGATCCAGTTCTGGAGAGCACCGTAGAGGGCTTCTTCGTGGTTAAGAGGCTGGTCCGTTAAATCTTTCCTGGGACCCCAGAGCAGACACTGCAGGATCCGTTTTGCCTCTGTGATGCGGACGCGTTTGATGGGGTCGGCTTCCAGCAACAGGTGAGCGAGCTGCTGGAGCCCGCGGGAGTAAATGGACAAGCTGGGGAGCGGGGGGAGGTCATCCTGGCTGTACTCCTGTTCCCTGAGATGGGCCCTCACCTCAAAAGGGTTGGGCTGGTGGAGAAGTTCATAGATGAGGATGCCCGTCTGAAATTCATCAAACTTTCTGTACTGAGAGGCCGACACAATCTCTGGCGCCAGCCGGGCCTGGCTCTTTTTCAGTTTGGAGTCCCCGGCGCCCGGCTTTTGCTTGGCCTTCAAAAAGTTGCTCACAATAAGCCTGGGCAAGTGCTTTTCATCTTTGGTTTTACTGCAGCCAGTCAGAGGCTTGCAGTGAACTAGCAGCAAGTTTTCCAGACAAAGGTCTCGGTGTATGATGCCGTGCTCCTTGAGATGCTCCAGGCCATGGCAGAGCTGGAGGAGCAGGAAGCACACGCGCCGCTCGTACACCTCCGGCTTGGTTTGATGGCAAGTTGCCGCATCCCTCATGAAGTCGGCTGCGGTTTGGTGGGGCACTTCGCGGGTGATGACGACCACGCAATCCCGTTCGCTAGCGGAGCAGGAGAGGCCGGGGCCATCCGGAGGAGAAGTGCTCTTTGCTACGTCGGAGGACAGCAACATGCTGAAGGGTACGGAGGCTACGAAGTGCCCACAGTCCTGCTGGATGTTGAAGTGAACTGGCACCGAGGGGCTGTGGTACGAAGCAGACACTTTGGATTCTTGAGTTTTACAAATCTGTGGAGAGAAAACAAGAGATAACAGGGCGGGTTAGGACGGTCACTCACCCAAAATGTGCTCCAACAGCAATGCCTCCAGCTTATCAGGAAGTTGTTCCTACAGAGCATAACAGATGGACGTTAGAACGGCCATACAGGGACAGACCCAGGGTCCATCCAGCCCAGCATCCCGTCTTCCAACAGCGGCCAATGCCAGATGCCTCAGGGGGGGATGAGCAGAACAGGGCAATTATCACATGATCCTTCCCCTGTTGCCAAGTCCCAGCATCTGGCAGTCAGAGGTTTACGGACACCCAGAGCGTGGCGTTGCATCCCTGACCTTCTTGGCTAACAGCCATTGATGGACCTATCCTCCATGAACTTATCTAATTCTTTTTTTTTAACTCAATGACATTTGTGGCCTTCACAACTTCCCCTGGCAATGAGTTCCACAGATTGATTGTTCATTGTGTGAAGTAGTACTTCCTTTTGTTTGTTTTAAACCTGCTGCCTATTAATTTAATCAGGAGACCCCTGGTTCTTGTGTTATGAGAAGGAGTAAATAACACTTCCTTATTTACTTTCTCCACACCAGTCATGATTTTCTAGATCTTTATCATATCCTCCCTTGGTCATCTCTTTTCCAAGCTGAACAGTCCCAGTCTTACTAATCTCTCCTCAGAAGGAAGCTGTTCCATACCCCTAATCATTTTTGTTCCCCTTCTCTGTACTTTTTCCAATTCTAATATATCTTTTTTGAGATGGGGTGACCAGAACTGCATTCAGTACTCAAGGTGTGGGTGTACCATGGATTTATATAGTGGCATTGTGATATTTACTGTCTTATCATCTACTCCTTTCCTAATGGGTCCTCACATTCTGTTTGCTTTTTTGACTGCCGCTGCACGTGGAGCAGATGTTTTCCGAGAACTATCCGTGATGACTCCAAGAGCTCTCTCTCGAGTCATACCAGCTAATTTAGGGCAGAGGAGTCCAGGGCTGTATGTACAACATGAAGATGGGCAACAGCCTGTTGTCCCTGCTCAGAACGTGTTTTCAGTTCAGAGCATTCACCCATCTTTCCCTGCCCCTCCTCATCTTTTGTGCTCACAATCCTTCTGGCCAGCAGCTGGATCCAGCTCCAGTTGGCTCCTGCTGGCCAGCGGGGCAGAAACAGGAGATGGGAAAAGCACGCTGAGTTTCCATAGCTGATAGAACACAATGGCTTCACCGGGTAATTGTAAGGAAAGTCAGAGACAAAATACGCAGCTTAAAATGGGGGTCTACGAACAGTTTGTTCTATCGGTCACTAAACCGATCGTAATACCTAGTGCTTTACAGACAGCAGCTAATCCTCAGAACACTCCGGAGGGATGGCAATATGTAGCATTATCCCCATTTCACAGACAGGGAAACAAAAGCTAAAAAATTGATGACGCAGTGGTGTCATGGGACCTGGGTACATACACACTTCTCCCTGGACATGCTTAAAACCCCGTTTTGTCTTGCAAAAGAGGCAGGGCTTTAGCTATATTGAACCCGGATCCTCAGACAGGATTGATTTTGTAGTGAAGACAGGATCAGAGCGACCTGTTTAAAGACCACAGAGTGACTTGAGGCCAGTTTTTCAAAGGTACTTATGTCCTGAAGATATAGACAGGTGCCACTATCTGGCCATTGGTGTGCAAACCAGGATTAATCTCAAGGAGTTCCTGCCTTCAGAAATACATCTCTCTCCCATAAGCCCTAGAACTATTTTCACTGTTCCTTCTCCCACCACTTGTTTCACGTCTGCCTTGCACGTACTAGTGAAGCACTGAAATGGTGGCCAGAAAAGCCGGCAAAAGGCTCTGGTATTGGCACGATGACGAATCTAAAGGCAGCTCAAGTCAATGGCCCAGCCTCACGACAATACTCGTGACAAAAAGAAAAATGGGGACTCTAAAGAGAAAATAAACGTCAATGGAGGACCAGGAATGATTGGCAAAGAGATGAACAAAAGACCCAACATAAAATGAAAAGGGAGAGCATTATGTAGGTCCCTGGCCCACCACCCCGGTCAAAGTTCACATAAATCTACACTCAAGTTATTTTTTTTAATTTTAAACTTTCCCATTGTGACGGCATGAATAACTGCAGAAAAATAGGTTTATCGTAGCAACATCCATTAGCTCTGCAACAATTACAGGCCTCTCAGCGTTTTCATTGTAAGCCCTTTTATGTAGGGATTTATTTAGACTTCAGCCTCGTGAATTTGCTCTGGGTTGGAACTTAGCACAGGAGGTTTCAAACCCTGGAGCAAATTTCTCTCTCTTGTAAAATGGGTGCAAACCTGGACACGACGACATCGGCTTACAGTGAGGGCAAAAATAACGAAGTAGGACTTAGAGGGCCGAGATTCTTTTGTGCTCCTGGCAAAATACTTTCAAACTCAAATTCTGCAGGGCATTAACTCTAGTGACCGAGTACCGTGGGGAAGAGCTATTCAAAATCAATTGTTTTCTTTCTCTTTTCTAAGTAAAAAGGGTCTGACGTGCCTGCACATTTATGCTGTTAAAGGACGGTTTCAAGGAAACTAGCCCATGGAAATATTACAAATTAACACACGACCCTATAGAGCTTTAGCATCAAAGATCTATAAAAGAAGGACAGGGCTTTCAGTTTTCTATTCAATCAGTTTGCTACTGTAGGTGTACGTATGCCTTTTGCTATTCCTTTGTTATGTATTCTGTATAGCAGGGGTGGGCAAACTATGGGCCACAGGCCGGATCCGGCCCGCCGGCCGTTATAATCCGGCCCTCGAGCTCCTCTTGGGAGCGGGGTCTGGGACTTGCCCCACTCCAGTGCTCCAGCCTGGGAGCAGAGTCAAGGGCCGCGCTGCACAGCTCCCGGAAGCAGCAGCATGTCCCCCTCTCCAGCTCCTATGTGTAGGGGCAGCCAGGGGGCTCCCCTCCGCACGCTGCCCCCGCCCCAAGTGCCACCCCCACAGCTCCCATTGGTTGGGAACCACGGCCAATGGGAGCTGCAGGGGCGGCGTCTGCGGATGGGGCAAAACGCAGCAGAGTCGCCTGGCTGCGCCTCCGTGTAGGAGCCGGAGAAGGGACATGCCGCTGCTTTCGGGAGCCACTTGAGGTAAGCGCTGCCTAGAACCTGCATCCCTGAGCCACCCCCCACCCTGATCCCCCTCCCGTCCTCTGAACCCCTCAGTCCCAGCCTGGATCACCCTCCTACCCCCAAACTCCTTATCCCCCGTCCCACCCCAGAGCCTGAACTCCCAGCCGGAGCCCTCCCCCACACCACACACCCCGTGCCCCAGCCCGGAGCCCCCTCCTGCACCCTGAACTCCTCATTTCTGGCCCCACCCCAGAGGCCTCACCGCCTCCTGCACCCCAACCCCAACTGCGTGAGCATTCATGGCCCGCCATACAATTTCTATACCCAGATGTGGCTTCGGGCCAAAAAGTTTGCCCACCCCTGCTGTATAGTTTAATAACTCTGTTATAAATATAGGGTTACCATACGTCCGGTTTTTCCCGGACATGTCCGGCTTTTCGGCACTCAAACCCCCGTCCGGGGGGAATTGCCAAAAAGCCGAACATGTCCGGGAAAATGCCGGTCGAGCACTTCCCCTCCCGCGGCTGCTCTGCTCCTCCCCTGACTCTTCGGCTCTGTTTAAGAGCCGAGCTGCCCGAGCGCTATGGGCTTCAGGCAGCCCCCTTGCCTCCAGACCCCAGCCGCCGCCTGGGCACTTCCCCTCCCGGGCTCCGGCGGCGCAGGGTCCGGAGGCATGGGGGCTGCCCGAAGCCGGTAGTGCTGGGGCAGCTCGGCTCTTAAACAGAGCCGAAGAGTCAGGGGAGGAGCAGAGCCTCCGGCCGCGGCGGCTCTGCTCCTCCCCGACTCTTCGGCTCTGTTTAAGAGCCGAGCGCTACGGGCTTCGGGCAGCCCCCATGCCTCCGGACCCTGCGCCGCCGAAGCCCGGGAGGGGAAGTGCCCGGCTGGGGGCGCAGGGTCCGGAGGCATAGGGGCTGCCCGAAGCCCAAGCGCTACTGGCTTCCCGGTTTGCCGGGCAGCCTCCAGACCCTGTGCCCCCGGCTGGGCGCTTCCCCTCCCGGGCTCCAGCTGCGCTGGGGAAGCGCCGGCCGGGGGTGCAGGGTCTGGGGGCTGCCCGGCAAACCGTGAAGCCGGTAGCACTCGGGCAGCCCTTTTCACGTGGCTGGGAGTGGGAGGGAGGAGGGGGCGGAGTTAGGGCGGGGAAGGGGCGGAGTTGGGGCGGGGCTGGGGGTGGGAAATGGGCGGGGCCAGGGCCCTGTGGAGGGTCCTCTTTTTTTATTTGTTAAATATGGTAACCCTAATAAATAGCACACAGAAAAATGATATGGGGATTTCTTTTTTTATTGCAAGCACCTGTCTATCTGCTCAGGAACTAGACAACCACTTTTCCTACATGGAACTGCAAACCCAGGCACATTTTGCACAGACAACCAAGATTAGGCTCCAATCCTGTCACCTTTACTCCCACTGGAAGGGGTTATAGGACTGCTTACTGGAGTGAATGGAGGCAGCAAAATCAAGCCTCAATTTGGAGAATGTAGGGTTTCTCCTGTGTCAATCATGCCAGTTGTGCATAGACAGATCACAGCAGGGCCATCCCTAGCTATTTTGGTGCCCTATGCAGCCCCCCCACGAGGGGGGAGGCTGTGTGGGGCCCCCCTCCAGGCCTCCACGGGATGGGGGGGCTGGCCCCAGGCCTCTGTGGGGGACGGGAGGGAGGGGGGGCTGGCCACTTTGTGCGGGAAGTGGAGTGACCCAGCCCCAGCCTGCTCTGCTCCCCTGGCTCCCAGGCTTGGGGGGAAGGAGGAACTGCCCCCCAGCACTCGCCAGCGGCGCAGCTGGGAGCCAGGGGAGCGGAGCAGGCTGGGGGTGGGTCGCTCCACTTACCGGTGAGTGCAGGCTCGACCTTCTGGAGTCCTCAGGGCAGTGGGGACCCTGGGGAAGAGCCGAAGCAGGGGCTGGAGCATGTGGTGCCCCGAATTTCCTGGTGCCCTACGCAGCTGCATACTTTGCGTATGGGTAACGACGGCCCTGGATCACAGAACTGTGTGTACGCCTGGTACGTTTCAGAGACACGGTGAGCAGGACATGAAAGATCGAGATGAGATCCTGTCTCTGGATTAGCACTGTGTGCCTGAACAAAGGCATAAGCCAAGGCAGGGAGCGTATTCTGGCGTGATTTCCCAGCAGTCAGTGTGACCCCAGATGAGTGTGTGCACACAAGTGCTCGCACGTGTGCGCTATAATCAACGCCAAGAGCTCAGCGCAAAGTTTTGGCTCTGACTGCTCGGCAGACACTTGGCTCCGCTAAACCTTTCAAACTGTCTGGCTTGTCCAGGTCTAATTTTAACTGCGAGTCTGTAGCCTCTTTCCTGTTTGAAACCCCGTGCAATACCACAAGAGGCATGGGAAGGAACCAGCCAGCGGCTAAGCCTCCCGATTCCCGTCTATCCGTCATATCCTAAGAATGAAAACGAAAGGACGCTGGGAAATTGCTGATACACACGTTGCACTAGTGCACAGCAAGGCTACTTCTGAATCACAGCACCGTACTGTCTGCCAGGATCACAGAATAAATGCACATTCGAGATGGGGACACAAGCACAGGCCTGTTATGTAAAACAAAGAGTTGTTTCCTTCTTTTACAACAACTCCCCCCATGCTAAGCACACACTGGGATGAAGAATCAAGTCAAACAACAGAAAGGTCTAAATTCTTCTTAGCAAATCAGCCCAGGGTGACCCCACTCTGTGCTATGCAATGAAAGGGGCTATTCCAATTCGCTGGACAGACTTTCCTTTAGGGGGAAGGTACAAATGAACCTGGACTTATGCACGGTACAGTCAAACCTGCACGTTTCCACTGTAAGCATTGATCCAGGGGTAGTATGACTAACATTCAGTCTATAACTATATTCTGCCTACTTAAAATCCTCCGGTTAAATTAGGTGATGAATGTTTGATTTGTTTGGAATGTTATTTGCAAATGTATCTTTGCCCTTTTTCAACTAAAACGTCCGTGGAGGTGTTTTCAATCTGGGTAACTCTAGTGTGACACTCTTTTTCGGTCTGAGCATTATTTTCCCTTTTAAAAATAATGGTAGCAGAACAGTGTGTCGCTGGAGTTAAGGGCTCTATGGTTACGCTGTAACCCTGTCAGGTCAAATGTTAAGGCTGCTCGAGTGATCTTACACGTGTCGCGAGCTGGGGATTACGTTATATTCTTCCCGAGAATCTGAGCCGCTGGAAAGACTGCCAATTGGCTGCTACGAGCTTTGGACCAGGCTTTACATTATGTTACCTTAACCGTGCCTTGAACGCTGCAGGGCTGGGAGCATCCAAGAAGCCTAAGGGAGTTAGACACCTCGTGTTCCTTTGAAAATCCCGGCCTAGCAGACCAGTAGAAGGACTGTTACCCAGAGCTCAGCAGGCTTGCGACAGGCAGAGGCCCTCAGGATCTGGGCTCCCTTTCTGAAGGCCTTAGGGACTGTGCAGCAGGGGCCAAATATCAAGATTATGCAAGGAGAAAATTCAGTCCCCCTCCCCCACCACTTGAGTGCTTTGGGATGTGTGGGCCGCATCAGGCTGCATCTGTCTCGGATTAAGAAAGCCGAACGTTCTAGTCTAAAATCTGTCTCTCAAACAGGCACACTAGGATATGTGAAAAGAGACCGGCCAGTTTTTATGTTACGTGCGTAAACTTTTTATTTAGATGGTAAGTAAAGATCCCTCTATCAATTCCTGTGGTTCATAAAGTCTTAATACAGATGGTGCTGAGATAACAGACGGACTCAAAGGTGTCTCGGACAGACGCTGTCCGCCAGAAAGGTAACAGCCAGTCTTTTATGGGACTTTTAATCAGCTTGCGTATGTTGGAGGCAGACAGGCCTAGCACAGAGTGAAAACTGATCCTCATCACTATGCAACAAACAGCGGTGGCTCCACGCACCAGTGCTCCAAGTGCGTGCCGGGGGCGGCAAGCTGCGGGGGGCGCCCTGCCGGTCCCTGCGAGGGCGGCAGTCAGGCAGTCTTCGGTGGCATGCCTGCGAGAGGCCTGCCGGTCCCGTGGCTTCAGCGGCGGGTACACCGAAACCGCGGGACCGGCAGACCTCCCGCAGGCATGCCGCCGAAGGCAGCCTGCCTGCCGTGCTTGGGGCGGCAAAAAAGTTAGAGCCGCTCCGGCAATAAAGAGAAAATATTCTGCTAATTGAAGACCAAACTACTGCTACTATTTCATTCAAGTCCCTACCAACGAATGTGTGACTGGCCTTTGTTACAACCACATGAAGCATGATTTCTCGGATATGAACTTAGCAAGGGAGATAATGTTGATGATGTATGAAGGGATTACTTAAACACTACACCCATTTGTGTAGTATCACCCTGGTTAACTTTGAGACCGACAAAGCCAACAATTCATAAAACATGACACAGTAGTTTGAGGGCAATTTACTAAGGTTTTACCATCTTTAAATGGAGATATCCTATCTCCTAGAACTGGAAGGGACCTTGAAAGGTCATCGAGTCCAGCCCCCTGCCTTCACTAGCAGGACCAAGTACTGATTTTGCCCCAGATCCCTAAGTGGCCCCTTCAAGGATTGAACTCACAACCCTGGGTTTAACAGGCCAATGCTCAAACCACTGAGCTATCCCTCCCCCCACATCTATTCTCATGTCCAGTCTTTACTTACATCCAGACATAGCCGCAGCATTCTAAACAGACAGCATGCTCTGGAGGGCAGGCAAGGAGAGGAGAATTCAGGAACTCCTGCCTTCCAACCTAGCTCTGTTACTGACTTCCTCTGTGGCTCTGGATTGCCTCAGTTTCCCCACATATAAAATAGGTCTATCATCACCTATCTCACAAGGGTGCTACGGTTGTAAGGAACTTGCAAGTGCGAAGTATTATTAGTGAACAGCAATGGACCTCTCTGAGGAACACTCCGTTATGCTATAGCTGTCCAGAAACGAATACAGCAATGAATAAAGTAAACGTACCTTCACTGCATAGGTGCTGGAAGGGTCCTTTGAGCAGGTGGCACAGTAATAGATGGCATCCCCAGAAACACAGCAGGGCTTGTTGCATGCCAGCTTAAAGAGAGACCAGTTGTTCTCATTGAAATGCAGTTCATTTTTCTGATCACGCATAAAACAGTCTTCGCATTTTGCAACGAGGCGGCGCAGGGATTCGGCATAAAGCCCCCCTAATTTGGCGTACACCCCCTCCTTGCTGTCAATATTGCTGAGCAGATTGTGGAGCGGAAGGGTGGAGACTGAGGAAACCTGGCTGGACACACTGAGCTGAGAGGATGAAAATGGCGGCAGGTTTCTGTTCTGGACGCAGGCGCTACTGTTCTTGTTTGAAGTTGGACCCCGATGGCCGTTTCCTTTGCAGGCGTTTTCCAGAGATTCCGAGGAGGAGAATGCGTGGTGGTTGCTTCCCCCGTGAGAGAAGTAGCCGAACGGGGATTCCCTTCGGACACAGACGTTGCTTTCGGAGTGACTGATGTTCAGTCTGGGGCTGGTGGAATTCGCTGTTCTACCCAGAGAGGCTTGGCCCCAGCAAAAGCCATCAGGTGATGAAACCGTTCGGCTTACTGTTTTCTTCTGTGGCAGAGGAGGTGGCTGTTGAGATGTGCCCTGAGACCTGTCCTGACTGGAGCCTGCAGGGAAAGGAACGGAAGAAAAGATTGGCTTTTCAGTGCAAAAGAGCGAGTGGCTCTGGTCAGATGATTGCCCCAGAAGACACAATAACGATAACTGGCTTTATGAACCAGTGCCCCCAGCTTGTCCCTTATTAGCATGGATGCTCCTGCTGTAAAACACAAGATGAGTTAGGCACCGTTACAAATCAATCAATGGGAGTTAGGGGTCTTAGTATATAATTTACCACCCAAACGCAGAGTAATGAAACCAAAACGCTAGACGTTATGAGACGCATCGCACGTCCTCAATCCACGCCATTATAAACCCCCTCCAGTTCCTAGTTGTCTTGTGTCCCTCATTTGGAAAGCAGTAGGTCGAAAGCACCTCTGTGTTTGCTGCAGGAGATCTGCTGTACAGTAAGTAGCCAGAGCGGAGGCTCAGTACATGAGCAGCTCCAAATAGAGAGGTTCCTAAGAGAACAGGAAAGGTGGCTGTACAGGGAGCTTTGTGCCAGAGCCAACAGCCATCGTCAGGAGGTGCAGGCTACCCTTGTGGAGTGATAATCATTTTTTTTTTAAATGGAGATATCCCATCTCCAAGATCTGGAAGGGACCTTGAAAGGTCATCAAGTCCAGCCCCCTGCCTTCACTAGCAGGACCAAGTACTGATTTTGCCCCAGATCCCCAAGTGGCCCCCTCAAGGATTGAACTCACAACTCTGGGTTTAGCAGGCCAATGCTCAGACCACTGAGCTATCCCTCCCCCCCAGTTCAGCGTGGCGCACGTGGACACAGACTGTTCCTATGAGTGGCAGTGGCAGGGCTGGCCTGAGCGAGGCCTGATGTGGCCAGCTCTTCACAGCACGTCACCAGGGTTACAAGCTTCGGCCTGAGCCTCTACTCTACCCTGCTCCCACACCCAGCACCACTCACTTGAACGGAGCTCTGAACAGACATGGGCGGCTTTCCGCACACAGCAGGGCTGTGGTCTACATACGCACCCCGATGCATGCCTGGGGCAAGTAGGAGAGGAGAGGTGGGTCCACGGCTCTCACCCATCTTGCATTGTCCATGGAGCCAGCTCTGTTGTGGGTGGCTCTGGGACTGATTACGCCTTCCTTGTAGGAGGGAATAACTGAATGGGCAGCTGGGAAACACGCACGGGCCATGTGGCTTACAGAGAGCCAAAAGAAAACACACCATCCCCATCTCCCCACAGCCTTCCCAAAGGCAATATACTGCTGTAGCCACATACCCGGTTCCTCCCGCCAATCCACAACTGCATGCGGTCACCTCCACCGGCACCAGGCAAGGAGAAATTCCCCATGGCGTTCTGTCCCCAACCAGCATAATCAGGGCTGGTCAGCCTAGAGCAGAGCTGGCTTGTGCCAGCATCGGGGGCTCACATGCCTCTCAGCTATGAACAAATATGAGGCAAAGTTTGGCCCATTGTTGTCAGAAGACCTTGATAGCGCACATGGTATTGTAATGGAGAGTACAGAGGTGTAGCTAGATAATGTAGCATGCGTTTCTCTATGTAATGTGAGATACTGCGCCACAGGGAGCAGACTTTTACAGCAGTATTTGTGTTTCACAGTGGGACAGTGTATTGTACCCACCAGCAATATACTGTTCATATAGAAACATTTAATATACGACAGTCCAGGAGCCACAACTCAAAACTCCAGTTTGAAATGTGAAATCTCAATTGCTGGAGCAAAATGCCCTCCCAAGTACCTAGCCTGGCTACCCCTTTTCAAATCTAGCCTTCTAACTGAACTGAAAAGAAATCTGCATCTGTCTTTGTTGCAAGCCGGCTAGTTAAATCATAATTACATCCCTTGTGGAGACCGTTTCTCAGATTTCTTGAATGTCAGGTTAAAACAGCCCCAACAATACGTAAGCATCATTTGCATGGGTCACTATATATTGTCATTAAAACCCCAGAGGAAAATGCAGGGCTGCAGAGTACAGCAGGCTCAGTTGATGTATTTTCCCCCTTATCTGCATGCTCCCCCCGCAAGAAATGGGAACCAAAGATTGCTGTCAGGAAGGGGTTAATAATTTAATTGATCTGAAACAGTATTTTCTCTCTGCGTTTGTGTTACAGGCATCTGTTCCCCTATGACGTCCCAAAGAGAGTCCCAGCTCATACCCCATTGTCTTTGCACGGAGAAAGCCTTCCATGTGCAGCTCTCCTTCCCTTTGCCTGCAAAGGGGGCTCTGCTGCATATGCAGTAGCATTTCTTGCCCCTTAGTCTGGGGTCTAAGCTGGGGGAAGGGGGTGGAGACAGGACGGGTTGGAGGAGGAGTGGGCCGGGAAGTTACTCAGAGGATAATGCAGCCTGAAGCTTTATCACCCCACCACAGGGAGGCCCTGGTAGCATGACACCACCTGAGCTGCACTGCTACGGACCCTGGGGTGGGCAGGGAGCCCGGTGCAGATACAGAACCTCCAAGCCTGGCTTCCCACAGGACCCGAGGGCCTTTCTATGGGAGGTGTTCATAGCCCCTGTCAGTGGGACCATGCGGGGTGGAGGTAGCGATTATCTCTGCCTGAGACCCCTCCCATGGACTTTGTTGTGGTGGGCATAGGTGCTCTGGGAACTCTCCCTGGGGCACTAATGGTAACTCTACACTGTGGGAAAAAAACAACCAAACCACACCCTGCAGCAGTGAGACTCAACGCCCGGGCTACCCTCCTACATTTATCCCCATAGCAGGAGCCCCACGAGCCTTTAGCTGACCCACGCTCTGAGACTCGCTGCCGTGGGGTTTTGTTTTGCAGCGTAGACGCACCGTGAGGGGTTTCTTAACCCACTGTGGTTACGATGACTCGGGAGGTTTTTAAAACCTCAAGAAGTCCTACAAGATAGCTGGCTTTGAACAATACGATTACACCCAAATCCAATGCACGTTGCCAATTAGTTAATTATTGCAAATCGTGCATATTGGGATACCTACAGTGTAAGTGATTTTATCGGATTTAGTCAATGGTGTTTGAAAGGAAGAGGCTGATGTTCGACGGTAGTTTGAAGAAACACTGTGGCGCTTTCCCCTCTGCTAGCTGCCAAGACAGTAGTAAAACTGGTCGCTGGGAAATAGCTAACCTGTGAAGTCACTTGTGAGGAGTTCAGAATGAAATACTGAAGGATACTTGTTCAGCAACCACCATTCAAACAAAGCCGGTTTAGTTTTTACACGACAGTGGCTCAGTAATTAAACAGGCTAGGCCAGGCAGAAGAAAGGAGAGCCTCACTCGTGTTACCCACAGCTCTGCACTGTGGATTCAGCATTGTCAGAGCAGCGCGAAAGAGATGACACACTGAACTCCACGGCTTGCCCCATGCAGGACAAGGTTCAAGTTTGGAGGGGGGGGGGGGGCACATGATTCAGCCGACTCCACCCTGCTGCAAAGTCCTCCACTGACTCAGTCCGCACAGTCTCAAACCTATTTGCTTTAAGAATGGAGTTCTGTTCACATGCCGCCGCTGAACCATGTGCGCACGCCAGATTGTGGATCTTGGCACACGGCTCGTTTCAGTCAGCTGTACTTGATGAATGTTTTCCCATCTTGTTAAAACTGGCCAGGAGTAAGGCTGCTCGTTTGTCATGGGGAAAAAAAGGGAAAAGTGTTTTATCATAGCCAAAAAATGTACGAGTAATAATTATCGTTTAGAAAAGATGAAAAATTACGGCACGGGATATCTGAATATTAAAATGTCGTGGGGAATTAGGAGAATAGATATCTGTACTGACAATATAAATATCGTGAAATAATTTAATACTAGGTTAAAAACTTCCTAAACCGCATAGCCCTCTACAATGTGTGTACACAGAGGCAGCTCTGTGAAACCTCAGGGCAGAGCTTTGCTCACTGTGATCAGGGCAGCAGTAAAACCTGTTTCCTCTTGGAACCTGGTGCCCGGGTTCCAATGCCGACATTAACAGATCATTTGCAGATTATCAAAGTGAAACACTGGGCACCTATTCATCACTGGCCTTTTCTATAAACAGAAATTCATGCAACTGGTGACACAGGAGACTGGTAAGTTGCTGATTCAAGCGCGGCAAGTGACAGAGCTGTTACCTTTGATAGCCTTTTGGTGGCCTGTATGAAGTAAATTTAGCAGTCCCAGTTGTCTACTTTGCAGGTGCATCCCCCACCATAAGTGCTCACGGGTACTGGAACGATCATTGCAGGCCCGGAGATGGTGCTGCTAGGTCCCAGGGAAGGCACATTGGGGGGGCAACGTGAACATTCATTCACAAGGCTGTAAATCCAGCAGCTTTCTGGATTCTCCGGAGGGAGTACAAATAGGCCAACACTTTTCCGGAGGAAAATCCATTTCTAGATTGATGATTTTAAAATGGCTAACCAACATGAGGCATGTTGACCTACACTCTCACATGCGTATGGGAAGCCAAACTTCAGAAAGAGAAGGCTTCCCGTTCACTTCCTTTGTGAAATGCAGGAACAGGTTTCCCTACCAGGGAGCGTTTGTGTCACCAGCCCCCCACATCACTTCTTTAGGGCAGGAATCACCACCCTGCTCACATCCTCCTCTCGCCGGTGGTCTGGGCATTGTGAATCAGGCGGATGGGCTACTGGCGGAGATCTAGGAAGGTAAGCACAGGGGCCTACCTGCATTATGCGTACTTGGCTGTCCTATTGCTGCAGAATTCACTGCCGAGCCCAAGCCTTCTAATACATTTGTGCTCCAGAGTTCAAGCTTGCAAAGAAGACGAAGATGGAGAAGACGACAAGGAGGTGGAGGAGGAGGAGGAGGAGAGGGTCTGATTCATTGCCCTGCCTGACTACCGGGGAATACCCCCAGCTGGTGTATGCTGTAAGAATGCTTATACAGCCTCTCGTGCAACCCGCAGCACAGGTGGCATGGCCAGAGCATGAGGCGTTATTCTGGGGAAGTTCTCTGGCCTGTGTTATATAGGATGTCAGACTAGATGATCACAACAGGCCTGTCTGGCCTTGGAATCTATGCTGCCCTCCAGTTAATCTTGGCTACTAGATGGTCTCATGGGTGCTGCTGCGGCCGAATGTAGTTTCGATTACTATCATGGGTTATTAGTTATGTGGCAGTATTTCCTAGAAGCCCTGACCAGTGCTAGGTTCTGGACAAAGAAGTCATGAAAAGATAGTCCCTGCCCCAGAGAGCTTACAATGTCAGTAGGGTAGAACAGGCCTGAGGCTGCTCTAAACTGAGCCAGGGGCTGGCTGGGAACCCAAATAGCCCAATAATCCGGGGAACCAGAACCTGCTTAATGCTACCTTTGCCTCACCCTGTTGGGGCCTGGGGTGGACAAAGCCCTAGGTTTCTTGCCCTTCTGATTGCAAAGAAATCCTTCAAAGAGAGTAAACCAACGCAGTTAGGTCTGCCTGAGTCTGCAGACAGCCCGAAATCAGAGTTCTGAGAGGTGTGACCTGCCTCATTCACCATAAAGGCAGCTGTTCACTTTGAAAGCTAATGATGCAAATTTCAATGTCCACATGGTTTCCTATTTCACTGTAAAGTATTTTAACATCCAAATAACACACTGTGTCCACAACCACAAACTGCCTCTTAGACCTATCCCACGTGCCATAAAGGTCCATCTGGGCACTGCCTAACCACCAAAATCTCCAGCGTTCCCATGACTACTTCCTTAATAGTCTTTAGTGCAAAATTCAACCACACACTGAAAATTCAACATGCAGAGGGAGTGTAAAATAAATCAAATTTAATACAGTAACTCCTCACTTAAAGTCGTCCTGGTTAACGTTGTTTCATTGTTACGTTGCTGATCAATTAGGGAACAGGCTCGTTTAAAGTTGTGCAATGCTCCCTTCTAACGTCGTTTGGCAGCCGCCTGCTTTGTCCACTGCTTGCATGAAGAGCAGCCGGTTGCAGATAGCTGGTGGGGGCTTGGAACCAGGGTGGACCGGCAGCCCCCTATCAGCTCCCCACTCTCCTAAGTTCCCTGTGTGGCAGCTGCCCAGCAGACTATCAATTGCCGGCAGTTCAGCTGTCCCTCCCCCGACTGCCATGTGCTGCTCCTGCCCTGTGCCTTGGAGCTGCTCCCGAGACTCCTGCTTGCTGTGCTGGGGGGAGGAAGGAAGAGGGGGGCTAATGTCAGGGTGTCCCTCTCCCCCCTGCTCCTCACTTTACCCCATTCCCATAGAGCGGGGGGTGGGGGGAAAACCACAACAGGGCTCAAGACGGAGGGAGCTTGCTGACAACAGGAGCTGTCTCAACTTGCTGATCTACTCAAAAAGGCAATGTACTCAGAGTGGGATCAGTGCAAAGGGGAAATGCGCATCTCTCTCTCACACAGGGTGTGTGTCTCTGTCTGCCCTGCTGTCTCCCTTCCCTCCATTTGTGCTGCCTTGTAGAGTGCGAGGCTACAATGTGTTAACCCTTGAGGGCTCAGCTGTTCTAGTTCATCATTTAGCAGTAAGCCATTCCCTGGGAAATATCCCACCCTCTGACTCCTCCACCTCAACCAAGCTTCACAATCATCATCGCTGTGTATCAGTATTACACTGTTGTTTAAAACTTATACTGTGTGTGTGTATAGATAGATGGATAGATAGTCTTTTGTCTGGTGAAAAAAACTTCCCTGGAACCTACCCCCCCATTTACATTAATTCTTATGGGGAAATTGGATTCGCTTAACATCGTTTCGCTTAAAGTCACATTTTTCAGGAACAGAACTACAACGTTAAGCGAGGAATTCCTGTATCCGGTAAATGGCACAGAGTACACTACACTGACTGGACTGTACACTTCAAAATGGTCTTTAATAAATACCTCATTCTTTTAATTTATCTGAAGCTAGGGCAGAGCCTCCGATTGATTGCACCGGACCACTGCAGAATGCACGGCCCTTGCCACTGAATTTCTGGTCAAGCGTGCCTGGAAATCAACTGGATGTTGATTATTTCTGCTCTGGCCAATGAGCCCTGCTCCTCGTTTATATTAGCAAAAAAAAAAAACAATCAAACATTTCTTTTAAATTTCTTAAGAAAATTAAGATTCCTTGTGTCACTGGAGCGAACAAGGAAACCTCTTTCCCCTTCTGTTCACATCTGACAGCTCTAGGTTGGGAAAGCACAAGTCTGACATGCAAGACGATTTTTTTTCTTTTACAATTTCCTGGCAGACTCTCCCTCTTAAATTCTGAGCTAGGACTGGAAAAATGTCATTTCCAGACAACTAGGTCTGAATTTTATCGCTATGAAATTGTTGCTTCTGGAGAGGCAGAATTTCCATTATATGAAGATGGCGATTTGGAAAGGAAATAGTTGCTGGACTGTGTAATGTGTCAGTACCTGTCTAAGTTAAATATACTTCGGGAAAAAATGACTTGGTAGAATATCTACTTTTCAAAGAAAATCCAAACTAATGAAAGAGGGCATTTCCCCCCCACCCCTCAAGAAATACTTGTGCACTCCATGTCATGCTAACCCCTTTCCCTCTCCGTACATTTGGTCTCCTTTAGTAGAGCTACAGGAGGTACTCTGTTACCCCGGCAACCCAGGGAGGAAATCCTATGTCAAAGATGAAGACCCTCTGTATCTTTGGCAGGAGGTGTGGGATTGGCTGGTCTCGAGTCTAAGAAAAACAGCAGCCAGACTGATTTTGGCATTGGCCAAACAGATTATAAAATCTGGGCTGCTCGGACTCAGCCCAAGTTGTCTAGAGAGAATCAGTAAGAGAGTTAGGAGAACTGGACAGCGCAGAGGCTGGTAACGGGACACATCATCTTTCACCTGAGATCACCAGCTGCAAACCCAGCACTAGTCTGCAGTGCCAGAGCGTCAGGGCTGCCTGGTGGGCCGGGACTGTGAAGACAGCAGGTGGCTTTCCTCCCAGACCATCGCAAGCAGCGTGGTCACCCTTGCCAGCAGGCTCAGCAGAGAGGGCACAGGCCAGATCCTGCTCGCACTGACATCAAGGGAAGCATTGCCACGGACTACAGTAGGAGCAGCACTGGGTCCCACATAGGTTTGGAAGCTGAACTCTCTAGAGCTGGTTCCTCCAGGTCAGGGCTGAGCTACACAGACAGAGACCAGTGTAGGGGAAGCTTGTGCTGCCGATGTCGTACTTGTTCTATGGTCTAGACACTGCACGAACAAGGGATTTCAGCTTTCGGGCTGTGGAGAGCCCCCTCCATGAGCCCCCCACACACCCAGACCCAAGCAAGGTTTAATTACCTCCATCACTGGCAGTCCTTGTGTCAGAGTTGAGGCTGTCTGTGGAGCCAGCCACGAAGCTGACGTGGATCCCTCGGAAAGGTGGGCCGAGGCTCTCTGCGGAGCCATTGCTAACCTTCTCCAGCTCAGAGCTACTCTTGTTCATTTTCAAAGCGTGCCTAGAAAGTTAAACAACAAACGGAATCATTGCTTGTCTGGGGAAGACGCATCGCTGCGCTGTTCGCAGACAAACATCAGCCCGGTTTGGTCTGACCTCTTGTTCCTGCAGTAAAACCAGGGAGGCAGGGTTGTCCTGTTCATTACTGTAGAAGCCATACTTGGGCACCTACACACGCACATTCCACATGTATTCGCTCCCCAATATAGAACGGACACGCTTCCCCTGCGGTGGAGATCTCTCTTTAAGGAGGGTCTCTCCAGCATGACCACACTGCCGGGGAGGAGGTCAGAGCTGGCCTGCAGGCACAAGGCCTATGTGCAGAAGGCCCTGGACCCAGTGAGTACACCTGGCTAACATGGGCCCTTGTGCACATTGGAAAAAAACCTCATTTTGTTATTGCCCTGGTGTGACGGAATGCAACCCCTGTATTCACACCCTACACACTATTATAATAATCTTTGTGCAAAATAGGTCTTGTGAGCTATCATTTGAAAACTAATAATTCACTGGTCAATAATATGATGAAATGTATGTAGCAACATTCTATGTAAAGTTATGAATTCCCCCTGAATGGTTGTTGGTAGCACATGTTCAAATCCATGCAGCCCTGATTAGGCAGAACTGGTCAAGAAGGTCTTAAACAAAGGAATGTGTGTTTACCTCCATTTACATATATGTAATAAACAAAGTCCTTGAGCCAGCAAGGGGGAAACAAGGCAAATCTACATTTTAGCAAACAGCAATACGAAACCTCTTTCACCACCAAACTCCTTGATTCCAACCTCACAGCGGGAATGAACTTTATCTAGGGGTAACCCTCAGGAAAAAGCATTTCAAAGGGTGACTGGACTATAAAAGCGAGGGGCAAAACCACCCCAAGGTCTCTCTCCCGATCCATCTCTCCCCTTTTCACCTAAGAAAACAAAAGAAACAGCTGTTGGACATTGGGAGGGGAACTTGACCTCAAACTTTGTCCGCAATGTTACTGGGAATTTGCAAGAATTTCACCTTGAACCAAGTCTAGTTTAAGATTAGAAAGTGTCTTCTCTTGATTTCTCTTGTAACCATTGCTGATTGTAATGCTTATACTTGTACTCACTTAAATCCGTCTCCTTGTAGTTAAATAAACTTGTTTTATTCTTTAATTAAAACGAACCCAGTGCCGTGAATTATTTGGGTAATTCTATTTAAGGTAGCAGGCTGTCCTATACTGATCCCCGCAGAGGGGCAAGGGACCCAATATATCTGGATTTCCAGGAGGGGGCTGAACAGTGCAGAATACACGATTTGGGCAGAAAATCCAGGGCTGGGAATATGTCAGGGTCTCCCTGTAAACCGTCACCAAAGGCTGCTGGAAGCCAGTGTGTGGTTGGTGACAACACCTCACTGCTCTGGATTGCACCCCGGAATGTCATGCTTTGCACAGCAAAATGGAAAGATTTACAGGCTCAGACCTGAGCCCACGGGTAGCTGCACACACATCAAGGCATAGGGGAGTGAGTTTAAAAAAATAAAATAAAAATGAGTTGTATCAAAACCCACTCGCTGTCGGTAAAATCTCTATCCCAGTCCTGGAAGCTGGTGTCAAAAAGCCTTTCAGTGTCAACACTCTGACATGGCAAACCTTTCATTGTCAACATAGCGCTACAGGGAAAGCTTCCAGCTTCCCAACTCTGGCCCAAGAAATGCACTGTGCCAACAGGTCAGTTCAAGGAGTCAACACAGACATGAGCCAACTCCAACCCACACTGTGCTCCAGCACACAGAAACCAACGCACCAGACAACGAACACCACCCTCGCTCTAGTCTGCTGCTCCTTTCACCAGCTAAAACCAAGTCTGGGCTCCACGGCCACATTGCATCACAGCTGACTAAGCCCTGGCAGTGTTTCTAAGGTCAGTGTCAGTCCATACTCAGAGTTCAAGTACTGGATGGACAGAGCAGATGGGATGAGTCTGGACCTTAAACCTGGCACTTGCCTTTCACAATGTTTTTGATGTGCAAGTCAAGAAATAATTATATCTAGTGCTTTTCATCAGGGGAATCTCAAAGCACTTTACAAAGGGGGATGTGACTATCGTTAATCCCATTCTACAAATGGGGAAACTGAGACACTGAGCTAAAACACTGTCTGTTACTGATTCCATATTTCCATAACTGCGACTGGCTCTTGGGTCTGGCACTGAAAGCAGCCATGGTACTGATACTACTTAGCAGGAAGTGGAGTCTTCTCACCTGTTTTGAGACAAAGGAAATACTGCACAGAAAATGAAACCATGAAAAAGATGAAGACTTAAAAAAAGTATTTTAAAATAAGTTCCATTATTTTCTAGACACATTTTTATCTAGAAACATAGAAGCGTTGTTTACAGTATACCAAAGTTATAGTTTAGATGAATAATTTGTAGTAAGGCACAAACTATTATCTATTAACTTTTGTTTAAGATAAGCAACACCCATGCCTTTTCTACATTTTTTCCCCTGGCAAATAACAGAACAGACTTGAAAGTTGCTCATTTTACAATGGTGCAAATGCATCCGGCTCTGTTACAGTTCATACTTTCTGACTGTATCCGCACAGACTGGTGAAGGTTAGATTATTTGTAAGTAATTGTCAAATGAAATTAAAATGTAATTGTTTGATAAAATTCAATAGAATATTTCTTAAAATCAAAATTGGATAACAAGTCATTTACAAAAGGAGAACTGATTTCCATAGTGCCTGCTGTCTGACTAGTTAAAACCCCCTAAATAGTCTACCTTTCCTACTCAGAAGGCTGAATAGCTATTAAGAAACCCACAAAAGACAGATGTTTTCCTACCACCCAGAAACAGCCTAGTTCCATAGAATTTCTCTTCTGCATTGTACCAATGAGGCACTCTGAGGGAATGCAGCGACTGTTTTTTATATGGTTACTTTTTCTTTAGAAAAACTCTGAGCACAAGAAATGCTGTAAGCTGTCTAATTTTTTCATGCTTTTTAGAGAAGGAGAGGGAGAGAGGGAATGCTTACTACAGTCTTCTTCTAGCTATGCTGACAGGAAAATGAAAGAAAAGGACAGGAAGAAACCATTGTCAGACTTCTCCTTTTGTAGGAGCATGCTTGATCTAAAAATATTAATGGGAAGTTAAGAGCTGAGTTCACCCTGGGCATAATTCCTCTGAAGACAATGACTATATGTCCAGGATGAATTTGGCACATACAGTTTGTCAT
Source organism: Chrysemys picta bellii (assembly GCF_011386835.1). Classification (NCBI taxonomy): domain Eukaryota; kingdom Metazoa; phylum Chordata; order Testudines; family Emydidae; genus Chrysemys; species Chrysemys picta. The sequence goes on from NC_088795.1 coordinate 11,243,937, forward strand.
TGCAGTAGGCTTCCTCTAGACAATTTAGGAAACTTCAGGGGCACCTTATAATTCACAATTAATAATTACACTTACAAATTTAAGTTAATTTACAATAAAACATGTAAAAATATCCACACACACAATAAGTGTATTTTTACAGTCACTGTAAAATACCCCCTCCCCATACCTAGCAAAACTTAGCTGGGCGTTTCTGTCAACAGCATGATACTCATTCACTCATGCACACCCGTGACTCAACCCGTTTGCAAGTCTAAGTGATATTTTGGAAACGCTCCAAAGGAAAAAAAAAATTCAAAGTGTAAAATTAGACTGAATTTCTTCATTGGTATAGAAGATAAATAAATGTCTTATTGTAACACAATCATGCTTTTAAAAATAAATTTGAAAACAAAGCTATTTAAAATCCTTCCTTAGATTTTTTTTCAGTCAGCAAAACCAAAATATGCATAGGTATCTTACCATCCCGGTACAGAACATGAGATCAAACTTTGTTCAGCAGGGTCCAATGTCCTTGCATGCAGCCACACCTATTCCTTCAGCACACTACAGGGACACCACAGAGAGTTCTGAGCCACCATTTTGGAACGGAGTGGTCCTGATGCAAAGGCAGTTGCATTCGCCCAACCCAGCACTGCGGTGAAGTCAGATGTACAGAGAGCTTTCTATTTCCTCCCGGTACCTCAGTGACCTATGTAAAATGCACTTCCTGAGTAGGCACAAAACTGAAATAGAAATTGCTGCTTCCTACATGGTATGCAACTCTCAGTCTCAGATGTGACTGCTAGGGCAGCAAATTATCTCCAATATGGTCTAGATGTCTCTGCTCCACATCCCCCTCTTCTGTAACCAGGGTTTGAAGAACAGCTCACCAGGCCAGTAGGGTCAGAGCGAAATAATGAAGGCTTATACAGACTATTGCAGAAAAACATAGGGCCAAATCCCTTCACTCAGATTCAATTTCCATTGAAGTTTTGCCCAGTTGAACTGGTCTGAATAACTCCCTGGTCTTTTAGGATATGTTCATGACACACTCACAACCACAAGGGTGCCTGTTGCTGTTCCCTGGATGCTATTCCCACAGAAGGAAAATGATGTTGACAATAGTTAGTATCCACAGAAGGAACAATTACGACCATCTAGTGTATCTCACCATAGCACAGCCGACAGAACGTCACTCAGGGCTACATCGGATTTACAAAATGATTTAGGTGCGTAACTGATACTTTCAGCATCTAAATCCAAAACTTGGGTCCTCAAAATCCCAGCTCAGCTGCTGCCTAATCCTGTAGGTGCTTACGTTTCTGCCAATAAAGTTCCTGCGGTACCCAAAAAATCTGCCACTGGGCGTGTGCACAACTGTCTTGGTCCTGATACCCATGCACCTATCTCACCGTAAGCCCCAGCAGGATCCTCAAACGAGGTGTCCCCCCGATCTATCTTACCTGTGGGGCTGCTCCAGCAGGAGTGCGCTGAGGCCACCCAGAAGTCAGGCCTCGTACAAAATGGAGGAGTCTCCCCCTCATCCCTTGTTTATAACTTTTAGCCCCCGGGTTGAGCAATTCCCCCCCTGCCACATCTCCCACCTCTCAGGAGTGCCCTAACCCGGATGAGGTATTCCAGGGCGGGTGTCTTTCAATCTCTCTCCTTGAAATCGTTCCACTGCGTATAAATAACGATTCACCGAGCCAGTGGAAGGGAGAGCATGGCTGTCGCCCACTGATTACGGCACTCGCCGGGGAGGTGAGAGACCCACGTTCAAGTACCTGTTCCAAAGGCGAGGTGGGAATTGTACCCCCGTCTCCCACATCCTGACTGAGTGCTCCAACCACGGGCGCCTCTCTTCATATTTTTTCTTTTTATTGCAAGAAAGGGCATAGGTGTGGTGCCCAATATCAGGATGGGTTCATTGCTGCGAATCCCAGGCAGAGACGTGCGCCTGCCTCTCACCTAGACTTAGGGCCACACCCCTCTCCTTGGCATCTCCCATTGCCTGGTTTAGGCAGCTCCCCGCTCAGCTTGCTGGCTTTTGGGGATCCCATTATCAGGTGCCAAACTCTCCCCGTGCACTGTGCCAGGAGCCTGGCCCCCCAACTTGGGCTTCTGGATTCCATCCCATGGCAGGGGGCCTAAAAGTTGTGCACTGCAACACAGGCCTCAGCTCCCTTTGTGGGTCTCGCCCTCAACGACTAAGCCCAAGAGCTGAACTTTGACAAGATATCCATCTTCATTTAGACTCCCAGGGATGGAGAACACCATTTCCCCGGGCAAACTGCTCCAATGGCTAATTACCTTCACTCTAGACAAATTCAAACTGGAAATAAGGTGGACATTTTCAAGCTTCAACTTCCAGCCACTGAATCTCGTTATACCTTTGCCTGCTAGATTGCAGAGCCCTCTACAACCAGGTGCAGGTGCTTACAGATTAAGAGGTGACCCAATCACAACCTTAAACGCACTGTAAGGCAGGTTTTCCAGACCCTGAATCCTAAGAACGGATCGTGTGGTATTGTTCATTGTAGCAGTGGCGCTATGTCTGCAGGTTTTTCATCTGGTTCTGGCCGGGTCTGGTGCCGTTCTGAGTTGATGAGTACTGGTCTATGGCAGTACGGGTGCTGGGGAGCTGCTATACCCCCTGGCTTGAAGTGATTTCTATAATATACAGGGTTTACAGTTTGGGTCAATGGCTCTCAGCACCCGTGGGTGAAGAGCCTGCTTCTGATGATGAGCTTGGAAAGGCTGGAGGGTTGTTTGAAGGCCAGAAAAGGGGATTCAGGAAAGATTTCTTTCAGGATGGGGTCCCCATCGAATATGGGTTGTAGCTGTTTGTGATACCCTGTATGCATTCCAGTGTGGGGTGGTAGGTGACAATTAGGGGTGTGTGGTCGGATGAGGTTTTATTTCTGCATTGAAGCAGGTTCTTTCGGGGCATTTGAGAGGCCCATTCCGTGATGCGATTTACTTCCCCGGTGGAATGTCCTTGTTTGGTAAAAGCGGTTTTGAGTGTGTTAAGGTGTGTATCCCGGACTCTCACCTTGGAGCAGGTTCTGTGGTATCTGAGTGCCAGGCTGTAGGTAACCGATTTCTTGGTGTGTTTGGGGTGGTTACTGGATCTGTGAAGGTAGGTGTGGTGATCCATGGGTTTCTTGTGTGTAGTTGTCTGTAGGGTTCCATTGTTGAAGCTGATCGTGGTGTCTAGGAAGTTGATGCTAGCGTGGGAATGCTCCACAGAGAGTTTAATGGACGGTTGGTGTTTGCTGAAGCTGTGGTGGAAATCTATGAGGGAAATCTAGAAGTCATCCGTCCAGAGGATGAAAATATCATCAGTTTGTGGTGCATCTGTCCAGACATTCTTCTTCAAGGCAGCCCATGAAGAGGTTGGCATACTGGGGAGCCGTCCTAAGCACCCACAGCTGTTCCCATGGTTTGGACCAAGTGTTTGTTGTTGAATGTAAAATTGTTGTGGGTGAAGATGAAATGGATGAATCTGGCGATGTGTTTGGGGTGGATCTCAGAGGGTTGTCCATTGTCCTGTAAATATTAGAGTCAGGCAGCTATGCCGTCACTGTGAGGACTGTTGGTATACAGAGAAGTGACATCCATGATGGCAAGGATGGTGTTCTGAGGGAGGCTGTTAATGTTGTGGAGGAAGTCGGTTATGCCCTGGAGGAAGCTGGCCCTTTGGGTGGTCAGTGATTTGAGGATGGTTTCTCTATATCCCAATAGTCCTTCTGTAAGAGTGCCACAGCCAGATACAATGGGTCTGCCTGGGTTCCTTTCTTTGTGTATCTTGGGAAGCACGTGTGGATGTTGCGGCTCCAATGGTGGGTAAGGCGAGCTGCTTAAGTCCAAGCCCCTGGTCTGAGCTTGGGGGCTCGCCTAAGCTGCCACGTCCACACTGCTATTTTTAGCACACTAGCTCGAGCTGAGCTAGCACAAGTCTGTCTACCGGCGCTGGGAATCACACTTCCCAGCTGCAGCATAGGCATTCCCTAAGGGTTCTGCACTGGTTTATTTAATCTGGTTTCAGAACCCACCTTTACTGAAACAGGTGCAGCTTTGAATATAGAGAAGGCCTCAGTTAGTGGCCTGCAATGTTAACATGATAGAAGGACACATTTCATTATACTAAGACAAATCCTTTTTGGTCTCTGTTTCTTCAACTTGTGGACATTTACTTTACCCCAAAGGGGATTTTGCAGGACTTTTTCTTAAACAGCTGCTTTAAAGATTGGACCTAGCGTGATCAAGACAATGTTGATAAATAACACAGTAAGAAATGGAAAGAAAGGAAAACAAACAAAATCCCAGGACGAAACTGGTAGATATTTGTGCAAGGCATTCTCTTGAAAAAGGGGGGGGGGAAATGAGCTGTACACGACAAAAGGGAAGAAGCAACCCGAATAAATTAGCCAGCACTATTACTCCAGTGCAGACCAGCACAGCCGTGGTGCAATCATTACATGAAAGGGAGCATTGTGCTGGTGAATGTTTGTCCACCTTGAAACATTCATACTTATTAACCTCCACCCCCTTAGCTGCTGCAGCTGCTGCTTTCCGTTTCGGTCAAGGTGTGCAACCCACTAAAAATCCATCAACCCACAATAGATAAGACAAAGAATATTGCCATCTATTTTCTTCTAATATTGCAGTTTCACACATGTAACCCAGAATGCAGGCACTGTGCAGATGTCAAGAGACACGAGCACGCTCGAATACAGGGCTGTCTGCAGTTCTGGGGTATGCAGCTGGGGGCCTGCTCCCCAGAGCAGGTAGACAGACATGCACTAGTTCTACACGAGTGAGCATGCTAAAAATCGCAGTGTGGCCACTGTGGCATAGGTGATGGCTCAGGCTACCAAGGGGGTTGGGTGAGTGTGCGTCAGACAGCTAGACCACAGCAACACTGCAATTTTAAGCCCACTAGCTCGAGCTTCTGCATCTTGTTCGACCCGCGCTGGGAAGCAGACATACCCTTGGAGACAAAAGGAGCGGATCACAACTCTCAGGAATGGGACATGCAAGTTTTAAAGTATTTATAGTTCAGTCCTAAATTCTCTCCTTCTGCATAAATACACACACGGCAAAAAAAGGTACAACAACTTGCACTTTCCTTCTGTTTGGGAGGGATTTATTGTAGTGTGGAAGAAGATAAGAGGCGCACCAAGTGTATGGAGCATGAAGATCTAAGTCACTTGCAAAACCTAGAAATATTGCAAAAATTCAATCCGTCTGCGTTCCAAAGGATGCAAAAACCACCACGCCCCAATGAGGCCAACAATTAGCAATTTCAAGCCACACTGCTTTTTAAGTGGCAAAAAAAAAAAAAAGATGGGAAACTTGAAGAAAAAGAAAAAAAGGCATAGCCTTCATTTACAAAGAAGTCATCTTTCCCAAATGACCTGTCTGATAAATCACCGAGTTAAAAAATAATCCTCGGGCAGAAACACGCACATGAAATCCCAGACTGAAATCAAAAGAGGAATCCAAAGACTGGTTTAAACAGAAACCTAATCGCTACCTCCACTCTGGCAAGACAGTTAGCTCTCCATAACGGAGTGCAGAGCTCCCTTCTGGTTTGTTCACTTTGCCTCAACAGGGCCATACCGTTCTGCTGCTGTTCCTTTCTTCTGACAGACTGCATTGTGACACGGGGGCTCGGTTTTTAAAAGGGTCATAGCTTTAGGTGCTGTACATAAGAAATAATTGTCCGCCATCCCCGACAGGCTATTTTTTAGTGCTGTCTGCAGCACTCCGCTGTGTAATGCGGAACTGAACTGCAAAGGCCCATCTATTCAGCCTAATACGAAGCCTCCAAGCTGGGAGGAAGGGGCTGGATGGTTACATTGTATGGTGCTATTGATTCATACGCTTAATATAACTGCTTGACAGTTCAGAATCGTAAGAGCTATACATATGTAATCTATGAAGCCAGGGCATGATTTTATTTTTCCATTTGCAGACAACTGAATTCAAGTTAGATGCAGACACGGTTACTGGTGAAAACACTTTTCATGACCGCTACTTAATCTGAGGGCTTGTCTACGCCACACAGCTTTTAGCCACAGGGCTGTGTCGACCCAGCCTTGTCGCTAAAAGTCGGCGTGTGTAAACGCTCTTTGTCGGCATTTCGCCGACAAAAAACTTCCACCCCCGCGAGCGGCGTTCAGTTTGTCGGCAGGAGTGCTTTCCTGCCGACAAAGCCGTGTTCGCACTGCCACTTGCTGCGGCAGAACTTTTGTCTTGCGTGGGGGAGGTGGGAGCTTTTTTAAGCATTCGTGAAAGACAAAAGTTTTGGCGAGAACTTGGCAGTGTAGACAAAGCCTCAAAGTCAATATAAGTTGCAACAACATTTTAGGAAACATCTCCAATTTGACTATTACAAAATAAAACTCAAGCACAAACCTGACCGCAACATTAAAACTGAGTTAAACTGGCAAGAAAACTCCATAAAATTCAGAGGTCTCATTGGTTATGTAAACGTAACCTAGCCTATTGTAGCTGGGAACAACAACAATGGAGCTATACTGTTAAAACACATGGCCGGCATTCAAATTCAAACAAGCTGCCTCATATCTGGGGTTTGATTTCAAAGGAACACCATCAACTTTAACAATTCATTTTTTACTGAGTTCTATTATTAATTATAATCTTAGGCACCTCTGACGCTAAGTCCATACCACAAACGACAACGATCCTAGCTACAAGCGTATACAGGGACCAATCACGTTCAGCATGTTCCAGAAACCTGGTCAAATCATTACAAATCTTGATGGCTTGGAGCAGCGATAAGGATTTTTGGGTTGTGTTTGTGGAGGGGCACAAAGTGCACACTTGTGTGGGCACCATCTTTGCAGATGGGTCCTGCTCTCCTCCCGTTCACTCTCCAGGAATCGTATGTTATGGGGTGCCCCTGGTTTCTGGCACGGTGGGAAAGCATGAGATTATCGTTGTCCTGGTGCAGCCAGGAAAAGGGTATATGAACAAACTCCCTCCACTTGCACAGGAATGAACATTTGAAAACAAGCTTTAAAACAGAGAATTACAAGACTGCAGAAACCCCTTTCTGACACGGTGCTGAACACGGCTTGTGCTTGACTACATTCATAGCATTAGCACTTTGAGCCCCAATTCAGCAGTACCCAGGGTTCAGCCTAGTTGTCAGCAATGCATAGTCTCTTTAGTATAAGTCAGGGGGAAGTGAAATTTGTATTCTCATCAGACGTGTCATTTTTGTGTTAACACCATGCTATTGCGCTGCTCTGGAAACCACGGACATGCCCCGTTACCCAGCTCCTACAGAGGGCACGGAAGTAGAGCAGCTATTCAAACTAGGTCTGCGAGACAAGAACAGGGTGGCCCCATGTATCCCTTCTTTGCTGACTAGTAGCCCAAGTCAATAAAGGATGCTTCTTTGTCCAGCATGCCAAGCAATAATCACGTGAAGACTCATACACGGAGATATCAACATATGATTTTCTATCGCACACAAAACGTTGTGGGATGCGGAGCCGGAGAAGCGAGTTCTGTCCTGTGTCTGTCTGAGTTGTGCTTTCCTTTCTTGCACATGCCTGGCCAGACACGAACGGAAGTAAAGTCATTCAATCGCTATTTCAATATGGGACTATTTTTAAAAGTAAGCATGTTTCCTGTTTCCATTTATTCTGATCTACGTTTGACACTACCTCAGCCCCCGCCAACAATCATCATTTTCCTTTAAACAAAAACCAAGATACTACTTGGATTTCTCCCCCGCATCCAATCCCCTACTTGCAAACACACCACATACACTGGTTTGCGCTCTAACTCGACCCACAAACACGCACACAGGGGCCGACTCTGCCAAGCGCTTATTTTTATGGGACTAAAATTCTCCAGTGTCCCAAATCCCCATCAAGTGACTGAGGGTTAATGTTCACCTTTATGATCAGTACATATGGATTCTTATTTGTATTTCTGTAGTGTCTCCATCTATCTAGTGACACCATAACCACGGAGACTACTGCAAGTCAGCTCTTTCACTGTCCTAGAACACCCTTTGTCCCTTCACGTCAGCAAGTGTCCCGACAAAGAGATCTGACGACACAGCCACAGTGTCAGAAGCGTTCCTGGTTTTGTCGCTCATTCTGCAAAGCACTTAAACGTGCATTTCAGCATGTGGGTAAGTGCCTGATGCTGCATCTGTGGCGCTCCATGGCAAATCTTCCAGTGACTTCAGCAGAACTGCACGAAGTCCTAAATGCTTTGCTGAGCTGGCCTCAGAAGCCACCTGCCCCATGCAACACTCTCTAGTGCATGAGAAGTGCTTCCAGGTCAGCATCCGCGTGTTCTGTAGATGTATTTTGTTCTCTGCTTTCCTCACTATTACACATTTGCAGTACATTAGTTAAGGCTGTCCTAATGGCAACTGTAACGCGGGCTATGTATCTTAAGACTTCTTTAATGACCCCGGTGACTGTTCATGCATTTACAGGGTCCTAGGAATATGAAGTTAAAAATAAAGTCGATTTCTATCATTCTTCCTTCTGACTTGAATAGACTTTATATGCCTAAAAAAATTCAACAAAAAGGAAATGATAAAGAAAAGTGTATTGCAGCCAGAATACTACTTTATTTCAGCCCCTTGATCCACTCACACAAACCCAAATGGCAGAAGCGGCCCTGTGGGGGGTTTTAAATAGATGATGATTCTGAAAGCTAGCTTAGACACTCATGTAAAATCGTATACCAATTCATAAAAACCAGATCTAGCGTGATCGTCCCTTTGGCAATCATTTCCAGTTCGAAACAAATCTGATCTCTCTGCATCTTAAGCTTTTTCCTGGTGATTCTGTTTCTACCATCATCACTTTGTACCTCTCACTCCTTTTTTCGTGGTAAAACACTAAAGCCTCTGTCAAAAGCAACAACCCGCAAACAGGCAGCCTTTGTGTGCCCTGATCTCATTTATCTTGTCTGTTTTACAGCACAGACTAACAACAGAATTTGTCGAGCCATACTCGTCTATTACATACACCATTCACTTTCAAAATATGAGTCATGTATTTATTAGACTATATTATGAAGATGTATTAATTATGTTGGAAACAATTAGAGAACTAATGCCAAAAGTAACCTTAACCTAGAGATTTTGTAATGGCTTATAAAAAAAGATTAAAGAGTCACACATTTTAAGGCCAGAAGGGACCATTATGATCATCTAGTCTGACCCAGAGCACAGAATTTCACCCAGGGATTCCTTCATCACTCCCAATAACTTGTGAATGAAACAGAGCCTATCTTTTAGAAAGAGCCATCCAATGATAATTTAAAGACTCCAAGCGATGGAGAATCCACCACATTGCTTTGTAAACTGTTACAATGGCTAATTAATGTGAAACAGACTAAAAATCCCTTCCCCTTTCAATTAATCAGCTTTCAATCTCTTTTCTTGTGATGTCATAATTCAACTAGTTCTTCGGTTTTCCACAAAGTTCCAGGAGAGACAAGATCTAACAGTCTAGTTTTAAAACAAGCAGTACCCCTCCTGCTTAAACATACACAAGAGGTTCAGGACTTTTTGTATATATCCAAAAAATACAAAAAAGGGGGGCACAACCCCATTATTTAAAACCTGTCTGTAAATGTGCCTGCAGCTACCTTGGAGATAACTCTCATTTCAGACCAGAGCCTTATTTGCACCATGAAAATACTGCAGAGAAGTTGTTGGTTTGTTTTTTAAACTGTTATAGCTGAGGGTGAACAACCTTAACACATTACATGTTTGGTCTTTGTTTCTCCGCTTTGAAATTAATATGAAAATATATTCTAGATTGCTTTAAAATAAGTAATTAAGTGTCATTAGAAAAGCCAATCAAATAGGTTTCGTTTTCCCGCACAAAACCACATGTGTGCAGTAAAGCACAAGACGTAAAAGGAAAAACAAATAAATTCAACTCTGGGAAGAGTGCGTGGGGCTTAACTTCAATATACAATGTCTTACTGTGACCCTCTTTTCCTGAACTGTCAGGGCACATGGTTTATACTTGTCGAGTCTCAAGGTGACTCCTGCTCGAAGGCACCACAGAAGTTAATGGCAAATTCCTTTTACCTTGAAAAGTCAGACATCTTCAAAGGACCATTCTTGCTTTGTATGCCTTCATATTTATCTCTCACCCCTCCCCATTACTTTCCCCACATTTGGATAGATGCGCAAAGCTCCTTTCCCCAAGGTACAGTTTAAGGCAACTATTTTCAAGCACTCCTTATCTACTCCCCAAAGAAAAGCCGTTTCCCCACTTGGTTCTATGACGTGCTCTGTCTTCCATTAGCCAACCACCGAGTGTGAAAGCTCACTAGTCTCCCATGCCAACGTCTGTTTGGTTTCTAGCGTGTAGCAAAGATCTGTTTACTATTATAACTAGACATTTAAATGAGCAAGAAATATTAAGGCCCAGATTCTCCCCTACACTGAGTCTGCTTTATACAGCTCTGCTAGCACAAAATGGCCCTAAATCATTTTAGCAGGCCATGGGAGGATCACTCCAATGTGGAAGGACCCTTCAGTGCCACAGAACTGGCACAATGGCTCCTATGCCACCCTTCCTCCCTCAGGCTGGCGTAGGGGGCGTGGCTGGTGGACAGCAGGCATGCTCTGTGATCCCTGCACACAGGCAATGCATGGCTGCTACAATGTCACTGACCGCGAGCACAACTGAGAGCAGCCTTTAGACAGTTCCAAAGTATGCTAGCCTAGGGCCAGATCTGCACACAGACTGCCCAGCATGAGGAGAGCGCCAAGTTTGGCTTAAAGTCACTTTTGCACACACCTCTCCCCTCCCAGGTTGCACTGAGTGTTCCTCCGCCACAGGTAAGAATCTAGCCTCGCACCTCCACACGAGTTTCAATGGTCATGGAAGCCAAAGAAACGGATTTTCCCATCTTCCATGACTATGTTTTGACTGTGTTCTGACCATGTCAATCAATAATATGTATTAAGGTTTCATATATTAAGCAAATAAATAGTTTGTATAACTATTGCTTGCAGTATTTGTCACAGATCAAGAGGAGTAATAATACACCTCTGCCCCGATATAACGCTGTCCTCGGGAGCCAAAAAATCTTATCGTGTTATAGGTGAAACCGCGTTATATCGAACTTGCTTTGATCCACCGGAGTGCGCAGCCCCACCCCCCTGGAGAGCTGCTTTACCGCGTTATATCCAAATTCGTGTTATATCGGGTCGCATTATATCGGGGTAGAGGTGGATATACACACCCACCCCGTACATACATCAGTGCACACACACAAATACGGACTGTGCATACCCACAAAGAAGAGTACAGCCTCTTGTGCATGAAACGTGCTCAAAGAAGTAGAGGTTAAAAGGAAAACGAGGGCACTCAAAAGTACCCCAATCTTTGGGAATTTATCCAACTGACGCAGCTGTGCCCCTGATCGGGTAGCTTCTTGTGGTGGCTGCAGGAGGTTTGACAGCTGGGCAAGTCTGTGCTCTTTGGGTGAGAAGCAGGTAGGTTTGGCAGGTTGCATCAAGGCATTCGCTAGTGAGACATAATACCCAATGCCTACTGTCATCCAGGTACAAGTGGATAGAACCACCCCCGTAACTAGGACTGATTTAAGGCTTGCCTAGGACCCGAGACATGGGAGTCATGCAATAAGGATGTCAGAATCGCAATGTTTTTTAAGTACTTTCCGGCCCTCAAAGATGTGAAGAAAAGCTTTAAAGGTGACTCAAGAATAACAACTGCAGTAACCTCTGCCTGAGTGTTCAGAGAGCCTGAGACATTACCTCTACGAGCAGGGAGCGGTCTCCTGCCTCCAGAGGGCTGCTAACTCCAACCCCAGCCCAGCAAGAGGGGAAGAACGCAGCAGGCTTGACTCCCCCACCCAAGCAGATACCCCAGTAGCTGGGGTGTTAGAACTGAGGGGCCCTCCTGCCACCACCGCTGCCACCCCTGCTGCTCACAGGAGGAAGAGGACCATCCTTGCTGCTGCTTCTGCCTGGGAAAAGGGACTCCATATTTCTGCCTCTCTGGGCGTGGGAGGGAGCACCTTGCCACTCCAAATGGTCAGTGGGGCCACAATGGAGGGGCAGGGCCAGGGGGACTGATGGTGTTGAAGGACGCAGATTGCCTTCATCCGGCCCTGCTAGGGACTTCTGTTTCTCTCTCCTAGGAGCCATTTCCTGTATAAATTCCAGCATGCTCAAGTGAGACTCAGGGAGGTCCTAAACTGTCCTTTCCCAACAGCAACCGGCCACCACAACCGGCTCTGCTTCTTAGGTCTGAACAAGACCAAATCGCAATCACAAACCACAGCTCAATGCAAGAGACAGAGCGGGAACAGCCCTGAAAGGAAATTCATGGGCTCACAGCTAAACATGTCTCAGCTGAGCTCTTTAAATGTTCAAAACAAAGCGTGAAAGCTCATTCTCTCTGTAGCCCCGTTCTTGCCTGTGCCTGCAACCTGGAGGTGCCCCAATTCACAGTCAGAGCGTTTGAAGTTGGCTTTGCTTGGGGGCCACGTAAGGTTCAGAAAAGCTGCCATGCCAGGAACGCACTCTTGTCCCTCGGCCTGGGATGAGTTTTAAAGCTTTTTGTTCTTTGCGCCATTCCTCCCCTCCGCCACACGCACAAATGTCATTTGTTCACTGTTAAACCATTTCAGAAAGCTCGTTTCTTCTCTTTGTTACGCTGTAAGAAACCTTCGCAAACCCACATGAGCGAGGGAACCAGAATCTGGCTCACAGCTTGTTCTCCGAGCCGCAGGACACCCCCTGACTCCGGCCACACTGTGAATCTATCATCTCGCACGCAGCCAGGCGGCTCAAACGTTACCACCCCCAAGCCAGTTCTCAGGTGTGGCGGTGACCCTCACTCACATCCGCTGATCGAAGTGCTTACACGGCCCGTGGCACTGCAGGGACCGAGCTTTCAGTCTGTGCAATCGCACTGAGAGAGCTGGCATTGGGCGGAGGTGTTTCAAGTTGCTCTGACAAAGTGCTGCCAGCTGCAGGCTGAGCTCCTCCACGGACATTTATCCCCAGAACAAGTACAGGGAGGGCACAGGCAGCAGGCCTGCAAGCTTCCCCGCTCTCCTCGGCCAATAAACATACCTGAGAGGGCAGCGCAGCCTCCATGCACTTGCAATACTTAGCTTCTCCATTAACACTCACTGGGGATGTCCAGGTGTGGGTCTGGGTTTTGTGAGGGGTCACCTAGGCACTGAGATGGGACAGAGCCCACCAAATGCATTTCCCAGGTCACCAGACAACAATCAGGTGTTAGTACTTCAGTCGTTACTGACCTGGGCTGAATTCAAACCAGTGACTGGAAGGGGAAAGTCACTACCCCTCATTACTAGATCTCCTGACTGGGTTTCAATTTTGAGGGACACTCAGCTGCAGATAAAGAATTTAACGCATTTTGAGAGTGCCTGTTATATAGTGGAAGCCAAGTGAGATTTAATGCCTAGCACAACTATATCCTTCCCAGGTGGACAGCTTTCACTCATATAGTTTATGGAGGGGATGGTTTAATGGGATAACGTGATTTTAGTCAATAGGTCAATAACGTGCCATCGCTGGTAATTGGTATCAATGGTCAATGCGGGTCTGGCTGGAGAATCTTGCCTGCATGCTCGGGGTTCTACTGATCGCCATATTTGGGGTCGGGAAGGAATTTTCCTCCAGGGTAGATTGGCGGAGGCCCTGGAGGTTTTTCGCCTTCCTCCGCAGCATGGGGCAGGGGTCACTTGCTGGAGGATTCTCTGCGATTTGAAGTCTTTAAATCACGATCTGGGGACTTCAACAGCTGAGTCAAGGGAAAGGGGGTGGGTCAGCTTTTGAGGCCTGCATCATGCGGGAGGTCAGACTAGATGATCATAATGGTCCCTTCTGACCTTAAAGTCTATGAGTCTATATTATTATCTATCCATATATAGGGCTTTTTTGGATATAGATATATATACATACCTCTACCCCGATATAACGCTGTCCTTGGGAGCCAAAAAATCTTATCACATTATAGGTGAAACTGCGTTATATCAAACTTGCTTTGATCCACCAGAGTGCGCAGCCCCTCTCTCCCCCACGGAGCACTGCTTTACCGCATTATATCCGAATTCGTGTTATATCGGGGTAGAGGTGTGTGTGTGTGTGTGTGTGTGTGTGTATACACACACACACACACACACACCTATGTTAAAAAGAAATTTAAGTTTGCAAAGTCAAGCACTCAAAAGTTAGAATATGCCAGAATGAAGGTGGCTCGTGTAATCTTAATTCTCCCTTCTTGTGCATATACATCATGATACAGTCTGTAGTTATGTGATCACAGACTGTACCACCAAAGTTCACGTCCCTGTTTCACAGCAGGGAGGTGCTAGAGCTTCTCAACCAGATGACTGCAATGCTTTTTTTTAAGCACACACAAAACACGGTATTTTCCCCCTAACTTTGGTCTTGGGAACGGCTGAACCATTTTAGCTGAAAATTTCCAAACAAATTCAACGGAGGCAGACGCCCAACATGGAAAAGTGTCAGGGCAGATGGTTGAAGTGTGGCAAAGTTACAAGCAACTGAACATAGGGTCTTATTATGGAAAGTGTTGGGCAACCTTATCGACAGGCAGTGCTATAAGCTCCCTCATAACAGAGGCACATAAATCACCTAGGCTCTTGTACCACGTTCATCAGTTTGTACCCGAGTATACCTGCACGCGAGAGGGCTTCTCTGCCCATGTCAGACGTGGGAAATGCTCAATACGAACATGAATACGGTGATCAAAGAAACAAAACAGGAGTTACTTCTTCATACGAGCCCTGACTCATTGCCATAACTAATCACAGCATTTGCACAGGGCTTGCAAACAATCTGGTATGCTGAGAAAGCAAGTATACCGCTACACAGCAATTCCCCACATTCCTGAAAGTCAGTTTTTATTGGGCTGTTTAGATTTTAAATAAGGACAAAAGGGGGAAGCTTCCTTCTAATCCAGGGGTGGCCAACCTGTGGCTCCAGAGGTTAATATGCGGCTCCTTGTATAGACACCGACTCCGGGGCTGGAGCTACAGGCGCCAACTTTCCAATGTGCCGGGGGGTGCTCACTGCTCAACCCCTGGCTCTGCCACAGGCCCTGCCTCCACTCCACCCCTTCCTGCCCCCTCCCCTGAGCCTGCCGTGCCCTCGCTCCTCCCACCCAGAGCCTCCTGCACGCCACGAAACAGCAGATCGGGAGGTGCGGGGAGAGAGGGGGAGGCGCTGATCGGCGGGGCTGCTGGTGGGTGGGAGGCTGCTGACGTATTACTGTGGGTCTTTGGCAATGTACACTGGTAAATTCTGGTTCCTTCTCAGGCTCAGGTTGGCCATCCCTGTTCTAATCTATCCCTGCAGCAGACAGTTCCGCTGTGAGCATTTAGAACAGCGATTCCCAACTTACAGCCCAATCAGCACACAGCTGCGGCCCATGTGACAGCCACAGGGCCCTACAGGTAATGTTGGCCTCGTCTAGGGCCCACAATGGTAACTAGGCAGAGAACCACTGATTTAGAACCTATCATTTGTGACTATCTACAGGACGTAAATTAGCACGTGCACACTCACACACATCGGTCTATACCTGGGCTGTTTCTTTGGAGGTGGAGGTGGAGGTGCAAATTCCTCAGTTTCACTGCTGTCTTTAGGGAAATCAAAAGCAAAAGATGCTGATTTGCTCATCCCCGTCTTTTTTTCCTGCCCAGAGCAGTCTTCCACGGGAGGGGGACAAGCTGTTCCATTCTCCACTTCCCTGGCCTGTGTGCAGGTTAAAAAGCCCTGTTCTTCCTCCTCTTCCTCCTCTATCCGGCACTGCCTGCTCCATCCTGCACCGTAGTATTTATGCCTCCTCTCATAGGATGAGGCTGGAGGACCCCTGTTGGGGTCCTCTGCAGAGACCCTGTTACTATGAGAGCAGAGAGAAGGCAGTGTCCCCAAGGCACTAGGATCTGTACAGTTCCTTGATGAGAATTGGATGCTGGGGTCACCATGGCCATTATTGTCACAGAGTTCTGCCCCAGGAGGCTTGACTGAAGGCATGGGAGTCCCCTCGCTGTCAGGCGGGCTGCCGGTGGACATCTTTGGGGGAACAGCGGGACTTTCATTAACTATGCCCTTGCTGTGCGTTTGCTGGTGAAACCTCGGGCTGCTTTCACCCGAACCCATCTCACTGCCGGCTTGAGAGCCCTCTCTGTGCCCAAAGGAAGGTGAAGGGATCGCAAAGTCTGGATGAGAGGTGGGGCTAGCGCAGGGCCATTGGACTCCAACAGCGGAGTCCGGGCTGCTCAGAAATATTGTCCTGTTATCCTCCTCTGTGTGCGCTGCCATAATGGTAATCTTTGCTGCTACCTGTGTGGCTGAATCCTGGTACTCCCTTTCGCTGCTCAGGTACCGCACCCCGTCTCGCCATGGGCCGTGGGCCTGCTCTTTGAGAGGGCTGCGGGCCGGCCCCTCTCGCTTTGTTTGCGCGCCAGAATGATTTAGCGGCGCCTTCTTTCTCTTGCTGCTCTCGGCATAAATGGGCTCACCGTGGGCAGGCTGCATGTGAGGGGCACGGTGGGGTGCCAGGACGGTGCGCCGAGGGTCGCTCGAGTTTTCCCCGGGGTCACGCCATGCCACCTGGCTCTCTGGACACGGCGCGTCGGGTGGGACAGGACTCTCTCTACAATAGTCTGTGATCGAACAGTACTCCCCGCTCTCGCTCTCAGAGCCTGGAGAACAGCAGTTGTCACTGCTCTCCGAGGACAGCGTTGCTGTGCCTTCTCTTTGCCGAAAGGCCGGACACCCAGTAGAGTCCGGGGTGGAATCAGTGCTTCGGTCAGCAAAGATGGAGGGTTGGTGGCAGAACCCTCTCTGTGGACAGGCAAACTTCTCCTTGTTACGAAGCATAGCTCTGTCCTCCCATCCACCCATCTCGCCCTCCAACACCAAACTGTTGAAGGGGATATTTTTTTCCCCTCTGCTTTCCAGGCCGGGCAGGCCCCCCCTGGAGCAGCCTTGGAGATACTGAGGAGCACAATCATTCGGTGTATCATGAATGAAGGGCTTTCGCCCAGCACTGGTGCTGAAACGGTCCAGGCATGTCCTTTGTGCTTCTCCTGGCTTCACAATGAGGTGGTTTTCAGAGGCCATTCTCCAGCTGACCTACGTGGGCCAACGATAAAAACACATGTTCAGGACGTGCATTAAAAGAAAGAAAAAGGCAAATGCTGTTTTGTTGCCGACTCCCCTCAGGTGTGTGGTTAGTTCTGCTCTGCACCTGTGTACTCACCACACTGGTGATTACTGCAACCTTGTCTGCTGAAGCTACACTTGTCCTACTTTCTGCACCCTTTGCAGTCCTTGCATTATTAATTATGTCAATATAGTGAATAAGGTATCCCCTTTCCTTCCTAGTCAAGACAGGGAATAACATTTTCAACCTGTCGTACTGGATGTGTGTATTCTATTAGAGCAATCAACATAGAATTAAAGAGGCGTAGATTACAAAGAGTATATCTTCCATGTGGCATTATTTCCCCTTTCCTTTTTATAAACCAGCTTTGCAGCTGTACATCTTACAGACTGGAACCCTCTTAAAATGAAGGGTTCCCCACGGGGAAAACACTTCATTGTATGTGGAATTTCCACTGTAACAGGAGAGGGCCTACTTGGCAAAAGATCTCTTTTTCCATCTGGTTTCTTCCTGCCCTTGCCAGAGGCACTAGTAGCTACAGTAGAACCTCAGAGTTACGAACACCAGAGTTACAAACCGACCGGTCAACCACATACCTCATTTGGACCCAGAAGAACGCAAGCAGGCAGCAGCAGCAACAAACAAACAAAGAAGTAAATACAGTACAGTGCTGTGTTAAATGTGAACTACTAAAAAAATAAAGGGAAAGTTATAAAAGATATCACAAAGTTAGGGAACTATTTCTGTTTGTTTCATTTAAGGTGGTTAAAAACTGCATTTTACTTCTGCATAGTAAAGTTTCAAAGCTGTATTAAGTCCATGTTCAGTTGTAAACTTTTAAAAGAACCACCATAACATTTTGTTCAGAGTTCCGAACGACCTCCATTCCCAAAGTGTTCGTAACTCTGAGGTTCTCCTGTACGTATCTGGGGGCATGCCCACCGCATTCGGGAAGACCTTATCTTTACTCCCATTGGAGAGCAGCTGTAGCAAGACCTGAGAATCAAGGATTCTTCCTTGCCACCTCCCTCCCCCATGAGGTAGTGATAAATCTTCTTGTCCTCTGTTCAATAAGGGAAGAGAGGTGAGAATCCCATGGAATGAAGAGTGCAATCCATGCCTGTTAAATGCTAAATTGTCGCATTCCTAGGGATTTGACATGGTAGAATCCGCTTATAAGGAACTGACGCTTCACCATTGGCCAACTTCTGCCGTCACTAACAGGAGGAAAACCAGTGTAACTCCATTGGCTTCAATGAAGTTTAAGCTGCGTTTACCTGAATGAGAATTTGGCCCTAAAAAGAAGCGAAGTGGAGTACTGAAACTCGAACTGGAGCACTTTTATTCCACTCACTCTAAAACGGTTCCCTATAGCCGAGTCTATTATTAGCAGCCCCCACTGTAGGTGTGGAGAAGGGCATACATCAGGAAATCCTCTGGCTTTCTGCCTGGGTGGGAGCAGTCTTTGTATCAAAGAAAGGGCTGGCTGGTGCAGGATGAATTCAACACAGCTATAATGATCAGCCCCCAGAGGAAGACCTTGTAATGCAGCTGTATCCCTGACACACCTCCTCTGCTCACTGGTTAGTCAGTGGGGGTGAGCACGTAGGCAGGGATTTCAAGGATATCAGAGAAGCAAGTAGCATCGGGCAAAGATAAAACACACAGTATTCAAGCTATTAAGCAAGTATTTATCTGGCATAGCTAGAAAGGCTGTGAATCAAAACTCCAGAGCTGAACCGCTGAGCTCAACTCTGCTGCTTGGTCCCATTTCTGGATGTAAGCATAGCTTAATACACCGGTCTCCCTTCAGCCATCGGATTTAGGAAGATATTAAGGGGCACTGAATGGTTCAGGGGATTTACAATGGAACACAGAAACACTCACTAGGCTGCCAGGTTATAAGCCCACTCTGACAGTGAACCATTAACAGCTGATGGTGGTTGGATGGTCTGTGTGAAATAAGTTGTTCAGTTACTAGTGAGCAGGTATCTACACCAGAGCAATGGCTACATTTGGCAAACTTGCTCTCAGTCTCAGCAGAGAGGCCAAGGACTACCTGGGCATGAAGATCTTCTCACCACTACGGGTGGTCCCTCCCAGTCAGGAACGAGGGAGGCAAGCAGGCCCTGTTTGCCCTATGCAGCATATAAATAGAGAATTTCAGTCCTCAGGTTGTCAAGCAGAAAATTTTCACCAGGAAAAAAAAACTATTAAAAACGTAACAAGATACTGAGCGACTAACATTATTTTAAAGTATCAGATTTATACATGATTCTTCAAGAACTGTTTGTGATCTTGGTCAGTATCATCTAATTTACACAAGGTCCCACTAGATTTAACGAGTAGTGTCGCAGGAAGCCAAGCATTTTGCATCGGAAACACAAACCTCTGGTGTCGAGGGGTTTAAAACCCAGCGGAAAGCAGATGAGGCAGAAAAGATAGATCTTGGCTTACACCCCCCCAGAAATACAAAGTAATGGAGGCAGACGCACAGTAGTCTTGTCATGGCAAATATCCTTATTGTGCCCCACCAAAAGCAAATATTATAACGGGCGCAGCACTGTACAATACCACACCTCTTATTAATCATTACCTGCGAGATCTCTGCATTCATATTCACATCCGCCCAGACGTCAGAAACATCTGGGTTGATCATTGTTGGCTTCACTGCAATCGTTGGCTTCGAGTAAGGTGCGGCAATCACACACTCATCCTCCAGAGGCGTATCCTCAGCTTTGGCTCGAATTCCATTCAGGGTGCGTGAGGGCAAGCTGCTAGCTTCCAGCTCCAGGGATGCCTGCAGCCTGTGGGAACGTTTGGGGTAGAAACAGTTTTTGCAGGAGCCAGGCTTCCAAATGTGCTCCACAAAGTTACTGCACACAGACATTTTCAAGTCCTCCTGGTTCAGACAGATGGCCCTCTGCATCTTGTGTACTGAGCGCCGCTGTTCATTTTGCATTCACCCTTTGAAGATGGTCTTAAAGATTTAGACTGTCCTGCAGCTGAACTACCTGGAAAGGCAGAACATTTTAGACATGACAATTGGAAGATTTTCATTTAAATGGGGGGGAGGTTATAATTACACTTACTCTACTTTCACTACAAAGGTTCACTATTTCCAAGGCTTCTTTCACTGTTTAGGTAAAGGCTGTACAATCACCTAAAAAGCCTCAACTTCTACCCATAACTCTACAAGGACGGAGCGTACATCAAACAAGCAACATTCCTTCGGGAATTAATTCATTGTTTACCAAGCACATGTAACCAGACTCATGCTGGGTCTAGACCAAGGGTAAGGGCAACTGATACAGAGGGTGTGTCTTGTAAATATCCATTCATGGTTGTGAAAGCGGGATTGGGGGGAGGAATTCCCTTTAAAAACAAAATTACTGCTGGAAGAAACAGGACCAGTGAAGCAAAGACTAGAGCTCAGAGTTCTGTAACCCAGTGCTTTGGCAACCACCACATCCCCCTGAAATTTAACAGTAATTGCACCCTAAATCAGGATTATATGGGAAAGTAATAGAAACCATTTCCAAGAAAAGGGTGACACAGAAAGAAAGGCTGTTCGTCTGTGCTGGATCTGATCGGAGAGAAAAATCTGTGTTAACTGAAACTATTATTTGTAACTGCAGGTAACTGAAATAGCCTATTGTCTGCACGGTTGAAATGGAACACACAGATTAACCACTCTCTGCTCCTGGATTACTTGCAGCCGAGGAATCCAGTCCCTCTTTCCTCTCCAGTAATGGAAAGAAAAAATCCCCCAGGAACCGTTTTTCTATTTTGGGTCATTCTCCTTTCTTTACTGCCTAGTTTAACCAAATTCTCACAACAGCTACCTGAAATTAACCCCTTAGGGAAATCTTTAGGGACTGGAGTCCCAGAAAGCAGGGACAATTTAGCTGACCCCAGGAAAACCCTGGGGTTGCTGAGAAGGGAAGATGTGCAGATAAAACATGTCTCTCAATGAAAATCCTTCCATACCGCGTTCTCCCTTAGCCCTTTTATTCCTAAAACTTTCCTTTGGTCAACAGATGCTAATGTAAAGCAACATGAAGCAACTCCTTTCCCTAGGAACTCTCATTAGTTTGGGGGCATTCCAAGAATCAGGGCTCTAGGGAGCGAGAGAGAAATTCTGGGGTTTGAACCAAAGTCATTCCCCAATCCTCTGGATAGCAGTACCCCCAGGCCTCAGTACTGAACTCTGAATAAGAGCTTTTGTATACATCAGGATAGGCAACCTATGGCACGCGTGCCAAAGGCGGCACGTGAGCTGATTTTCAGTGGCACTCACACTGCCTGGGTCCTGGCCACCGGTTCGGGGGGCTCTGCATTTTAATTTCATTTTAAATGGAACTTCTTAACATTTTAAAAACCTTATTTACTTTACATACAACAATAGTTTAGTTATATATTATAGACTTATAGAAAGAGACCTTCTAAACATGTTAAAATGTATTACTGGCACGCGAAACCTTAAATTAGAGTGAATAAATGAAGACTCGGCACATCACTTCTGAAAGGCTGCCGACCCCTGGTATACATTGTCCTCTGTGTTACAGTGTATTAACCCATCACAACAGCTAGGCGTTATCAACAAAATCCCCTAAAGCAAAGAGCACTAGCTTTACCAGACTTAGGCTGCAAATTGAGGCTCTAGTATCCTTTGGTGGCACTACAAAGACATCATATTCTAGGTCTCAACCACACAAAAACATTAAAATGAAATGTTGTAGGCGCATATCGACATGGCCCTCCTGAGTGCTGAAGGAATCATCAGTCACGTGCAAGCCTTAGGAGACTTGGCAGCTCCTGGGTTGTTTGGTTGAAAACCGATCCTTTTTACACTGACAAGACTCCCTAATAATCGGTTTGCATCCTGAAGTCTCTCTCTGCAAGGAAAAGGGGCTAAAGATTGAGGAGTTTTTTAAATAAAAGCTCAGCAGTCAATTGATGCATTATACTAAGCTCAGAAGAGTCAACAATTTTTAGCTGTGGTCCAAATTTAAAAGTTCGCTTTTGAAATTAGACTTTGATCAACTAAACTTTGGTGCTCTGCACTAGTTCTCAGAGAGAGAGCAAGTCCAACAAACTATGTTCTCTTTCTCTGCTGTAAAGTGGCAACAACATTTCGAATGTTAGGATATTATAACTCAGCAACCTCTTGTCTGATCTACTTCATTTGTTTTTAAAAAAGCCTACCTCAGCTCCAGGCCTAAGTTTACCAATTTTAAGTCAAATGTTACTTTTTGTGGATTCCAGAAGGAGGCAAAATATGGTATTAATGGAAATTCAATGGCAACATTAACTATGGGGTGAATGCCAGAGCGCCACAATTCAGTATAAGTAACACATTACTGTAGCCTACACATTTTTTAAAATAATATATTCCTGCTTTATTTTCCCTTCAGATTTTTCAAACTGCTTTTGATTTATAATGCAGCAGTTAACTGCTTTAGAACTTTGAACGTCAGTACAGTCGGAGGGCAGAATTTCCCTTTTATACCAGTAGTGGGATCAAAAAGTAGGCAAAAGGATTATAATGGGAAACATGTTTAATACCATGACAAAAATTGCTAAATTTGCCAAACAAGGCCTATTGTGTCATGTGACACTTAACTTAAAGACAAACTGTTACCACCATACAAATAATTGGAGGGGAGGGCAGTAACAGTGAAATTAACTTAAATCCACATCAAAGTAGCTAGAAATTGCTTCTTTTCTAATTTTCATTTTAATGTTATTTAATTAAAATTCATTAATAACCGCACTAAAGAATAGACTAAGCTGAGGGATCTCTACCTTTTTTCACCTGATACACAAACCATCCACCTTTGTTCCTCTATATCCCCAAACCCTTTGCAGTGGGTTAGGCAAAAAGAAATTCTGCAATAGATGATAATTTGTTAATTTTTTAGCTCATTGTGTCACATATGGTCAAAGATATCATTTAAGTGACTGGTGCACCTTTTATAATTTCACATTTGAAAATACAAGTGTACATCCTTCTCAGAAATTTAATTAACTGCACCTTCTGCAGCATTAAATGCTCAAAAGGTAAAGCTATTTGCATCCATAAAGTTATCTGTGGAGCCAAAAGGACTAGAATGGAAGATCACATTCTGATTTTGTTCGTTTGTGTGAAAACAAGCTTCCTGAATGGCTGCAGGTTTGTAACATCAACATTGAGAACAACTATATACAACCACACTGCAGTAATTAAATTGTTAGCAAAACTTTACCTTGTATCTACATTATGTAGTATATAATGACTATTTTTTAAAATCAACGGAAATTTACACTGTAAATTTTGATACTATCACAGGTCCAGAAGAGCAAAGATGGGAGTAATGGAAGTATCCCAATCATGCAGATTCTGCAAAAGGGTGACACCGGTCACAGACTTTGCTGTACTCCTTTTTCTCCCCATGCAAAATCCACCTTATTCAACAGGAATCTCGCTATGAAAATTTGTTCATACCAGTTCCGCTGGTGACAAATCAAGTCACACCGAGCTGTGAAGCCAATACAATGTTAGAGAATTTCCACAAATATAGATTGGCAATGTAATTTTAAATGTATACTTCTACCGTAAAATCCACAAAAATTCCCAATACTGCAAAATACAGGAAATGAAATTCAAGCGACAGGTTGAATCTTGCTAAACCCAATGTTCCTGGAATCACTCAGTTCAAAGAATCAGAATTTTCAGTGACATAAAAAGCCATTAAAAGACATCCCATGCTTCTGGGTGATAGAAAATAGAGGATAGCTGGTTGTGAAGTATGTTAAACTAATGCCAAGGTGATAAGGGTCTGACTTCAGGCACCGCATAACTAAGGACATTTTAACTCAGCCTAGCCACGTTTAGATATTTCGGAGGTAAGAAGCACATGTAGGCGAAGAGGAAGTGGCAACCTTACACTGGCTAAATCAAGTCAGGGAGTTAAGAGTCGGATCACGATTTTAAGACTCTTTGACACATACTGGAATCCAATCAGTGGCAGGAATGCACTTGGAAACCAAGCTCAGTTTAAACAAACGGAGACCACATTTGTTTCACGGTTTCCAATTACACTAAAGTGCTCTGGCCTTCGACAACTTGATGCAAAACTCCCGGTCTCCGTTTGCAAAGAGTTTGCCTTTGCAAACACGTCGTTGGGTGTGTTTTCAAGCGGGTTGGGAACGCCGGGGGCTGGCCAGCTCGTCCCAGCCAGACCTTCGGGCTGGGCTTTCCGGTGGCTTTGTGGGAGCCATGTGCTGGAGGAGACTTACCTGCGCCAAGGGGAACCTTCGCAATACGGTCACTGACTTGCAAGGCAGGGCCGGATCTACCCCCGGGAACCTGCGTGGAAATACAGGAGCGCTGCTGGAGTGAATGAAATCCCTTTGTGAGCCTAGGGCAGCCCAGGCTCTCCCCCGCGAGCCGGACAAACCCTGGGCTGGCTGCAGATCGGGGCCCGCCACTGGCGAGGAACTGCAGGAAAACCCCCGGGCAAGGGACCCGGGTGGCTGCTGAGTCCCGGGCAGACCAGGCACCAGCCAAGCCCGCGCCCCGGCTCTGCGGCACCAGCGCCCGGCCCCTACCCCGGGGCACACAAACCTCGCAGCCCGGCTCCGCGCAGCGCCCGCCCGCAGAGCGCCGCCGTGCGAGCCCGGGACAGCGGCACTGCGGGGCGGGGGCGGGGGCGGGGGCCGGGCTCCTCCTCCTGGCACAGCGCTGCCGGCCGGCGGGCGGGCACTGAGCCCCCTCCCAGCGGCACCCCCCGAGCCTCCCCTCTGGGCTCCCCAGCCCCCCATAACCCTCCCCTACAGCCTCCCCCAGCGGCACCCCCGAGCCCCAAATCCTCCCCCAGCCTCCATAACCCTCCCCCAGCGGCACCCCCCGAGCCCCAAATCCTCCCATAGCCCTCCTCTACAGCCTCCCCCAGCGGCACCCCCCCGAGCCTCCCCAGCCCCCCATAACCCTCCCCTACAGCCTCCCCCAGCGGCACCCCCCGAGACCCAAATCCTCCCCCAGCCCCCCATGACCCTCCCCTACAGCCTCCCCCAGCGGCACCCCCCGAGCCCCAAATCGTCCCCCAGCCTCCATAACCCTCCCCCAGCGGCACCCCCGAGCCCCAAATCCTCCCCCAGCCCCCCATAACCCTCCCCTACAGCCTCTCCCAGCGGCACCCCCCGAGCCCCAAATCCTCCCCCAGCCCCCCATAACCCTCCCCTACAGCCTCCCCCAGCGGCACCCCCCGAGCCCCAAATCGTCCCCCAGCCTCCATAACCCACCCCCAGCGGCACCCCCCGAGCCCCAAATCCTCCCCCAGCCCCCCATAACCCTCCCCTACAGCCTCCCCCAGCGGCACCCCCCGAGCCCCAAATCCTCCCCCAGCACCCCATAACCCTCCCCTACAGCCTCCCCCAGTGGCACCCCCCGAGCCCCAAATCCTCCTCCAGTCCCTCATAACCCTCCCCTACAGCCTCTCCCAGCGGCACCCCCGAGCCCCAAATCCTCCCCCAGCCCCCCATAACCCTCCCCTACAGCCTCCCCTAGCAGCATCCCCACAGCCCCATCCCCAAATCCTCTCACAGCAGCACCCCCATGGCCCTGACCCAGAACCTCCCCAGGCCCCCACAGCCCTCCCCTACAGCATCCCCCAGCAGCACCCCCCATCCCCAATGGCCTCCCCTAGCACTCCTCCAACCCCTCCCCCAAGCACCCCCAATCTTCCCCCAGCCCCCCCATGGCCCTTCCCTAGCAGCATCCCACAACTACCTTCCTCAGCACCCCCACAGCCCTCCCTTAGAGCCTCTTACAGCAATTTAGTACATTATTCATTAAATACATCATTTAATAAAAATAAAATGTAAAGACAAATGCAAAGTACTACACTGAGGAAGTTAAAAATCAAATCACAACTACAAACTGGGGAATAATTAGCAAGTCAGTAGTAGTGCTGAAAAGGAGGATTCCCGGGTTATAGTGGATCACAAATTGAATTTGAGTCAACAATGGGGAAAAAAAGGCTAATATCGTTCTGGGGTGTATTGATAGGAGTGTTATACGTAAGACACGGGCAGTAATTGTCTAAAGTGGTGAGGCCTCCACTGGAGAGCAGTGTCCCATTGTAGCTACCACCTTTTAGGCCAGATATGGACAAATCAGGGAGACTGCAGAGGAGAGCAGCAAAAATGAGCAAAGGTTTAGAAAACCTGACCTCTGAGGAAAGGTTAAAAAAACTGGGCATGTTTTGTCTTGAGAACATAAGACTGAAGGGGGACCTGATAATAATCTTCCAATATGTTAGGGGCTGTTATAAAGAGGACTGTGATCAATTATTCTGCATGTCCAGTGAAGGTAGGTCAAGAAATAATGGGCTTAATTTGTAGCAAGGGAGATTTAGATTAGATATTAGGAAAAACATATAATGATAAGGGTAGTTAAGCTCTGGAACAGGCTTCCAAGGGAGGTTGTGGAATCCCATCATTGGAGGTTTTTAAGAACAGGTTGGACCAAGACCTGTCAGGGATGATCTTGGCCCTGCCTTGGTGCAGGAGGCTGGACTAAATGAGCTCTCAAGGGCCCTATGACTCTGTTCTGTGATTCTATGAAAGCTGCTGATACCCCCCCCCCCGTAAAATATAAACATATAATAATGATAAAATGAGATTATAGCACCTCTGGTAACCCTGTCAGGTTCTCGTCTGATGCGTCGTTTTCCTGAGTGCTGAATGAACAGTCTATCATGGGACCTAAAGCAATCCCAGAGACACTTTGTGTATGAAAACTCCAATATTCCGAGCACTTCACTTTTTACAAAAGGAGAGTTGGTCACAAACTCTTTTTAGAGTGTCAGATATAACAAAGCTGAAAAATTAATGAGTTCCCAGCTGGCCAGGTTGGAGAATTAGAAAGCACTGATGAAGATCAGTTTCAAGGATGTTTGTTATCAGGTATTCTAACTCCCCATCTCCCCCCTGAAATATAAATCTATTACTAGTTAAACCAACTGTCCTATTAGCCCCCAAATGTGCAGGTTGGAACTCCCTGATTTCCAGTGCTTTTAGATGGTGAAGGTGATTTTTACAGTCCATCTTTTGCATTACAAAACTGAACCCCTGACAGAAAGTAGCATTAAAATGGCTGTCTCCATCCCAAGAGTCTCAACCTCTGAATGGAGATTCGGAGAGCGTGACAGATACTTAAATCTCTCTTAAAATTCCTTTTTAAATGCTCTCTATACATTCTTATTTAGCAAATCCAGGATTTATTTACCTGTCAATGGTCAGTGGAGGGTGCCGAACACCACACAGCCATGGGCCTTAATGTAGTACAGCTCGACATGGGGAAAAAGCTCTGGCTGACCCTACACAGTGGCACTGGTCCATGCATCTGTGCTGTGTCTTCCCATGTCAGCTGAGAGCGTTGGGGTGAAAGCTCACTGGTGGGGCCGGTGCTAAGACGCAGTTTGTCTGAGCCACATCCCAGTCATAAAAATGTTATTGCGATTAAGTCAGAGGTAACAAAGTAGTGAAAGAACCTCCACCCACCAGCCTTATATAATAAGTGAGTAAATAACGGTAGCAGAATAATTAAGGATCTAAAAACATGTCAGGCAATTTATCATATGGGACTAGTTCCTTCGACGTCAATGGGCTTTGGATCAGACCCCTGGAGTGCTGTACGTTGACTGACAATTAAGGTCCCCTTTCACCTAAAATCATCATGTGGGCAGTCACCCCAGTTCTCCGTTCATTCCTATTACATGCAAGTGGATCGTCACCATACCTGCAGAGCTCTCATCCTATCGCTTTCCCCCTCTCCTACAGGCTGGCTGCAGGAGCTGCACCCCAAGGACCAATAAGCAGCCCTCATGACTTCTCTCCAAGGCAGACAGGCCAGACCCGCCCAAATCTCACACACTTCCCCTCTCCCTGATTCCCAAGGGATTAGAACCTTGCTAACAAACTCCAAATTTCTGGGCTGAGATTACTAAAATAAGACCTAAAACGGGAAATCTTCAATGGGTCTCTGATTCATCCCCCAACAAAGTTAACTCCCTATTAACATCTGCGGGCTCAAAGCATCAGCACTGTTGTTATCGATGCTTCGTATTTATGTAGCACGTCCACGTAGCGAGTCACCAGGAGAGTTGGGATTAGAAACCAAAGCTCCTAACTGCCAGACCCACATCCGGTCCATCAGACCATGCTGCTTCTCAAACAGCGTTAACAAATTTGTCCCTGAAAATCCAGATTTCCCTCTATATCTGGCATTGGTTTAGTTTGCTTTGTGCACTGCTGCAACCTGTCCTTCACAGGACCTGGGCAGCATTACCGTTCAAAGAGTTGTGAGACTTCAGTTAAAACTTGGAGCTGGCTTGATACAGCAACACTAGGAACCCTGTTAGTTTAGATGAACTGAAGAGAAGAAGTAACAGCACTGATGGCATAGTGAGTCATCTTACCAGTAACAAAGCCACTGCTTAATCCTTTGTCCAGATGACAATCCTATGAATTCCCATCTCTGCACAGAGTGTTGAGAATGAAGAAGTCGGTCAGTGACCAATGCAGCAATTTCTTGGCCCGGGGGGACAGTATCCAAGAGGGACCTCTGCTCTGCTTGCTTAAGAAACTCTAGGATAATAGCTCCTTTGACTGGGTGTCCAGATTTTGCTTGAGGTGGTGGCTGCGGGGGAGGGCACTAAACCACATACGATGGAGCTGACTAACAAGGGGTCTTTGTCAGCTGCTGGACACCTGCAGCTGTTTCGGCATGCCTCTCCCAGGAGGGGTGGTTTTGTTGGAGAATAGTCTACAAAAGATCGAGCAAATTGAGCATAAAAGAAAAGCTTTTACTGATTAAGTCACTGAATCTCCTTAAAATAAAGCTGTGTCATCTAATATGCTCCCTAGGGCCATGTGGTAACTCCTAAAACGCCGGAGAGGCCAGCCAGGTCATCCTAGCTCAGCTGTCATTGGTAGATATCCTCTTGGAAAGGAATTTGCTGTTTTTAAACCCTGGTCATTTTTGTTTATTTTTAACCGGCATTCTCTTCCAGTACATAACTGGCAAATAGTTACTCGCCATGACAGGCAGCCACCCTTGACTGAATGCTACCAAGGAACAGGTGCCCAGAATGAAACGTGGCTTTTAAAATCACTGCACAGTGCTGCTCTTGTCTGCCGGTCGATGACAAAAGCGACAATACTATTGTAACACAGAAACAGCCAGGCACCGTCCTCAGAAGCACCCACTCAGCATGTATTGTTCTCTTGTTGTCATGTTGATTTCAAGTGGTTATAATGCCTTCGAAAACGGCCGGGAGGATGGCAATGGAGACTGAGTCACTCAGCAGTGTACTGACGGCAATGCACTCAGCCGAGGCGATACTCAAAATGTCATCACTTGCGTGGCCTGATGTTCAGAGGTGTGGAGCACCCACAGCTCCCGCTGAAAATCAAAGGGAGCTGCTGTGTGCTCAGCACTTCTGATCCATATTTAGATTTATCAGTAGATTGATTTGTGTGCCACTGCAAGGCACCTGCTTTGGGAAATGTTGGCCTGTTTCTGTAGACATATTGTTACAGTTATCGGCATCTAGATATACTGTACTCTGCTGAGCCGCACATTGGAGACAGACAGATTAGATTCAGCTAGGCAAGCCATCAAATCACAAGCCACAGATACCTAGCACGTTCTGAGAGCTGATCGGCCCATTGTTGTGTCTTTTGCTCTGTATAAAACCAAGATAACATGAGGAACCACACGGGCACAGTGAGGAGGGCGGAGGGCAAATAACCATGTTTATTAAAAATATACAACGTGCAAGGCCTAGTTACATACTGCTGCTCCACCTGGCTTCTAAAACGGAGGGCATGTCCACAATGCAATTAGGGTGTGTGACATTCCCCAGGATACTATCTAGACAGAGGGACAACTGTGTCCCCTCAATTCTCCAACCTGAGGTGCCTTTTACACTGCTTCGCTGCGAGAACTACCACTCCTGGTCTGCCCACACAGCCTCCAGCATGCAAATCACTCCCAGCTATACTGTATGAGTGCTTGAGCCACCCAGCCATGAACAACACCAGCAAATTCCCAGTCTTCCCCCCAGAAATGTGTGTCTTGTATTACCCAGCACCCTCTGGGACAACGCAAGCTCATAGAAAGTCTGTCATTTTATTAATAGGAAATGATACGCACAAATCTTGTTATCTCAAATGGAGTTCCCCAAATACTTCAATCCAATCAAACTGGTTTAAATAAAACAAGGTTATTAACTACAGAAAGATAGATTTTAAGTGATTACAAGTAATGAGGCATAAAAGTCAGAATTGGTTACAAAGAAATAAAAAGATAAAATGCAACTAACGCCTAACTTAACAAGCTAAGTGATTTCAAAGCAAAAGTCTCTCTCACTACATGTTCTAGAAGTCTGACTGGCTGAATTCCATCTGCCAAGATGCCTTCCCAGTCCAAAGATGCTTCCTTTGTCCTTCAAGTGTGGTTGATGCCCTAAGTAGAGATGAAGGGAGAAATATTTTGGGGCATCTGTTGCCCTTTCTTATAGCTCTCTTTTTCTTTGAAAATCATCTCCAACTGAGGCTCAGGAGACAGCAAGTCTGTGGGGATGGGAACCTTCAGCTGTTTCTTTGCCAAAATGTAGATTTCTCCGTCACACCCTTTTTCCTGTCAAAGAATGGCCACTTAACCAGGTGATAGACCATTTGATTTTGTTGACATCTGGCTGAGGCATCAGTTTGCCTTTTGTCTCGAAGGAACTCGTTTGTGGCTGCTATTCTAATCTTGGAACATGTCTGAGTAATGTTATACAGTAGAATCTTATCACGTTACATACAATGTTGCCAAACATATTTTACCAGGACAATAATGATCAGCAAACTATGAATTTTCAAATAACTCCTCACAAGGAATACTTTGCACAAAATGTATCACAGACTTGGAAAAAGGGATGAACATAGGGGTACAGACTATCATCATGTGTGATTGCAGCAGTAGTTTTAATCTAACCAGCACCAATAGCAGTGAAGCCACTCCAGCACAGACTTCAACACAAGCTTTCCCTGGGACCCTGGTACATACTTGAGCAGCTAGCCCGTGCTGAAGTCCATGCTGCTGCGGCCTCACTGCTGTTGATACCTGAGCTAGCAAGACTAAAGCTACCTTGGGTATGTCTACACATGCTGCAATCACACTTCCAGAAGCAGTGAACGCATACCAATGCAACACAGGGAGCACCACCAGAGGCGCTCACAAACTATTTAAAGCAGTTGTTTTCAACCTTTTTTCATGTGTGGACTCCTAAAAAGTTTTGAATGGTGGTGCAGACCCCTTTGGAAATTTTAGATGTGGTCAGCGGACCCCCACTGATTTAAATAGTTTGTAAGCCCTCATATGGCGGCTTTTCATGGGCATGGGATGGGTGGTCACCAGCAGGAACTGGATGGAGCCCACTCATCTAATGCCCACGAAAAGCCATCATATGGCAATCTATTTCTGGTCACTCCTGATGTAGGAGAGCTTCATCATACTGGTGACACAGAAGTGTATTGAACCTATGCCCCAGCTTGGCATTAGGGGACACCGTATTGCTGGGGTAATCGTCTTTCAACTATTATCCTGACCACCTGTGGTACTTTCTGCAAGAGATGGCTCTGAACCCAGGCATCCTGGCTGGTTCTAAATCCCCCTGGGCAAAGGTACCTCCTTTACTTCCTGCTCAAAGCTGTGTGGAGTGTGGCAGAGCATTGCTACTTTACACTCGAAAGGTGGCTGCATTTCAGCGATGGAGGAAGTGAAGTGACAGGCCCCGATTGTGATCTCAAAGTGTAGCTCCATCTACATCCATGGCGTTACTGCAGATTTATGCCACGAGGCGAGGGCAGAACCAGTCCCACAGTTGTGTATGAGTTATAGTTTGGAAAGTGCTTTGCAATCCTCTGATGAAGGTATTGTATGAATGTTAGACAATCATATTGTTTGTTATGAACAAAGAATAAATGTGGAGCCATGCTGAAGAAACCTTGCACACAAAATGGTCTTGTTGAAGGATTTTTCACACACCCCGTAACAGGACGTCTGACTACCTGGGTGGTGCTGTCTGCAAGCAACAATGATCCCTTTATCTGAGCCAGATCAGAACCACTCCGTCAGCAGCCCTTCTCCATTAAAAAAAAAAGAAAAAAAACCCTCTCTGTGGTCAGCAGTTTCCTTATCTACCTATCTTTCCATATTACTAGACAATGTGGTTGTGTTTCTATATGGTAATGGTACAATCATCTGAACGGTCGCACTTTTAAAATTCTAATGTGAAAAAGGTTCATTGCCCCGAATTACTTACCCAGTCAATGAATAATAGGGACGTTGTGGAGGCTAACAACCCCCACCAGAATAACTGCGATTTACTGGAATTAGGGGCGGGCGGGGGAATCCCCCGCACAGAACAGCGGCGACTCTATTTCCCAGAGTTCAAAGGGAATAATAAAAAAGGCCTTTCAATCCCTCGACTTATAGTGACCATGTGTCAGCACGGAGATTTGATGGTGCCCTTTCCCCTCTTCGCATAATGCCCTCTTGTGTACAGAAATACAAATTGCATTCATATGAAGTGGGATAAAACAGTAATGATCAGGAGAATTGGTTGAGGAACAGGATGACCAAGATATTTGGGACAAGCTCTGGCACTTCCTCACATCAGCACAATGGTGGTTTTCTTTTCCTAAGCATGTGGGGAGACAAGCTCTAACACAGTATGATTTTACAGCTACCATTTGATATATAGACTAGCGTCATACATATACCCCCCCAAGTGACCCCCACACACAGCTATCTGTGCGCTCACGCGTGCGCACACACACGGAGTTGGAAAAGCCTTGTAATGAGAATTGCTGACCTTCCTGCTGGCAACGGACAACGCTAATTTGACACATTTGCTTGAGGAACATTCCCCCCTCACTGCGTGCCAAGGGAACAGACTCCAGACCGTTTCCCTCCTGTGGTCACATCCCTTGGGGAATGACCGGCTCCCTGTCCAGACATGGGAGCCAGGAAACACACAAATATCTGACCGAATTGGCTGCTGTGCGCAAGTTTGGGGGGAGAGGCACAGAGATACTGCCTAACTCGGTCCTCTGTGGGGGTTTGTGGCTCTGCAGACACAGGGAGGTTTGTTCGGCGGGGGAATGGCCGTACTCCATGGCACCATCCACAAAGGACATTTGCCAGCGTTGTACAGTTTAAGACCAGAAGGAATCACCAGCTATCTAGTCTGAGCCCCTGTACACCACAGGCCATGAACACCACCAGCAACCCGCACACTAAACCCAACAACGGAAATGAGACCGAAACATTACAGCCCACAGGACATTGGACTGTGGCGTGCCACAGGCAGAGAACAGGAGGGAGTGACCGGTGCCTATGGCCTCCACCAAGGGCAGAGAAACGATTAAAGTGAGAGATACATGGATAACCCTGGCCAGTCACCTGCACGCTGCAGAGGAAAGTGAAACCCCCCCCAAGGTCACTGCCAATCTGACCTGGGGGGAAATTCCTTCCCCACCCCACACATGGCGATCATGAGCATGTGAGCTAGAAGTGCCAGCCAAGTACCTGAGAGAGAGAGGATGCTTGGTGCCACCTCAGAGCTTCCCACCCCATACACCCATCCAGTGTCCTGTCTCCAGTCGTGGCTATCCCTGATACTTAAGAGGAAGGAGGCCAAAAAAACAAAAAGACACCAGAATACATTTGACACCAGAAGACACCCTGGCCCCTGCAGGTGACTGGCTGAAGTACTGACACATGAGATTTAGGAACATAAGAGAACCAGAGAGGATCCTCAGGGATGCCAAGCCCCATCCCCCACCATCACAAGCAACCCCAGAAGACAATGCCCTCAGAAATTTGTCCAGCTTGTTCTTAAAACTAATCAAATTATTTGCCCTCTACAACTCCTGCTGGGAGGCTGTTCCACAACCTCACCCCTCTGACAGTTAGAAACCGTTTTCTAACTGCCAGCCGGAGTTTGTTCATGGCCAGTCGATATCCATTTGTTCTTGTGCCAACACTGTCCTTCAGCTTAAATAGCTCTTCACCTCCCTGGTGTTTATCCCAATGTATTTATAGAGAGAAATAGCCTTTGTTTTGCTCTTCGAGTCTCCTCCGTAAGACAGGCCTCCCTTCCCCCAATCATCCTAGTAGCTCTCCTCTGCACCCATTCCAGTCTGAATTCATCTTTCTTAAACACGGGAGACCAGCATTGTACCCATATTCCAAATGAGGTCTTACCAGGCCCTTGTACAATTTCATCAATACTTTGCTCTCTCTACAGGACATGCCTCACCTGATACATCTTAGGTTCATATTTGCCTTCTTCACAGCTGCATCACAAAGGTGGCTCACAGTCATCCTGTGACCGACCCACACGCCCAGGTCTCTCTCCTCCGCTGTCACTTCCAACTGATGAGACCCCAGCTTGTAGCAGAAATTCTTGTTATTGGACCCTATGTGCATAACCTTATACTTTGTACTATTGAATTTCATCCTATTTCCATTACTCCAGGCTCCAAGGCCATCCAGATCTTCCTGTATAATGTTCCGATCCTCGTCTGTACTGATGGTACTTTGTATATCAGCAAATTTCATTCACACACTCTTACTTTTTGCATCAAGGTCATGAATGAAAATGTCAAATAGGATTGGTCCCAAGACTGACCCTTGAGGAACTCCGCTCCAGTCCAATCGTTCACCTGTCCTGTAAGATAGGAATGGCCCTGATGCAGTGGAAACCCCCAGGTGGGTATGGCCATACCTGATGGCAGAGGTCCCGATAGCCCAGCTCCTATGGGAACGGTTGGGGGGGTGAATCCTTCCTCTGATTCCCTCTTGCCCAGCTCCACTGGTTTATGGTGAGCGCTCAGGGAGCACTTCCTCCATCTCTCCAATAACCTCCTGAGGCCAGGCCTCTGCCTAGCTGCGGTGGGAAGGAGGGGCTGTTTCTGCAGAGAAGATGACTTGGGCCCTGTCATTAACACAGTGACCCTCTAACACCAGACAGCAAGTTGATGTCTCAAAGAGAAGCACTCAAAAGGCCGGAAATGCCAAAGTTCTGGGGCTCCACCCAGCCAAAATCTAACTCATTCCAAAATAAGGACAAGCAGCTCCAGGCCCCGCCTCCTCCTGCGTCCCACTTGCCAATCTTTGTTACTGACAGTCACACATTCCTTCTCTGTTGCTATGTGAAAGACCACTCGAACAACGGGGGAACTAGTGAGAGGGAACCGTCAGAGTGACTATAGGGTACATCAATGCACAAAACAAACTGACAAAACAGTGTGACGTATTGTTGCCCTCCAATCTCTCAGTAAATGTTCGCTGTTACCTACACCATTAGAAGATCATGTATTCTCAGAGCGTTTCAGAAGATCCCAGTCACATAGAAAGGGATTGAAAAAAAGAAAGATTAGAGAAAAACTGCTCCACCTCCTGATGTCAAAGTTTCGATTCCCTTGCGTATGTGCAGCTGAATTGCAAGTTAAATCTCTGGTGCCTCTTGGGCGTTTCCACGTAAACTTGATACTAGTTTGACATACCCAGGATGAGTCTCTCCCCTGCACTGCTACAAGCTTGGGGTGAACTGCGGTTCTCCAGGCAATCCAGCCTTATAGTGAAGAGATTTACCGTTGCATCTTAAAACATGCAAAAGACTTTCTCTTGCAAATCAGAGTCTGGGCTGAGTCCCAGGGCTCCTGGCAAAGGCAGAGTTTCTCTGGGCAGGATGAAGGTGACTGTTTTTCAAAACAACAAGAACTGGACCCCCAAGCACAAATATTTTACAATGTTGCCAACGCTAATAATTGTATTGCAAGAATCACAGTTTTCTCCTGAATCCATGTGATTACGTAAGACTCTCCGCTTTCATTTAAAAATACTGAAACTCATGAAAACCAGAAGGAAAGTCAAGGTGAGCTGAGTCCTACACTGATGGGAATGGATGAGTTTGTCCAGCTCTAAGTACAACTAATGCTGGGAAGAGCGCTGGGTCAGAATCCAAATGCTATCTGTTTAACCTGGACCCCAGCCTAGGAATCTCCTCAACCTGGATTTTGTCACAGCACTTTCTGGATCTGGCTGACTACAAACACCAAAGAACAGGCTTTCTCTGGGTGTCTTGGCATCGTCTACTCCTGCCAAATCTGATTCTGGTGAAGGTTCAAGTCAGCTCATTGATTTTCAGACCCATTTGAGTTCTGCCCAATGCACCACGATGCATTATGAATAGGTGTGGCACGGCACGCCTTCCTGCCGAAATCTGCCAACAGATGCCTGGCAGTGGAACAATGTCAGGACCCCTCAAGGGGTCGCGAGGTTATTACATGGGGGGGTCGCGAGGTGTCAGCCTCCACCCCAAACCCTGCTTTGCCTCCAGCATTTATAATGGTGTTAAGTATATAAAAAGTGTTTTTAATTTATAAGGGGGGGTCGCACTCAGAGGCTTGCAGTATGAAAGGGGTCACCAGTACAAAAGTTTGAGAACCACTGAGTTAGAGGTTCTCATGCAAACAGACTTTCTGTCTCCTCAACCCCAGTTGGAGATGATTTTCGAAGAGGAAAATAACTATAAGAAGTGAGAACAGAGGACACTCTCCCTTCATCTCTACTCACAGCATGGACAACACTTGAAGGACAAAGGAAGCATCATTAGACTGGAGAGACATCCCATCTGAAAGGAGGTCAGCCAGTGAGACTGATGAAGCTGGTGGTGGGAGAGTGTTTTTGCTTCGAAATCACTTAGCTTGTTAAATTATGTATTAGTTTGTGTTTTATCTTTTATTTCTTTGTAACCAATTCTGACTTGTATGCCTCATTACTTGTACTCACTTAAATCCATCTTCTGTAGTTAATAAACTTATTTTATCTAAATCAGTGTATGTTTGGATTGAAGTGTTTGGGAACCTCCATTTGGGATAATAAGATTTGCGCATATCACTTTCTATTATTGAAATGACAGACTTTCTATGAGCTTGT
Source organism: Chrysemys picta bellii (assembly GCF_011386835.1). NCBI lineage: Eukaryota > Metazoa > Chordata > Testudines > Emydidae > Chrysemys > Chrysemys picta. Next base: position 11,281,194 of record NC_088795.1, read on the forward strand.
ATTGTCCAAAAGGAGAGAGATGAGCAGTACAAGAAGACACACATTTCTGGGGACTGGGAATTCGCTGGTGTGGCTCTCTAATATAATTCAGAAGTGGCTGGCTATACCACTCATATAATACAGCTGGGAGTGATTTACATGCTAGAGGCTGTGTGTGGGCAGCCCAGGAGTGGTTGCTTTCATAGCGAAGCAGTGTAAAAGGCCACCCCAGGTTGGCGAACTGAGGGGACACAGCTGTTCGGCAGTCCAGATTGTACCCGGGGGAACGTCTCAGGGATGTCAGGGATAGCAGCCTTCAACTACCTGAAGGGGGGTTCCAAAGAGGATGGAGCTCGGCTGTTCTCAGTGGTGGCAGATGACAGAACAAGGAGCAATGGTCTCAAGTTGCAGTGGGGGAGGTCCAGGTTGGATATCAGGAAAAACTATTTCACTAGGAGGGTGGTGAAACACTGGAATGCGTTACCTAGGGAGGTGGTGGAGTCTCCTTCCTTGGAGGTTTTTAAGGCCCGGCTTGACAAAGCCCAGGCTGGGATGATTTAGCTGGGAATTGGTCCTGCTTTGAGCAGGGGGTTGGACTAGATGACCTCTTGAGGTCCCTTCCAACTCTGATATTCTATGATTCTATGATTCTATGTCCTCTTGGAAAACTCCAAGATTAAGGGGGCCATTTTCTAAAATTAAAAACCAAAACAACCAGGATGGCCCAATGATAGGAGAGAGGGGTTCTTAAGGACTGTGATGCAGGGACAGCTGTCATAGATTAACGGTAGAGTTATGGGTTGGGTTAAACTTCATTGAAGCTGGTGGCTGTAACACCTGCCCTTCATTCAGGGTAAGTGTAAAAAACAATTGAGCTCCTTTATGGAACCACGTCACTGAAACAATAAGAGCCACCACCCAAAGCACAGGCCGAGGGCAAGACGTGAGTGGAAGCTGAATCACATGCCCCAGGGGTTTCCCTAGGGACTAATGTAATAAACATCTGGGCTGGGGCATTGATCGGTGGAGCTGCGTGTGGGCCAGATGCGGTGAGAAACACCACAGAAATGGGGAGAAAAGGAGTGGAAAGACACGGCTACAGCCAGCACAAGCATTGTGAATGGGGCCCTGAGAAAAAGCCTGGAGAGAGAGAGAGCGCATTTTGGGCAGAGTGCTGGCTGGAAAGAGACTTGGAACTAGGAGCAAAGAAACTGTCTCCTGTGGTCTGACCTCTGTTGTCTTCAGGGAGCCAGGACTTTGTACATCCTTTATAAGCCAACAGATTGCATCAAAGAAATATCCGTCTCCATCATCAATTACTCCTCCTAACGGAACCAAACCACTAGATCCCACATCTTGGCTAATCATGAGGGCCAAAAAGGAGTAACTATTATAGCAAGGGGAGAGAGGTCAGCTTCTGTTGCCTTCCCAGGGTTCCTGGGGGCTCAGCGGCTACACTTTCATTAGGGTCTGGGTCGACACTCGAAGGCGTTGCCAGTCTAGCTACATCAGCTTTTGAGTGTAGACAAGGCCCTGTGGGCCCATGCGTTTGGTCCTCTGTCTAGCTGCATGTCGAAACGCACGCACACAGCAGCGCAGCTGTACAGGCGGAATGGCTCACGCTGGCTGAATGCAGAGAAGGAGGAGCACAGAACTGGGGCTCTGCTCTGTACACCTCGGATGCTGCATGGGTCTGTAGGGATAGCGCAGTGGTTTGAGCATTGGCCTGCTAAACTCAAGGTTGTAAGTTCAATCCTTGAGGGGGCCATTTAGCGATCTGGGGAAAAAATCTGTCTGGGGATTGGTCCTGCTTTGAGCAGGGGGTTGGACTAGATGACACCCTGATATTCTATGAACTACTCTGAAAGATTATTTCCCCCACCCGCAAGCCACCTCTCTTAGGTGAGTTGCCAGCCCGATAAGGGCTCTACAGCCGTCACGTCCTTCCAGCGCCCCACCCCAGCCATCTGCTCCCAGCCAGCTCTGCAAACTGGTGCTGGAGTTGTCAAATGCTCATGTCATGCCGTGAGACATGCAGCCTTGCCAAGGCCAACAGCATCAGGCAGAGCTCGGCCCACGTTTGGACGCCGGGAGTGAGCGTTCGGTGCACCCGGTAGCTCCTTTCACCGACTGCGGCCTCAGAGCGCCGCACACCGGCCAAGCAGGAGTCTCTCTAGCACCCAAAGGGGCTGTAAAGGAGGCTGTATGGGGTGAGCCAGGCCCAGCATTGTCAGGAATACAAAGATGGTGGGGGACAGAGTGGGGCAGGGCAAGGACAGGGGGAAACAGACACCGAGCGGAGGGCTAACACTGGACAAGGAATGCTATTAGGATCAGGGCAACAGTATCATGCCAAAGCAACTCTGGCCGCTCTCGCTGCGCCACGTAGGGTGACCAGACAGCAAGTGTGAAAAATCGGGACATGGGGTGGGGGGGTAATAGGAGCCTATATAAGAAAAAGCCTAAAAAATCGGGACTGTCCCTATAAAATCGGGACATCTGGTCACCCTAGCGCCACGCAGGGATTCTGGCTTGCCCCTTCCTTGCCCCAGCCGCCTGGCTTCCTGCTACGTGTTTAGGACTCAGATCCTCCTAGGCAGGGAGCCAAAAGTGAGACCCCCTCACCTCCACAGACGGGTTTGCACGTGAGGGTGCATCCCCGGAGACTCTAGGGCTACCCGTCCCAGCATTCAGTGCTGCAGCTCATCCCCCTCATTGTCCCCGCCAGTCAATGCAGCGCCGGCCGCCCCCCGTCACACAGAATCCCTCTGTTGCCTTGCTCCCCTTTGCATTCCTAGCACAACCCCGCCCCCGGCCTGCATCCTTCTCCCCCTCCCTCTCAGGCAAGCGGCATGCAAATATATGTAAATTTCACAGAGATCCATTCTAATTCTATTCACATTCAAAACCCGACTCGTTTTCTCTTTGTTAGAGGACTAGCAGCGTGGAAACAAGGGAAGACGTGCAGCGCTTTAGAGACATGATCGTCCTTCCTGTGCCTACAGCTACTGGCTTCCCTGCTGGACAGGGGGCTGAAGTGAGGCCAGAGCTTCTGGCAAGCACCATGCTAGTCGCGCCGCTGGTGTGTTTGTTCAGCACCCGTCACCGGGGCACACAGGCTGCAACGGGTGGGCCCCTCTTGTTTCGATTTGAATGTCTAGCGCGTCTGATTGACGGATGAAACCTGCGCTCAATTTGTAAAGGAAACAAGCAGGCAGGTCCGTGTTCCGCAGCGGTTCGAGCCTCCAGCGTTCTGCGACGGACGTGGTCAGAGCGCTCCGGTGTTAATCAACAGGCAGTAGGTGCACCATCGGCATGGCCGGTAGCAGCTTTCCTTCCTAGCCCACCACAAACGGCGCATCCTCTTCCCCTGCCGTCTGCTACAGACACGCATAGCAAAGGGGGTGGGGTGCCTGCAGCCAGGGCCAGACACAATGGCTCTGAATGCCTGGCTGGTGGATTGTTAATGATGGGAGCAAACAGCTACACCACTGCACAGAAATAGATGTAAGTGTCGTACCCACCGGCCGGGAGAGGGAGGGAAGCAGCTGCAGAAGTTGGCATCCCACCAAAGAAAGATTAATTAGGCAGCTCCGAGCACTGCAGGACAGAGGTGATGCCTGGTGCTGTGATCCAGAAGGAGTGAACTAGATGGAAGAGGCAGAGAGAGAGGAACAAGAAGGGAGTGTTGCTGACTGGTTGGAAGAAGGGGCAAGGTACAGTGAACAGGGCACCACAGCTGCTCAGTGCTGAGAATGCTGTCTGGGGTCTTTGCTGTGATTGAAAGAAGGATTTCCACTCATCGGTACAAACAGAGGGGTTATTTAGACGTAACAGGCCAGGATTTCAAACGTGCGCAGCAGCACTGGTGGCCAGCGCTACAGACACAGGACCACTGCGCCAGCCAGAGTGACGACGGGTGACGGGGTTGCACCAGGCATCGTGTCGTGAAGTTCCCAGATCTAGCTCAGTTCTATGAATCCACAGATCTCTGGGGCAGCCCTGCGGGGGGTGCCGGGTCCGGTCAGGCGTGCACCCCTTTGCACGTCGATGGAGAGCTTGAGAGCGTGGTGGCTGGGATGATTTTGTCCACCCTAGCGACGTGGCCAAGGAGCATGCCATGCTGCTCTTAGATCTGATGGGCGACTGAAGGGGGCCCAGATCTCTGTGAGATCGTAACGTTTTGCACAGTCCTAGAACCACAGGGTTAGAAGGGACCCCAAGGACCATGTAGTCTAACCCCCTGCCAAGATGCAGGACTTTTGTGTCTAAACCAGCCAAGCCAGAGGCTATCCAGCTGTATAAAGTCAAACCCCTTTCTGTTCGGGACGTGGTGCTGTCAGCACTGCAGCTCGCCACTCAGCACGCACCCAGTGCTTTGAGCTCGTCTGGAAGTCTGGTCCGTTATATAATAATAATATATGGAGATATACTTATCACATAGGGCTGGAAGGGACCCTCAAAGGTCTTTGAGTCCAGCTCCCTGCCTTCACTAGCAGGACCAAGTACTGATTTTGCCCCAGATCCCTAAGTGGCCCCCTCAAGGATTGAACTCACAACCCTGGGTTTAGCAGGCCAATGCTCAAACCACTGAGCTATCCCAGAGCATCTAAAGCCTGAGCTTTAGGAAATTGCATGGGGGCGAATGTACGTGTCCCACAGAAACCCACAGCCCAGTGAGCCCAGAAGAGCCCTTGGGGAGCACGTGTGCAGACCCCCCCTTCAAGATCCCATCTTGCCGGGTGCATTTGACAACATTCTGCACATTTTGTTTTCATTTAAAAACAAGTAAAATAAAAGGCCGGCTCTTCAGCTGCTGTAAATCCCCAGAGCGCCATTGACCTCAGTGGGGTGACGGCCCCTGAAACCAGCCGAGCAGCTGGTCCCAACTTGGGAACTTTCCTCCTGGGAAAAGTTGCGTTGGCCTCAATGGGACCCGTCCCATCAGCAGAGTCCCCCGTGTGTGTAGTGGTTTGCAGGGTTGCGGCATAGAGTCTAAAGCCGCCTCGCCGTGTAAACTAACAAAATGGGCCCATGGCGACGCCTGGCAGCAGGAGCAGGGAGGACTCGCACTCAGGCTTGGCGGTTCACACCTGGTGGGGCTAAGGGAGCGCTAACATGGCTAGGAATTCCGAAACCAATGGGATTTAGGCACAGTTGTAAGCCACACGTATCTGCCTTGTTGGGCACCTCAATACCCTTCTGAATCTGGCCCGGACTCACTTATGAAAATGGGATTTAGGCTCTTAAGTTCCAGAGCGTCTGTCTGCACCGGAGCTGGAGGTGTGATTAGCTCTGATCAAGCCAGCGTGCTAAAACAGCAGCACAGCCTTAGCTGCATGGAGGATGGGGAAAGGCTAGAACATGCCTAGGAGCTGGAATGGGATTGTATCGGGGCCGCCAGCCCTTCCTGCTGCTCGTGTCGCCATGACTACACTTTTATTTTCCATAGATTCATAGACTTCAAGGCCAGAAGGGCCGACTGCAACCATCCCGTCTGACCTCCTGGAGAGCACAGACCAGAGAACTGCCCCAACCTAGTTCCTAGAGCTGATCTGTTAGAGACACATCAGACAAATGGCCAGTGATGGAGAATCCACCAGGACCCTTGGCAAGTTGTTCCCCTGGTTAATTCCCCTCACTGTTAAAAAATGTATCTTATTTCCAGTCTGAATTTACCTAGCTTCAATTCCCGGCCACTGGATCGTGGTATATCGTTCTCTGCTAGACTGCAGAGCCCCTTATTGAGTGTGTGTTTGTAGCGTGCTCGCTCCATCAAAGCAGCGCAGAGATGTCTGCTCGAGTCGGGAATCCACCTTCGGCAGCGGGGAGCCTTCGGCATGCTTGACCATGCTATTTTATGTTGCCTTGTATTCACGCCAGCCTATGAGTTCTTTGCAGCAGGGACTCTGTCTCTGCCTGGCTCTGGGGAACCTAACGGATAGTGCGGGGACCGACAGCCCAGATCGGGTTCCTACTGAAGTGACACGTGGGAAGCTGACCTTGAACCTTTGCTGTCCTTTGGCTTTTGAATGAAGACTAAAGCCAGGGCCAGATTGAAGTCAGAGGCACTTTCCTGTGACGCTAGATCAGGGGTAGGCAACCAAAGGTGGCATGCGAGCTGATTGTCAGTGGCACTCACACTGCCCGGGTCCTGCCCACCGGTCCAGGGGGCTCTGCATTTTAATTTCATTTTAAATGAAGCTTCTTATACATTTTAAAAACCTTATTTACTTTACATACAACAATAGTTTAGTTATATATTATAGACTTCTAGAAAGAGACCTTCTAAAAAATTACTGGCACGCAAAACCTTAAATTAGAGTGAATCAATGAAGACTCGGCACGCCGCTTCTGAAAGGTTGCCGACCCCCGCGCTAGATTGTAACCAACAACATTTCATAGGCTTTGGGCTCGCAAGGCCGGATGAAAGTGAAGGGACAAGCCAGGGGGCAGGATCTCTGCCTGATTACAAGAAGGAAGCTGCTTCTTTCACTTCCTCAGGAAACAGGATGATCCAATAATGTTTCCTCAGCCTTTCTTGCCAGCAGCAGTGTGGGCCTGGGCAGGGTTGGCTCCTGTTCCCAGCTAGCGATGTGAATGGCAGACTAACAATGGAGTTGTCTAGCAGCCAGGCTCTCCCCGGGGTGCTGATTACAGCTCTCCTGCTCTTCCCTTTCAAGCTGCCCAGCAAGGAGCTCACGCCAGTTTTGTCAGGGGTCCAACCAATGCTGCAGAGAGTGTTTGAGGGCAGCTTTACTGATGAGCAGGGCATGAAACCCTCTCCTCCCCCTTACCGAGGACTCAGGAATTATTGAGTCCCTTTTTTATGAAGACAGCAGAATTCTGAAATAAAATTAGCTTTCAAGTGACCATCCATCTGTGTCGAGGAGAGGGGAACCTGAGGGGTCAGGTTGCAAATGCGTCCTTGTCAAGGCCTGAGCCGCACCACGAACATCCCCCCAAGTTCCCAGGTAACAGCCTATGGGGAGGGTGTCACTGTTGCTTGTGCAGATGAAGCAGTGTTTGTTCTGAAGATGTTTATTTGCTTCCTTCTGCATTCCTGTTCGGAGGCACCAGCAGGGTCCGTTTCTCCTGTCACCCTCCCTGGTGGAGTGCTGTGAACAATTCTCACCAGCAGAGAAAGGGGGGCAAAGCAACATGGCATGTCTTCATTTCAAGTGACAAGTGCAAAGTGTTTTCCCTCAGGATCTGGAAATGGCAAGTGGTATCAAATGTTGCCAACTGAGTGATGACAGGCAGGGGTTCGGCACACAGTCGGGGCCAACTCAACACACCCTAGTTCACAGACATGTTCTGCCACACACGTCTCCTATGGTGCTGGCCAAGGCGCTCTGAGTCTCTGCTCCGAATCCCACATACACTTGTCTAACCGGGAGCGAGGCCATTCAGGTCAGTGGCATAAAACTGACGTGAATGATACCGGACTCGGGCCCAATCCACCGATGCCCTGGGCCGAGTGCAGCCACTTACACCAATGTAAAGTGGGGTGAAATGCTACATTTCCATGCCTATCTGGCACTGGCGTAAATGCACAAAGTCCAAGGCAGTGGTGACATGGACCTTCTGGATCTGAGTTCCCTCACCTTTACAACAGGGACAGCGATATGGACCTGCTGGATGGGGTTGTGGTGAGACTAATGCTCTGACCCTGTTGGTTTTGCTGCCAGGAGGAAGCCGAGCCCGCTCTGACTCTAAACTCCTGAAAGTTTGTGCAATGCTCTGAGCTCCCGGGGGTGTGGGGGGGGGAGGCTTTTGATTCAGAATAAATATTTGTGTCCAACGCTGCTAGTTTTTCACAGCCCAGTTCTCCAGTTTCCTCATTCTTGCTCAGAATTAAACATAAAGAAGAAAGGAAAATCATTCGGAACAAATTATGCACGGCCCTGTCCTCACTTGTTCGCTCCTGAGCGTAGCAGGAGGCGAAGGGGCCGTAGCTACGCGGGTTGCTTAGTACTCCCGGGCAAGTGAAAGGGGAAAGGCAAGGACTTGCTCAGCCCTTTAAAACCAGCACCCATGCGCCTGTCTCCAGTGAGGCTGCATACCACATCAAAGAGCGGGGATCCACAAAGACGTAGAACCACATTCTTAGGGAAACAGCATCGCCAAGAGGGAGAGCTGCAAGAGGTTCGCGAATGACTAAGAAAGGAGCTGGGAATCCAGCAGCCCGGGCCACTAAAACAACTTCGAATGCATGAGCATGCGGGACAAATAGGTGGCCGTGCTTGGCCGCTCCTTCACGCACCGTTACTGGCAGGGACGCTTCTGCGCCGCGCAGGCTTCGCACTGCCTCGCTTCCGAATGCGGCGAAATAGCGCACATCCTCCCCTCTCGCTCATCCTCAGCCTGCATCACTTGCTCTTGGGGCTCGGCTCTGCACCCAGGCGGTGACCCCATGGGGCCTTTCACCCAGGGAAGTACTCCGCCAGGGGACACTGTGAAAACGCCACTGTGGGGATGTAGCTAGTTTTCACAGTCACCCATCACTCGGGTAGCTGAGCTATTTCGTCTGTGCCAGTGACTCCAACCAACAAGTAAAATGATGGGTTTTTTACCACCAGCACAACGTGGGATCTGAGAGTTAAGCTGGGTTCTTCCCTTCTCACACGTCTCCACCAGCAGTAATGACTGTGCAGGCCCATCTGTGACTTGCCGTGTAGCCAGCAGGCCTTCCAGGGAGTGGTGCAGGTACAATCAGTAGCATAATCTGGGGTCACTGCAGAACTGTTACAACTGGTGACGATGCCCGAGAAGGAGCTTGATGGATGCTGCAGCCCCTGCTGCTTCTGCGCCTGCTCCTGCCAACTTTAAAGATTTGGTCGTATGCTAGTTCCTAACACTCCTATGTCCACCTGCTCACAGGCTTGCTTGGCATGACAGCCAGTCTGTCTGGGACGGGGGGACTGCCACAGCACAGACTTGCTGCAGATACAGATGTTACGGGGCCGCAAGGTGCTCGGCAGGCAGAGGAGTGCAATCCAACCGCACTCCAAAAGCTTAGTAAGCGGCGTGGGGTAGCTCCTGAAAGCTCTCCCAGGCTCGTTTGGAATACGCAATTGCTCAGCACGTCTGTGTGATTAGCTCGGACGTCTCAAACGGCACCATTCTCCCATTCAGAACTGAGAAAAAAAGCTATGTCTCTTGGTGTGGACACATCTCTACCTGCTTAGCCTGGGCTACTATTAACTGCATTTCCCCAGCTTTTCCTCCCGTCCCTCCATCTCTAGAGGCATGTTTTCCTGTGACCCTGGGGTTCGCCTTTCTCAGCCATGCTCAGGAAGGGGGTAGGGCCCAGGAATCACTCCCATCCTGATTTCTTTGGAAAGCTGCCAGCAGGCTCCAAGTGGCACGTCTCACGACGCAGCTCTCCTTGTGAGAAAGCAGGACCTGGAAACTCGCCAAGCTGGGCAGAGTCTGAGAAGCGCTAGTAGCGTTGAGTCGCTCCCTCTGGGACGCGGGAGTGCCACACACGCTTTCTGCGGGGAGCTCCCTTCCTGGGCTTGCGACAAGCAGGGTTGGCAGGAGGAAATGGGAACAGCCATGCAGAGCATCGAGTGTGCTGTTCACAGAACAGATCTGAAACCCTTCCGCATGCAGGGTATTACACTCAGCAAGGATCAAACGCGTCTTCAAGCAAGGGCACCCTGCTAAGATGCAAGATCTCTGTATTGCCCTGCCTGAGAGAGCAGGGAAGAGGCAGAGTGTGGGCTGATGTGAAGGAAATCCTAGCCGCAGACACATGGGAGCTTTGAATCCACAGGCAGCCTCAGCGGAATGGGAGTGGCTCCTGGGCTCTGAAGACAGACCTGGACCCTCTGTCTCAGAAAAGGCCACGCTGACCAGGAGGTGATCCGAGAGTCTCTCCAATACGTATCTTGAAGAACAAGTCGCATTCTCTTACCCTATCTCACGGAGGGTCATTAGGCCCTGCACTGGGGTTCCCAGTCCCCTAACAGGGAAAGGGGCTTTTCCAGGAAGACAGTAAATGTTCATTTCCTGGCTGGTGGCCTCTCACTTCCCGGAATTCCCAGGGTTCAGCAGCACTCAACTGGGGCATTTCCCCAGAGAGGTTGGATTCTCATGCCCTTAAAGCATCCTAACCTTGGGTAACGTAACACACCTCCAATCCCACCAAGCTTCAGCAACCAACCCGTCGCCATACAACCTCGGGAGATTCAGGTGGGGAGGAGGGATGGGGGGAGCTCACTCACCGTAATTCCGGCGATGGAAATGGAGCAAGCACAGGTCCCACGGTGGCAGCTGTTCCGGGATGCTGCACATAGGCAAACCCAGGAAACGCCTGCAGAGCTGACGGGATAGCAGGGGCAAAAGAGGCAGGAGATGTGCAGGGCATGGAGGGGGAAAACTGGCTGGCAGGGGGCCGCAGAGCACGTTTGGGTTCCCCAGGGATTCCCCTATCTCCTCCAGCCCCGCCTCTTCCCTGGCACCACTACCCGGCCCATCTCCCTAGTACCATAACTTTCCACTCATTCCCTGCCCCCAGTCATGTATGAGCAATTCCTTTTATCGCCGCTGGCAGCCCCCAGATTTTAATGCCTCTACTTTGCCGTTCATTCCTCCCAGGGGCCTGACACAGTCCAAGTTGATTGTCTTTCTGGGCATACAGGAAGGCCTTCTACCCCCATGGGCCTCGCCTGAGGAGGTAGGGAGGGTTCCACTGGGCTGGGGAATTCGGCTAGTTTATTTCCTGCATCCATGATGGTTACATTGACCGTTACTGTGAAACGTGCCTTGGCGTAACCCTGTCTGTACTCCTAGACGATGGCCGGATGCATCACGTAAACCGAGGAAACGCATTTCCCAAACGTGCCCCACAGCACCCAGGGCCCCCTGCTATTGCCCCAGGAACGGTCCGCTTGTTAGAACACTCCCGTCAGCCTCTGGGTAGTGAGGGCACAGCTGTTTATTGGCACCATAGCAGGTAAGCGCCAGGGCCACGGACCAGGAGCGCACTGTGCTCGGTGCTGCACAGACATGGAATAAAAAGATGGCCCCTCCTACACTCAGTTTACAATCTGAGTATCAGACAAGAGACAACAGCTGGCTACTGCCAGACAGCTGGGGGAGTACAATGGTCAGCATGACAGGCGGTGGTCTAAACCTGGGCACCCGTGACATTATTTTCCCGTGGGAATTTCCTACATAAATGAGCCTTCAACGAGAAGCTAAAATTTGCCTCAAGAACGTCATCGATTCAAACAGGACGGAGGTCTTCGCTCTCCCCCCATCTCTTTGCACTTCTCTAGCAGCCTCCATTCCCAGCCGTGCCTGGAACTGACCCAGGTTTCCTGCCTCCTAACGAGCCCCTCGCCGACTGCTAAAAACGAAGCAGGAAAACTGGAAGAGGCCGTGGCCTGTGGCCAAGCGAGAGCCAATCCCCGCGTCGCTGGCTCGGAACGGACCCGCAGAACCCGGCGACATTCCAGAGAGTTTCCTCTGCTCCAGCCGGGGAAGAGGGGCCCGGAGCTTAGACGCTGGCTGTTGTCTCGCCATACGGCAGCACTCCGGTTCAGAGGCTAGTTTCTCACACAGCCCACCCCGGAGAATACCTTTCAGAAGTGCCTTTGCTTCAGTTTGGCAGAGAGAGATTGGTAAGGTTTGCAGCGGGCGCGTGAGAGAGCCGCGCTTCTTTGAACCAAGCCCCCCCCATCCCTCCCCCACGCCTCCAGTGGCTCCTTTGAAGGCGAGTTGTTTTTAACACTGCAGGCAGACTTCAAAGGGAAGATTGGGGATTGAGTGAGGCGGGGAAGCAGTAACCTTTGGGACCACCTCTCCCAGAACACAGCCACCCAGGAAAGAGCAGTCACTGGGAGCCCCATTCCTGGCTGCGGGCGGGGCGGGAGAGGGACTGAAGGAGAACAGGCGTGTGAATGGTTTATCTCCTGGTTCCCACCCTTTCCCAGGCTCTGTCACAGGGGAGCTGGCCCTTTGATGGGGACTTAGCCCTCCTCCCCGGGGGGAGGGAGTGAAGACCATGGGATGGGGAACATGGGACTAACTGGGCGCCGCATGAGGTCAATCAGGGGAGAGATTCTAGGGAACACAGACCTGGGGGTGAGCAGCTATTGACGAGTGAGATGAGCAGGTAGGGGCAGGCCAGCGAGATGGCCTAGGCTGAGAAACTCTCCAAAGCACCTAGGGACAGAGCCCTGCGAGGAGGAAAGCGGCAGACGGGGCAGGACAGAGGTGTGAGCCCCCTAGGAAGGCTGGGGGAAGATGTGCTGTGAGCTGTGCCAATGCAGCAGACTCCCAGAATGGGGAAAGTTAGTGACAGGACACCAGCAGAATAAGGGCTGATTGACTGGGGAAAGGGGAAACTGAGGCAGCAGCCCAGCCCAGCACCAGAGTGGATAAGTTCTGCTCCAGGATCCTCCTGGCACCCCTTGGCATGGGCCAGGCTCTGTGCTGGGGTGCGGGGTGGGGGGAGGCCAGGGTGATGGGCTTGTGCTGCCTTCCCTCACCAGCCCTGCAGAAACTGACAGCAATTGATAACACAGCGCCACTCCTGTGGATCCCGGGTTCTGGGTCACAGCTCACAGCCAGGGGAGGCCCTGAAGTCCAGCAGCTATGGGGCAAGTACCAGGGCTCTCCCTGCAGGGGGCAGAAATCCCACCTCCTGACAGGAGGATACAGGGGTCCTCCCAAAGGCCATTGTATTTAGTGTGAGCGGTACAGCCTGTCAGGCTAGCCCTGAAACAGGCTGGGGGGGTGAGTGGCCCACAGACAATAGCGGGACCCAGCCCTCTGTGATCCTGAGACAGCTCATCTCACCAACGAACATCCCACATCTGCCCCACACATCGTGCATGAGCCCAGCCTGCCTTCCAGTGCAAAACCTACAGATCTCAGAGGGGAAGAGCCCTGCGCCCAGCAGGAGCAAAGCAAAAGAAATCCAACACCCCCTTTGCAGCCCTGTGTGGGGAGCCCCGCTAACAGCCCCTCCCTCGGAAAAAGACCATCTCTGCCTTTCAGCCGGCTCCCTTTGCTCACCTGACTGCAGCCTGGCTGCTGGTGTGTGGCTCTGACACGCTCCAGAGTCAGGAAATACCATTTCCAAATGGCCTGAGAGATCTTCAAACAGCTTCAGAGGGCGGGGAGGAGTTTGGTAAGTGAGGACAGCTGATCCCACAGGGCCACATGAACTCAACCAGCTTCTGATGCTGAGGCAGGGAACTGCAGCATACCCTGCTGTCTGTGTATTTGTTCTCAAAAATAAAGCAGTACAGAGGAGTGTGGAACGAGGGCCGCCGACAGCGGGTTCAGGCCCCGCTGAAAAGTTTTTTTCAGGCCCCCCCATCATGAGACTGCACTGTCATACCGTCATACCGCAGAAGCGAATGTTCGTATAGAGTTGGAAATACTCGGAAAACAATCGACAAATAATGACATTACCGAGAAAGACAAAAACATATGCAACGTAGTCGGGCCCTGGGCCCCCTTCCGGACTGCCGGGCCCCGGTAATTTGTACCCCGCCCCCATTGGTCCTGTGTGGAACATGGATATACTGCAAATACAGCCTGGCCAGAGTGATTGTTTCCTTCTCCCCACCCTTTCAGATGGCACCTGGCTTGGGACACAAAGCAATGCAACCAGCCAGGCGGGGGCTTGTCCTCACCACGCTCACGTTGCTTTCCGGGGCTTGTCTTCGCCGCTGTGTTAGCTCAAGGGATGATTTGACTGTCTCCCCTCCAGCCACCCGCCCATCTCTAGCTCACGTTAGGCAGGGCTTTAAAGTCAAGTCGGATGCCCACGGTGGGGCAGGTGCTGCTGGAGCGAGGAATGCCGTGGGGATGCAGCCCAAGCACTGTGTTATTGTGCAATGTGGCCTCTCTCCCTGAGCTAGGCTGACCGGAGAGGGGTTAATGAGCGTAGATCGATAACTCTGCAGCGACAGACCGTAAGGCCTACCCTGCTCCCCCTCCCTCTACAGAGCTATGAGTGCTCCAGGACCGGAGGGACTGTCTCTCACTAGGTGTACGTGCAGGGCCCTGATCCTGCTTGGAGCATTGGGAACTAGCCCCGTTCCAGTAGTATCTGGCAGTAATAATTCCCTGGTGGAATTGTCCTTCCTGCGCCAGGCTAATCCTGGGGCTCTTCGTTCCTCCTTTCCCCAGCCCCGGCCAGACCAGAGCGCTACGGAGCGACACGTGTCTTGCCTGCCCCTGGAGAAGGTTTCTCTGCTGTCTCAGCTGGCTGGCTGCTCAGTGCTTTAATCAGTTTTCCTTGTAAGGAAGCACAAGGGAAAGGGAGCCCCGGGCAGCCAGCGTCGGCTTTTCTTTGCCCCTCTCAAGTTCTAATTAAAACTTCAGGAATGTTTCTGAGAGAGAAGTGAAAACCCAAGCGTCAGCTTGGTGAGTAACGTCTCCCATGGGGAAGGACACGTAGGCAAGTGCTGAACTGGGCAGACCAGTGGGGGTTGGCAGCAGTGTCATGTTCTCCTTCCTTACCCACATTGATCCCTAGCAGTCACGTGTTTCCGTCTGGGCAGTGCCAGCCCCTGCCTGGCTCTCAGGGCTGCGGGTCTCACACACGGAGGGGCTGGTGGTACCTCCCTTAGGACTGTCAGCCGAGAGGTTAGAGCACTCACCCAGGATGGGGGAGACCCAGGGTCAATATCCCTGCAGGGGAGAAAGGTGGGAGACCCCTGTTCAAATCCTCTCTGGGAAGTGTGCTAACCACTAGGCCAGAGAGAGAGAGAATGACTTTGTAGCCCGTGGTTAGAGCACTCACCTGGCAGGTGGGAGACCCAGTCCCTAGTTAGTCATTTAGCCAAAGTGGAACAGCTTCTTCAGGAGAGACTGAGAGAGCCTACATCAGAAGGTCCCCTCACTCGGTGGCTGCAAAGCGGGTGATTTATTAGCGTCTCTTGGTGTTAATACAGGCTGGGGTGGAAGATACAGGACACCTTCCAGCGAGAGTCCCACTCACTTCCCTGCAGCACCTCCGCTCTCTAACAGCAGCCCGTTGGCCTGGATGAGGCCAGGCTCTCAGCCCCTCAAGTCTGGCTTCACCACTCACTTGTTTAACCCTTTCTTCACTCACAGAACATTTCACGTCGCAAACCCTAACAGCGGAGCTGGCAAGCGCCCGGTGGGAGGGCAAATCTTCCCAACGAATGCTGAGCGCTCTCAGGGCTGCACCCATGCAAAGCCCCATCTATCTGGGAGGGCTTGGGGCAGGGCGGATTTAAGAACCTTGAACCTGGCTGTCACAGGAGACAGCCGAAAACATTAAAGCCCAAGGAATGCAGCCGAAGCCTGATAAGTGCAGGCTCTGGGACTGCCCCTGTCCTGCCTCTGAGCAGCAGCCCACAGACAGAAACTAGGGCCCTTTTGCTGTCTGCATTTCCACACCTGCCCTGGGAGGTTAAAACAAACAACCCTGAGTGAAATATTAACTGAAATCACAGCAGTAACCCCCAGGCCCTGCCTGTGCTAGCCTGGGGGAGAGCCTGCACCAGGGCCTTCTCCAGGACACGCTGCTGGAATTATTAGCATTAGCCCCAGCGTCACCAGGAAGCACACACCTGACTTTGTTTCCAGATGGTGCTGGTCAGAGACCCCAGCCCATTAGTGTCTGTGCTCCAGCCTGACCTGCCTTCCCCAGCGATTCCTTTGGCCCTAGGAGAGATCCCTGGAAGATCCAAGCAACCCTCCCTCCCCAGGATTCAAACACATGCTCTCACACCGGGAGAGAGCCCGCTTTCTTCACAAGGCTGGAGCCCTTCAGCAAGGAAACAGCCCCGAGGGAATCACTCGACTCCACATTTATCCTCTGGCAACAGCTGTTGATCCAGCCACCCTGGGTCAAAAAGCGGCTCCCAGACGAGCGGACAGCGCTGTGAACAGCACACCCGGTGGTGCCACACGCGAACCACTCAGTGTTTTCCTCCCCTCCTCCAGAGCTGGGAGGAGAGCAGCCTGCTAGCCGCAGGGCTGGGTCAGCCATGCTAACCAGAGCCTTCCCTCACTCAGAAGGGGCTCTGGGCGCTCTGCCCTCCCAACCCCCAGCATGGTCTGCTGACTCCTGCAGTATACTGGCACTCAGCTGTCCCAGAGCAAAGACGGAGTCATTTTGCACCCTTGACACTTCCCCTGCCCAGCCCAGGACCAAACGCTGTGCACGAGCCAAGTCCTCTTAGTGAGCAAAAACCTGGAGCCCTTCCCCTGTGCCCCCTTCCCCTCCACAGGGCTTCCCAGAGTGGGGAAGAGATGTCTCATGTCTTCCAAGTGCTCCTCGGCCTCCTCCACCCCCGCCATGCTCCACCCTGCACTACGCCAGGAGGGACAGCAGGGTGCCTTGCAGCCTTCACACAGATGGGGAAGGCCACTGCTAGAAGGGTGGTTTAGTGCCGTGTTTCTCAACCTTTCTGAGACCAGGGACCAGCTTGCTGACTTCCTAAGCTGTGTCAGGGAAAACTCAGCGACCGGCGCCAGTCCACGCACCAGGCATTGAGAAACACTCGATTTAGTGACCCAAACATCAGTGCTGATGCACCTAGACAGCCCAAAACCACACGGCATGTCCCAAAACAGTGGCTGAAAAACGTGTCTATACTAGAGCTTCTGGGGTCGCTGCTGAACTGGTAGCAGGGGTGGGAAATTCTGGAGAAGGCTACTCACCTAACTTAGGTTCCTATATCCATAATTAGGCTTTGAAATAAAACTGTCCTGATTTTCAGCGGTGCCGAGCCCCTGCAACCCCCCCCTGAAGTCAGTAGATTTGGGAGCTTAGCTGTAGGCCCCCAGGTTTAGAGTTTCGCTTAAATTCTTATTAGAAGCATTTGTCTGAACTCAAAGAAATCTCCCTGGCAGAAAGGCAGCGGCACTGAAATTCTGGGATATAGAATATTAAGAAGGTCGGAAGAATTACCTCCCTAACGCTATGTAATTCAGCACACACCTCACTGTCAGAAGTTGAGCTCCGCTGAGTCAGCAGAGAACGTGATCTTTGACTTCACCGCAGCGCAGGTCATGCTGTTTAAACCCAGCCCTCTGTGATCTGGCGTTTAGTGACGCGCTCATCTAACACTGCACCAGGCCTAGGAGCTGCAGGGAATTTGACACACCCAGATTGTGCTCAGGATTTCTCTGGAGGAATCAAGCCCCAAACATAGTGAAAAACAAGAAGAGTTACCTGTTTACTCAGTCCCCATTGTTCTCAACACATACCATCTACCTAACCTTATATGTGCTCGGAGGGAATCAAATGCAAACTGCATCTTCAGTGGCAAATAGTGAGGCTTACTTAGCTAGCGGGCATGCTTTTCGTCCGGGGTGACACACCTAGCCATGCGTGCCCAGGAGGAAACGTCAGATTTTCCATGCTCTAACACTCATTTTTATAATTGCCTTCAAGTTAGTGGAGTTCCGCCCCTTACACCAGGGATAGATTTGCCCCACTCGGTGCGTGGGTGTGACTGCGCAGTGATAGTCTGCTGAGCCCTTGCGCTGCCCGGTCTGGCTATCCCAGAGCAGCACCATTCAACCCATTGGTCTAGAGTAAAGAAATGCCCCTCCCATGCGTGTGGATTGGCAGGTGTTTTGCAATAGTGGGGAAGGGATAGCTCAGTGGTTTGAGCATTGGCCTGCTAAACCCAGGGTTGTGAGTTCAATCCATGAAGGGGGGGCCACTTAGGGATCTGGGGCAAAATCAGTACTTGGTCCTGCTAGTGAAGGCAGGGGGCTGGACTTGATGACCTTTCAAGGTCCCTTCCAGTTCTAGGAGATAGGACATCTCCATTAATTTATTTTATTTAATAGTCTCTCATGGTATCATTGTGGAAAGACAGGGTCCCGCCTTGCTGTCTGCTGAACTGGGGCTCCGGGTGGGAGCTGGAGGGGCCTTCCTCTCCACATACAGCAGTGTGTAGGCTCTCTTGCAGGAGCGAGCGAAGAGATGCACTTGGCTAGCACACCAGCCTGCACACCTTGCCCAAGGAGGTGTGTTCTAGGGCGTAGGCGATGTCTCCCATACCCCATGCCAACTGGGAGGGTAGAATCATAGAATATCAGGGTTGGAAGGGACCTCAGGAGGTATCTAGTCCAACCCCCTGCTCAAAGCAGGACCAATTCCCAACTAAATCATCCCAGCCAGCGCTTCGTCAAGCCGGGCCTTAAAAACCTCTAAGGAAGGAGATTCCACCACCTCCCTAGGTAACCCATTCCAGTGCTTCACCACCCTCCTAGTGAAATAGTGTTTCCTAATATCCAACCTAGACCTCCCCCACTGCAACTTGAGACCATTACTCCTTGTTCTGTCATCTGGTACCACTGAGAACAGCCGAGCTCCATCCTCTTTGGAACCCACCTTCAGGTAGTTGAAAGCAGCTATCAAATCCCCCCTCATTCTTCTCTTCTGCAGACTAAACAATCCCAGTTCCCTCAGCCTCTCCTCATAACTCATGTGCTCCAGTCCCCTAATCATTTTTGTTCCCCTCCGCTGGACTCTTTCCAATTTTTCCACATTCTTCTTGTAGTGTGGGGCCCAAAACTGGACACAGTACATCCCGGTTCTGGGAAGCTGCTGCGTTTGCCCCTTACACACCTGGCCCTGCCTGGCGCTTTCTCTGCTCGTCCCCATGGGGCGGGGCAGGTAATAGTGCTGCACGCGCTCTGGAGGCTCAGGTGCTAGATGAGTGTAAGACATGATCACAGACAGCATTTCTTTACACAACATTTACCCGCGTCCTGCAGGAACGATCCATGCAATGCAATGACTGGCAGACAGGCTGGCGCACGGGATACGGAGCCATTTATCTGGGAGGCCAAAGTCAACCCCCTTTCAGTAGTGAGCGAAAGGCATTGGCTAGGTTCATGGGCCTACATGCCATCAGTTTGGTAACTAAGCCACAAAACCATCCACCACTTGGCCCCTTTTCTGGAAGTCCGAGCAGAAAGGCAAAGAACTGGACAGACCTGGAGAGGGGCCCCCTCTCTTGGAGGGCAAGATGTCTGGGCTGTCTCTGTTTTGTGACTAACTAGAGTGTTGCAGTCCCCAGGGCTGTCCCCCGACCCCTCTCCCACGCACAGCATTCATAGGAACACAAGCCTATGCACCACATGTCACTAGGGCACCGAAACACACACACACACACACACACACACACACACACACACAGGCTTTGTTAAGCTAGGAGTATGAGCGAGACGTGATGGCAGCTTTCTCCCTTCCAGAGGCCATCCGTCTGGGTTTTGTACTGTACGTCTTCTGCCTCCAGCAGCTTATAGTCAATAGGCCAAATACAGAACGGGGGTAAGCTGGTGCAACCCCGCTGACTTCCGTGGACTTGCAACTGCTTACACCAGGTCTGAATTTGGCCCAGGATTTTGCAAAAGAAGAAGGCCAGAACCCCGAAAACAGAGGGCCTGGTGACTTTGGAAAGGCTAGAAATCCTCTGGACTAGATTGGGCCCCCCTTACACCCCCTGGGGAGCACACTAATTGAGTGAGTGCACCCTGACACGTTCCAGGCTCGCAAGAGACGTGTGGGCAAGGAGAGGCCACATGCTCTGAGCATCAGCAGTGACATGCAGTAAATAACAGCAACTCTCTGGCCTGCTGGGTGTAACATGTGCAGAGCCTGATGCCCCGTTAGAATCCTGGCTCGCAGTTGGCATGCCGTAGGCAGGAGTCGGAATATGGCCCTTAAATGCCTGTGTAGAATCATAGAATATCAGGGTTGGAAGGGACCTCAGGAGATCATCTAATCCAACCCCCTGCTCAAAGTAGGACCAATCCCCAGACAGATTTTTACCCCAGTTCCCTAAATGGCCCCCTCAAGGATTGAACTCACAACCCTGGGTTTAGCAGGCCAATGCTCAAACCACTGAGCTATCCCTCCATCCCTCCCTAGCCAGAAACTACTCTGTACACCACTGGAAAGAGGTGGTGTTTGCCAATGAGCAGATTTAGAGACATGGGAAGTATCAAGTTTGCACGGTGACTGCAAGGGTGGATCCACGAGTGCACTAGATCACACGAGAGCTCACAGTGAATTGTGTCACCTAAGCAGGAACAAACCCCTTGGAGAGGCCAGGGATGGGCCAGATGTTGGGGAATTCAACTGTCAAGCACCGTGAGAACTCCTGCTGTGTGAGACACCGACACAGAGGTGGCCGGTCATAACATGCTCGCTGGCCTGTTTGTCATCACCAGCATTGTGAGGAAAACCAGCATGCCAGAGAAACCTCACCGAGCTGTAACATGTAACAAGCGCCTGGGGCAGAGCCCTGAGGACAGCGCTAGAAACACCAGGAGGGATAAAGCAGCATGGTCCCTTGCTATCTCCCTGCCCTGGAGCGATAGATAAGATTTGAAGCAGGCAAGAACGGTTCAGACAAACCCAGTCCCACTCCACAGCTTATCGCTGCTCCATGATTTACTCCAGCCAAGCTTTAAAAAAAGGCAATTACTCATTGCACAGGTCTAAGCTGTTCGTTTTCGCAACCACGGCTGTCAACAGTTGGGTGTCGGTTTTGAAAAGTTCTGTTCTAGCTCAGCCACAGGTTAGTGGAATTGCTGGGTGAGGTTCTCTGCCCCGTGCTGGGCAGGAGATCCGAGAGGATGTTCTGGACAGTCCCTTAACACCTCTGACTCTCTGCTGCTGTGAAATAACTATTGATCTTTAATGAACTGTTCAGAACTAAACTTAACGGCGAATCTGGCATCTTAGCCTCATACCACCAAACTGTGGAATTTTTTGTTGTGTAAAATGCTCCTATTGCAAAATCACCACCTTCCCGTGTAATCACTAAAACAAACACTCCATTCACTAACGCACCCGACCTGCAAAGGACTCCCATCCCAAAGGGGGGAGGATAAAGCCTTCCAAACGGTGTCAACATTCACATGCAATCATGCTTTCCAAAAAGAAAAGAAGTTTGCCTCTGATGGAGAAAACTGTGCGATGCCAAGGAAATGTGGTCTCTAGATGAGACGTCTCCCCACAGCCATGAGGCAAAACCTGGCACCAGATTTGGAAAGCGATGTTCTGTCATTAATAATTAATTATTATTTATGTTACTGTAGGGTCTAGGAGCCTCAGGTTTGGACCAGGATCCCATTGTCCTAGGCATTGTAGAACAAAAAGATGGACGCTTCTTGGGGCAGGAACCAGTTTCAATATGAGAGAAGAGACAATGGATGGATACAGGCAGCCAGGGTAGTACAAGAAAATGCAACAATACCAGTATGGACAGAGGTCTCAACCCACTAGCAGCCTAACTGTTCATTACACTCTGATGTGGTCTCACCCCAGAACACCAGCCCAAAACCACAGAAAACCCAAAGCAGGTAGGTTCAAGAAACAGGGTGGATGAGGTAACATCTTTTATTGGACCAACTTCTGTTGGTGAGGGAGACAAGCTTTTGCGCCACACAGAGCTCTCCTGCAGGTCTGGGAAAAGTACTCTCAGAGTCACAGCTCAATACGAGGGGGAACAGATTATTTAGCATAAGTAGTTAGCACATATTCTAAGGGACCATTCAAGGCAAAGTTAACACCCCTCCAGTCCTCGGAGGAGGGGTGTGGGGAGGAAGGAAGTGGAGGAGGGAGGATTGTTAGTGGGTTACAGAGTGTTGTAATAAGCCATAAATCCAGTGTTTCTATTCAGGCCATGATTTTTAGTGTCTAGCAAAGTTATGAGCCCGGGAGCTTAAATTCATCTTTTGAAAGTGTTGTGCAGGTTTCCTTTGAGGATGAGGCCTGATAGGTCAGATAGGTTGTCAATCAAATCATGTACTAACCCTGAACGGGGCAGGTCAGCAACCGTCTGACCAAAACATGGTAACGGTCCAAATGGCTGATACGGAGCAGCGGGCCCTGAGTGACACCTAACACACCCACCCACCGCCTTGAACAGGAACCAACACACTGAGTTCAGGGAGCAGGAGCTAGGAACCAAAACAGGAGTAGGAAAACAACGAACCCACCAGTCACCACACTGGTGTCAAGGGTTGTGTAGGCATCATGGCAGAGGAGGGTTTAGAGGTGGATAATGAGGTCGCTCTTGAGATGTTTGCGGGCGCTAGTCCCAGGAGTGAGGGGCAGCATGGGAGACAGGACAAAGAGGCTTGTTTGAAAATGTAACAAGTGGGTGCTGGAGGTATCCCGGGCTGGTTGAAAGCAGGTGCCAGCATCTTAGTAGCAAACGAGAGAGAAATAGGGTGGGGATTGGCTGTGAGGGGCCTTGCAAGTGAAGGCAAGTAGCTTATGTTCAACACAATAGAGAAGGGGGAGTCAGTGGAGGGAGACAAAGAGAGGGGCGACGTGGTCAAAGAGCCGGCCTAGGAACCGGCTCTTTGCAGCAGCGTTCTGAATGGACGTGAGCGGGGCAAGCCTGCGTTTGTCAAGGCCGGAGAGAAGAATGCGGCAGTAAACAAGATACAAGGCCACGTCGTAGAGCTGTTATGCAGAAAGAATTGGCAAGATTTAAATGTAGGCAGGTCTGAGTCACAGATGATGCCCCGGTTACAGGCCTGAGTGACAGGCAGGACAGCAGTGGTGTCCATGCTGATGAGAAAGGGGGGTGTGGGGGGTGTGACAATGAAGAGCTCTCGTTTAGCCATGTTGAGCGTGACATCCGCAAGGAGATGGCGAGACATCCACAAGGAGATGTCAGACAGACAGGCCTGCCAAGATTTTTGAAGCTACACAACAAATAGAACGATCTCCACGTTACACTGAATTCTAATGTTGCTCCTGGCAGACATCTGAGCCCCGATTTAGTAAGGTACTTAAACATATGCCCAATTTGAAGCACATTAATAGACTCACCAAAGCAGGGGTCAGCACCGCCATGTTACGCAACGGACAACTGACAAAATTACCAGACTTAGTGACGGACATTGGCAGGGGGCGGGAGGGGGCTCCGGGCTGAAGCAGGGGATTGGGGTGCGGAAGGGGGTGAGGGCTCTGGGCTGGGGGTGCGGGTTCTGGGGTGGGGCCAGAAATGAGGGGTTCAGGGTGCAAGAGGGAGCTCTGGGCTGAACCAGGGGGTTGGGATGTGGGTGGGGGGGGTGAGGGCTCTAGCTGGGGGTGCAGGCTCTGGAGTGGGGCTGAGGGGTTTGGGAGAGTGCTCCCAGCTTGGACCAAGGGGTTCGGAGGGTGGGAGGAGGATCAGGGCTGGGGCAGTGGGGTGACGATTTATTCCTACCCTTTGTTTCCTATCTTTTAACCAGTTAACAATCCATGAGAGAATCTTCCCTCTTATCCCATGACAGCTTACTTTGCTTAAGAGCCTTTGGTGAGGGATCTTGTCAAAGGCGTTCTGAAAATCTAAGTACACTATATCCACTGGATCCCCCTTTTCCTCATGCTTGTTGAGGAAAGAATTCTAGTAGATTGGTGAGGCATGATTTCCCTTTACAAAAACCATCTTGACTCTTCCCCAACAAATTATGTCCATCTATGTGTCTGACAATTTTGTTCTTTACTATACTGTAATTTCAACCAGTCTGCCTGGTACTAAAGTCAGGCTTACCGGCCTGGAATTGCCGGGGTCACCTCTGGAGTCCTTTTTAAAAACTGGCATCATCTGGTACAGAAGCTGATTTAAATGATAGGTTACAGACAACAGTTAGTAGTTCTGCAATTTCACCTTTGAGTCCTTCAGAACTCTTGGGTGAATCCCATCTGGTCCTGGTGACTTATTACTGTTTAGTTTATCAGTTTGCTCCAAAATCTCCTCTAATGACACCTCAATCTAGGACAGTTCCTCAGATTTGTCACCTAAAAGACGGACATAAGCCCACAACCTCAAAGACAGTCAGGCGCTGTGACGTTCCCCAGGGTGCAGTCTGGACTGTAGAACAGCTGTATCACTTCTGTTCCCCAACTGGGAGTGCCTCTTATACTGTGAGAACCACTCCTGGCCTGTTCACACACAGTCTCTAGCGTGTAAAATCACTCCCAGCTACACCGTATTGAGTGCTACTAGCTAGCCATTCATGAATTAAACTACAGAGCTACCCCAGCAAGCTCTCTGTCCCAGACCTTCCCCCCGAAATGTGTGCCTTGTATACTGCTGAGTACCCTTCTACACTGCTCGGCCACCAGTGCTGGCTGTCCTGGGCTTTGGTGCAGGGAGGGCGACTGGGCTCCGGGGATAGCCCCAGCGGAGAGAAGTGGGTGCCGTGTAGCAGAGAGCAACCCAGGTGCTGGGGCCTCTGCAGCTGCTCTAACACCGTGCACCTGCCAGGCTCAGCTCCAGGGCTGGTGCAACCACTAGGCGAACTAGGCGGCTGCCTAGGGCGCCATGTGGTTGGGGGCGCCAAAAAGCACGCTCAGGGGAGGCGGTGGAGTGGAGGTTTGCTGGGGCAGGGAGGCATGGGGAGGGCTGCCCACAGCAAGTAACGGGGGAGGTGGGAGGGGGCGTGCAGCTCACAAGGCCAACCTTGTGCAGGCTCTCGGAGGCCTGCCATTGGTCACCCTGCTTGGCACTCGGGCTCCTGTCCTGCCCCTTTTGGAGTAGCCCCATTGAGACAAAGAAGGTAAAACAACAAAACCCGAATCCAAGCCTGTGCCAGGCCCAGCCACCGTAACTAGAAAGTATACGAGTGTTCCCAGCTCCCCTTATTAAACACCACAACCTGGCACGAGGCGAGCCCAGCAATCAGGCTGCATGTCCAGACATTTCAGTCTGAATATGGCCAATGTAACAGCTATTCCAGGAGTGTAAACTCAGCTACTCTGCTGCCGTGCGGTAGGCCTGAGCAATACGGAGTAATACAGTCAGGGGTTCTCCTTACCAACGGAAATACTATTGTGGCCAAGTTCCTGATGCCAGAGTAACCTTCACTTTTAGGGTGTCTGGGCTTCTGGGTAGTGCATCTTGCAACCGTAACATTGTAGGATAATGACACTGACCTCCTTTGTGAAGTGCTTTGAAATCTACTGGTGGAAAGTGCTGGTTCTTGTTATTTGCATTTCGTTTCCCAGGGTTTCACACTCCGAGAAAAGGAAACTAGAAGAACAAAAGAAAGTCTGGCAATCAATATCTTGCACCATTTACACACGCTTAGGCAGCCTTCCAAGCAGAGCAGGCTAATTCCTTGCTCCAAGCGTGCACCGACCCTGCTGTGCACACACGCACAATGTTTAACGTTGGCATTGGTAGACCAGAGGCCATTTTCTCCTGTGCATATTCAATTTTCACTTTTCCAATGGGCAAACTGTTAGATCCAAACCAGTTGCGTTCAAGCCAAGAAAAGGGTCTAGCCCTCAATGAGGACTCTGTCCCAGCTAAGTTTCAAATGTTGGCCATCCCGGCTGCTTCCCTCTCTTTCAGAAGTGTGCTAAGAATTTATTTCAGCGGAAGAGAAGTACGGTATATATTTTTTTCAGGCAGGCCGGAGCCAAAACCAGCTTGACTCTGGCCACTCCTATACCACAGGACAAAGAAAGTCCCCTGAGGAGAATTATAAAGCAGCACAAATCCACAGGGTTGCCGGGGCTCTTAGCGTGGCTTGGCAGCAGCTAACAACTCTGCTATCCCCAGCAGCGATAGCTGAACAATGCAAATAAGCTGCTATGTGTCAGGAGTCCCGTCGAATGCTGTAGTGTAGAAGCATCTCCCGCAAGTCAGTCAGATCCCGGGATCCTGACTGGTTATTTAAATGATCTACATTAAAGCCACAATGAGCATCTTAGCAGCCAACAAGAATGTGAGCACCGGGATCAATGCAAAGTGCCCCCTCCCCATCCGCCACTTTCCCAGATCCAGCTGTCTCCTGCCTTCCCTTTACCCCACCCCAATCCCTAGAGTCTCTGCCACTCTCTGGGTCCCTTCCTGGTGGCCCCTTTGCTCAGCATCTCTCAGTGGCTGGCAGAAATGGCGGATGCCACTTGCCTGGGAAGAGACTGCTTCCCTCACACACTGCTCCGGGACTGCAGTGAGAGCTGGGAGTGGATGAGCAGGCAAGGTGTAGGCAAGCAGCGTCAAAGGAGCAGTGGGCCCCTTTCCCCCATCCGGCAGCTCCCCTACCCCCTGATGACCCACAGCTCTGCCCTTTTGAGCCCCTTGCTGCCTTTGTCCTGCCCCCAACTCTGAAGACCAGTCAGGTAGTAGGAAAGCCGGGTCCCTCCCCAAGGCCTGCAGGCCCAAGGCCTTCTGGGAATGCCAGGACAGGGCTAATGCCCATGGTGCACCCTATACATAGTCCAGAGTGGAAAATAGCACTGTGGGGCCAAATCCATCCCTACTGACTGGACTGGAGCCACCCGAGGCAGAGGTCTGGGCTGGAACCAGATATTCACCTTTGGCCCAAATCAGTTGCCTTAAGGAAATACGACATGTGCTTCGCCATGGCGCTCTGGAAGGGCGGGCTGCACTCGAAGCCATAGGCACCAATTTTCCCTGGCGTCAGTGGGTGCTCATGCCTCCAGCCCCGCCCCGACTCCACCCTTTACCTGCCCTTGCCCCGCCCCCATTCCAACCCTTTCCCCAAAGTCCCTGCCCCAACTCCGCCCCCTCCCTGCCCCTATTGGACCCCTTCCCCAAATCCTCGCCCCGGCCCCGCCTCTTTCCCGAGCACTACACGCTTCCTCCCAGCGCTTGCCGCGCGAAACAGCTGTTTCGCGGTTGCAAGTGCTGGGAGCTGCGGGGGGGAAATGGGCACGCGGTGCGCCCAGGGGAGGAGGCGGAGGCAGAGCGGAGGCGGAGGTGAGATGGGGTGGGGGGGGGCAAGGTGGGGAGCTGCCGGTGGGTGCTTAGCACCCACCAATTTTTCCCTGTGGGTGCTTCAGCCCCGGAGCACCCACAGAGTCAGCGCCTATGCTCGGAGCTCCTCTCTTTCTGCTGCACCTCCACTGGCCGCAACTTTCCTTCAAATCCAACGCTCCTGCAGACAACACCCTGCAGCCCTAGTGACGAGGGCTCTAGACTAGGTTTGGGAGCCTAGGCTCAATTCCCTGCGTGCTATGAGCGTGTCTACACTGCAAGGAGACACCCATGGCTGGCCTGGGCCAGCGGACTGGGCCGCAGGGGGCTTGCACTAAGGGGCTGGTTAATTGCAGTGTAGATGCTGGGGCTTGGGCTGCACGCTGGGCTCTAGGCCCCTGCAAGGAGGGAGGGTCCAGAGCTCACGCTGAATGTCTGCACCATGATTAAACAGCCCCTTGGCCTGAGCCCTGCGAGCCCGAGTCAGCTGGCCCAGGCCAGCCGTGGTGTAGACATACCCTTAGTCTCACCGCGCCTCAGTCCACCATCTGCCCAGCGGGGATAGTCACGCTGTTGTGCCTCACAGGGTGTGTGAGGGGAAATACGCTGAAGCTTGGGAGGGGCTCTGACACTGTGGTGATGGGGGGCCACGTAAAGAGATAAAGTAGGGGGACCAGACAGCAGGAAGTATGAAAAATCGGGACAGACTGTGTGTTGGGGGGTAATAGGTGCCCATATAAGAAAAAGCCCCGAATATCGGGACTGTTCCTATAAAATCGGGACAGCTGGTCACCCTAGCTAGAAGTGTTCAACCTCATGAGACCGGCCTGAAAAGCAGAGCGGCTGAATTGGATCGAAGGCGGGCTGTGCTTCCTGCCACATGCCCAAGGGCTAGAAACCCACTCGTTCTTAATGAAAGCCAAGATTCGGACACTCACACACCCCCAGCGGCCAGGCAGGGTGTTACAACCCCCCAACACACCGGGAGCCCGGCTGTGGCCTTGGTCTCCATGCAGCGCTGGGCGTTCTCCTCATGCCGAGCGGGGAAGGGCTCAGTTGACAAGTATTTTTATTTTGTTCCCACCGTTATTTTATTTTGATTTGAAAATGGCTCTGCTGGAATCTCGGTTGTCAGATTGTGCCTGGGCACTGACTCCAGGGAACAGGGCCCACGCCCAGGAGAAGAGCTTGCAGGGTCGGCCAACCAGCAGGAAGGCTAACCAGCATTATCACAATATAAAGAAGTGGCCTGTTTCCAGCTCCTGCCTGTAACACTGATGATGGGAAAGGAGGGCGGCATCTCAGGCAGTCAGCACCTCGGCAGGCTGAGAAAGACAACGAGTAACCCACACACCTCCTGGGTGTGGTGCTCTGTCCCCTCTAGTGGCACTGAGACCACTTAGTGAGAGAGATTAATGAGTCTGATCTGTACCCTTAGCTAACAGCCAATTGGCTTTTAGCTCATGCTGTAGAGCAGGGGTAGGCAACCTATGGCACAAGTGCCGAAGGCGGCACACGAGCTGATTTTCAGTGGTACTCACACTGCCCGGGTCCTGGCCATTGGTCCGGGGGGCTCTGCATTTTTATTTCATTTTAAATGAAGCTTCTTAAACATTTTAAAAACCTTATTTACTTTACATACAAAATAGTTTAGTTATATATTGTAGACTTATAGAAAGAGACCTTCTAAAAACATTACACTGTATTACTGGCACACGAAACCTTAAATTAGAGTGAATAAATGAAGATTCGGTGCACCACTTCTGAAAGGTTGCCAACCCCTGATGTAGAGGCTCATGCACTAAGCTCTAGAGGTCCCTGGTTCAATCCTGCCTGGGGTCTGTTGGTGTTACAAACGCACCCTGTGCATCAGCCTGATGGACAACAGGGCTGCTTGGCCTTCAGGGAGCTACAGTTACTCCTCTGTGGAAGCCAGTTGGGAGGGGTTTTCCCAGGGAGACCTCGTGCCCTTTTGACTTGTGGCTATTCTGATACCCATCAGGTTGTGAAATATTTATCTCGGCAAAGGTCCAGGGTTGAAGGGTTGCTGCTGTGCATGATAGCGACAGGCCAGGAGGATTTATGAAGCACTTACAGCTCCTGACTGGTGCCAGGCCAACAGCCCTGGGGCTGACACGCTCTGCTCATCCAGAGAACTGGTGCAGCAAACTTCCCGCAGCGATGCTCCCACAGCCTGCTCTGGCCTGCACTCAGAGATTGGGCCTGGGTGAGCACGATGATTGACAGCAAACATCCTGGGAGGGACAGAGAAACCCTGCTTCGGGGCTTCGGTCGATTTCTGCCGACTGGAGCTCAGGCTGAGACCTGTGGGGCAGGCAGATAACCCCACAGCAGGCAGGTGTGGAGTTCTTGCACCTTCCTCTGAAGCACGGGGCTGGCTGGACCTGGGTCTGATCCAGTCTGACAGTTCCCATGTTCAGATGTTCCTGGGCCTGGTTGTGGAGGCTACCCACCAAGGGGCAAATCAGTGCCAAATCTGACCGCCGTTGGTGTTGTGGATATGGCAGACTAGGTGGCGGGCACCACCTCATCTCTCACTGACCACAAGCCCCAGCTCGAGGGAAGAGCTCTTAGCTATTCTCCACCCCAAACAGAGGTGAAATCTAGGCAGATGGCCAGACCTGTCCACTCCCCTTGTAGCAGGGACTAGATGGGTCTCCTCCAGGGTGGGAATAGGTTTGTATGCTGGATTTGCAGCATGATCGGGACGGGGGACAAACAGCTAAAAATCCGGACAGTCCCGATTTTATCGGGACGTCTGGTCACCCTAAACAGAACACACTGTTGACAAGAAGTGATAGTGGCAGCTCTCCAGAAACGTGGCCTGGCCCCCAGCCAGCTCTTGGGGTTGACTATTAGAGACAATTTGATGATACTGGTGAGTCCCTTCGTTTTCAGTTTAAACCGATTTTTACAGAAAAAATCCCAGGTTTTACAAAAAGCATTATTTGTTTTTTTTCTGATTTTCACCCTACTTTTGTATCATTCAAATCTATAAAAAATAACTTGATTTATTAGGAAAATACAATACATTGCATGAGATCTATGTATTACGATACTACATTAGTCTGTGTGTATACGCAAAGCTGCCTGTTGAAGGTAAGGCTATGTGTTAGTTTAGAAGATACACACAACAAACACATGCACACAAGCTCTGAAGTGCGTGCACATCTGAACGCACTGATGAATCTCATGCCACCGCATACACATTTCAAGCTGTTAGCAGGTAGCGGTTTAAAGACCTGACACTAAAACGGGAAGAAAACAAAAATCTGTATCCGAACATGTTTCAGAACACAAGGAAGTATTCAAATGTTTAAAAAACAAACAAACAAACAAACAAACAAACAAACAGGAGAAAAGGATGAAGTGGAGTATCTGCACTTGGGGGGAGGGATAGCTCAGTGGTTTGAGCATTGGCCTGCTAAACCCAAGTTTGTGAGTTTAATCCTTGAGAGGGCCATTTGGGGCAAAAATCTGTCTGGGGATTGGCCCTGCTTTAAGCAGGGGGTTAGACTAGATGACCTCCTGAGGTCCCTTCTAACCCTGATATTCTATGAAAGGGTGTGGCCCAATTGCTCACTATAAATATTTATAGGCTAACAGTTCTAATGAAAAGTTTTATTTGGGGATTAGAGATGTATTGTTTTCTTAAACTCAGAGGTGGCGTTGTGTTTTGAGTTCCATTTTAGTTCTGCAGCAAACCACATTGATGAACTGAATTCAAGGCATT
The DNA here is from genome assembly GCF_011386835.1 of Chrysemys picta bellii. Classification (NCBI taxonomy): domain Eukaryota; kingdom Metazoa; phylum Chordata; order Testudines; family Emydidae; genus Chrysemys; species Chrysemys picta. The sequence continues at coordinate 11,311,629 of NC_088795.1, forward strand.
AATCTACTGAATATTTCCCCCCATCCTTCCGTCCACCCAAATAAACCCCGATATTTATCCAGAAAAAATAATTGTTTTTTCCGCTGATTTTCTCCTGTTTTTGTTGCTGTGGTAATAAACATCGCTAAATGCCCAGGAAAAAATGAAATCAAATAAAAACTGAAAACAAAGAGCCCTAACTCTACTGGATGGTGGGAGTCATGAATGGTTTTAAAACCACAGCGATGTAATCCCCTGGGGGGTGGTGCTTGGGAAATACAGCAGTTCCCATCCTGCATGGTGCTGTGACAGAGCTAGAATTCCTCATCCCGTACCTCCCTCTTCCTTTGGCCTGTCTGATTCTGCTATGGTCCCCCACTGACTGTGGACTGGGCTAGACACATTTTGAAAATAACAGATTGTGTTCTGTAATCTCATCATCCCACTCCGGCCCGGCATTATTTACTGTACGATTCGCTGCCCGTCGAAGGCTGCTGATTTCTTCACGGTGCTTTGAGAAAGCAGCAGAACAAACGTGAAGAGTAACTGTAGCTACAAAGCAGGAATAGTGCAGGCGGCCTGGTGGGCCCTGATCCCATTCATGACCTTTTCACTCCTGCTGTAGGGTCAGAGGCCATTCAAGGTCAAATTAAACCGTACAAATGCAGGCAAGGTAAGCGTGTCTGGGTGTCAAAGGGTTCGGATGGTCACGGTTCAAGAAAGAAGAAAAACAGATTGGATCTCAAGTCACATGTGGAAGCGATTAACAGAGAACAAAAGGCCCAGGCAATGCTCCCCAACAGCAATACCTGAGGACGGAGCACGCTTTACACAAGATGCATTTAGTTTGCCAAGCAGACCCCATCAGAAACCCTTGTTCAGCGCTTTCTTAGGAACGGGTGTTTTCTCAGTTCAGCCCACTGGGCACAGCAGCTGCTGCTAGGCCAGCGAGTCTGGGGGAAGATTGCAAACGGCTATCAGGAACAGAAAATCCTCCAGGAAAGAAACCAGCCTCAACATGAGGGGCATGAAAAGTCCCACAGCTCTGCCAACATTAGGGCCTGTCAACAGCCTTGACACACCTGCAAGTCGGGTCGCGGAGGTCTAGTGAGCTTTCCCTTGAGCCCTAAAATTGGTCGCCTGGAATACCAAGACGTGGGCAGGGGATGGAAACAATCAAATATGGCCCCACATGTGTAAGGGAAAGGTGGATACAAGAGGTGCACGGCCAGCCCTTAGGTGGAAGTCGGGATGGGTCAGATGGTGGAAACCTTAACGCCATGCCCAGAGAAGAGGCGTTCCCCCTTCCATCCTCATTGCAGCTGTTCCCCGTAAGATTTGAGAGTCTGCATAATGCGGGTCATTCGGTTTTTTCTTTTCATGCCTTACTCATGTTGTGATTAAGTTTATACTTAATCTGGATTTTACTGAAAAATCTGTCTATCGCAAATCTCAAACCATTCTTTATGTAGTGACCTACGAGATTGAACCTGGCATCAGTAATGGGCCTTTTTTCCCCCCAATTAACTCAAAGGCTAGCCTGGCATGCAGGAGGGACCAGCCACCAGAAACGGTGGAAAGCAGTCGTTGGTGACCCCGACTGCTGATCTGGTAAGAGAGAAAAAAGCAACACCCGATTGAGCTGCCGCTGAAGTGCCGCCGAATAGGAAGAGAGGGAGTGAAGGACCCGCCCCCGAATTCCTGCTGAAGACTGAAGCGGAGCGATTGAGCTGCCGCCAAAGAGGAAGAGAGGGACAGAAGGACCCGCCGCAGACGCGGATGTGCCACCCCTTTCTATTGGCCGTCCCAGGCACCTGCTTCCTTCGCTGGTGCCTGGAGCCAGCCCTGCTGGTAAGTAAGCAAGCTGTCCTCTGTAGGAATCGCGATCCAACATGACAGAAAACCACAAGCCGGGGAACTCCCTTAACCCCTCCCTGCTAATCCCCGCAGAGTTTAATAAGGTATGGACGTGCTGCGTTGCTAGCAAACGAGGTCCAGATACATTTTTTAAAAATATAGTGGGAAAGGAGCATGGAATGGAATCTGTAATCTGCTTGTTCCGATTTTCCCTTCCTTGCACCGTTCCCTTCTGGAGGTCTCCTGCATTTGGTAGACAGGGAGGTCTCTCCCGCAGAGCAGAAACCAACATGCTTCCCTTCAGCTGACGGCTCTGCTTTTGCGGCTGGTGTCCGCAGTGCTGAGCACCGCTGTGGGGCTGTCACGAATTAATGTGGGTGAGAGGTGCCAGCTACACCTAGCTCGGGGGGGACGGACGGACGGGGGGGGGGCACAGTTAAGGATGCATGGGCGTTCACCTTAACTCTTCATTTCCTGGTTTTCAGAAGTTTGAGTTTTGCTGCACTCGAGGCTCTGGAAGGGCATGAGAGAACACACGAGGTAAGGTTGCCCAGGAATAACAGTTTTTTGTCAGTGAATTTTTTTAAGCGAAGGTGAAGAAAACAAATGGACTGTGGGTAACCCAAGCAGCTACACGTTTCTCGTGGGATGCTTTAAGCCAGTTGTGGGAGCAGTTCAACAAATTCTGCTGCTGAGATGTGCTCTTTGGACCTTCTGGATTTTAATGCATTGAGTGAAATTCTAGCAGACCACTGCTATTTGAACCCCCCTAGGATCACAAGTTCTAGATTTGCAGGCTGGCGCTCTGCTCCAACCCCACGTGCGACTCAAAGCTAACACTCTTTGGGAGAGGTCGCTGCACTTTGCATCCCATCCCGCACCTGTTTTCTGGGACCCATCATCAAATGAAACATGCTTCTGATGCTCTGCAGGAATCCCTTCGGAGTCGATGGGCTGCACGGTTCTGAGAGCTTTCTGCTCCAGCCAACTGGACTCCAGCCAAACCTATTGTTTAAGCTTCAGGCTGGTATGCAAAAACATTGACAGTTACCGCAGAATTAGGCCGTGCAGTTTGCTTTCTTACATTGTTCTTTGAAAGGCTAATTTAAAAATCAGACAACGGGCAAAGCTCCTAGAGCTGCGGATCTAGGAATTATTTGGGGGTAAATTCTCTGGCCACACACCAGAGCTAGAGATGATCGCAATGTTCCCTTCTGGCCTTGGAATCTGTGACTCTACTGCCCCCTGCAGGTTTAGAGGAGAAAGTAACCCTCAACCAAACAGAATCTTGCGGGGGTTTCCTAGCCCCCCACCATGGTTTTTTTTCTGTTGAGTCAGAACGTGACTCGGCCACAAGTAGTAACCATGGGGTTAGGGTTGCCAACTTTCTACTTGCACAAAACCGAACACCCCTGCCCCCTCCCCTGCCCCTTCTCTGAGGCCCTGCCCACTCCATACACACACCCCGTCGCTCACTCACTCACTTTCACCGGGCTGGCTCTGGGGGTTGAGATGCGGGAGGGGCTCTGGGCTGAAGCAGTGGGTTGGGATGCGGGAGGGGGGTGAGGGCTCCAGTTAGGGGTGCATGCTCTGATGTGGGGCTCGGGATGAGGGATTTGGGGTGCAGGAGTGGGCTTCTGGCTGGGGCGGAGGGGTTTGGAGTGCAGGAGGGAGTTCTGGGCTGGGGTAGGAGTGCGGGGTGGTGTGAGGGCCTGGTCAAAAGCAGGACACTTAGCAACTCTCGCCTTGATACAGCAATGTGTTAAACACTAATACAGGACTGTGAGGCCTTCTTAAGTGCGCAATCATGAATAATAAATAATATTCATGTTACCAAAATATCATTGTTCCCATTCTAGAGATTGTGGACAATTCCAATGTAGATCTTCACAACACCCTATGAGCTGAGGTGGTCTGACCTCCACTGAGGGACCGAGTCACAGACGTTAAAGCCAAATGTGTCAGAAGTGTCAGCTAATTCCGGGTACCCAATCGGAGAAGCCTAGCGCCTCATTTTTCCGACGACTTAGCATTTTATAGCACTTGCTGTGTTCACAGCTGATTTCCCATTGACCTCAGGTGCAGCTGGGAGTGCTCAGCATCTCAAATTGGACACCCCAAAGTATAATTTCCTACACTTTAAAGAATTCAGGAATTGAAAAAACAAAACAAATCCATCCTGTGGATCTGTATTGACCCCACGCGGGTCTAGAGATACCCACAGCACAGTCCTCTATCACTGGAGCTAACAGAGTTACTGGTAGCAGTAGTAGGCTGGTAACTTCTATGTGGACCTGCTACTGGGGGTGGGGAGGACACACACACTTTGCTAGAGGGCTTCCAAGAGATTTGCTGGCAGCAGAGGAATGTTGAGCCTCAGGGATTCCAGGTTCCTTTCCATGCTCTGGAGCTAAGTGGGCATTAGTGGGCACAGATCCTTCTGTCCCTGGCCCCCGCACCCAGCCTCCCGCTCTTCCCTCTGCTCCTGTCACCCCTTCTGCCTCTCTCACCCCCATGGTGCAACCCCCCGACTGTCCCTAGTGTGATCCCACCCTCATCCCCCCAGACTTCTTCCCCCATCCCCAGCTCCTAACCCCGTCCCCACACCCTGCAACCTTTCATTAGCAGATGGTGGCTGGTCCCCCTCTTGGTCCTTTTCCTTGCACACTGAAGGGAAGGGAGAGCTAGAAGTCCATGAGCAGGCTGTGGGGAGGAGGGAACCTGTTTACAGAACTGAGACCCAGTAACTGGAGCTGTGCACAGTCCTGGCTTGTACCACCTGCCAAACCCTAGCCAGCACTTAGGGGGAGTTGTATTCTGCACTGCTGGGAAGGACAGCTGTAATGCACCCAGAGTAGGATGGCCAGGTGCCCAGTTTTTTACCAGAAAGGCCAGTCGAGAAGGGGACTGGACACCCAAAGTCCAGTCAGTACTGCTGACCGGACACCCAAATTCCAGTTAGTGTGTGCGGGGGAGGCACTGGATCATCACCTGCACCCCCCCCTACTCAGCTGGGGCCACCTCCTACCTGCGTTGGGTGGCTGCAACTCCCAGCCCCAGCTCTGCAAGTGAAGCCCTCCCAACCCGGGTAGAAGGGAAAAACAGCAAGGGACCGGGGGGGAACGGGGAGAGGAGTGAACAGGGGACGGGTGCGGGGAAGGTTCCGGCACTCCTCTTGGAGTGTCCGGTTTTTAAATATTACAAAGTTGGCAACCGTAACCAAGAGAGGAGAAGGCAGCTCCAGTTTTCTCTTCCCTAGTTACTGTCTGTTACAGTTAGGCATCCCTCCTACCTGGCCCAGGAGATGTATCATGCGTAGCTCAGGCTGTGTGGCTGAGGAGAGACAGACAGAGCTTGAAGCAAGGGGTTCACTCCAGCTTGGCTGGGCTCTGGGCTAACCAGAATGGACTACGCTTGAACCTTCGGTTTGCTGTGCTACCCACCGGCCTTTCTATGCTGCGTTCCAGTGAACTAATAAAACCCAGCTGTCTGGCCAACACTGCCAATGCTTGGTGAGATGCATTCATCCCTGAAGAGCGTACAAGTTAACCTCAGCTGGACTCGCTAAACAGAGCTCATGATAGGTTTCAGAGTAACAGCCGTGTTAGTCTGTATCCGCAAAAAGAAGAACAGGAGTACTTGTGGCACCTTAGAGACTAACAAATTTATTAGAGCATAAGCTTTCGTGGACTACAGCCCACTTCTTCGGATGCATATAGAATGGAACATATATTGAGGAGATATATATACACACATACAGAGAGCATAAACAGGTGGGAGTTGTCTTACCAACTCTGAGAGGCCAATTAATTAAGAGAAAAAAAAACTTTTGAAGTGATAATCAAGCTAGCCGAGTACAGACAGTTTGATAATAAGTGTGAGAGTACTTACAAGGGGAGATAGAGTCAATGTTTGTAATGGCTCAGCCATTCCCAGTCCTTATTCAAACCGGAGTTGATTGTGTCTAGTTTGCATATCAATTCTAGCTCAGCAGTCTCTCGTTGGAGTCTGTTTTTGAAGTTTTTCTGTTGTAATATAGCCACCCGCAGGTCTGTCACTGAATGACCAGACAGGTTAAAGTGTTCTCCCACTGGTTTTTGAGTATTTTGATTCCTGATGTCAGATTTGTGTCCATTAATTCTTTTGCGTAGAGACTGTCCGGTTTGGCCAATGTACATGGCAGAGGGGCATTGCTGGCACATGATGGCATATATCACATTGGTAGATGTGCAGGTGAACGAGCCCCTGATGGTATGGCTGATGTGATTAGGTCCTATGATGATGTCACTTGAATAGATATGTGGACAGAGTTGGCATCGGGGTTTGTTACAAGGATAGGTTCCTGGGTTAGTGGTTTTGTTCAGTGATGTGTGGTTGCTGGTGAGTATTTGCTTTAGGTTGGGGGGTTGTCTGTAAGAGAGGACAGGTCTGTCTCCCAAGATCTGTGAGAGTAAAGGATCATCTTTCAGGATAGGTTGTAGATCTCTGATGATGCGCTGGAGAGGTTTTAGTTGGGGGCTGAAGGTGACAGCTAGTGGTGTTCTGTTATTTTCTTTGTTGGGCCTGTCTTGTAGGAGGTGACTTCTGGGTACTCGTCTGGCTCTGTCAATCTGTTTTTTCACTTCAGCAGGTGGGTATTGTAGTTTTAAGAATGCTTGATAGAGATCTTGTAGGTGCTTGTCTCTATCCGAGGGATTGGAGCAAATGCGGTTATATCTTAGAGCTTGGCTGTAGACAATGGATCGTGTGGTGTGTCCTGGATGGAAGCTGGAGGCATGTAGGTAAGTGTAGCGGTCAGTAGGTTTCCGGTATAGGGTGGTATTGATGTGACCATCGCTTATTAGCACAGTAGTGTCCAGGAAATGGACCGCTTGTGTGGATTGATCTAGGCTGAGGTTGATGGTGGGATGGAAATTATTGAAATCATGGTGAAATTCCTCAAGGGCTTCTTTTCCATGGGTCCAGATGATGAAGATGTCATCAATGTAGCGCAAGTAGAGTAGGGGCGTTAGGGGACGAGAGCTGTATGTGTGTATATATATATCTCCTCAATATATGTTCCATTCTATATGCATCCGAAGAAGTGGGCTGTAGTCCACGAAAGCTTATGCTCTAATAAATTTGTTAGTCTCTAAGGTGCCACAAGTACTCCTGTTCTTCTTTTTGCGGATACAGACTAACACGGCTGTTACTCTGAAACCTGTCATTATGCAAGGCACTGCATTTAGCCGTATGGAATGGAAATCCATCAACCTCATGAAAAAACTCGTACAGATACAGACAGACATCATCTTCCTTTCCAAATGCAAGCAGATGGACATCATACCAAAAGGACTAAAGGTAAAAAATCCATTACAATCTACATATCACACAGACTATGCTGAGAGACTGTGTCACACACTCTCAAAGAAACTGCAAAACCACCTGATCAGCATCCTATACAGCAAACAGGGAAAGATTAAGAATGAGCTCTCAGAACTGGATACCCTCATAAGAAACCAACCTTCCACACAAACTTCCTCATGGATAGACTTTACAAAAACTAGACAAGCCATTTACAAGACAAACTTTGCCTCTCTACAAAGGAAAAAGGACACTAAACTATCTAAACTGCTACATGCCACAAGCAGCCACAACAGTAGTTCCCTTAACCCACCCAGCAATATTGTTAATCTTTCCAGCTATACTCTTAGCCCAGCAGAAGAGTCTGTCCTATCTCGGGGCCTCTCCTTTTGTCCCTCCAGACCCATGAATATGATACAGTTCTGCGGTGACCTAGAATCCTACTTTCGACGTCTCCGACTCAAAGAATATTTCCAACATACCTCTGAACAGCATACTAACCCACAGAATCCTCCCTACCAGCACTACAAAAAAAAAAAGGATTCTGCATGGACTCCTCCGGACGGTCGAAACAACAGACTGGATTTCTACATAGATTGCTTCCGTCGACGTGCAAAGGCTGAAATTGTGGAAAAGCAACATCACTTGCCACATAACCTCAGCCATGCTGAACACAACGCCATCTACAGCCTCAGAAACAACCCTGACATCATAATCAAAAAGGCTGACAAAGGAGGTGCTGTCGTCATCATGAATAAATTGGAATATGACCAGGAGGCTGCTAGACAGCTCTCTAACACCACATTCTACAGGCCATTATCCTCTGATCCCACTGAGGATTACCTAAAGAAACTACACCATCTGCTAAAAAAACTCCCTGACAAAGCACAGGAACAAATCCGTACAGACACATGCCTAGAACCCCGACCAGGGGTATTCTATTTGCTACCCAAGATCCATAAACCTGGATATCCTGGACACCCCATCATCTCAGGCATTGGCACCCTAACATCAGGCTTGTCTGCTTATGTAGACTCTGTCCTCAGACCCTACGCTACCAGCACTCCCAGCTATCTTCGAGATACCACTGACTTCCTGAGGAAACTACAATCCATCGGTGATCTTCCAGAAAACACCATCCTGGCCACTATGGACGTAGAAGCCCTCTACACCAATATTCCACACAAAGATGGACTACAAGCTATCAGGAACAGTATCCCTGATAATGTCACAGCTAACCTGGTGGCTGAACTTTGTGATTTTGTCCTCACCCACAACTATTTCACATTTGGGGACAATATATACCTTCAAGTCAGCGGCACTGCTATGGGTACCCGCATGGCCCCACAATATGCCAACATTTTTATGGCTGACTTAGAACAACGCTTCCTTAGCTCTCGTCCCCTAACGCCCCTACTCTACTTGCGCTACATTGATGACATCTTCATCATCTGGACCCATGGAAAAGAAGCCCTTGAGGAATTTCACCATGATTTCAATAATTTCCATCCCACCATCAACCTCAGCCTAGATCAATCCACACAAGCGGTCCATTTCCTGGACACTACTGTGCTAATAAGCGATGGTCACATCAATACCACCCTATACCAGAAACCTACTGACCGCTACACTTACCTACATGCCTCCAGCTTCCATCCAGGACACACCACACGATCCATTGTCTACAGCCAAGCTCTAAGATATAACCGCATTTGCTCCAATCCCTCGGATAGAGACAAGCACCTACAAGATCTCTATCAAGCATTCTTAAAACTACAATACCCACCTGCTGAAGTGAAAAAACAGATTGACAGAGCCAGACGAGTACCCAGAAGTCACCTCCTACAAGACAGGCCCAACAAAGAAAATAACAGAACACCACTAGCTGTCACCTTCAGCCCCCAACTAAAACCTCTCCAGCGCATCATCAGAGATCTACAACCTATCCTGAAAGATGATCCTTTACTCTCACAGATCTTGGGAGACAGACCTGTCCTCGCTTACAGACAACCCCCCAACCTAAAGCAAATACTCACCAGCAACTACACATCACTGAACAAAACCACTAACCCAGGAACCTATCCTTGTAACAAACCCCGATGCCAACTCTGTCCACATATCTATTCAAGTGACATCATCATAGGACCTAATCACATCAGCCATACCATCAGGGGCTCGTTCACCTGCACATCTACCAATGTGATATATGCCATCATGTGCCAGCAATGCCCCTCTGCCATGTACATTGGCCAAACCGGACAGTCTCTACGCAAAAGAATTAATGGACACAAATCTGACATCAGGAATCAAAATACTCAAAAACCAGTGGGAGAACACTTTAACCTGTCTGGTCATTCAGTGACAGACCTGCGGGTGGCTATATTACAACAGAAAAACTTCAAAAACAGACTCCAACGAGAGACTGCTGAGCTAGAATTGATATGCAAACTAGACACAATCAACTCCGGTTTGAATAAGGACTGGGAATGGCTGAGCCATTACAAACATTGACTCTATCTCCCCTTGTAAGTACTCTCACACTTATTATCAAACTGTCTGTACTCGGCTAGCTTGATTATCACTTCAAAAGTTTTTTTTTTCTCTTAATTAATTGGCCTCTCAGAGTTGGTAAGACAACTCCCACCTGTTTATGCTCTCTGTATGTGTGTATATATATCTCCTCAATATATGTTCCATTCTATATGCATCCGAAGAAGTGGGCTGTAGTCCACGAAAGCTTATGCTCTAATAAATTTGTTAGTCTCTAAGGTGCCACAGAGCTCATGATGTGAAGCAGGAGTGCTGGCGGCTCAGAGATGTAGTCTAAGGAGGTGGTGAAGCCACGTGGCTTACCCTGGAAAAAGAGTGAGACCCTTCGGGGATCAGGCACAGTGAAAGGTTTCCTAGAGACTGTTCCAAAACTGGGGGCCTAGCACTGGTGCTGTGTATCCGTGACAGGCACGAGAAGGTATGATTTCTGATCCTTTAATCATTCTCGTGGCTCTTCTCTGACCCCTCTCCAATTTATCAACCTCCTTCTTGAATGTTGGCCCCAGAACTGGCCCCTGGATTTTAGCAGTGGTCGCACCAGTGCCAAATACAGAGATAAAATAACCTCTCTGCTCCTACTCGAGATTCCCCCCGTTTATGCATCCCAGGATTGGATTAGCTCTTTTGGCCACAGCCTCACCTTGGGAGCTCATGTTTATCAGATTATCCACATCCCCAAGTCTTTTTCAGAGTCACTGCTCCACAGGATAGAGTCCCCCCCATTTTTGTTCCTAGATGTACATATTTGCATTAAGCCGTATTAAAATGCATATTGTTTGTTTGCACCCAGTTTACCAAGAGATCCAGATTGCTCTGAATCAATGACCTGACCAGCGTTGCCACCTCTGCTTAGAATAAGAATGATTTCCAGGTCCTCAGCCCCAGACAAGTGCACTAGGCCAGCTCTCAGGCTCGAGTGCCAATGGAAGTTCCCAAACCGCAGGATTCGAAGGTCCCATTTGGGTGCCAGCGTTTGTCACCTCCACAATCTTCTGCTGAGGGCAACCCAAGGAGCCGAATTCCTCCCACTTCCCAGCCGATCCTCAGGCAGTGGGCAGCTTCCTCCAGACGGCACGTCCGCTCCAGGGATTCAGTTGCTGGACGTGGCGCTCTGCATTTTGTTTATAGCCAGGACTCTTCCTCTAGACATTGCGTCCTAAAGCTGGATGCACCGCTGAATAACTGACAAAGCCATATGTCCCTTATCAGCAAAGGGACACCCGTGTTCCTGCAGCTCTGCTTGCATCTGTAGTGAGAAGGGCTTTCGGGAAGTGGCTAGCAGCCAGCACATATCTGATCGCAGACAGATATGTCCTTCCAACCAGGCCTTTGTTAGAAAGGCCACAAAGAATGCACAAGGCAGCCTCCATCTCTCCGCCCTCCCCCACACCTCAATACATCGCTATTATGCCTCCGTCAAAGGCCTCCACCCACTGGAAGACATGCTGTCTAGCTGTGCTCACTCACCGCACACAGCCCCCCGGGTCAGCCGGACACAAACAGGAATTCCCAGCCGCACAGGCCTGCTAAACAATCCCCACGGCCCTGGGCCACAGGGAAAACAGGAAGCGTCTGGCGCAAAATGCTGCCGAAGGACAGACCCAACGGGACTCACGCCAGGGGAGGGAACAGCTGCTCTGAGGGGACAGGCCGCAGGAGCTCATCTCACCCTTTGCTCACACCAGCCTCTCAGGGCATTGGGATGAGATCCGCAGGGCATAGTAGGTTTCTAGCTCAGCAGGAGAAACTAATTACCCAAGCAGTGACGGTTCATCCGGACTGGCTCTGGATAGGTACACGTGGATAGGCCCTCTGCGTCACGGAATGACACCCAGCTGGGGCTCTTGGATCACGGGACTGCACCCGACTGGGCCTCCCACCTCACGTAAGTCAGCGCGGTCCATCTCAAAAACGGAGTGGCCAAATGAAAACTCAACATCAGCTGGCTTGGGACGAAACTTGCTCATTCCATAGACCTCGGAGTGACCCAAGTGCACACATTCCTGCAGAGCCCCCCCTCGAGAAAACGAAACCCGAGGTTAGCACGTGAAACATTCTCAGCAAGCGGGTTACATCAAAGGGGGTGCGGACGGGTCTGCACGGTGATGCACAGCGCTGTCGCTTTGCTACTCCGCTGCTGAATATGCCTGTGCAGCGTGAGCACAATCTCCTCGTGCAAAGAGGCTAGACTCTACTTAACACCGCCTGCCACTGCATTACAGGCTGCCTTATGCCCACCCACGTCAACAGCCTCTCGGATACTGCTCCTCGTGACACACCCCGGGAATTTGCTGGTAGAGTCGAGTGCACAAGGCAACGCACAGATCCAAGACATCCACGGTGTGATGTAACAAGTCACAACAAGGTTTTCATGCCAATGTTACACCCCTAACATTGTCACCCAGACAGACAATGGCTTAGCTCTGGCAAAGAAGAGTAGAGAACCACTCTGTAGCCTGCAACAGAGGCTCCTGTGGCACCTTTAAGACTAACAGATGTATTGGAGCATAAGCTTTCGTGGGTGAATGCCCACTTCGTCAGACGCATGTAGCCTGTGTACTCTGGCTCTCACCAGTCAAGCGCCTGCTACCCAGTTCAGATCAGCCCTGGGCTATATGGGGTGGTCTTAACGGACTGCGCTGGAATTGGCTGGTCTAGAGACAGGATGATCAAGTGGGGCTACAGCATTGGCTCCACTTCCTGGCACTGCATCAGAGAGCCTCGAAATATGAAGCATCTCCTGTGAGGCCAGCTGCTGGAGTGTGAACGCTCCTCCAGTGACCCGGCGCAGTGCAACGATCGAGCAATGGCACGTGCACAGATGTGGTGGGAAGCGGCGTGAGGACACAAGAAGAAGATGATCATGGGACCACACCCCAGCTGGGCCCCACCCCATAGCATGGGACTGCACCAGGGACCAGGAATGACATCTGGGAGGGCAGAGGCTGGAGGATGTTGCCCCTTTCCCAGCTGTCCCCAGTGGGACAGGGTGAAGGTGAAGGGACAAGCCTGCTCCCGGCTGTGGAAGTGCCAGGCAGAGGGGTGACAAGAACTGCTGTCTCCCTGCGATTGCTGCTCAGCCTGCAGTGGGTGGCTGTCCTGGGCTGGCAGTGGCTGGCACTGGTGACACCCTACACAGACACGGGGGGGCGGGGGGAGTGGGCGGCTCCCTGCAGCTGCATTCAGCAGAAGTGAAACTTTCATTGAAAAACCAGCATCTAGCTCTTGGGGCTGCAAAGCCCCTTCCAGCAGGGATGCCGGAACAGTGGGGGCCTGAGGGCCATGGCCCTCCCACTTTTTACCAGCTCTAAGGGTGAGCGAGGGGTGGAGAAGAGTGAGCGGAAGGCAGGATTTTGGGGAAGAGGCGGCACGGGACCGGGACCTCGGGGGAAGGGGCAGTGTAAGGGCAGAGGTTTGGGGAGAAAGGGCGGCGTGAGGGGTGGGGCCACAGTTCAGGCACTGGTGCCCCCCCCCACACACTCTTAGGAAGCTTCCGCCGCCTGTGCCAGAGGCACCAACTCCAGGGGTGCTTTGGGGTTCAAGCACCCCCAGAAAAAATAGGGGGTGCTTAGCACCCACCAGCCACAGCTGTTGGGCAGGCTGGGGTTGGCTGCCAATTAGCGGTTGGGTGGGTCCCCGATCAGCTCTTGGGCGGCTGGCAGGAGACGCTCAGAGGAGGGCTGAGAGGGGTGAGCTGCGGGCAGGCCTCACGGTGGTGGAGCACCCACTGGGAAACATAAAAGTCAGTGTCTGTGCACTCATTGGTCCATAACCGCCCTAGCCCAAGGGGAACTGTGTGCGGAGAATGGAAAAAATACCAGAACTTCTAACTACACTCAGAGAGCGTTTGACTCACCTTTTGGACACTAATTTGGCTACAAGCAGAGATGCAACATGGGAGACACCAGATACAATGGCAGAAAGTTCTGAGCATGTGAAAAATCGGCAGATGCAGTAAAGCAAAGATAGTTTTCCAGCATTAACTGCAGCAGGTGCTAGTGGGCAGCACCCACCATTATGTGCCAGTAAAGACAAGGCACTGAGAACTAGAAACAAGAACAAGTCATTTTTCCAAACCCCTGATGCTTTTTTCCTATAGGGTGTAGATGAAGAACTAAAAATATTAGCACCCTAAGGTGGCAGCTCCGTACTGTGCATGTAAAATTAACGCTGTGCGCATCTACTGCTGAAGACAGATTTACCTCCAAATCCCATTCCCAAAACACACTGTTCTGCTCCTATGCTGGGGTTCACTCTGCAACTAATTTTCAAAAAGAAGGTGCCTGCCCATAATAATCAGGGTTTATAGGGGAAAAAAGTTAATCAAACCTACCTATGTAGTTTTGTTTTTAACCAATTGTGTGTTAAATACAGCATAGGAATGGATTATTATACAAGATTTATATTTATGTAAAATAAATACCTTGTGTTACTTGTTGAATCTTAGTAAGAGTTTTGCATAATCACATGAAGTTGAATTAACTTATAAGAAATATCTTCTGAATGTAAATGAATTAGGGGCCAGATTCGGATCTCAGTTAAACCAGTATAAATCTGGAGTAACTCCACTGAAATTCAGAGTTACACCAGATTTATAAAAGTATAATTGATCTTGGAACCTGGCTTAAGAATATTTCAGACACTTAAGTAAGTCCTATGATTTTTAATGAACTCCTACAAGCCGTTTATCCTCTAAAGCAGTGGTTCTCAACTTATTCCTCCTGTAATCCAATATTCAGCCATATTTTCCCTGTTCTGATAAACAACCCTGGAGCCTTAGGAGAGCACATGGCATGCAGCTGTTAACAGTGTTACAGAAGGAGTCACCAGATGGGGCTGTTACACAGGACAAGTTCTCAGTCTTCGCCCCTGAACCATGACAAAGAAATGCTGCTTTGTTGCTAGTTGGTGATGCAGTGTGGACAGCGCTATGTCGGTGGGAGAGCTTCTCCTTCTGACATAGCTATAGCCGCTCCCGGGGCCGGAGTAGCGAAGCTGACGGGTGAGCTCTCTCCCGTTGGCTTTGAGTGGCTACACCGCGAGCTTACAGTGGCACTGATGTCTCTCCATTTTCACTTAGGAGAGTCCTAAATTCCTGCCATGAGCTGGGCCCAAGTGTCTATAATACACCCACCCCAACTCAGCACTTGAAGTGTACAAAGCACCTCACAGACCCTAGCGACCCCTCACTACAGCCCTGGTGTGCTGGTCCCCACTTTACAGATGTGGAGACTGGTAGTGAGTGCTCCAACCAAAGGCAGGGAAGAGAGAGCAGGTGGCCAAGGTTACAGAGCTACGGAGCTGGAGTACAGAGAAGTTGGCATAACCTGTGTCCCTGTCCCCCACAACTCACTACAACCCCACTGGGGTGAAGTGTCCCATAACCAAACTGCCCTTGTGCTCCCTCAGTACCCACACCGCTCCCACTAGCCAGCCTTCCCTCCTGTGATGCTGACAGACCAGGCCACGCCTGGGCCATAGACCAATTCACTTGTGTGTGACATACCAAAGAAATGTTAAGTGTACTAGTAGGCATAGACTAATTCACTCCTGTGTTAATAGAAATAAAGGGGATGTTGATTGTATTGTTTTCACCCATCTATATCCTGTTTGCTATTACATTGCCTGTACATTATGTATACCCTGTAATTAGCTAACCCTAGATCAAAGTGTATGTTAATGAAGAGTGTAATCGGATGTTAGAACTTCATGAAAACGAATGGACTGTTACTTGTATCGTTCTCACTTATAATATCTATTCCTATTATAATGCAATGGCAGGCATCTACAGGATGGATATCCCTGTAACAGGAAATGCTCATTTCAAAGCAAGGACCCAGGGAGTGACTAAAGACACCTGTCAGTCTGTCATCTGAGGGAAGAAGATAAAAATACTGATTCAAAGGAATGATGCTGCATCTCTGGACTGTTTGGATTCTAACAGCGTGGAATATCTGGCCAAGTGGACAGAGATCCCCAGAGTTATTCTGGGTAACCTTGAAAGACTTTTGGGAAACCGGCAGATTACTACATCTCTGCTATCACTTTGGACTTACACACTTTGACTCACCTGTTAATGTAGTTTACCTGCTTTAACCTCTCACTAACTCTCATCTCTCTTTCTTAGCTAATAAATCTTTAGTTAGCTTACTAGAGAACTGGCGCCAGCCTTGTCTTTGGTGTGAGATCCAGAGTACCAAATGGATGTGGGATCAGTGACTGATCCTTTGGGATTGGGAGTAACCGGATTTCTGGTTTATGTGACCATTATCATTAAGTCCGGTTTGTCTGGCAAGCCTAAGGAGACTGGCTATGACTCCCTGCTGAGACCGGTATAGTGATCCAGGAGTGTATATTTGTTACCAACTTGGTGAAATCTAATGATAGGAAATACCACCAGTTGGGAGGGGGGGGGGGTCTGCCCTGTTTTCTGACAGTCTGCCCTGAGACTGGCACTCACAGCAGTGAGCCACTCCAGACAGCGTGACACCTCCCTCCCAGCCACTCAATGTCCATGTTCCAGCCAGCAACCGCGGGCAAGTCAGCCTGCAAGCACGCTGCCCAGCACCATGTCAGGTCACCTGGATGTCGCCGGGTTCTGGGGCAGCCGGGTGACACCACAGTGCCAGCTCCTGCCACCTTGTTCCCGGCCCTGGGGCCTGACTCTGCCTGCATCGCTGGAAGAGAGGAGGCTGGCGCCGTGCTCTGCCTGGGCCTAAGACACAGTGCAGTCAGCTGTGCACATAGCCACACCCTGCTGTCAGGTGCGAGTGAATTCAGAGTAACTCCATTGGGGTCAGTGGCGTTGCACTGGGCTGAGTGAGAGCAGCATTAGGCCAGTAGTGGTCTGAGCTCCCTCCCACGGCAGCGCTACCTGTGGGGGCTCTGTATTGGTCTATGAAATGCTGCTGGGACTGCAGCACCATTTGCAAAGGGACCACTCAGTTCAACAAGAACAACATTTTACTCCCACGACTGCAGGCTGGGAACCTGCTGCTTTATTCCACTGCATTGCCATGGGGAGGGGATGGACTCCCAACTCCCCATGATACACTCATGCCTCATTGCCAGGGGATGTTGTGAAGGCCAAAAGTATAACTGGGTTAAAAAAAAGAACTAGTTCATGGAGGGTAGGTCCCTCAATGGCTATTAGCCAAGACAGCCAGGGATGCAACACCAAGCTCTGGGTGCCCTAAACCTCCAGCTGCCAGGAGCTAGGAGTGGACAACAGGGGATGGATCATGTGACAATTGCCCCATTCTGTTCATCCCCTTTGAAGCACCTGGCACTGGCCAGTCAGAAGACAGGAAACGGGGCTAGATGGACCATTGGTCTTGTGACGGGTTGGATCACAGAAACCCCCTTGGGAGCTGCCACCCGATGTGCAAAGACTACCCCTGCTTCTGTTTTCCCTGCCAGCTCAGGACTCCAGCACCCTGTCTTGCTGAGCCAGACACTCCCGTCTGCTCCAGCACAGACCCAGGGTCTGAATCACTTGTCCCAAAGCTGCAAGTTTACCTGAAAACAGCTCCCAGAAGCGTGCTTGTCTTTAGCACTCAGATGCCCAACTCCCAATGGGGTCTAAACCCAGATAAATCCGTTTTACCCGGCATAAAGCTTATGCAGGGCAAACTCATAAATTGTTCGCCCTCTATAACACCGATAGAGAGATATGCACAGCGTTTGCTCCCCCAGGTATTAATACATACTCTGAGTAAATTACTAAATAAAAAGTGATTTTATTAAATACCGACATTAGGATTTAAGTGGTTCAAAGTAGTAACAGACAGAACAAAGTAAGTCACCAAACAAAATAAAATAAAATGCACAAATCTATGCCTAATCAAACTAAATACAGATAATCTCACCCTCAGAGATGTTTTAGTAAGTTTTTCTCAGACTGGACACCTTCCAGGCCTGGGCACAATTCTTTCCCCTGGTACAGCTCTTGTTGCAGCTCAGGTGATAGCTAGGGGATTCTTCATGATGGCTTCTCTCACTCTCTGTTCTCTTCCCCCCTTTATATATCTTTTGCATAAGGCGGGAACTCTTTGTCTCTCTGGGTTTCCACCCCCCTTCACTGGAAAAGCACCAGGTTAAAGATGGATTCCAGGTCAGGTGACATGATCACATGTCACTGCAAGACTTCATTACTCACTTGTCAGCACACACATATACAGGAAGACTCACAGGTAAATACAGCAATCTGCAGACAATGGGAGTCATCAAGATTCCAAACCATCATTAATGGTCCACACTTTACACAATTACAATAGGTCCTCAGAGTTACATTTTATATTTCTAGTTTTAGATACAAGAGTGGTACATTTATACAAATCAGATGATCATACTCAGTAGCTTATAAGCTTTGTAATGATACCTTACAAGAGACCTTTTGCATGAAGCATATCCCAGTTACGTTACATTCACTTATTACCGTATTTTCTCTAAAACTATCTCAGTTACATTATATTGACTTATTATCAAGTTTTTATAAAACCATATAGACTGCACAACGTCACAGGTCTGACCTAGTATGGTCTTATGTTAGGCTGAGGAAAGGACGCCGGAGCAGTAGGCGTAGGCTGGGCCGCTGGCCATAGGCTGGGGATCAGCCAATACCTTTTCTCTCTGTTGACTTTGCTGATTCCTCTTGTGTTTGTTTTACACCTGAGATTGTCTGAGTTGCGGGAAGGGCCAGACCCCCGCACGTGACGGGGTGCCAAGTGGCCTTTGTACGCTGAATTCCTCCCAGCTGCCAGGGAAGTTAAAGGGCCAAAGGCAGCGAGAGCCAACAGCGCACTGTCCTGAGCCAGGGCTTGGGGGTGCTGGTGGGTAGGCACTGGGCTGGCCCTAGACTTTGGGGGGCCCTGTGCAGGGAGACACTACTTTAGACCCACTTTGCTCCCTGCCCATAGGAGCAGACACAAGCACCGGTCAAGCATTTTCTGACCCAAACCATTGTTCATCAGAAAACAAGTTCAATCTAAAATGACATTTTTAATGAAGAAAAAATATCATTTTCAAAAGTTGGCGAAGAGTCCCGGTGGCGGAGGTGAGACTGGCCAAGAGGGACGCCTTTTGCCTGCTCTGACACGAACCCTTCAAAAGGAAAGTGTCACTTCCCCTCTGAACACACGAGGTGATGAAAGTTACTGTGAAAAGGGAACGTGTCCCTTCCCCTCCACTTTCCCACACTTGCTGAATGGAAAAAGCCGGGAAACAGGGAGGAAGTGTGGGAAACTGGGGAGGAAAACAACTTCCCTGGGTTTTCTAAATTCCCACAGGAAAACCAGAATTTTCCCATGGGACCATTCTGAAAGGGGATTTTTTTTTCCTGTGGAAATTTCCATGGGAAAAATCCTGGTTTTCCCGCTAGCTCCCCTGTGCACTTCTCCTGTCTTCAGCTCCCGCCTGCCTGGGATCCCCATCTTTCAGGTGTTCATGAGCCTTCTGGCTACTGCTATCCACTTACTTGGCCAAGGAGGTTGGGACAGTGCAGCAAAGCAGTGAGGGAACTCAGCTCCAGATGTTCAATGGGGCAGGATTAGGCCTGAGGCCACAGCATCATCAGATGCACTATGGGAGAGCTGGGCGTGGCTTGGGAGCCCACCAATGAGAAGAAGCCATTCATGCAGCTCAGGGTAGAGGGGCACCAGAGGCATGTTACCCCTCTGAATACTCTGGTGCCCAAAAGGGTCATGGTGCAGGGATGAGCAATGGGGAGGCTGCAAGAGGAAAGGTTGTTTGTAACCTCCAGGACTTGTGCCGAAGGAGCGGCAGCTGCAAACCGATGGGTTTGAGGCAAGCAGCCCTGAGCACAGGGCCTAGTCCTGGTGGGATTTGGAGAAAGATGGACAGAGCAGGGAGAAAGCCAGAGGGTAGAGGGACTTACAGGAGCAGGAAATCAGGGAGGGACAGCGTTTGAGGGAACCACAGAACGGCTTTATGCGCTCAACGCCCATCTTCTCACAACAGGGAAGTAGCTCAGAGTCTAATTTCCAAAGCAGAACGTCCCTCCCTCCTGACCACAAGCTGACTCCACCACTCCCTTCACACCACAGTCATTAACACATTCCCATTGTTGCGAGCTAAGTCCCTTGCTTTTAAAGTCAAGAGCACAGACAGCCGGCAGCAGGAGAGGACCTGCGACTGGCTGAACCGGGCTTGTCAGCCGGGCCATTGCCTAAGCACGGAGGCTGCCTCCTACGTGAGCCCTTCACCCTGACAGCTCTGAGCCCGCAGGCCGATTGTGGCTCCCTGTTCCTCCAGGAAGTGAGGGCAGGGAGGGGAGCTTAGGACACTTGCCAGGCGCACAAAGACACTGCCCCGTTTGCGTCAGGGAGGCTTCACACACACACCCGCTGGCCAGGGCCAGGGCCAGCCCGTTCTGATCTGCAGCGGAGGGTGCTTGTGAGAGACCTGGTCTGTGCTGCCCAGCGTTTCTAAACTATCTTCGTTAATACAGTAGCGGGGACTGATGCATTCGCAGCTGCTTGGAGCAGGGAGCCAAGCCAACCGCGTGTCTACAGGCGTCATCGGCGCACGAGCCGCTCCAGAGAAGAGCGCCCCTGCCTGGGCACTAGGGATGAAATGCTGACGGCAGGAGGCTCCATACCCTAGCAGTGGGGCTGATGGGCGGCTACCTCTCCTGCCAGACAGCAGGCTCTCAGGGCAAGAGCTCCACAATCTGTGCCCAACCGGGGGCTGGCCCTGGCTACCTCAACAGCTAACTTATCGCAGCAACTCGTAACTGTAGAACTAGGCAGTAGGCGACGCCACCCCTGAAATGTAGCCGCTGAGGAGAGCTGCCTTTGGACTCTCGCCAGTAGGCGACACTACCTCAGGCAGTAACAGCCAGAGAAATCGACTCTTAGACTCCCACCATTAGGCCCCTTGGGCTCACACCTCGGTGTAGCATCACTAGGCAGTACTGACAGCCCGGAGCACACGGCCAACCCCTGAGAATCACCATCTTTTCTGGGAAGCCCAGTGGAGCTGCCGGTGTGGAGTGGGGAGCAGGGCAAAGCCCTTCAGTATGTGTGTAGGTCCCCAAGGTAAATGGCCAGAGATGTTTCCTGTCCTGAGAGCTGGCAGCACGTGTGGGAACATGTACCGAATGGTCAGCAGAAGCTGGAGAATTCCCTGGGCCAGCTGCTATTGCTGAACCTGGAGACTCCTCTTGGGATGACGTGACAGGCTAGACTCCAGACGTGCCTCATTTCTGGGGTCCTGGGCCTGGTTTTCCAATGTCCTGAGGGCTCACAGCCCCAGTTGCAGTCAATGGGAGCCCTGGGTGCTCTTCAGCTCTGGACATCTGGTGCGAGGTGTCCCAAGCTGGGCTTCCAGAAATGTAGGAACCCAAAGCCAGTGGCCACCTCTGGAAAATATCTTTAATCTTTCAAGTTCCAAATCAGTCCTTACAAACTGAGGCCATGTCTGGTCTCCGTGCCCCTGTCTGGAAGAGCAGGGCTTTGTGCTGATGTCCCTGGCTGAACATTTTCCCCCTCCTGCGCCGTGGGGTGTGCCACCTGGCTGCAGCACTCCACCCCAGAGTTGGCTGCATCCCAGCACTACTGCATGGATACGGTTGTAAAAGGCTTTAAGATCTTGAGGATGAATGACGTATGTGCGGGGGGGTTGAGAAGAGATTTATTTTTTTAGTTGATGGGAAGGGAATTGACTTTGGGTCAAACTGATATTTTTAATTTTTTTTTTTTATAAGTGAAATGCCTAACGCTAGGATAAGCACACATGGGGCAATTAATGTAATAACTATGTATGAGTAGAGAGGAAGCTCTTGGAATTCCAGCCAGCAAGAAGCAAAATCCAAACACAATACTCAGCTTCCCGTTTCTAAGCAGTCAGGGGATGGGATCTGTCCCCTCCAGTATAGGTTGCTCTGCTGGGGTTAGGTGCAGAGATGTTTGGGTCTGCGTTCCTTACACTAAGACACACCCAAGCAGCAGATGAAGCCAGGCATGAGGGTATTGCTTTCTTCCTCAATGTTTGCTCAACATTTTAGAGCCAGAACACGGGACTCAGTTTAACCCTTATGTCCCCTCGGGATCCCTGATAGGGAGAGTCTAGGACTCACTTGTCTTCACTGCTAAAACCACTGCTGGATGCCTCAGGACAGTGGCTCTCAACCTCTTCAGTCCACTGCACCCCTTTCAGGAGTCCGATTTGTCTTGCGTACCCCAAGTTTCACCTCACTTAAAAACTACTTGCTTACAATAATCAGACATAAAAATGTGCCACAGCACACTATTACGGACACATTGCTGACGGTCTCATTTTTACCATATAATTATAAAATAAATCAATTGGAATATAAATAGTGTACTTACATCTCAGTGTAGAGCATGTAGAGCAGTATAAACAAGTCGTATGACATTTTAGTGCGTACTGGTGTTTTTTATGTAGCCTGTGGCAAAACTCATATCTCAATGAGTTGATGTGCCCCCTGAAAGACCTCTGCGTGCCCCCGGGGGACGTGTACCCCTGGCTGAGAACCACGGCCTCAGGCGACGTGTAGGAATGTTCCTGCGGTAAAAACACAGTGAAGACCAGGAACTTTCGTTTTACCATCAGGTAAACTCGCTGAGGTCAGCCCTATGCCCCTGCCAGAGGTTGCTTCACTGTGCTGTATCCTGTCCCTGAGGTAAATACCACACTTTTTTAGCAGTGAGGATAAGCCTAGACTCCTCTCTAGTAAGGTAATGTCAGACAGGCCCCACTTATCAATGGAACACATCAGAGCATTATTGGAGGAGCTCACCCAGTGAGAGGGCTAGTTTGCCCTGAAATGCCCAGCTGTTCAATAGAAACACTACACAGCTGTGTCATGCAATGCCCGAGGCTAGTGCCCTGGGCCAGGTGGACATTGTTCTGAGGCCTCGTTAACTACCCAGCAATGAGGAAACGTTCACGCTAGGAAACCAGCCGGCGGGTGGGGCTGATGAGAGCCAGGGTGTGGCCACACTGCACAGTTAGCCCAGGCTCTTAGCCAGGTTTTAGCCCCTCCCACCATCACCCAGGAAAACCTCTGCCCCGGGTGTGGAAGAGCTCTCTACCTGGGCTGAGCCAGCTCTGGGGGCAGGATTACAGCCCAGGCTCTGTTTTAACTCGGGCTGGACCCCGCCCACTTTCCAGGACAGAGGCTAAAAATCATTCCAGTGCTGCTAATCCTCCAAGGCCTTCCCACAGCTCTCCCTAAAGGACAGACACGTTCGCCCATGATTAAGGGGAGATACTCCAAGGCAGGGGCGGGCTAGGGTGACCGAACAGCAAGTGTGAAAAATCGGGACATGGGGTGGGAGGTAATAGGTGCCTATATAAGACAAAGCCCCAAATATTGGGACTGTCCCTATAAAATTGGGACATCTTGTCAGCCTAGGGCGGGCAAACCTTTTGGCCTGAGGGCTGCATCAGGTTTTGGAAATTGTATGGAGGGCCAGTTAGGGGAGGGGTGTGTGGCCCGGCCCCATCCTCTATCTGCCCCCCCCCCCGCTTCTTGCCCCCTGACGGCCCACCCCCAGGACTCCTGTCCCATCCAACCCCCCCGTTCCCTGATGGCTCCCTGGGACCCCTGCACCATCCACCCCTCCCTGTCCCCTGACCACACCCAGAGCCCCCGCCCCTGACTGCCCCCTGCTGCCGCATCCAACCCCTCCCCTCCTGACTGCCCCCTGGGTCTCCTGTCTCCATTTAACCCCTCTGTTCCTCGCCCTCTGACCGCCCCGACCCCTATCCACACCCCCGCCCCCTGACCACCACCCCAAACTCCCCTGCCCTCTATCCAACGCCCCCTGCTCCCTGATCGCACTGCCTGGAGTACCGGTGGCTGGAGCCGGGCCACGCTGCCACCGCGCAGCACAGAGATCAGGTCAGGCCAGGCTCTGCAGCGGCGCTGCCCCAGGAGCTCACAGCCCCGCCACCCGGAGCATTGCGCCGGCGGCGGGGCGAGCTAAGGCTGCAAGGGTGGGAGGAAAGCAGGGGAGGGGCCGGGGGTAACCTCCAGGGCCAGGAGCCGGGCAGGACGGTCCCGCGGGCCGGATGTGGCCCGTGGGCCGTGGTTTGCCCACCTCTGCTCCAAGGGGATGTCTGCACAGCAGCTAGACGCCCATGACTGGCCCGTCCCAGCCGACTCGGGCTGCGGGGCTGTGTCGTTGCTGTGGAGATTTCCAGGCTCGGGCTGGAGCTGGGGCTGTAGGCCCCGGGAGGTGGGAGGATCCCGCATGCTGACACCACAATTAAACAGCCCCTGAGCCCCATGCGCCCGAGTCAGCTGGCCCGGGCCAGCCGCGGGTTTTTAGTTGCAGTGTAGACACCCCCCAAATCCTTACTGAGGCTCCTGCACGGGCCGCTTGTTTTGCAAGGTGCAGCGCGCCCAGCAGTGCCCCCTGACATCAGTGGCAGTGCCGGGTGCTCTGCCTGGCTACGCACGGCAGCGGCTTCCCACCGAGCTGAGAGCCTCGGACTCTTGGTCTGGTAAGGTAAGAGTGGAAACAGCGGCACCGAGGCCAGACAGCCTGTACAGAGCTGGGCTCGTACACCTGTAAATCCGGTATAGCCACGCAGACCCCTGGACAAGGGCCCTTTTACATCTGCGACCAAGCGTCTGCTCTAACGTGGGTGGCGTGTTGCTCTTCTACCCACAGCGGAAGGGATACAGTCCTCTATTGCCCTCCCCGGTGTGTGCACCAGCTGGATCCGGGCCCCACCACGGGCCTGGGCACCCCCGCACGTGCCCCGATGTTCCCCTGAGAGGACAGGTGAGGGGGGGTAACATTTCCTGCCCAGACAGATTCAGGCCATGCGGCCATCCCGAGCTCTGATTTCAGGGCGGCTGTGTCACTGTTATTGCTCAGGGACCGAGCGCAGACCTTTGCTCGGCACCATTGAAACCAGCCACGCACAGGCTGGGAGCAGCAAAGGGCTTTTCTGCAGTCACTTCATACCAATCCTCACCTGCCCAGTGATCATTCGTCAGCCTTTAGGGCTTCTTCCTGGTTACTGTTTCACCTGCAGGGGTAGGGAAGCCCTGCCTTCCCCTCCCCTCCCCTCTCATAAAATACCTCCCAGAACTTGTTTGGCAGCCGGGCTGGGTTTCTCTGTACATGCAGCAGTTTCGGTCAGAGCAGCCAGTTTCCTTCTGCTGGGGACAGAGCAAAGAGGAAGCCATACGGCCGATGCCCCCTGCAACCGGGCTGGCAAACCCAGCAGGTGAGGGCTTGCGCAGGGGCGAACAGCGCTGGGTTGTGCGGGCAGGGCAGGCGCCGGGGCCAAGCAGGAGGCAGGGCCCTGCACTGGGAAGACCACAGCAGCTGGGGGGGACGGACACGACTCTATCTGCCTCTGAAGCAGCACTGCTCCTTCCACCGCTGTGACTGGGTTCTCCTCTCCCCAGCGCAGCCGGGCCGGTGGTTCCATTCCCGCCTCCTCCCTGGGCCCTGCAACATGCGGACGCCGTCGGTGATGATCGTGGGCCTGGTGCTGAGTCCCTGCGGCCTGCTGCTGAACCTGGTCAGCACGCTGACTCCCTGCTGGAGGCAGGTGAGCCGAATATCCGGCAAGCCCATTGACGTGGTCTATCAGCAGGGCATCTGGGAGCTCTGCCAAGAGACCCAGAGCACCCGCCAGCGCCAGTGCGGCCTGGCTGACGAACTCGGCTACTTCCCCACGCAGCCGGTGCAGGTGGCCAAGGGGCTGATGGTCTCCTCGCTGGTTGTGACTTTGGTGGGGCTGGTGGTGGCGGCTCTGGGGGTGCGCTGCTGGCAGGAAGAGCCCCACTACCTGCTGGCAGGCCTCTCTGGCCTGATATTCTTTGCCTCCGGGCTGATGAGCCTCATCCCTGTCTCGTGGTACAACCACTACCTCAGCGCCCTGCCTGCGCCCGCAGGCAGCACCCTGGAGGTGGGCTACAGCCTGGTGCTGGGCTACCTGGGCAGCTGCCTGGAGCTCATCGGGGGCTTCTCCCTGGCACTCAGCCTCCACCAGGGCTGCCAGGAGTGCAGGAGAAAGAAGACAACTACCAAATATCCCCACCGCAGCCAGCCGGGCCCCGCCACCGTATTTTCCAGAGACTCCATGCCCCGTAGCCAGAAGCCGGCTCCCAAGTCCTTCAGCAACCCCATGGATGTGCTGGAGGGAGAAAGAAGCTTCAGCCGCTCTCTGCCCTGTGACTCAGACTTATAGCCTGGCACGGACGCGGGCAGTGCAGCACTAGCAGAGAGGAGCCCCTGCCAGCGAGAGGCCAAGGCTGGCAGGCCAATAGCAGCAAGGACCTCTCCCTGCCTCTGTGCAGATGGACCCTCCTGCTGCAGTAGCTGGGGCGGATGAGAGTTTGGGACCCGGTAGCTGGAACTGCAGCCATTGCTGGTGGGCGCTGGACAAGAGGTGGATATTTGTGTAAGCAGAGCAAGAGTGGCATTACTGATGATTTGCACATTACTGCCTGGCCATGGTGACTTAGACAGTTAACAGGAGGTGGCAGATAAAATCTTCAAAAGCACCTATGTGACTTAGGACCCTCCAGCTCATTGGAAATCAATGGGATTTAGGCTCCTATCTGCCTAAATTACTTTGGGTAAAATTTTCAAAATTCTCAGTCGTGGCTTGGAGCCTAAAAAGCTTTGAGGTTCTGGGCCAAGTGACTTAGGAGCCTAACGCCATGTCCTTGGGAGATGCAGGGTGCGCAGTACTTTTGAATATGCATGTGGTTAGTTAGGAGCCTAAGTATGGAGCTTAACTTTAGCCACCAGCACAGGCAGTTCTTGGCCAGAGATATTACCGGCCGAGTGTTCAGAAAACGACTGGGGTTATTGGTGTCTAGTTATTGTATCTCTACGTAATCAGCACCTTCTCAGCTTCAGCGTTTACATCGGGTACGCTGCGGATTTCTAGCATTCATTCACTTCTTTGCACAGAGGCATGGAGAGCAGGGCTGGATTTAGGGGCAGGCGACCCAAGTGACCACCTGAGGTGTTAGGCTTGGCAGGGGGCGCCGGGCTCCGAGTGCTCTTTTAGTTGTTAGCGACAAAAGGGAAAATAGAATGTGTGAAGTGAAATGTTTCAGGTATTCTGTACGTGGGTTCATTTTTCACCAGTCTCCTAGAATGTTCTGGACCTTTGTAGAATCTCGTGGAACCTTCCAGATTTCCTCAGAACCACATTTTCCTTGAACCTCATAGACTGTTGTCAGCCATGCCCCAGCCACGGGTATATAAGGGGCGACATGGGCGGCACATATCATGGGGGGGGGCAGGCTGTGCCTCCCCAAACAGCCCAGCATGACCCCGCCCACGCTCTGTGCCGAGGCCTCCTCCTGCTTGCCCTTCCCCCTTGGCCCCAGCCCAGGCTGACTTCTCGTCTTCTGGAAAGCCGGGCTGGGGCAGCTGCTGCTGGCCTGTGGCCGGGATGTGGGGGAACCCTAGGCGCTGGGGCATGCTGCCTGGTGCTTGGGCTACCTGCCCTGTGCTCAGGGGCGCTGGGGCTGGGGACTGCGCTGCCCGTCCACCCACCCGGTGCTCAGGGGCCGGGGCGGGTGGTGGCAGGGAGGGAGAGGGCAGGGGCTCCGCTGGGGGTAGGTGGCAGGAGGGGCAGGCCTGGCCAGGGGCTAGCCTCCCACAGCTAGCGGTTCACCCACCACCCATCGGGGCAGGGCAGGCATCACCAGGCAGTCAGTGAGATATCAGAACAAAGTCAAGTGAAGTGAGAGCCCAGCCGCGATATTGTGAACCTTGTTTTGTTGTGTAATTGTGAACATGCACTTGTGTTTTAATATCTGAAGAGTGTAAGTAATGACTAATAAAGGACCTATTTAATGAGACACCAGAGATCTCTATTGAACTCCTATCTACACAGCAATATAAAAGAAATGCTGTTACTTCTCTTGCTGCGCTTTTACATGTAATGTTTGGTGACTTTCTAAGACTGCGGAACATAGACTTTTGTTCTCCCTAATACTGTCTGTTTTCCCCTGTAGAAAATAAAAGATGCCCCTGAGGAAGCCTTCAGGAGCTCAGTATAGGAAGCGAAAAGCTCGATTGCAATCTCGTTTGCAGCAAGGGGCAAACATGATGGGAAAATATCTGAAACAGAAAGTGTCCCAGTGCAGAAGAAATTGAGGAATTTATTTGCTTAGATATGGCATGAATAAATACAGATTTAGAGATCCTAGCATGCAAATGTATCTTATAGGACAGGGATAAACCATGCATCAAAGTCCTAAAATGAGCTACAACTGCAATAAAAAATAAGGTTTTCAAAAGTTTAACAAAGGCGGGGGCAGGATGGCGAAGCCACTCCTCACCTGGGGTTTAATTTATGCCTTTTGTATTACAAGCTTCAGTTTAAGTAGCAGGTTTCACGATCCAGGCCCAAGTGTGTGTAATCCAAACAGGAAGTAAAGGAAACAAGCAGAAAACATACTGAGTGCAGGCACATGAGTTTCCCATAACTGCCCTGCAATATTTTGAGTCTATTAAAGGCAGCTCTCAGGACTGAGACCTCACTGCCGTGACTAACGAAGTGGGCCTTTGAAGTGGCACGCTACTGCCAGAAGGGATGATGGAAGTGGAGTGTTTTGTCCTCCCTCAACAGAGCTGTTCCTTGTGGGTATCCAGAGATCAGTTAGTCCATATGGAGCACAGAGACACAAGCTGGGTAAGTAGGTCCTGTGGGGGCTGGCTCAGGAGAAGGACTGGTGGGAGAGAAGGCTTTACGCTGAACTACCATCTAACCTGAGAACTGGGGTCTCCAACGCTAGGCTGAGTCACAATGTCAGGAAAATGCCCCTGTTCTGAGGATAATTAGCACATCCGTCTCCAGGGCTGTCAGACTATTCCAGTGAATCTTTGCAAGACTTCGTTTTTAAAACGGGATGTTTAGGGAAGGTATTTGGTGGTTTTTTTTTTTTTTTTAATCTATCTGTTTTGCAGTTTGACATAACATGTAGGTTTCAGTAGGGTTACCATATTTCAAGCCTCCAAAAGGAGGACACTCGACCCGATCCCGGCCCCACCCCCAGCCCCGCCCACGCCCACGCCCCAACTCCGCCCCTTCCCCAAAGTCCCCGCCCCAACTCCGCCCCCTCCCCTGCTTCCCACGAACATTTGATTCGCGGGAAGCCTGAAGCCGGTAAGGGGGGGTGTGGGGGGAGGAGGAGCGGCCCAGGCTGCCCCCCCCGGCGTTTCCAGCCTGGGCCGGCCCCCGGCGGAGCACCCCCTGGCCCCACCGGCCCCCGGACCCCCGGCCGAGCATCCCCCGGCCCGCTCAGCACCCCCCGGCCCGGACCCCTGCCGAGCACCCCCTGGCCCCCCCGGCCCGCTCAGCACCCGCCGGCCCCCTGGCCCGCTCAGCACCCCCCGGCCCGGACCCCGGCCGAGCACCCCCTGCCCCCCCCCGGCCCGCTCAGCACCCCCCAGCCCCGCCGGCCCCCCGGCCCGCTCAGCACCCCCCGGACCCCCAGCCGAGCACCCCCTGGCCCCGCCGGCTCTCGGCGCTCCCGGTCCCCGGCAGCGCCGGCCGGCGCTCGGCCCCGCCGGCCCCCCGGCAGCGCCGGCGCTTGGCCCTGCTGGCGCTCGGTGTCCCCGGCAGCGCCGGCCGGCGCTCGGCCCCGCCGGCCCCCCGGCAGCGCCGGTGCTTGGCCCTGCTGGCGCTCGGTGCCCCCGGCAGTGCCGGCGCTCTCTGCCCCCGGCTCCCCGGCAGCGCCGGCACTCTGCCCTGCCGGCCGGCGCTCTGCCCTGCCGGCCCCCGGCTCCCCGGCAGCGCCGGCCGGCGCTCTCTGCCCCCGGCTCCCCGGCAGCGCCGGCACTTTGCCCTGCCGGCCCCCGGCTCCCCGGCAGCGCCGGCACTCTGCCCTGCCGGCCGGCGCTCTGCCCCGCCGGCCCCCGGTCCCCCGGCAGCGCCAGCCGGGGCTCGCTGCCCCTGGCTCCTCGGCAGCGCCGGCACTCTGCCCCGCCGGCCCCCGGCAGCGCCGGCGCTCTGCCCCGCTGGCGCTGGGCGCCCCCGGCCCAGCACCGCAGCCCGCATGTCCTGATCTTCCCGGACATGGCCGGCTTTTTGGGATTTCCCCCCGGACGGGGATTTGGAGCCCAAAAAGCCGGACATGTCCGGGAAAATCCGGACGTATGGTAACCCTAGTTTCAGAGGAAAAAAAACACACACGCACACCCCAGCCTGACTGCTGCCGGCTACAGAACAGCAAACTGCATCCCCAGGGCTTGAGGTGCTTCCCCAGCACCCCCCATGGGACCCCTTATCCCAGCCCGCCTGGAGGGTATGGGGAAGTTTTGAGGCTGGATCCCACCCACTGCCCTCAGTGCATGCAGGCAGGTGCCTCTGCCCAGGAACCCCTGGGGGGGAGGGAGCTAAGCACTGCTGCTCTGCCACCAGGAATGCTGGGATACATTGAGAGGCCATCGGGGACCTGAGTCAAGGTGGGGCAGCATGGACCCATGAAAGCAATGGGGGTCAGACCCTGGGTTCCACCTTAAAACAGTCTCAGAGCCTCCAGGCTCCTGGACCCTAAGGCCAAGCCCTTGCTTAGCACCACTGGTATGTGGATCATGTAAGAGGAGGATCAGGCTACAGCCTGGGCTCACATGGCTGTGTAGACACGTCCCAGAGTGTCTCTCTCTATTAGATATACAAAGAGTCAATGGTTTATGAATTGTATTGACTGAGACTGATCCTGTCCTCAGTGCTGCCCATACTAAGTGAGTCCATGCAGCCCAGCACCTGGCAGGGGCTGGGCACATTTCAGTTTATTAACATGCATCATCTGGCTGCTCATTGAGGCTAAATGCAGCAGCCAGGGCCCTACAGCTGGGAGCTCACAGGTGCAGGGGGGGCTACCCCCCTCCCACTGAAATGGTAGCTTGTGAACCAACCTGTCCCCTTCTGTGCTACAGATTTGGGGTTAGAGTTAAGGCAGGTGGCAAGTGTGCATGAGGAAAGGGGGGTGGCTAGACCTGCTTTTACAAAGGTGAACTCAAGGTAAGTTGCACTGCCTGTTACCTTCTGAAGAGGAGGAAAAACCAGCACAACTCCACTGTAGGACATGTCATTGCAAACTACAGGCACCATCTGCCTTTTGGGCTTGAAAAGAGGGGAGGCATGGGTTTAATACACACACACACACACACACACACACACACAGTGCATCATCCTACTCTGTCACTCCCACTGCGTGTAATGCAAGAGACCGTGATTCAACTGTAGCTTTTATCCTACACAAGCCTGTACTAGCACCTGACACACTTACAACTTGTCTGATCCTTCTCATGCCTCCACTTACAGGTTTTTGCCCTTGCAAATGTTTATGGCACCAGCCACCCCTGCTCTCACAGGACAAGTACTGAAGGGGTCTCTACCCATGAGCTATGTGTTACTGAGAGAGTCATTTTAAGACTGTCAGTTCAGCCTTGCAAGCCTGCACTGTTTCTCAGGGGGTCAAATCCTATAGCCTTTTCCTGCAGTGAGGCATAAATAAGCTTCCCCCCCTGCCCCTCCATGAGCTTTAATTTCTCTGTTATGGCTGGTGTGGTCTGTAAATCTCTCTGCCTTTCAGCACAGCTGCACTGGAAGGGTTGTGAAGAGCAGTTGCTCTTCTAACCCATGTCTGATACAGGCCCTGCTCTGCTGAGGCGCATTCCCTGGAATGAATGTACACTGAGTAAACCAGGACTTTTTACCTTGCTGTAGTTCCTTTGACAATAAGTACGGGAAAGATAAGTAAGTGTGAACTAGGCCTTGTGGAGGGCCTGTAGCAATAGCATTGCTCTGTTATCTGCTTTTACAATAGTACTATTCTACATGCAACACCATTATGCTGGTGCAATGAGATGCAGGGACAAGGAGACCAGGCAGCTGGATTCTCTTCTAGGTCCTGCCCCTGGGCAAGTTCCATTAATTCCCAGTCTAGCTAGACTGGAAGCGGTCTTGTGGAGGTAATAGGGTGTGGAGAGAGTGTGGGGTGTCTGGCCCAATAGGGCCTTCTGATGGTGTATTACTGTAGCTCCTAGAGTCTACAAGGAGTGCTCACTTTAGGAATTCCTACAGGTCTACTTTATGCCCAGGCTGGGGTTTCAGGCTGGAACAGTGCATGGGACCGGTCTAGCTGGAGATAAGCTGTCATTGCCTGCTCATCACAGCTACCAGACAAAATCCAACCTCCCTCTCCCCATTCCTGTGTTGTGGGTTACAGAGAATAGTCCTAAGCCTGCTGGGGCAGGGGTGCACCCCTCTTTTACTCACCCATCAAGCTCTACTAGAAGCCTGAATTCTGGTTTCTCCCCAGCATGGATCCAGTCCATGGGCTGTGTTCACTGGGGCCCTTGACAGTCACCTTGCGTGGAGTACACGATTGCCTTTAGAAAGGCTCCTAGCCCTTGTGGCTTCCTGGGAAAGCAACTGCCTGTGAGCCTGTCTATAGCTACCGAAGCCAGCACAAGCAGCTCCAAGAAGGGTGGACGACCCCACCCCACCTCCTGCTGTCTTAGTGCCCAAGCCTTTGTAACTCCTACAGTGACTCCATTAGAGGGGCAGTGTTGTGCCAAGATTAGCCACCTGCACATGGTCAAGGGGGCTGCCTAGACCTCCCCACCCCTGCTCATCTGGCTTCACACTGTTCCTTGGGAGAGGGGCTTTTCCATGGCCCAGCAGCCTTTTGTTTCCACCTCCCACTCCCCGATTGGAGCTCGGAGCTGCTGTCCACACTGGCAGCTGGACCCCATCCCCGTCAGTGGGTTGGGATGTGCTGCAGTAATTGCACCCCCTTTTGTCTTAGTCCTGCGCTGCTTGTACAAGCTACTGTCCACCCCCTGCTCCAGCAGGCGGGGCCGTTCCTGCCTCCAATTCTAGCTCTACAGAGCAGCTCTAGGGCTTTGTTTCTAGCATTTGGTTGGAGATTTTAATCGAATACACAAACTAGCGCAGCTTCCTTAACTGACAGGCAGAACAGCCTGACCTACTCTGCTCCCAAGCTGGAGAGCTTCCAGCTCCCACCCCTGGAACATGAAGCCAGCAGGGAGAGATTTGGCCAGTTTCCTGTAGCCAGCACAGGACTCACTCCTGGGGATGGCATTAACCCTCTGCCTTAATGCTCTTTTGAAGTGAAGCATAAAAGTTTCTAAAGTGGTCAAAGCAAACTGTTTGGACTCCAAATCTTTTCACGCCAAAGTGGTGTTAAGTTCAGCATGTAGTTTGTTGTCCCAAAAATGTATAGTTTTGCCCAGCTCTGTTAGATGACCCCCTACCCTTCAGGGAGGTTAGCACCGCAGGCAGGTGCTGTGTGGGGTGGAGACAGCAGGTTTCTAGAGTTAGGTTGTGGTGAACAGTCTGGGAGGGGGAGGGTCCTGCTAGGACAGCAATTCCCTATTGACAGACACCAACGTCTGCTATTTGCATAGCTGCTACTGCCACTTCCCTCAGAAGGCCCCTCTGAGGGCAACAGGGCACCTTGAACCTCCAAGGTAGGAGGTAAGTCACCATCTGGAGCTGCTACAATTCAGATGGTGTCACAGATCCAGCTGTGTGCCCCCTTTCAGCCACCCACCAGAAAGCTGTGAAGGGAATCGAGGCCCCTACATCCCCAGCTGCTCCAAGCCTCTTGGAGCTTAGCCCCTGCCCTAGTTGTGGGGTCCCAGCACTCTTGGGTGCAGACCCCATCCTGAGAACTGGAGCCTGCTGTCTAGTTGCCTAGACCTTGAGCTCCCTGCTGACCTCAGACTCTCCTGCACTTAGAGACCCTCTCCCAGAATTCCACCCCAAGGGGTGAGCCTTTGGGTCACTGGTAACTCTCCAGTGAGACAGTACATGTGAGAGAGAGTCCCTCTCTCCCATTTATGATAGGAACATCCTCTCCGCAATGCCCCTCACTAGCTCATCCTTCTCCTGGGAGGGGACCATCTGGGCTCAGGAAAGTATGCAGGGTTTCTAGCCTACCTGAGGCAGGGGAGCAGGTAGGGTGGTGCCTTGTTCAGAGGGGTTTTCCCCAGCTTCCCTCCTGTCCCATGCTGCCTCTTGCTTAGAGCCTTCCAGTCACCTCCAGCAGGAGGCACCATACCAAGCTCTAGCCACATCTGTAGAATGCCTGGCTCCACTGGGAACCTGAGTCTAGTTGGGTCTCTCCTTCCCCCACTGGAAGTTTGGGGCAGCCAGGTGAGATTTCATTCCCCAAACACTCTGCAGGACCTTGTTTGGCAAACTAGGGCTCTAGCACAAGGTACTTCAGACAACTGAGGTGAGTCCATTAAGCCACATTCTACTGAAGGGTAGAGGCAAAAGCACATGCTCTCATTTGGCGAGTGTAGGGCTAAGAGGTTGTGGTAACCCTTTGACCTCAGCGCACTTCAAAGGCAAAAGTTCTCTAGATGAACAGTTGTGGCCTTGTCTGTTAGAAGCCCAGATGGTGCAGACCAGTTAGCCAAGCATGTCTGATCAGTTTAAGAGCCATGGGAAAAGGGTTAATTTTACTCCACCCACAAGACATCACTGTGTGGCTCCCATTTCATTAGTACTGAGGGGGAAGAAATAATCTGTACTGTTTGGGGTTTAGCATCAGCTACTACCAGTATTGCAAGCTTACTGCTTACCCAAGCTGCTCAAGCCAAGTCTGCAGCCCTACACAGGAGTTACAAACTTTAGGCTTTTCCTTCAGTTACTCTTGGGTACAGCACTGTCCTTGCAAGGGAAGTCTGAGCCTGGCCCTCCAGAAGAGGGATAGCCACCCAACTGCATGTCACTGTTGTACAGATGTGATAAAACATGAATCTGCTTAAGTAGCCATATTTGCATCAGAACATCCATACCTGAAGAGGAGACATTGACCAGGAACTATTTACTGACCAGAATTTGCACCAATACCAAGTGGAGGGATTTGTGGCCAAGACACGGAAGGATTCTGCAAATGTTACTTTATTGAGAGAATTTGAGTTTCCAACATGAAGTTATTCTGTCTTCATAGGAGTTACCAGCTCCTGCAAGGAGACAAGAGAAAGCATTAGATTTTGGCATTAGTTTGTATCCAAAAAGGCAGAATTAGTCTCCCTGACACTGCACTGCGATCGGTTAGTTGGGGAGTGGTGCCCTGTGCCTGAGGACCTGGCCAGTTTACTGCCCATGTGATCAACCCATGCAAAGTTTTGCAGGCAGTGAAGAGCTGCTGGCCCTTGGTCTCCAACCAAGAGGCTTCTTAGATGCAAGCCAAAAGAGTGGCCATTTCCAGTCCTTGGAGCAGTTAGGGCTCCAAGAACCTAATTTTTAGCAGGCTGAGCAGTCTAGCAGCGTTTGCCTTAGGGAGTGCTGCCCTGTAGGCTTGACTTGGATGCTTAGTGGTCAGTGTCTTCCCCTGTTTGGTGTAGTACAGGGGATAGGGTGTGCATTTAAGCCACTGGGTCTTTTAAAAGGGCTTTGAGAAAGGTTGGATAAGTTCACCGGCACATTTAGGCCCTGTGCCAATAGAAGTAACACTCCCTCCCCCACCCTCTAGAAAGGTTTAGTCAGATATCCCATGTGTGGGCCTGCCTGAAAGGTAGGTCAGGCCCATAGGATGCTTGGCGGACCAAGTCAGAGGTATTGGAGTCTAGGAGACTCTAGTTGCCTTCTCACCTGTTCTCTGTCATAGGCTTCATTGATGAAGGTCTCATTGTTTGTGAGGTTCTCTTCTTCCCCGAGGTCGCTGTCCTTGTGGTAGCTGGTCAGAGTCCTAGAGGATGCTGTACTGGAGGTCCTGCATTAGGAGAGTAAACACTTCTGAAGCGGTTGTACTCCATTGCATTGTAGTTAGTAGGAACCAATGAGTGGTCAGTCCTCTGTTAGGAGCCTTGGACCAAAAAGCTAGCATGAGAATTGCTATTCAAAATAGCAATTCAGGGACACCACAGGTAGCAGTGAGTGCAGGTGGCTTTTGACAGCAATGGAAGCACTGGTAGGACAGTGTTTTCCAAGTCCCATTCTAGACAGACATGTGCCTCCTCTGTTGCCCTAAGGAGTTTTACTCCTCCCACCACCAGCCATAAAATCCTGCAATGGGGATGGGCTGGAGGTGATGCTTGTAGGGTGTCAGGCTTAAAGCCTTTTGTTGCATCATATTGCAAGAAGCTGGAGTCTAATGCATTGAAACCCTCCCAATTCCATGATCTCCAGGTTAACTATTAAGTTGTCTAGCAAGATTGGTTGTAGCAGTCTTTAGAACGGCAGTTCTAGGAGTACTTCTATTTACAGCTCTCCAGAAAACAAGCATTTGGTTTTGTTCTAATAGCAGGTGTAAGATAAGTGAAGAGCACAGCTACATTTTAAGTTGGAGGTATAGTTAGCAGGTTATACCTGTACTAGGCCTGGTCAAGTGGTCTCAAGATGGCAATACAACTTTTGGCTCTAATGTAGCTATACTGTTAGAGGCACTTTGCCACAATTAGGGATTCAAACTTCACAGCATGCTGTAGAGATAGTTGTGGCAGATGTCTCTTTAGGCCAGTTGAATTCAAGACACTGTACTAAGTTCCCAGTAGTGCCAGTGACCCCCTAATGGTTGGCATATGCCAGAGGCTTGAGTGTTGGTGGCCCATGGGA
Source organism: Chrysemys picta bellii (assembly GCF_011386835.1). Taxonomy (NCBI): domain Eukaryota; kingdom Metazoa; phylum Chordata; order Testudines; family Emydidae; genus Chrysemys; species Chrysemys picta. Next base: position 11,347,938 of record NC_088795.1, read on the forward strand.
TTTTAGGAAGTGGTCTGCAGAAGCAGTTGGGAAAGGCCCTGCTCTACACCCTATGAAGTAGGCACCAGTCAGGTTCACCTTTTCACCCTCTGACTTGGTGTGGAGTCTCCACAGGAAGTGACAAGAATGGGGGACTGAGATGAAGAGGGGAAGGAAGCAACCCATTCACAGCCCCCAGTCTGTGGGAGCTCTGATTTAGTGCTGTTTAAGAAGCTTGGATCTGGCAAGCCTTGAGGGTGGCCTGGGGAAAGGCCACCAGCAATAGCTTTGTGATGGCGGGTGTACACTATTTTAAGGCACCCAGCTTTGCTAGTTTAGAGCCATGCTTCTCGTACTTTGAATGAGACTTTACTCTTACTATATCAGCATCAAGGCTGCACCTCTGCTAGATACCATATTAGGGAATAGGTAAGGGGTCCCAGCTGCACGTGATGAGACAGCCCTGAGGAAGCCTGTCAGCATACACCAGGTTAGACTGTTTGGAGAGGTTCTTTACCTTAGAAACGGTCCAAGACACAACCCCCTCTCCCAAACAAGGATTTAATAGTCCCTGTGTGTAGGAAGCACCCGTTAGCAATACAGTCCAGTGTGGGCAGCCAAGTTACAACTGCTTGCTACATACATAGAGATTCACAGAACCAGACCAGAAGGGACTGTTGTAACCACCTACACAGGGCTAAGTTAGACACCTTGTTTGTGCCTCATGAACAGTTCAAACAGAGCATTTGGAGGAATCGGAACCAGGCTTCCCCCAATACTGTGCGGTGTACATTACAGCAGCCTGCATTAACCATTAGTGAAAGTAAATGCTGACGTTTGGTTCAGTCAACAAGCTCCTCTTACTGCTGACAGATTTTAGAGACCAAACATTCAGGTAGCCAGTGATCAGCTGGTGGGAACAATTCTCATTATGAAATCAGACATCAGGAGAGTCTTACCTCTTTCGCGTGTGTTGCCGCCTCATGTAGACAAAAGCTCCCACCATTGCCATGACTACTAACAAGACTACAGCGATGCCCAAGATAATGGGACCAGTGGTCGATGTGACTTCTGTCTTTTCACAGTAATCACCACTGTACCCCAACATGCAGCTACACTTCACTCTGTCCTCTTCAATGGTGCAGTCCCCTCTCATGTTACAGGTTTCACTGCTGCAAGGTTGGGGCTCTGGACCACTTTCAACGCTCTCAGGTGATGGGGAAGGTTCTTCTGTATATTCCCACATACTAGATACAGTGGTCCTGCTTTCTCTGTATGGGGGAGGGGTCTGTATAGCTGGGGTTTTTCTTCTGGGGTATTTTGTCCCTTTTGGATGCGGGTATTGGGTTCCAGTGATAGGTCTTTTGGTGGTTGTCTGGACACGTGTTGGTGCTACCACTTCCTCTTCCTTTCTGAAGCCTGGCTTTGCTGGAGTTGGGGCAGTTGTAGACCTGGGTTTCTTTCTGTCCAGGTAGTTGCCTAGAGGAGGAGAGAGAGTGTTTGATCCAATTTTATTGGAAGAGCTGGTTTGGAGTTTAGTTTATCTTAAGTGGATTAAAGGATAAGCTGATTATGGCTTGGGTAAGGGGGACAAGAGCTAAAAATTACCTGGGATAATGTACTGCATTAACATGCGGGACCTCTCACCTGGTCTGCCTGCAGTGAGGCACACCTGATCAGTGACTGATAGTGAATCCAGAGAGGTTTATGGTGTTTGGACAAGAGGCTGGTGGCTATAGAAGTGTTAGAGTCCCAGGGGCATGGGAAGGGTCTTCCCTGCATCCCTTGAGCAACAAAGATCAGTGCTGTGCTTCAGAGACATTGCTGCCTACCATGGATCTTCTGTTGGAGAATGGATGCAGGTTTCACATGGCAGACCATAGTGATACCAAGGCATGTGTTTGGTAGACATGAAGAGGACGACTAGACTAATTGACCAGTAGCTGTTTTAAGCTAACAGGACAAATCCCATCTTGGAGAATGGAGTAGGGAAGATTTGGTTAGGGTTAGAGGTTTATGGGATGTTATAAAAAAGTCTCTGGTGCCAGACCTCTAGGTGTGCCACAGGGTGGCAAGAGTTACTCACAAGCCAGCTCATCAGATCCATCCAAGCAGTCGTTGTGGCCATCACAAGCTTGCTCCCTGGTAAAGCATTTCAGACCATCTTTGCAGGCTTCAAGTGGTTCAGGGCACGTCACAGCTCTAGTACATTCAGTACCATCCTCCAGATGGTACCCGACGGTGCATTTGCAGACCCTTCCCTGATGGTTTGGCAAGCAGAGCTGGCTGCACCCCCCGTTGTTCTCCGAACAGCCGTTACTGCCTATGAATGGAAGAGGCGTGACACAAGGGTGACTACCATTCTTAAAACAAGACGTCAGTCTCCTGAATGGAGGAGGTCCGTTGGCAGGAGGATGTCTGGACTGGTGTCCCAACTAGAATGCCTTTCATATGGTGGTCATCACCTCAAATGGAGGGAGACCAAGACGACAAACACAGGTAGACCAGCTTAATGCCAGGGAGAGTCTCTAGGAGGGGGTTTTAATTCTGGTTTTATCAGGATTTCACCCCTTATACCACAGCAGAGTTTTAGACTCACCTTGTTGGGTGAACTTGCTGTAGATTTTTAAGTCCACAATCTTCTGGTCCACTTGAAACCACCAGTTTTCCATAAGTTCCAGTTTGCTATGCCACACTCTAGTTGAGCCTAGCAGAGAGAGACACTGATTCAGTACAAGTCAGCTTTCCGCTTGCACTAATTATACATGCAGCACTAACAGTGAGGTGTGTGTGTGCCGATATGATACATTTCTCTTAGGGTACAAGGATCTGCTAGAAACTGACAGTTTGAGCCAGAAGTTCAAGAGGTCTCCTCTACACATGCAGGATGGATCTGCAGGAAGACATACGAAACTAGAACTGTCTCACTCTGGCTTCAGAGTAACAGCCGTGTTAGTCTGTATCCGCAAAAAGAAGAACAGGAGTACTTGTGGCACCTTAGTCTCTAAGGTGCCACAAGTACTCCTGTTCTTTTCACTCTGGCTTGAGACAGGAGAATTTACAAGACTAGGATGACCCAAAGGCCATACATAGAGGGTCTCTCCCTGCCCCTCCGCCCAAAGGCAGGCTACATTAGGTACCACTTGCAGAAGTCCAATTTGTGCAATTAGAGTGCAGGGTTTTAGACTGATATTGGGGGGAAAGTCCTATCCATTCTAAGAGTTGCTCTCCTTGGAGATGTTCCTTATTAGTTTAAAGGACATTATGGAAGGGTCTGTTATTGCAACTGCCTTACCATTGCGGGTCGGGGTTGTCCAGACCATCATCCCTTCACCAGCCGCAAAGAGTGTGAGGCCATGCAGCCCTCCCCGAATTAGCCTGAACCTGGAACCATCCAGCTGAATGCTTTCAACGACACCTTTCACTACAAGAGGAAACATCTTGTTCATGTTTCAGAGAGGAAGACTGACACAGATGTAGCAATGAGACTTATCCAGCTAGGCTGGATTAAACACATGAAGCAAGAGGTGTTAATGAACAGCAGGTCTCAACCCTTAGACAGTAATGGGGTGCATGCTTGTGTAGCATCACCAAGCTCTGGGGGGGCAGTTCTGTTTGTGACCTATTTATAGAGGCTTGCAGGTAGCTGGCTAGTGTAATGTTCCTCAGAGTGGACTCATTGCTTTGCTGAGAGGCCTGGCCTTTCTAGTGTCCCATAAGTCAGTGTGCTGTACCAATATCTAGCCACATACCACATGGACATACCAAATACCAGCTGTAGTCACCAATTCTATTGGTCATGCTCCCAATAAAAAAGTATGACATGCATTTGAGACAGGCTCACATTAAGTTCTGCAGTTTGATTTTAGGATGCCTGTTCCAGCAGTGGCACAGCAAACCACTTTACACAACTACACTGTAGGGGAGGTCATAGCCAAGCAACATTTGGGTTATAAGCTTACAATTCTGAGCTGTGGTTTTGCCATCTTCCACAGAAGATAAGCAGGTGTTCTGTTTGGCTAAGGCAATGCTTGCCTACAGGAATAGACATGTGTTGGAACCAGACTACATGGGTCTCAAAATAGGCCTTGCAGTGAACAACATGCACCAGTAGCAAGTTCTCCTGTAGCTGTGCACCAACCATACCAAGAGACTCCCTGCCCTGGAGGGTTTGCAGCTTAGTGGAGCCACATTGGCAAGCTCCTGTATTCCCCAGGAGAGCCAGGTCTCCTGTACTTACTGTGGTCAGCCCAGTAGAGCCGAGTGCCAAAATCTCCAAAAGTTAGGCCAACTGGCATTTGGGATTTCCTCCAGAGCACCTTCCTTCTGCTTCCATCCATGGAAGCACACTCAATCTTTGGGCCAGCACTATGGTTCTCCATACCCAAGTCAGCAAAGCACATCATGCTAGTAGGTGGGTGCAGCACGACAGAGACCGTGTGATAGAGCTTCTCGCTGATCAGCACAAGAGCATAGCGGCCGTTTGAAGTTGCAACTCGAATGTCTGGATTCCGGCTGTCAATCCAGTAGATGTTGCCACTCAGCCAGTCGAGAGCTAAAGATACCACAGTGCCCCCCACTGGCACCACTCTCTTCCAGGACAGCTTGCCAGAATCCTTGATTCTCAACAGCCTGATGTAGCCATCTTCCCGATCAGCAAAGTAGAGGGACTTATCCCGCACTGAATAGTCTATTGCTGTCAAGTAATCCACATTGGTAAGAGGGAAAACTCTGTGCTCAGGAAGTGTTTCCCCCCTGGCTGCAGGGGACAGCTTTTTCAGATATACCTGGAGTTAAAGAGAAAAGATTAGTGAAATCTTAGTCCTGTTGTGCTTTAAGTCTGAGATTTACTGTAGGCTTCCCAGAGAGTGGGGAAAGAGGGGAGAAAGCATGAGAGGATACATTCCTAGATCAGTCAATCACTGTTCTAGTCTCTCAGAGTTGCAAGGGACAGATTTCACTTTCAGAACCAAGGTTTGGCAGATTATGGTTTCACCATGAGGGTGGAGTCTAGTGCTCCCCACTGATGTTGGGGCTCATACAGAGGTGATGGATAGAATCGGAGTTAGTTTGGCCAGTCATGCAGAAGTACATTCACATTTCAAGGAGCACACACTAGGTTGTCTTTACTGGGGAGACCACAAGCAGCAAGTTTACGAGTCAGCTTGTTGTTACTTAACACTAGAGCCGTTTCTTGACTCATTCCAGTAAGCTGTGGGTTATAGTCTGTCCTAGGACAGAACCACTGCAGGTTATTGTTACAGAATCCTCTCCAGTCATGTGTCTTGAGAGCTATCCTATGGGACATGCTTATTTTCTGTCTGTCCCTGTAGCAGAGGGGTACCTGAGTAATCACTGTTGGGGCAACCAGGAACATGAATGCTGAATCCTTAAGAGGAATGCAGTTCTTCTCATCAGCAAGCACTTCTCCAATTGGACAGCGACAGCTTCCTTTGTGGTTTGGGTTCAGCAGACATAAGTGGGAGCAGCCAAGTTCCCGACAAGGGTTAGAGGCCATTGGTTGTAGCACTTCATGCATGATCTAAAAGAAAGGCCTGGCAGTTAGTACTAGTGAACAAAGCCACCACAAGTCTCTCTACAATGCAAGCCCTCTATTTCCTGGTGTTAGTTTTCCTTATGCAACTATATACCAGAAAGGCCACCTGGGGTCCACAACAGGAAGCAATTGGTTTACATTAACCTTTGAGTGGAGGCCCAGCAGGGAGGGTAACTGGTGGGACTGAGTTTGAGGAAACATGTGATTAGTGTTAGGGAAGAACCAGTGCTGAGGAAGACGCATGCAGGGGTTAGCTGCTGCAGGCTGGCCCTTGGTACCAGGAGACAAAGTTGTATGTTCAGAGGAATCAGAGTTTGTGTCTCATATGAGGGGTCAGATTTGACTAGTTCTATGAGTCACCACAGGTGCAGCCACTAAGGAATCAGGACCCAGGGAACCATTTTGAATGGCAACATGGTGGGAGGTTAAAGATTTCTCCCTAGATAGCTTGGCTCCCCTCCAAGAGGCCACCCCACTCTTCAGGGCCACCAGGCCTCAGGCACAGTTCCCCGGGAATTGTTTGGTCTGGGTCATTGGGAGTCAGCAGCAGGGTAGGTTTTGTGAGAAGGAAGAAGAGGCCCAAGGTGTAGAGCTAGTGGGGGAGGGGGAGAAGCATCTCTGTATTGCACAGAGTTAGAGTCTGCTGGTTTGCAGGTACCTTCAGGCCATAGGGCTGCCCGTGGCGCTTGATCAGCACAGTCCGGTTCTTGCCAGTCTTTTTGTCCACTTTCTGCACAGTCCTGGTTTTCATCTCAGACCAGTAGGTACCATCCTCAAACACGGCTACTGAGAAAGGGCTCTTGATCTGGCTCAGTTGGAACACCTAGGAGACAGGTCAAGTCCATCAGATGTGCCCAGTCTGACGACAGGCAGGCCTGCCTCTAAAGCCAGCTGCACAGTACCTTTATGCCAGTGCCATCCAGGTTGGCAGAGCCAATGCAGTGAAGCTTATCATCAGACCAGAAGATTTTCCAGCTCAGGAGGTCGAGAGCTATGCCAGTCGGCCAGCCCAGCCCTTCGTCAATGAGGACTTTCCTGTTGCTCCCATCCATGCCAGCTTGCTCTATTTGAGGTTTGTCCCCTATTTCAGACCAGTACATTAAGCTATACAATGGGGGGGAGAAGGGAAGAATAGATATTTCAGCCACTTCAGTGACAAGATCTGTCTGCCAAAGCAAGTCACTCATTACAATTCGCAATGCAACTATTAGAGCAGAGATTGAGGGGTTTTGCACTTTGGGCTGAAAGCGGAGCATTTCCATTATCTGAATATTACCACCTTGGCCTCAGACCCCAGGGTAGAGACTTTGATTTAGAGTATTTCAGACTTGGTGCTTTTAGCCATGTAAAGCCAGCCCAGCCCAGCTGCTGGAGAAAGTGTTCTCTAAATAGCTCAAATTATTGTAACTGCTGAAGATTGCTGACTGTTCAGAGCAGGAGTGCAGCTTGTCTAGACTAGGCCGGTGGCGTGTGCAGGGGCTAATACAGTTTTAGTTAGGAGCAGACGAGGGAAGGTAGTCTACCATTCATCCCATGCCCTGCAGCCAGGAAGGAGCATTCCTTTTATTCCTACAGAGACTGAATTAAGCAAGGTCAAGGCTTGATTGAGTCTAGCTGTTTTGAATTGCTAGTTCCTTGTTCTCCTGCAGTGAGGCAGCTACTACATAGTGTACAGCACACCGAGTACCTGTTCGGCTGACCAGATGTCCTGATTTTAGGGTCTTATATAGGCTCCTATTACCCCCCCTGAACCCCCTGTCCTGATTTTTCCACACTTGCTGTCTGGTCCCCCTAGTACCTGTCTAGTGTCACCACATACCAGCAACAGACAGCTTTCCACAGCACTGAGCTCTGGAGGTAGTTAGGAGCCAGTAGATGGTGCAGAGCAAAGTATTGCATTGGTGCTGTCCACCTGGACAATGGGGACATGCCCCCCATCCCCCCCCCATCCCCATCCCCATCCCCCCCCCCCCAGCCAGAACTGCAAGTTGCTGAGGCAGGCATGGTTGTGTACTAACAGCTTGCTACAGTACCCAGCTTCGGGCTGTATTCTCATCTATGTACGAAGTTCCATGGCCAGCATGGTGCGAGTTTATGTTGTGCACCACCAGTGGCTACAGAGAGTTAGCCACAACACTAGTTCTCATTTTTCCCATTGCATCTCAGATTCGATAGCTTTGTTCACAGGGGAGTGGGAGGAGTCACAGCCCATCTTCCATTACTGGACCATCTGGATGGTGGCTGCTGCATTGTGAGGGTGGGACAGGAGGTTAGAGGCCTTACCCTTGCAGTGGTTGCAGAGCCAGTGAGCGAGGCTGATCTAAGTCTCCATCCAGAACCACGGTGTACTCTGGGTTGCCTCTCCAAGTGGCATTCAGGCAAGTGGCCAGCAGCTCTCCTGCGGTCCCATCTGTCCAGTAGAGATTCCTCCCAATCCAGTCCACTGCAATGCAGTCAGACTTGATGCCTGCAACCAGAGAGCCACTTACAGGTTAGTCTTTCTGAAGAGGGCAAAGAAGGACAGATGTCCCTGCTGAGGTAGACAAGCTTTAAGGGTGACAGATTATGTTGACTGGAGTTCTAGGGGCACTGCCCTGCTTGCTTTGTCTTGGCACTGTCTAGTGCCTGAAGGGGACCAGCTTTGGTTAGTGAAGAGGTAGCTGGATTTGATGTGCAGCCAGTAGTGTTGGTTTTAGCCTGTCCAGGTTTCAGGCTGCTACAGACGTGTGGGGCACACGAGAGCTGAGCATTGCCAAGAAGTCAGTGGGAACCAGGGACCCTGAAGGATCTAGAAGCTGCTGGGGGTTTTGGCACCGAAGGAGTTTGTTTGGGATCATGGGCCAAGTACACTGCTGGCCTGCCTGCCAAGTGAGATGCCAGAGTGACTAAAACCTTTCTGCACTAGGCCTATACATGGGTGTTCACAGCTTAGTGCCAGTGTCAGGCTGTCTGCAGACTCAGGAAGAAACAGCTCTGTGTTTTGGACGTGCCTTTCCAGGAAGGCTAGAAACAGGCCCCAGGACTTGCTGAACTGTGCTCCTGGATAATGGTGTCAGTACAGAAAACTCTTAACAGACATGGAGAGCAACGATACTGAACAGCTGATAAGCGGCACATGTCAACCTGATTTAAGAGCCTTGGACACATCAGGCCCAACTGTCTCCAGTTAAAGGGGGTGGGGGGAGAAGAGAGAAGAATTTGTCACCCAGTGCAGGCTATGCCACTTGGGTGCAGACTCTCCACTTGGAGTAACTGCAGAGGCAGCCAGTAATAAGGATGCTGGAGGTACTGAAAGACAGTTGTGACCCTGCTGTAACTAGTTCCTGCAACCTGGGGCAAGTGAGACTATGAGCTTGTCTTGCTATCTAGGCTGTGTTTTCCCTTTGTGGGGTCCTCTGAGACAGGTCTCCCTGTTAAGTCTGCTGGCCAGCCACCAATCCCCTTCCTGCAGGAGGCCAGCAGCTAGTGATTACTGCAAGATTTGGGGAGGGAAAGTTGAATCCTACACCCCACCTTTCACAAGTGTTCCTTTCTTCTTGGTGTTCATGGTTATCCACTTGATACTTTCTGCATTGAGATCCATCCAAAAGACCTTCTGCTCCACCAAGTCATAGTCAATAGAGAAGATGATCAGGTTCTTGTCAGTTGTCGTCAGGACATCCTCGTTCAGACTCCTCAGCCCGTAGAGCAATAGCTCAGACTGGATTGCTACCAGCAATGTTGGCTCGGACCCTACAATCAGGCAGAACCCCATGGGCAGGAGAGTGTTAGTTCCTCTAGAGCCTGTTATTGTATCTTCCCCATCCCAGCCAGACACCCCCCCAGCACTGGGTAGTGAGCCTTGGCTAGATATGTGAACAGGCGAAGCATGGCAAGGTGGTGGCGACCCTGGTTCCAGGGAGCTAGATTCCCATCGCTGAGAACCAGAGGACACTAAGGGAGACTTGTGCTAACAGCCTGGAGACCAAGGGCGACTGAGTTCTGCAGCGGGCCAGCCCTACAAGAGAGGCTGTTCTGATGTTACTGAGACCCCAATGCGGAGGATTCCCTCTGCCTCCAAGAGGTCAGTGGCCAAGCTGTACCCTAGGATCACTGGCTCCCTCTGGCATCAGAGCCCTAGTATTGTATGAGCTACCCCTCCTCGCACAGGGAGAGGGCATTAGCACTCATCTGCAGGAAGCTAGCAGCAGCCTGGGTGCTGCCCAATTCACAGGCTGGGTGTCTGCTGCTAGCCAAGCAGATTCCATGGCTGTGGGCTTGTTAGGCCCATGGGCACCAACACATTAAAGCTCTGAGGAGAGGAGCAGGATTAAGGAAAGGACAAGTAGTCTCAGGACATGGGCTTCCCTAGTTGTTCCAGGGCCCAGAATGATCAGAGCATGTGCAGAGTCCCCTCTCCACTCAGATACTGTTCAGAGGGTAACAAGGGTCTGTGGGGCTTACGGCTTCAGACAAGGGCAGGATTCCAATGGGTTCCCTTGGGCTCAGGTCTCCCTGGCATGCTGGCTAGGTGTTGTTCCCTAGCCAGCTCATACAGGGACCACCAGTATCAGACTAACCTCACTACACTGAAGGGGTAGTGAGAGGGCTGCTGAAGTCAGGTCCCTCACCTGGGAAGGGCTCCAAGCCCTGTTCTGAGCACTGCAAGGAACTAAGGGCCATTGTGGTCTTACCAGTCACTTTACATGTGTGGGCGTCTGGTTCCAGCAGGTAGCCTGGGTGACAGGCACAGCTGTAGGTGCCGTTTGTATTGACACAGGTCTGACTGCACGGCTCTTGCTCTTTGCATTCATTGATGTCTGTGCAGGAGACTCTGCTGCTCAGTTTGAATCCCCGTTGGCAAGCACACCTCTGAAAGCAGAGAGTTAGCTCGCCATGTTCCTCTAGCAGAGTCCCCAGGGCATAGGCCATTCGGGACTCAGGCTTGCAGAGCCTACAGTAGGATTGACAGACAGGGGCCTAATGGATGTTAGGGCCAAGAGCACTAATGGGGGCTTGGACTAGCCCCATCACTGGGGAAGGAGGGGGGGATATGCTGCAGCAGCGGCTGCTTCCTCACCTCCTACATCAGAGGAGCAGCAGCTTTCCCTGCTTCACCCCTTTGGGAGCCTGAGGGAAAGCAAGGTAGGAAACCCACTCAGCACCAGCTGACCTGCTGGGGGCTCACCAGAGTGGGGCTTGCTGGTATGACAAGTCCCAGTTGTGGCCCTTGACTTGCAAATGCATGTTTAGCCTGGGCTGGACATGGACTCCCAGCAATAGGGTCACATGGACGTCTAGGTTGTTCAGTATTTGGAGAGGCAAGGCATTCAGATCATGGGGAGGAGGCTCTCAGGTGACTGGGTGTCAAGGTGTGGCCAGCCAGAGGGATGATACAAGAGATTGGCTGCAGCTGCACTCAGGTGTGGGCTTGCTGGAGAAGGACAAGCAAGATCAGGTCTCCCACTCCCATCCTGGTAGTGGGGGAGCCAACTAGGGTTAGTTTGTTCAGACTGATGGAGGCTCTCGGTACCAAAACCAGTCAACAGGAGTTCCTTAGCGTTCCCTTTACTCACAGGTCCATCAGGTGACTGGTAGCAGATCTGAGAACAGGGCTTCCCACAGGGAGACAGACACTTTCCACCTTCATCTGACCCATCTGTACAGTCCTTCTTGCCATTACAGACCAGGGTGTAGTTGAGACAGTCATGAGTCCCACACTGGAATTCATGGCTCTGGCACTTCCTAGGCTCACCTGTTGAGACATTGGTTTTTACTGGCCACCCCCCTAGGACAGATGGGGCAGGCACGTGTTGATGCCCAGAGATCTGCTGCTCAATACCTCTGAGGAGCACATCACAAGAGCCTAGGTTAAATAGAGGCTTAAAACTGGTCATCCTGTGACAGCCCAAGAGGACGACGACAACATTTATCTTAAAATGGATTAAACTAATGGTTCAGTAGCTAGAGGCCTACAGTGGAGTATGTTGTAGTTGCCAGTACCTGGTATATGTTACATGAATTTGTAGATGTGCTACTGGCCTCGTGTTTCAAAGTGTCTGAAGTGTTATGATGCTAGAAATACTCTCCAATTAGTCATGGGCCAAACTCTGCTCCCTGTGGTCATGGATTAGATGGTGAGGGGAACCTGAGGTGAGGATACCAATTTGGCCTTGTGTTAGAGATCAAGTAGTTTTGAAATCCAAGTCCACCTGGTTATTTGCACCATTTATGTTTTAGCATTAGTCAATTTTGTACTCCAGCTGAAGTCTGTAATTTGTTCCAGGTAGTTTTCACTTGCATTTTAATTAGTGAACTTCCCCATTGTCCTTTGGATTGGTCCCTGCTGTAACAGGCAAGGCAGGTAGAGGGAGGGGAAACAGATCAGTACCTAAATACAGCCAGAAGTCACACAAGGTAAGTGAGCCATGTATGCAAATGGAGGTGAAACCCAGACATGGAAGCTTTCCAAGTCTAAAGAGCATCTATCAAAGCAAGAGCTTTGGCAGCAGTGTCTCTTGCAGTGTAGATTAAGTTTTAAAAGCTTCCTTACATCCTGTTTCATCACTGCCATCTCTGCAGTCTCTTTCCCCATCACAGCGCCAGATGTCTGGAACACACTGGTCTCCACTGCTGCAGGACCACTGCATTGCACTGCAGTGGAGTTTCTCATGCTCACAGTCCTGCAGATCAATCACAACATACTGTAAAGGCACTCTAGGCTAGGGGATGTGACAGTCAGAGCCTTGTAACCCTTGCTGGTCTTGAGTGTATCGTATCTTAACCATGCCAGGGTAGGGGCTGTCCCCAGATGCATTTTTCACTCCTCCCTCCCACCAGCATACAGGGACATGGCCCTACATCAATGGCCAAGAGTCCTAGCCTAAGGACATCAGCTTTTCAGAGGACTGAAAGAACTTGTATGGTCCCTGGCAAGAGAATTCCTTAAAAAACAGGAACATTAGCATCTGGGGCATCAGGGCTGCTTTTTTGGGGGCCTTCTTTAAGCTTGCTCACTGTTCAGAGAAAGCCATAGTATAGGGTCAGTGTTAGTCTGCAATGTATTTGGCAGAGGGTCAGCTATTTCTTGGTAGATTTTTGCCAGGGTTTCTAGACTAGAAAAACAAAGTTGGTCTCTTCTCCCCCACTGTATCATGCTTTGGGTAAGAGCATAGCCCCAGATACTGGATTACGCAGAACATTCCCTTGCTGTAGCTGGCCTTTGGTGCTCTGAGTTATGCTTCTTCAGCTCATCCTTCAGTGTTTTAAGGACCAGGACAAACTGCTTTAGAAGAGATTGTTCAGACTTAAGATGCTATTGGATGGATTGCTCAGATCCCCTTCATCCCTTAAGGGCTATCAGCAGGTCTGAACTCAGAAAGGCGAGAACCCCAGTACTGGGAGTGTGCAGTGCTAGAAGTTTGGATTCCCCACCCAAGCCCTGGTAAGTTAAGTAGTAGCCTTGTTTCCAATACCTGCTCATCGGTTCCATCCTTGCAGTCTATATCCTCATCACAGAGCCAGTCCTTCAGCACACACTCCCCACTTCTGGGGCACTTCACTTCCCCCAGGCGGCACAGCAGTGGTTTGGGGACTGCACAGTCCTCCTCATCCGAGTGATCCTTGCAGTCATTGTCCCCATCACAGCGCAGGGAGTAAGAGATGCATTGGCCACTCTTGCACTGGAATTCGGATTTGCTGCACTCTTCACGAACTGCAAACCAGAGCTGCTGTTTAGTCTAGCTGTGAGCTGGCTTGCCCCAGAGTATATGGAAGCTGCACTAGTACTTTGAGTGTACTAGACTAGGCAGAGATGTATCAGCTAAGTTTAGGGAAGCCCACAGTGGGGCAGCCTAGATAGCTAACTGAAGACTAGTGTGACTGGTCCTCTGGCTGTCCTAATGCCATATTCTGCACTGAAGCAGCTACATACTCCACTCCAGCTGAAGACGGAGGTGTGGGGTGAACCTAGTCCAACACCCAGACTTGCTGCCTTGAGAAGGAGCTCTGTGGTAGTGGAGACCTGAGACAGGATCTCAGGAGCCATTGTTTTGGATCATTCTAGAAGTGTGCAGTGTCTGGTAAAGGGACTGAGGGGGGGGTTCTATGCTTCTCTAGATTGTGTATTCCTGTAACATGCTGCTCTGCCGTGGAGGGGTACAAACCAGCCCTAATCCTAGTCTGCAGTACCTGCTGTAAAGGAATGCTGCCTGAAATTCCCTTATTCCTGCCTGTTATGCCATGAGCCAAGGAAACCCAAACATCTCTGCTGGTCTTACCGCAGCCCTGCTCATCTGCTTCGTCAAGGCAGTCTGGGTTGCCATCGCATAGCCAGCTCTCTGGGATGCAGCGCATGTTGCTGTCACAGCGTAGAGCGCAGTCTTGGGTTGGCTTCCAGCAGCCGAGCTCGTCTGAGCCATCTGGACATTGCTGCACGCCATCACAGTGATTCTTCTCCTCGATGCACTTGTTCCCACTCAGACACTTAAAGGCTCCTGGGAGGGAGGGAGGGCGGGCACAGTGTTAGCCAACCACGCACGTTTACGGAGTGAAGGTGAGCCTGACTCTGCAAGGGCTAGTGCTTTGCTAGGCACTGAAGGATTCTGCATTATGAGCAGGGCACCTAACCTCACTTGCATGTAGGCCAAGCTATTCAGATAGCCGTGGCAAAGCTGAAGGTTGCTTCTCAAAGTTCTAGATATAATTCACTGCCCAAAAACTGTAACCACTAGGCATTTCTCTCCTTACACAGGAAGGCAGTCTTCTAGAACCAGGCAGAGACCGGTCATGGAAGAGACTTGCATCCCTAGAAGGATGCAGAGATCATGGCCAACTCCCACCTGCAGTGAGCAAGATGTCTGCTTCCTTTAGTGCCTGAGTGAAGTTGGTCCAAAGATAGATATCACCTCACCCCACCCTGCTCTAGGGCTACAACGCTGCACATTTTAGTGGTGTAAGTGAAGGCAGAATTCAGTCCTGTTACTGAAATCCACAGCTCTTGCGGATCACGTGCTGGAAGGGGATGCAGTGCTCAGGGGAGGTTAGAGTGTCAGTCACTAAAGACCATGGTTTGCACAGGTCAGTGAGGACAGTCACTTGTGACAGACAAAACTATTCAGAGCTCAGGCCAAGTCTGCAGGTCTAAATCAGATGGGGAATGTCAGAGCCCCTTTTTTTAAGTGTTACGGACTGTAGTGCAGGAGTATCAGTGTTTCAACCAAGGTTTTCTTGACTGACACTGGTAGTAGGAAACTGATTTTTTCGGATAATAGGCAAGGAAGTCATGGGGCAAGTCTGGTCTAGTTTGGTTTGTGCCTCTGATGGGAGCCTGGCCTTCCTGTGGTGGAGAACAGTCCATGTGTGTGGATTGTGTGCCTGGAGGAGAGTAGCATGGCCCCTTCCCTGCACACAGCTCCAAGTCTAACATGGAGTAAGCAGAAGTTGCTGCTAATGGTCACCACCTTGTCCTTTGCCTGTCACAAAATGGTTAATGCTACTGCTATGTTTGAGCCCATGCAAACAGATTGTACCTGGAGTGTCACACAATTGAGAACAGTCTTCTTCATCAGAGCCATCCTTACAGTCTCTCTCCCCATCACACAGGTACTCATGGGCGATGCACTCTGACCCATCTCGGCAGGGAATCCAGGTGCGGGGACAAGACAGAGGCAGCACTGCTGTTGTCTCCTTAGCCACTGGGAGAACGGTGGTTCTGGCTGCAGGTGGTGTAAGAGTCACTGGCTCTGGAACTAGAGAGGCTTCAGGTTAGCATGGTTCCCTGGTGGTGCTGGGAACCAGCTTTGCTTTCAGTCTCCCCTGCAGCCCAACTATCACCCCCAGGACTGCCTGCTCTGGTGGGCTGCAAGAGTGGCTATGAGTGACTTGAGCCTCTCAACCCTGTTTAGTACGGGGAACCTTACTAGCAGCATGGCATTGTGGGTGAGTCAGCAGATGGAGCATGTGCCTTTCAAGAGCCAAGCATGGTGGTTCGGCAGCAGTAGTGACATGCACTACAGCAGGGTCCACAGTATAGAGAGTGCACAGCAAGTCACACAGACAGGCCCATAGTGTTCCTATGGGGGAGTGTCTGAGTGAGGGGCAGGTGGCACTCCTGCTGCTCCAGACCCACCTGGTTAGGTTTGTACCTGTGATGTTCCAGCCATGGTACTCTTGCACCTCATTATCAGGCTCAGATTTAACTAGCAAGAGCCTAGATGACTAACACGGAGTCACGAGGGGACAGTTTCCTGTACCAGACCATGCTGTTAAGGCTGAGTGGAGCTGTGAGCTAGTCTGACAGCAGAGCAGACACCTGGTCTTCCTTTCACAGGCAGCAAAAAAAGTTATTCCCTCAGCTTCCCAGCAAGTCAGAGCTTAGCGAGAGCCAGGTCTCTAGACTTGGAGCCATCACAGCGATCAGCATCTTGCACCAAGTTACCCTGGCCCTACAGCTGTCACTTAAAGCTGCTCTAAGTTATGCCAGCAAGAGTGATCTTACCAGGGCTGCTCTGGTAGCTAAGGGTCAGCCAGATCCCGGGGAAGCCCCTCCCCCAATACCCAGCGAGCTTTCAGCAGCTAAGATGCATCAGTGCTGGAAAACTCCTTCTGCTTGAGGGCCTGGGCAGCTGGCTTGGCACTGCTCTGCCAGCAGGAACCACAGCCAGTAATGCAGCAGGTACAGGCTAGTAGAATCAATTCATGCCAGGAGCCATGTAAAAGCTTACCTGTCTCCAGTGGCATGGCCAAGAATGCCACTACTTTCTGTATATTGGCTTCTTCCACAGTGGAAACAGGCTCCATTGTTCTGTCCCATAGCAGGAGAGTGGTCTTGTTGACGGACACCAGGTAGGGTTCATAGGCAGCTGCT
Organism: Chrysemys picta bellii; assembly: GCF_011386835.1. NCBI lineage: Eukaryota > Metazoa > Chordata > Testudines > Emydidae > Chrysemys > Chrysemys picta. Next base: position 11,364,320 of record NC_088795.1, read on the forward strand.
ATCCCATACGTCCAGCTTGTCTTCAGAGTGTCTTTTCGATGCTTAGCAAGACTCAGAACCTGCAGGCCTGCAAGACAGATCAGTGCTAGACTGCTCTTGTACACAGGAGGCTGCCTGTTAGGCTAGTGCCTGTCAGGTTCCCTTGGGTACACATGCCTATGTATTGGCTTTAAAGCCATTTGCTTGGTATGTTTAGTGGTTGCCAGTACTCCAGTAGGTGCTGCTCTACAACGGTTGTGTCCTTCCTACTGCTTAAGGAATGGTGTGCTAAATGTTTAGCTACCAGGAGTTTGTGGAGGTGGGTTGAGTGCCCCTTGGGATTCAGGCAAAGGAAACTAGTTTCCTTATACATGAGGCTGCAAGATGCCTTTATAGGCTATGGTGTCCTGGTATTTTATTTACATGACAACCCTGTGCATCTCTAATGGGCCTGGGGTAAGAGATCCCCAGGTCCTGGGCATGGAATGGTCATGGAGTAGGTTTGACCATTCAGCTGCTTTGAGAACTTGACCCACTGGTAGCAGAGTCCTCTAAGCTTCCCTACATTAGGGGCCAATGGCTTCTTGAGACAGTCCTAGCCATTTTGGGGGACAGATGGCAGAAAAGTGTATTAGGGGACTTCACCTATCCAGCATAGCCAGCTGGAATCAAAGCTTGCCCTTTGCTAGCTCTTAAGCCAACATCTCCCCCTCTCCCTCCCCCCCCCCAACCCTCAGTACTATCACCACTAGCTCAAGATCAGGTCTTTGCTGCGTTCAGAACATCAGTGTGTCTCTGGCTGCTAACCTCAGGGAGTCTAGACAAACCAATGCTAGAATCGCAAACTTCTGTACACCAGTGGCACTTACTGGCCTGGGCTACCTGTTGGAGTGCCAGCATGGGTGCCTACTGCTAGTGATCTTTGAGCTAATGTTGCTGTTCAGGTGAAACAGTTTAGGACTCTTACCTCTCCTCCCCCCCCACCCCACTACAGAGTTGAGCCCTTTGGTAAATGTTTATTGTTAAGGGTCAGGATCATGAGTTTAAGCCATCAGCCTTGCTATGTCAGCTGCAATACCATTTGTAGAACTCTAATCCAACAATTCAGCTCTTACCCAGGTCTTTTGAACTCCAGAGGATGCTGAAGGACTTTGTGTCTAGAGCTATCTGAATGTCTCCTGACCAGGTTTCATTCCAGGCATCATGCACATCACCTCCAGCCAGGTTCATCTGCTGGAGGGGTTTTCCATTCTCAAGCCAATAGAGGGTTGCTCTCTGCCAGTCTAGAAACTTGTGTGTTATGACACTCTTGGAATGGTAGAGCACGCTGGTTGCCATGCCAATGAATCGGGTAACACGGATGTCAGTTCTGTCACATGTCAGCCAATAGAGGTCGCCAGAGGGGATATCAACAGTGGCTGAGCAAACTGCAGGAAGAAACATCACTTCAGTGACCAGCGACTCAGAGGCACGTTCAAAGCTCCTTTCCCTAGGAAATGAACTCGTGCTTCAGTCTGAGTCCCTTTGCCAGGAGGTTTGTACTCAGACCTGCTAGACAGGTCTGGCCTTGATTTGTATAGCCAGGCGCTATTACTAGAGAGCCCGTGTCTGATACTATGCTATGCTGCAAAGGAAAAAAAGCGGTGTGTGGGGCCACTTCCCCACTCCAGTCTTCCCAGTGGACTAGGCAGCTTTCCCTGGGAGCCAGTATCAATAAAACTCTGTGGCCCCACACAGGATGTCTCTGCTGCCCCCAGGCCACCTCATGTTCCTCTCCCACTGCTTTGAGGGGGAAGAAGGGTTTGTATTGGACCCCCAGAGGCAGGACCTGGCTTCCCTTTGCCAGAGGAGATGGCAGTGATGAGAGGCCCTCTCTCCTGCAGTGGGGAAGCCAGGCCCTAGGGGTCCTGGCACTTCCAAGGTTTGGGTGAACTGGTAAAAAGTTATGGCTAAAAAAAGTCACAAGACTATTCTGTTAAAAGCCAGAAAGTGAAGGTAGTTAGGCATGGGACATTGGTTCGTTGTAGGATTCTTTGTAAAGTGCCTGTCTTAGAGGTGAAGTCTCAGGCTCAGCATCTCACCTGGCAGCCCGGTTTGGATGGCTTCTTTCCTTCGTGGCTGTCCAGTGAAGCGCATCAGGTCCCCTTCATCATCTGTCCAGTAGAGGAAGTCTCTTTTCCAGTCGACATCCTGCAGGTGGATGTTCTGTGGCCACTCCAGCACCAGGGTGCTCTTTAGAGCCGAACCCTTCGGGCCCACTTGCAGTAAGTAGATCTTTTTGTCAGTCGAATACAGGAGGGTCAGCTCTGTGGGACAGGTTAGTGCCAGGGTTAGACTGCCATGCATTAGTGAGAGCCAGGATGCTAACCTATTAGAGATTAGAAAGCTGACTATCCTAGCCCCATCCAGAAATGAGCTATCTGCACTCCTGAGCAGGGTGATCAAACTCAGCCCCTCCTACAGGAGTGGATGAGGTTTAGTTTCTTTGGAGCCAAGATGACCTCATGAAGAATGCTCCCTTTTAAGCCTCAGGGGAGCCCCCCTTTGCCAATTGCAGCTGGGTGAGGTGTTGGGGGGGGGGGGGGGGAGTTCCAAGCTATCTAGGGCAAAGACTTCAGCTGAAAGCCATGAGCTAACCAATCTGGTAGGAGCAATGCACTTAGTGCACAGCACTATTCTGTATTCAACTTAAATCCCTCTGGCAACTGAGGCTAAGTGGTCCACCTGGGGTGGTCATAGCAGCCTATACCCACGAATGGCTACTAGCCAGATCACACCCTGGAGACATGGCTCTAGCCTCCTGGATCATCCATGTTGACCTAACACCATCCTAGTTATTTCTACTACCCAGTCACTTAGCAGCAGCTGGGGGAGTTACCAGTGGTGTCAGATGCAAGAGCTCTGTGCCCTACAGCTCCCTCTGAGAAAGGTCCATGCCCTTGATGTCCCTAGCTGCCACACCCAACAAGGTGGGGTATCTTCCTGTTGGAATTTTAGCCTCCTAGTTTGACTGCCCATGGGAGTTATGTTGGCCACCAGACTAGTTACCCTGCACTGCTGTAGAGGGCAGGTTGATTTGAAGGAGTGTATTCAGATATCCCCTTCACCCCATATTGGAGCAGCCTCCCCCCTTTAGAAGAGTTACTGGCACTCAGGCCAGTGAGCCAGTCATACTGTGTCTGACTAGGCCCCTCTGCTTGGAGGCCTGACTGGCTAGAAGGATGGGAGAGCTGGGTTCTGTGGGTGACACCATGCAGGGAGTGCATTGCTTGTCTGAGCCTCCCAAGGCAGCTCTTGAGTAAAATACAAACAAACATGACAACTCCATGTTTGGAGCCACAAGCCTACCTGCACACTTGCCAGAAGGCAGAAGGAAAGTGCCCTCTGGGCAAGCACACTTATAGCCCTTCGGATGGACAGGTGACAAGAGGCAGATGTGACTACACAGTCCTGGAGCACATGCAGTTGTGTTCCCTAGAGAGCAAGGCAGTTGGCATTAGATTACTGACAATTAAAATAGAGAGATTTGCCCAGAGTCACTGGCAGTGGATTATTCTCTGGACTCCTATGCCAGAGGAAGTCTACTACAGAGTCTTGGGACCTTCTTGCTCCAGGTACTGACAGCCTGTCCTGGAGCAGTGCTTCACTGGCCAGCCTAGAACCCCACTAATGTTTCCTCTGGGCCACTCAGGTGGTCAGCTACAGCCAACCAACCCCCTCCTTCTCCACTGTAGTGCTGAAACATGTAGATGTGCAGGCAGACCTCCCAGCCACCTTAACCTAGTAAGAACTTCACACTCCAGGTCAAATGGCAGAACTTGAAGGATGGCCAGTGATTCTTTGGGCCCCAGTTCTCAGGTACTCCCCATCCTTGCTCTGGGGCAGGGATGGAATGCAAAGGTGACTCAAAGTGGGGGCCCCTTTGTTGTGTGCACAACTTTGGAGCAGCCCAGAGGCTGCTCCAGTGCATCATGGTGCCCTTTACAGCCAACCCCTTCAGGCCCCACCTGCAGCAAGTACATCTGAGCATCCTCCTCCGACTCCCACCAGGAGTCAGAATAGGTACAGTAGAGTCTGCACATGCCCCTGACCTGCCTTCTTTGCCAGGAGCTGGGAGAAACTTGGGGTATCTCTACTCTGACCAGGGATGGCATTTCCATGCCCTGTAAGCCCCACCTGAGCAACAGAAGGCTTTGATGTCATTGACAGACCAGTCATTTACAGAGTAATCAGATCAGAACTGTCTTCATACCCCCATCTGAAGTTGCCCAATGCCTAGTTGATCCTTTGGGAAAAGGAACCCTTCCATTAACATACAACAGGGGAGCTAACAGGACTGGAGTGACTAGTTCAAGCTTTCAGTAGCTTCCTGCACTGAGTCACCATATGGGAGCTACTCAGTTAGCAGAGCAGGGAACTGAATTGAAGTACTGCTGTTTGCCACTCAGCAGGTTACTATGATGGTTCTGGGTGCCAGGCTCTGCCTTGTTATAGAATTGGTGAAGCTAGCGGCATCATGACAGAATTGCTGCAGTGTAGCTGGATTCCACCCCAACAGTTGGGGGAAGCACTCTGCTCACTTACTTGGAGGCTGTTGGAGTTCATGCAGCACAGTGAATGCAGAGATGGTGCCGTTCAACAGCACCACTTTCTCCCCTGGTGAGCTGCGGGAAGCAGAGAGGAGTTTTTCTTGGTCTGACCAGAAGAACCAGTTCTCAAACACCACGAGTCCCAAAGGGTCCTGATCTTTCAATAGCATCTCTGGAAAGGAATATCGCCCACTGCCATCCACCTTTATAGTTTCTATGGACTGAAAGACAGGTTGATTGATGGGTCAGTATTGGGGTACCACAGTAGCTCTCCAGGATTACCAGTATTCAGTGATGCAAGAGTTACTCTATAAAGCACATTTATATTGCCTGAACAGGAGGTAGGTGTGACATCTCCTCAGTGTTCATAGCAAGTTCCATGGACAGTTTAGTTTTGCCCAGAAGTTATTTGAACTTCAGGTCTGCAGGCTGCTCTAGTTCATGTGAGATCTAGCAATCCTGCAGAGACAGGATCACACTGTCTCTTGCGGGGACAGTTTGCAGTTGTCTAGTGAGCTAGTTACCTTGGAAGAGAAGCCATTTGTAGAGCAGAGTACAAGGCCTTCAGAGCTATGAGTTAGTGGTGTCTGTATAATGTAGAAGGGAAGGTGGAGTGATCTCTGTTGCCCTTTTAACCACACCTTTACTGCAGATCTTAGTAGGCAGTTTAAACTAGCCTTGCATGCCTGATGCTAGCCTGATTCCCAGTACCCCCATTTAATAGGAAGACTCATGCTGCTTCACCCCCCATGTTCACCATTTGTATATGGTTATGATCTCAAGCTGTACTCTGTATAAAATAGATCATTTGAAAACCCATCTGCTGAACATCCTGTTGAAGTGTCTAACACTGCATGTAAAGTTATGAAAATTCACTAGAAATACATTAACTCTGGGTAGTGTCCACAAAACATCTTTGCAGAGGCAGAGGTAGAGGCAAACTAGTAGGCCAAGGGGCTAAACAGCCATTACCTACTTAACTGTCCATTCACTAGCAGGGGGAAGGTATAGCCAAGAAACCTACATTGCAGGAATGTTCTCAAACCTTGTGTCCACATGGGACTGTCACCATGACTCAGCAAGGATGTTTCTAGCATGAGTTAAAGGGGAAGGAAAGACTCGATTGCACCTCTCCTCCTTCCATCTCTGCTCATGAGAGCAATGGCTCAGAACTGAGCAAAGGGAGTAGCCATCCTAGGCTGGAAATGGAGGCAGCCTGAGAGAGACATTTTGCTTTTAAGTTCATTTAGGGATCTGGACAAACTGGAGAAATGGTCTGAAGTAAATTACATGAAATTCAATAAGGACAATGTGCAAAGTACTCCATTTAGGAAGGAACAATCAGTTGCACAAATACAAAATGGAAAATGACTGCCTAGGAAGGAGTACTGTGGAAAGGGATCTGGGGGGTCAGTGGATCACAAGCTAAATACAAGTCAGTGTAACACTATTGCCAAGAAAAGCCACCCCCTAACATTCTGGGATGTATTAGCAGGAGTGTTGTAAGCAAGACATGAGAAGTAATTCTTCTGCTCTGTGTGGATTAGGCCTCAGATGGAGTATTGTGTCCAGTTCTGGGTGCCACATTTCAGGAAAGATGTGGACAAGTTAGACAATTCAGAGACGAGCAACACAAGGATTAGAGGTCTAGAAAACATGACCTGAGGGAAGATTAAAAAACTGGGTTTGCTTAGTCTGGAAAGACAGAGGGGACATGACAGTTTAAGTACATAAAAGGTTGTTACAAAGAGGGAGAAAAAAATATTCTCCTTAATCTGAGGACAGGACAAGCAGCAATGGGTTTAAATTGCAGCAAGGGCGGTTTAGGTTGGACATTAGGAAAAACTTCCTGTCAGAGTGGTTAAGCACTGGAATAAATTGCCTAGGGAGGTTGTGGAATCTTCGTCATTGGAGGTTTTTAAGAGCAGGTGGGACAAACCCCTGTCAGGGATGGTCTAGATAATACTTAGCCCTGCCAGGAGGGCAGGGGACTGGACTAGATGACCTCTTGAGGTCTCTTCCAGTCCTAGGATTAGCTTGTTTCTCATCTTGTTTGTAACTAATCTTGATTTAATACTTGCAATCACTTAAAACAAGTTTAACTGCAGCAACAGATTTTATTTAAACCTGTGTGTTTAAAGTTTAAGCATCTCTACTTGGGCTGGCAAGTCTGGTGCATTACCCCCCACCATTGGAATGACAGACTATCCATGAACTTGCACTGTCCAGGGTACTGAACAGCACAAGATGCACATTTCAGGGGAAGCAAGGCTGGGACTGGGGATATGTTGGTGTCACCCTGTATGAGATTCATGAGTGACTTGTCAGAGTGCCTATTTGGCTAGGAGTAAGTTTGCATGCTGAAGGCTGTGACCAGACCCTGGAGGGGTTGTGGCTCACCAGCAAATCAGTGTAAAAGGCACCCCAGGCTGCAGAGCTGAAGGGACACTGCCAGGGTGTGACATCCCCAGGGAGCTATTGGGATTGCAGAGTAGGATTTTGAAAGGGTGGCTTAAAACAAGGTTTAGAAATGGCATCGAGTGGTAACTGATCTTCAGGCTCTTCCCCAGAAGTCAGCAGTATTTTAGTGACCTGCCAGGGTTGAACTCCTTGGGACAACCAGCTATTTCCGAAGCTGGTCCCATCAGTTATCGTAACCAGGAGCTAGAGAACTTTGTACCTCCTTATACTCGCTGATCCAGTACAGTCGGCCAGTTATGGAATCCAGAGTCAGCCCCAAAGGTTCTTCCATGGGGACCACAGCAAGCACTTGTCTGTCAGAGCCATCCATCCCTGCGGCTTCGATCATGGTCCTGCCCTTCTCACCACGGTTCACCCAGTACATGTACCTGGGAGGAAGGTTACAGGACAATGCTGAGTATTGCATTCTGGCTTACTAGCTGATATTCACATGCAGAGGTAATCATGATGCAGACTGAGGCTGCTCTAGAGCAAGTCATGCAGGTAGGTCTCCCAGCAGAGCACTAGGCTTGTTCTTTATCAAGGCGATGGCTCACCACATATCAGGTGGCCTTGACACTGCTCCATACTGGTGCTTACAGCTGTTCTGGTGGCATGATGCAAACAGGTGCTCACCAGCGTGTTACTTGCTATAGGTTGCCTACCCCTGATCTAGTATGTGTGCTGACGGCAGCATGTGAGCTGATTTTCAGTGGCACTCACTCTGCCTGGGTCCTGACTACCGGCCCGGGGGTCTGCATTTTAATTTAGTTTTAAATGAAGCTTCTTAAACTTTTAAAAACCTTGTTATATATTATAGACAGACTTTCTAAAAGTGTTAAAATATATGACTGGCACACGAAACCTTAAATTAGAGTGAATAAATGAAGACTTGGCACACCACTTCTGAAAGGTTGTGGACCCCTGTACTAGATAGTGAGACTTTAAGAGAAAGTTGTGCACTCAGTTCCTAACCAAGGAAGAAGAAAGCATCCAAGATGGAAGTTTAGTGGTTACATAGGCAAATCCAGACAGCTTTAGAGAGGTTCTTGCCCACATCTGGTTCTCACCTTTTTGCTGGATACACACTTAACTGCTCAGGTACCAAGTTCTTTTCTAGCACCTTTACGTATCCCCAGCCATCATTTAGACCAGCACAGATGGTCTGGGGGTGGTTGCTGGCCCAGTAGAGCTGCCCTGTGAACCAGTCTACAGATATGCTGTTCACACCTCGGACATCTAAGAGACAAAGGATGGTTAGTGATGAAGTCCCTGCTCTCTAAACCTCTATGCCCCAGAGGCAGCTACTAACCCCATGAAATCAGTGTCCCAGTGGAGAGTTCCTTTGTGTTAGGCCCAGGGGAGAGATGAGCCTTGTGTGCACATGACTAAGTGTGGCACAGGACAGTATGGTCCCTGCTAGAAGAGGCCACCCCATAGTTACTGACTAGCTGTCTTTTGGATGAGGCATCTTATACCCCAAGCCTAGTTCTGTTTTGCAGATTGGACTTGCAGGGCCGATGGGATGAAGCTGCCCTCTGTGTAGACAGAGGCATGGCCTGTTGAGAATTTTCCAGCCCTCCTGCTGGGTGAAGCACTGTACACAGACATCAAGGTTCATTGCTACTTTCAGCTCTCAGGGCTGAAAGGAGTGTTTACAACATCCTAGTCTGAGGGATGAAGTGGTACTGTGATCTATTCCACCTTGAAGCCCATAACGCAGCACAGAGTGCCTTACTGCAGGGGCATTTACCTGGGTAGAGTAATGTGTTGCCCTTCCCAGGCGTATAGACATGCAGACTTTTGCCTTCATCTACCCAGTAATAAGCTCCCCTCAGCAGATCATAAGCAATCGCTCCAGGCGTGGTGTTTGTGGAGATCAGGCTCTGGTGGGTGAGAGTTCTCACATCCAGAAGAACAAGGTCAGGACCACTTGCTAGCAAGATTTGTGTAGCGTTGTCTGCAGTGGAAGACGGAGTGGTTATATGCTTGTTACTGAGCCAGCAGACTCATGACCACCTTCCCTCCACCCCTGCTGAGCTGGAGGGAAAGGCATGCCAATGGGGGGGGGGGGGGGGGCTGTGCTGCCCATGCCAACATGGAGCTGGGATGCTCATCATCCCCACAGTACATCAATGGTGGGGACAGCCTAGCGTTAGCAGAGAAACAGGCTCAGACTGAGGAGGTGCAGCCTGGTAGCCAGCTGGAGGAAGGCCAGAGAATGGACAGGGGTGAGCAGTAGCTGCGGCCAGAGGCTACAGGGTAGCACCACTTATACAGGAGAGGGGATCCCAGCTAGGACAATGCCTGCATGTGCTGGTACTGGGCTGCCCTGGTGGCTAGGAAAGTGATCTTACCAGGAAGATTGCCACATTCTGCCAAGGGTATGGCACCTTGGCCTGTCTGGCAGCCCTAGTAAAGAAGTCTCCCACTCCCCAAAATACTGCAATGTTAATGGGGATACTAAAAGCTGGAGCACCTGCCTGAGCTGGGGGTTTGGAGAACCTGCTACTAGACTTCTAGATGCAATGGAGCACTAGTGCCTGCAGCAGCACCTTGCAGTGGGGTCAGTTCCTGCATAACTGCATGTGATCTACTCCAGACCAGTCTTGCCATGAGTTAGGTGTCTGGTGGGCCTTCTGTGTGGCCACATGTAGTGCTGCTAGGATCTCTTTTTATTGAAGTCTCATTGGAATGCAGCCACCTCTGGAGGCATTGCTGCAGGTAACTGGCACTTGTTGCACCAAGGATGCATGGGGGAGCTCAGAGGAAGCAGTCTTAGGTCGGAGCAGGTTACATGGCATTCCCTTAACTGCAGAAGGTTTTCCTAGCCACCATTAGCATCCGGTTCCAGGAGTTAGATATTGCAAATCCAATGCACAGGCATTAGTTTAAACCCCTCTGGCATTAGGAGTAGAGGCCTTGTCTCATCTTACTTGATTGGGGGACTTGGAGAACTGTTCTCCATGGCTAAACCAGGCAGAGGCTTGCTTGGATTCTGTACACAGCATCTGCTATTTAATAGTGACAGCTCTGTGCCCAAGACTGCTTTTCAGTGCTCAGCCCCTCTAGAGACCTTGTCCAAGTACTGATGGGCCCTCTAGTTCCAGGCTTATCCCTCATCTAGCTGGGGTCTCCCTGCTCTGGGCTGTCAAGCTAATGCCAAGGGCTGTTCAGGACTGGTGGCCAGTTTGAACTGGTCCCCAGAGAAGGGGAACGTGCCCACTTTAAACAGGGTTTGCTGGGAGAGTCCAGTTTATGAAGGGACAAGAATTATGCTCAAGTTGCTAGTCCCCATAACCTTGGGAGGGGTCAGCCAGGTAGGTTTGGCATAGCTACTACTTGCAATATCAGCTAGACAGCTGGGTTACTAACTATGACAAGCCAAGCAGTAGAATCATTACTGCAGTCTTCCCAGCAGTAGGAAAACTAAACACTTCATGTGTTGCCTGGCTTTCAATTGGCAATATGAGCCACACAGTCCCACTACCTGGAATTATCAGGTGTTACTTACCAGCAACTTCACAGATGGTGCCAGAGTGAAGCTGGTACCCCTTTACACAGTCACAAGTAAAAGAACCTAGTGTGTTCTTACACAGCTGGCTACAGGGACTATACACAAGGGAACATTCATCCACATCTGTAAGGAGGAGAATGTCACTAGGTTAGGAAACTGAACAGCCAATGCCTCACAAGCTTTCTAGGCCAGTCTGTCTCCCTTTAGAGAAGCTTATGGCTAGGAGCAACAAGTGCCACCATAGTGTTTGTGGCATTTAGATCTCAGAAAAAGCCATTAGTCCAAAGCCTCTGCATGCAGGCAGTAAGAGGCCACTGTCCAGTACCTGCTCTTACATGCCAAGCAGTGGAAAATGCTTGCTCCTATTTGTGTGCAAGTTTGAGGTGCTGTGGTGTGGCCAGACAAGATATCTCCCACAGCAGTAAGCCGGTATGCTTACAGCAGCAGATGTGTCATACCAGCCAGCAATGAAGTATTCTGCTGTTGACAATTCATAGTGGGCTAAAGCCTTGCTCACTACAGGAATTTAGCCCCAATCAGGTCTCATCATCCTGGGCAATACCATCCTCTGGTGCGCCAGTGACCATGTGTATTGTACCCTTTCCAAGGGAGGGAACATGGGTAGGCTGCTGTGTTTCTCCTCTTCTCCAGGACAGAATCTTTGCCTGGGCAAGGCTCAAGAACACTCAAAGACACTATACTGGCCTTTATGGATATTTAGTAACCCCAATATCCCTGGGTGGGTTGTAAGAAACCAGTCTAACACAGGGCCTCTGGATCTTCGTGCATGAACCTCTACTGCCAGGGCTAAGAGACACAGCTCTTAGCCAAGGCTCTATTTGACCAGGATTGGCTGGCTGCCTGTAGAGGCCAGACTGTACAGATGACCAGTAGTGAGCATTTTCAGGGTTAACTGGAATCCCACCAGCCATGGACTCCCCACAGTGGGGAAAGGAAAGAGCTCCCTGCCCCCAACATCCACAAAGCAGATTGCTACGGTTGACGAGCACATGCTCTCAAGTTGCTTTTGGAGGCTCCCTCACACCCCTTTAGGAGATTGTCAAACAGGTGCCGCTGTGCCCCTACCAGTACAGTTCTGTCCATCAGCCTGGAGCTCCCAGCCAGCACCACAAGAACACCTCACGCCCCAGTTGGTGTCTGTACATTTCTCCATGCAGCTGCCGTTGTTCAGAGAGCAGTTTTTGCCTGCATAAAAAGGGAACAAGCCTCAACATGTGAAGTTGTGTTTAGAGGCTCACAGAGTAAGTTACATTTGACAGTTTACTGTCTAAGGGGTTCTACAGCAGAAAGAGGCAGCAAGCTGCTAAGTTACCACAAGTGCTGAGCTCGTCAGTTCCATCTAGACAGTCTTCTGCCTTGTTGCACATTAGCGACTCCAGGATGCATTTCCCTTCATCACACTGGATCATGCCTTCTGGGCAGTGGGCTGTGTGAGAAGAGATCAAGTTACAAGATGTTCTGCTGCTGCCCTCGCTTGCAAGAAATAATTGTTGCCACACGTTTGCCAGAGAAGTTGTCAGACAGACTCCTTGGACACAATTAAAGTTATGTTTTATTAAGGGCAAGTGGATAAGAACTTTAGTTTCTGATGCTAGCCATTTCCTGTCTGAGCCTATGCCAAGGCTCTGTGGAAGTTTGTATTTGGAGTCCTGATGCATCAGGGAACTTTCAATTAAAGTATTACATTTGTTTTCACTACTCTGATTTAGCAAGATTTGCATGAAGCTTTCCCAATTGTGCACTCCTGCTGCTTGCTCCTAGACTAGGTCATTGTGACATTACAACAGATTGCCTGCTTTTCACAGCAGTCAGAAGTTCAACTCTCGTTTCAGATTGTAAACGAGGAGTAGATAGCTCACATCCTAAGCAAACCTGGATACAGATGCAGCACATGGCAAGAGTGGTTCATCAGGACTGACTGCTTCAGAATAAAGTTACCATGTGGTTCATAATTATGGAGTGGGGTATTGAGTTGTACCTCAGCTGTCTGACTAAGTTTCCTTCCATATCCCTACTACATGGAATAAGAGCTAGAGTTGGACTATGGAGAACGGGCCTTCTAGGGCAGTTATGGACATTCTCCACATGGATGAAGTGTCCAGACACTGAAGGGGACAACTTGATTTCAAGTTAGTCTTTTTTCTAAAGAGATGAAACCACCAAAATAACCTAACTTTGCAAGAGCAGTGTGTGAGTGATAACAGTTTGTCTTTTAATTGTTACCTCAAAGGCTGTCCAGAGAGATTGGCCACAAGCAATAGCCAGGCCTGACAGGACAAGTCTTAACAAGGTTTCATTAAAATGGTGGCAGATACTTGAATAGTGTTCAGTCAGATTCTCTCCCCATCCCCCAAACTCCATGGGTGTGGGTCTACACAGCATTTGAGCTAGTGGGAGTAAGCGTCCCATCATGGGTTGATGCACTTGGGTTGGCAGGGTTCAGACAGTGTTTTGGGCTCTGAAGTTAGTCTCCTTCCCTAGGCTTCAGAGCCAGAGCTCTAGCCCCAGCTGCACTTCAAGTACTGTCTGTACAGACATTTTTAGAGCACTAGCCAAAGTCCAATTGGCCCATGATGGGTGGCTCACTCCCATTAGTTCAGATGCTGTGTAGACACCCCATTACACAGTTTTCCCTTCTGACCCATTCACAGCAAGATGAAAAATTTTGACACTAAGGTGTAAGTGGCTAGAGGTGGATTCAGCACAGGATTTTAGGTAAATTAGAGATGGTCATGTGGTTGGCCAATTACCTCTTGGACATGTCAAAAAATACCGTTACCAGTTACATACCACAGACTTCTTCATCTGAAGAATCTCCGCAGTTGTTGATGCCATTACACTTCCAGTCTTCCATAATGCACACTTTGTTCTTACATTGCCATTGTCCTGGTAGACAGCGGTTCTGGGGACAGTTTGCTTCATCTGAACCATCTTCACAATCTTCGTGGAGGTCACAGATTTCCCAAGGATCAATACATTGAGAACTCCCCCAACATGGAACTTTTCTGTCTCCACAGACTATCACAAGAGACAACAGGTTACCATAACAGCAGTTTACCAATTAAGTTCTGGTTTGGTCAGGTATAAAGGGACTAGCAGCTTATTGGATAAGGTAGAAATTCTTTGAAATCTCCTATCTGTCCAGTGTTCTGTGAACATGTGATCTATTTCATAGACACTAAAGACTCCTTCAGCAGGATTTTGGCCATGTCTATTTACAAGGCACACTTGTTTTCTCTAAGCCCCAATCACTGTCTTGAAGTTCAAGCATCTAGTGTCTGGAAGCCTTCACTTACAGAAGCCTCAAAAATTGTCCTTGGCAGAGACATGATGAGGTCGATATCTAGTTACTAGACACCAGAAAACAGCAAGCAAGAACAATCCTACAGCAAGTCAACCCCAGGAAACTTAAAGGTTAGACCAGTGGGAAGGGTCAGGTTTGAACAACATTACTGCAGTGTTTTAAACTCAGCCATGTGCCAGACTAGCCATCCCAGGTGAGAAGCACCCTGGGGTGCAGTGAAGTAAGTTTACAGGGTTGAAATTTGCTTCATTAAGAGGCTCCCACTAAGTCAGTCTCAGAAGAGGACCCAGTACTACTGTCCTGGGTAGTTTAATACTGTTATTTACCTGAATAAAGAACCCTCACTAAATATCAGGTCACCCATTGATTTGGTCTTTGCCTACAGTCCAGTTACAAGCAAGCCATTCCTTGTGCAACATGGGAGGGGGAATTAGTTCATACTAAAGAGCTCAGGCACTCACATCTTTGACTCCAAGTTGGGACTCTTACACAAGCCATGCAACAAAGCCTCTTGGCCTTCAGGGAGGCCATTGTAGTCTTGGACTCCACACCCCGCTAAAGAGTTAATGGTTCTAAAGCACCACTCTGCCAAGCAGAGTGGAGAGGCCCACCACTTCCCCTGAATATTGTGCACCTATACCACCAGTTAGCTTTCTGGGGAAGAGCCCTGCCATGCTATGCCATTCACAGATATCAGACAGTGGTTATGATCCCCCTCATCCAGAAAGCCAATGTTGTCTGGATTTCCAGTATTGAGGGAACAGATGAAGAAGCAGACTCCTTCCTTCTGCATTTTTTGACATTAGAAGCAGCCACCCTCTTTAACATGAATTCCTAGACTCCTCACTCTGCAGGAGGAATTTCAGTGAGAGGAACAGCAGCTCAGCTCATCTCGCTCCAGAGGTCTGCTGCAACTGAGCATGCATTCAGTAGTCCGATCTTAGCTGTTAAAGCAAGTAGCAGAGAGCGCATTTGGGAACTACATTTCTAGATACACTTTGCCTCCAAGCATCTGTATTGATAAGCTTAGTGTACTACATACCACAGTTTCTCTCATCTGAGCCATCTAGGCAGTCACTGGTACCATCACAGAGCCAGGTACTAGAAATGCACCTTCCATTGTCACACTGCCAGGTGTTTGGGTCACCACGACATGCTGCTTCTGAACAACAGGAAGGAAAGTTGTTAACAGCGGCAACATAGCAACTCAAAGTGATGCAAGGCAAATCACTACTGCCACCCTGTCAATTGTAGGATACTGCTATCCTGTGGGCAGGCTGGACCCTTCCAACCTGGAGAAGAGAAACCAAGCATCTAACAGCTAGGCTAATGCCACTAGCATTGTAGCAGTCTGATTTTGCCTCTGCTTGTCTGACGACTAGAGCCGATTAAAAAACCCAATACAAAAAACCAAACATCTTTGTAGGAGATTTCAGTCATTTTTTGCAGGGTTTGAAGGAGATCTATTTTCTGGGGAAGTTTCCATCACGAGATGAAAGTCAAAATGCTTACCAGCCAGTTTGTGATGAACGCAAATGTTGGCCAATAAATGTTTGCTGCTCTTTTTAAAAAAAGAAAAAGCAAAAAAACCCCTGGCAACTTCAATAGAGATTGAAGTAGCCCTAGTAAATAGCTCTGCAACTGCTCCATCTTAACAGATTCCACGGCATTTTGGTCTGAAATTTAGGTTTTAGAGTCCAAGCTTCAGTGAAGACTTTCCCACAACAGAATGAAAAAAATTGGACAGCCTCATGGTTTTAGAGTACAAGACCAGCCTCCCTGTTTGTCCATCTACTCCAATATTTCATAGATTGGGAGTACTGAGAGCTAGATTTAAGCATCTGCAAGGACTGAGACAGTCCTGTGTTTTGGATTCCAAGGATCTTTCATTGCCAATGAGTATCAAGTTATGTTCCAGATAAAGCTCCCCTCAGCCCATGATGGTTCAGAGAATAAAGACTAGGGCATGGGGCATTCTTGGCCAGCTGTCTGGGAGGAGTTTTAATAAAGTGTTTAGTGGGAAGCAGAGTCAGAGGGCTTGTGTACAGAGCTATGCAGGACACCAGTCTTCAGCCAAGAGGTGCCCTTAATGGTCCTGAATTGTAGACTGGGGAGCTGCTGTGGACTGCAGGCTTCCATAGCTAAAGGCTTCTGGGATTTGCAGCCACTTACTGCAGTCAGCATGCATGCTTCACTCTGAGCTCAGCCAGTGTTAGTCCTGCTAGACAATTGTGACTGCCACTTCTCACCACATCCTGGTGATGCAGGACCCCTGCATCTAGCATTTTGGACTACACGGATTCTCAGCTGAGAATCTACTATACAAAGCCAATTGTTCCCACTTTGGCTGACCTCTTCGGTTACTTGGATTGCTCTTTGCATTAATGTTAACACTCCGGTATGAAAGCTAGCTGGACTGCAGAGCAATAGAACTTTGTATTCTTCCAGTTTCACTGCTAGCGTTAATGCTCAGGCAAGTGGCTGAAATTTCATTTCATGCTGGAGAGAAAGTGCCACAGGGGTTAACATGTTTGTGTATAACAGAGGGTATCAATCACACAACAGCCACTATAGTCAATAATCAGTTTAGTGCAATTGAGGTTAGCAAGTTTAGTTTCCTCTCTGGCATGTGAGATCTGACAGCCATCCTTACTGAACAAGGCCTATGGAATTTTATTTGATTCCCCCATACACAGCTGCTCCACCTGATATTTAGGGGCTTGCCAGGGCAGGAAATATTTGTCTGCAATCAAGGAATGCCCTTTGAGTAGGGGACAAGAAGCCTACTCTAGTTGCAATTAAGGGCATCAGGTCAAGTTCACACTTTTACAAAGCTAACCTCAAAGAAGCATTACCACATTTAGATCAAGGCTTCCTTGATTTAGATTGTAAACCTGCATAAGAAATGGTGCTAAAAATCAGAAACAACCTTCAGTATTTTCATTATTCCAAAGATTCAATGGAATTACACTGACTGAAGCCTATTAATCAAATTAAGAGTAGTAAGGAAGTTTTGCTAGTGTAGTTCCAGATGCTGGAATGCATGCTGATGTGGTAACAATGCCTAGATAGAACCCAACTTTCATTAACACTGGTAGTCCACCATAGCATGTGCCTCCTAACTGCTTCAGCTGGAGAATCATTCCCTATTACCAAGAACTTGGTTAGGATCATGGCAAAGGACACAGATTCTCTTTTCATGCCAGAATCTCAAATTAGGTTCAATCAAATTTTCTGGACTATGGTAACTACTATTAGTTCAGTAACAAGGTTGCTACACTTAATTCTTGAATGAGTATTTTATGGTTTGAGATGGCATAGCTGGAGAATTCAGGCTAGGAAAAGTTTCATTTAACCATCTGAAGTCTGAAACATATCTTTGTGCTTTTGGGCCCCCTTTATTTAAACCCAGTGGGTTTTTGTATTTTGCTTTAAGGTAGATATTCAACCTTTCTATAAGCTGAAGGGCTTTTAGACAGGAGTCTCTTCTCCAAGTACTCAGTGTTGTGTGACTAGCACCAGAAACCTCATTCTTACGTCTAATGAACCAGATGGGTTGCATTTCTGTTGGAGTGTACCTCTCCACTAGGAATGTGGTGTTGGTATAGTCACAAAACTCACCACAGTGCTCATCACTCCCATCTGGGCACTCTTGTTCTCCATTACAGAGCCACATGAAAGGAATGCATTTCTCTCCACATGCAGCCTGCTGCAAGGCATGACAATTTCTTTCACCTGCAGAGAGACAGACATACAAGGCTGGAGTCAGAGCGTAGGCAGTCTGCCAGGTTCAAAAACTAGAGTGCCACTCAGTTGTAAGTGTTTGTTCCAGCAGGAGCAATTCATTGCTGGAGCACATAGGAAGGTCAGACTGGGCAGCCCTTGGAAGCATCTAGAGGGACAACCCGGACTGATTTTTGAGGAGGCAGTAAAGTGTCAAGGACACCACTCGGTGACATGCTAGTTACAGGTTAGGATTGATGCTATCCCTGGTCCTTGGGGAGGGGAGGCAAAAGTCTTCAGCTAATACACCATGGCATCCTAACAGCAAGGTATTGTCTTTAATAAAGGCTCCTTCTCTTCTGCACTGTGGCATGTACAGCATGCCCTGTTTCTCAGCACTGGGTCAGTCGGTAGTTTTGCTGCAGAAGTGTCTGGAGTTTGAGAAGTGCAATACACAGGCTGGGAGTTGGATCTGATCGACACCTCCATTGCCATCTTCATGAGGGTTTACCTGCACCACCACTTGAGAGTTAAAAGGAACGCTCACAAGGGTCAATCTGGTCTGATTATAGTCCAGAAAACACAGTCTGGTCAGGACTCCTGAGATTAGAGTGGTTCAATGCCCAAGCGAGGGAGGTAAGTAGTACACTAGCATCAGTGAGTCAACAGCCATTTGCACCATACACCCGAGTATGGACTAATGCTCTTCTGCTAAAGGTGGTACCCAGGGCACTTTGCACTTTCTGCTGTGGAACCATGTCTCTATCAGTTGCATACCAGATGTAACAGCCCAAGGGACAGCCTGGATAGATTCTTGTGAGCCTGGAAGCAGGATGTAAGCTATCAAGAGAGTCTGTATACACTAGTGACTAGGAATGTTCCTCTCTAGCTAGCATTTGTGCTTTCCTGCTTTATCCTCTGTCACAAGAAGTTTGATTGGGCCTTCAGTACCTTGCTGTGCTATTTCACTCCAAAAGCAACAGAACAGGTCAAGGTAGGAGCCTCCAATTCTAGAGATTAGAAGTGTTCCACTAGAGGTCAAATGAGGAACTGCTAAGTTGCCCATTATGCATGGTCAGCTACATTAAAAGCCACTTAATATAGGCTAGTTAGGGCTACTGACTAAAGAAACCTGCTACTCTGAAACCTGACTAAAGACAGCTGCTCCTTGTTAGAGCCTCTCAGCACCACAGAGGTAATGCACATGGCTTGAGCCAGCCCCATCACCTCCCCAGTGTGCCTGCTATGCCGATTGGCCTCAGACTGAGGGATCCTAGCAGGAAGGCATATGCCACAGCCTCCCTCCAGCAGCCACCCCAAGGAGCAAGGTGGGAAGAAAGCAGAGGCGGGGTACCTCTTGCCTTCTGGAAGTGTAGAGCCAAGTTAAAGGGCAGTGTGTAGGGGCTTGGTGAGGTCCCTCCTTGCCCTACCATACAAACAAGTGCTTGAAGCCTCAGTAAGTTGTACACTACAGCAGTGGTTCTCAGCCTTCTCATTTGCAGATCTGCAAAAATTTTCCAGTGGAGGTGAGGACCCCTTTGGAAATCTTGGTGGTCTGCGGACCACCAGGTTGAGAACCACTACAGTACAGCACACCTGCCTTCAGGTACAGCTGCACTGTTGGATAGCAGTCACTGGACATGGAGTCATTTTGTTAGCATTTGACATACATAAGGGTTTTGCATTACATGATACAAGCGCACTGTGTCTGCAGTGGTTTTCAACCTTTCTTCATTTGCAGACCCCTTTGGAAATCTATTGTCTGTATATAACAGACTGACCAGAATTCAGCTTTCAGTCTTAAGTCTTTCAGAGACCCCTTCAACAGAGTCTGGGAGCCCCCCAGGGTCCATGGGCCACAGGATAAAACCACCTGTCTAGGACACTTGAGGTGTGACACACAACACACCCCCACCCACCATCTGCACCAGGATATTCTTTTTACCATCATCTCTGATCACACTTCAGCTCAGGGGACTTTCATCTTAGACAACTGACTATGCAAAATAAGAAACAAACCCCCAGCATCCAGCCCTGCCCCAAGGAGGCAGGAGCCCCGACAGGTCCCCTCTCACAGGAGCCTTGCAGCTCACCTGCGGGAAGCTCGGTCGGTTCCCGAGTCAGTGCCCAGGGGCATTACGCCGGCAAGCGAGCGGACGAGCTACTCCAGCCCAGCTGCGAGCCACCCCGTAGCGGTGCTGAGTGCGCGCAGCCTGGCACCCAAGGGAACCGGGCAGCGGCGCCCCCCAGTGAGCCCGACTCCCGGCTGCCTGTTGGGCCGGGGAAAGCCAGGGCCCCCTCCAGCTTGCCCCGGGAGCCTCGCCCCAAACCCTGGCCGAGCCCCGCCCCACTCACCTGTGCCGGGCAGCGAGCGGCAGCAGCCGGCGGCGAGGGCCAGGAGCAGCAGCCGGAGCGCGGCGCGCCGCATGGTGCGGGTCGGGGCAGCGCGGGACGGACGGAGGGAGCGTGAGGACTGGGGGCTCGCGGCGGGGCTTTATCCCCGGGCCCGGGCCCCCATTGGGCGGGGCCGGAGCAGCCGGGCGTCAATCACCGGCCGGGCCCCGCCGCTCTGCCCCCGCGGCACCAGGTGGATGCGGTTCCGCCCGTCAGTCACAGAGCCAGGGGCTCCCCCCACCCCGCATCCAGCTGTGCCCCAAGAGCCAGGGGCTCCCCCCGCCCCGCATCCAGCTGTGCCCCCACTGCCAGGGGCTCCCCCCACCCCGCATCCAGCTGTGCCCCCACTGCCAGGGGCTCCCCCCACCCCGCATCCAGCTGTGCCCCAAGAGCCAGGGGCTCCCCCCACCCCGCATCCAGCTGTGCCCCCACTGCCAGGGGCTCTCCCCGCCCCGCATCCAGCTGTGCCCCCACTGCCAGAGGCTCCCCCCGCCCAGCATCCAGCTGTGCCCCAAGAGCCAGGGGCTCCCCCCGCCCCGCATCCAGCTGTGCCCCAAGAGCCAGGGGCTCCCCCCGCCCCACATCCAGCTGTGCCCCACTGCCAGGGGCTCCCCCCGCCCTGCCCCGCCCCACATCCAGCTGTGCCCCAGTGCCAGGGGCTCCCCCTGCCCTGCATCACCTGGCATCCAGCTGTGCCCCAGTGCCAGGGGCTCCCCCCGCCCTGCCCCACCCCACATCCAGCTGTGCCCCCACTGCCAGGGGCTCCCCCTGCCCCACATCCAGCTGTGCCCCAAGAGCCAGGGGCTCCCCCCTGCCCTGCCCCACCCCACATCCAGCTGTGCCCCCACTGCCAGGGGCTCTCCCCGCCCTGCCTCGCCCCGCATCCAGCTGTGCCCCACTACCAGGGGCTCCCCCCACCCTGCGCTGTCCCACATCCAGCTGTGCCCCCAGTGCCAGGGGCTCTCCCAGCCCTGCACCACCTGGCATCCAGCTGTGCCCCACTGCCAGGGGCTCTCCCCGCCCCACCCCGGCCCGCATCCAGCGGTGCCCCCAGTGCCAGGGGCTCTCCCCACCCCGCCCTGCCTGGCATCCAGCTTTGCCCCCAGTGCCAGGGGCTCCTCCAACTCCACCCCGCGTGGCATACAACTGTGCCCCCACTGCCAGTGCCTCTGAAAAAAGATGGTTAAAGATGGGCGTCCAGCCTTAGCGGTCACTCGTGAGGGTTTGAATGCCTGCTCCCTGGGCAGGTGTGGGTCACAGGGCATCATGCTGCTTCATGATGATCTTTGTGCCCAGTGTCATGGCCCGGATCTGGGAAGGGTCTTAGGCGTGGCAATGCTGGGGTCACATCACCAAACGTCTAGACCCCTAGAAAGTCACAGGGACAGCACTGAGATGCACAACGCTGAATTCGGTACCCAGGCTCCCAAGACAACGAATGGGGGGAGGTGTGCACCTGCCAATGAGGTCCACAGAAGCCAGCTCGCAAGGTGAGGAGCCACCTTGGCCAGCCAGTGGGAGATATCTAGGAGAGAGGTGTGTCCTGAACCCCGCCCCATCTGGGCTCCTGGTGAGACACTGTGACCAAAAAGGGCGAATGCAATCCTGGGAACCATAAACAGGGGACTCTCGAGTGGGAGTAGAGAGGTTATTTTACCTCTATATTTGGTAATGGTGCAATCACTTCCATAATACTGTGTCCACAATTCAAAAAGGATGGTGATAAACTGGAGAGGGTTCAGAGAAGAGCCACAGGAATCGTTAAAGGCAGGGGTGAAAGTAAGTTAAAGGACTTATGCTGGAGTCCTTAGCAGGGGCGTGGCCTCAATCGGAAGAGGCAGGGCCTTTAAATCAAGATTTAAAGGCCCCTGGGGTCTGGCTGCAGCTGGGAGCCCCAGGGCCTTTAAATCACTCCCGGAACTCCCAGCTGCAGAGGCAGCTGGGAATCCCGGGGCTCAGGGGCAATTTAAAGGGCCCGGGGCTCTCGCTACCGCAGCGGAGCTCTGGGCCCTTTAAATTGCCAACGGAGCCCTGTCACTGCTACCCTGGGGCTCCGGCAGCCGGGCTCCGGCGGTTGGGAGCCCGTGGCCCTTTAAAGCGCCACCCGAGCCCCGCTGCCGGAGCCCCAGGGTAGTGGCGCCAGTGCGCCGGTGGTGATTTAAAGGGCCAGCGCTCTCCGCAGCAGCAGGAGCCCTGGGCCCTTTAAAGGGCTGCCCGAGCCCTGCCACCGCTACCCCAGGGCTCTGGCAGTGGGGCTCAGGAGGCAATTGAAAGGGCCCGGGGCTCCAGCTGCTGCGGGGAGCCCCGGGCCCTTTAAATCACCAGCCTGGGGAAGCCGGTCCAGCATGGCATACTGCCGGTACGCTGTACCGAACTGAACCGGCTGACTTTCACCTCTGGTTAAAAGAATAGAAAACCAGACTTATGGTGATAGTCTCAAAGAGCTCAATCTATTTAGCTTCACAAAGAGAACGTTTGAGGGTGACTTCTTCCACTTACAGATTTAAGGTCAGAAGGGACCATCGTGATCATCTAGTCTGACCTTCTGCACATCGCAGGCCACAGAACCCACCCACCCAGTCCTGTAATAGACCCTGAACCTCTGCCTGAGTTACTGAAGTCCTCAAATCATGATTTAAAGACTTCAAGTTATAGAGAATCCACCATTTACACTAGTTTAAACCTGCAAATGACCAGTGTCCCATGCTGCAGAGGAAGGCCTCCCCAGGGTTTCTGCCAATCTGACCTGGGGGAAAATTCCTTCCCAACCCCAAATATGGTGATCAGTTAGACCCTGAGTGTGTGGGCAAGACTCACCAGCCAGACACCTGGGAAAGAATTCTCTGTAGTAACTCAGAGCCCTCCTCATTGAGTGTCCAATCACCAGCCACTGGGGACATTGGCTGCTACCAGTGGCAGATCGGCTACATGCCATCGTGGCAGTCTCATCATCCCATCCCCTCCATAAACTTATCAAGCTCAGTCTTGAAGTCAGTTAGGATTTTCGCCCCCACAGCTCCCCTTGGGAGGCGGTTCCAGAACTTCGCTCCTCTGATGGTTAGACACCTTCCTCTAATTTCAAGCCTAAACTTGTTGATGGCCACTTTATAGCCATTAGTTCTCGTGTCCAGACTGGCGCATAACTTAAATAACTCCTCTCCCTCCTTGGTATGTATCCCTCTGATGTATTTATGGAGAGCAATCAGATCTCCCCTCAGTCTTCTTTGGTTAGACTAAACAAGCCGGGCTCTTTGAATCTCCTCTCATAAGGTAGATTTTCCATTCCTCAGATCATTCTAGTAGCCCTTCTCTGCACCTGTTCCAGCTTGAATTCTTAAACCTGGTAGATCAGAATTGCACATCGTATTCCACATGAGGTCTCACCAGTGCCTTGTATAAAGGTCCTAACACTTCCCTATTTCTACTGGAAATACCTCACCTGATGCATCCGAGGACTGCATTCGCCTTTTTCATGGCCGCATCACATTGACGGCTCATAGTCATCTTGTGACCAACCAATACACCCAGGTCTCCTCCTGTGTCACTTCTAGCTGATAAATCCCGATCTTATAGCAATAATTCTTGTTGTTAGTTCCTAAATGCATGACCTTGCATTCTATACTATTAAATTTAATCCCATTTCTATTACTCCATTCTTCAAGGTAGTCCTTCCTGCATGAAGCAACAGAGGGTCCTGTGGCACCGTTAAGACTAACAGAAGTATTGGGAGCATAAGTTTTCGTGGGTAAGAACCTCACTTCTTCAGATGCAAGTCTTCTGCCTGCATGGTATTCCAGTCCTCCTCCATATTGGCAAAATCTCCCAATTCAGTCACATCTGCAAATTTGATCAGTACACTCCCACTCCTGTTGATATTTGTAAGGATCTCTTCAGCAACAGAGGTGAGGAAGGTTGGTCTTGTGGTTAAGGAACTGTGTTTAATCCCCAGCTCTGCCACAAACTTCCTGTGTAACCTCGGGCACGTTACTTAATCGTTGTGCCTCAACTTCCTATCTGTGAAATGGGGATAATGTGGGGCTTCTTGTCTCCCACTTTTTGTCAGTCTTGTCTAATTAGTTTGTAAAGGACTGTCTCTTACTGTGTATAGCGTGCCTGCCCGACTGGGATCTCCAGGTACTACTGGTAATTCCTCACCGGGCATACAAGGAACCAGTGAAGCTGACTATACACAAAGCTCTGCTAAATGCACAAAAGTGAACTAAAAAAAATCTACTAACTTATTTTGGTTATAGCCATCTCGAGCTACTTCTAATGATAAGAGGTATATGATTTTCAGCCAAGTATGATTTTCAACTTAATGGGTCTTCAGCTTTCTCAGTTTTAGTTGGTGAACAGCTATGATTTTTTTTAGCATCATTGATTACAGTGTAGCTATGTTACATGGGGAACAAATAGTTACTAATGGGCTTTCCAGTCTAGCAGAGAAAGGTCTAACAGGATCCAACAGCTGGAAGTTGAAGCTAGACAAATTCAGACTATAAACAAAGGACACATTTTTAACAATGAGAGTAATTAATCTTTGGAACAATTTACCAAGGGTCATAGTGGATTTTCCATCACTAGCAAGTTTTGAATCAAGATGGGCTGTTTTTCTAACAGATCTGCTCTAGGAATTATTTGAGGGAAGTTTTATGGCCATTGCTGTACAGGAGATCAGCCTAGAGCAGGAGTGGGAAAACTTATTGGCCCGAAGGCAACATCGGGGTGGGAAAATTGCATGCAAGGCCATGGATGTAGGGCTGGGGCAGAGGGTTGGGGTGTGGGAGGGAGTGTGGGGTATGGGAGGGGGTGCGGTGTGCAGGAAGGGGCTCAGGGCAAGGGGCTGGGGTGCAGGAGGGATGCGGGATGTGGCAGGGGGCTCAGGGCAAGGGGCTGGGGTGCAGGAGGGATGCGGGGTGCAGGAGGGGGCTCAGGGCAGGGGGTTGGGTGCAGGAGGGGGTGCGGAGTGTGGGACGGGGCTCAGGGCAGAGGGAGCTGCAGAGGGGGGCGGTACCTGCAGGCAAGGGCAGCGCACAGAGCCCTCAGTCCCCCCACTCCTCAGGGGCTGCAGGGACGTGGTACCAGCTGCTTCCAGGAGCAGCGTGGGGCCAGGGCAGGCAGGGAGCCTGCCTTAGCCCCACTGCGCCATGGGGCTGGCAATCCTGCGGGCTAGATCCAAAGCCCTGATGGGCCAGATCCGGCCCATGGGCTGTAGTTTGCCCACCCCTGGCCTAGAGGATCACAATGGTCCCTTCGGGTCTTTCAATGAATCTATGAAAAGTCCCAGGCTGAGAGAGGCCCTGCTGGGACCTGGATGAATGCGGGTTCCATTTCTGTGTTCGAGTGGGTACTGAATAGTCAGCAGAGGCCAGGCAATGTTTTCCTCTGAACATTTCTAGCACTGGTATTTCTCAAGGACCCTGCCTGGAAGGCTCCATGCTATATGACATTAAATAATATGCTTCTGAGTAAATTGGATGCAGCCTGCTAGTCTGGAGATACCTGACGGGATAGAGGAAATCACTATTTTGAAAATATTTCTGATCCCTGTACCCCCTTCTGCCCACGCAGCACCTGCTGACCTTCATGGGAGCAGTATTGGGATTGCTTGCATGTCTGGAGCCAGGCGTCAGCTCTGATATTTAAACTCGGTCACAAATGCACTTTTCTTTAGCTTGCTGGACTTAGCTTTTTAAATGCCACCTGGATGGTGCATTCAGAAGGGGGGAGAGGGAATGTCACAAATGATTAATATTGGGCCATATCTTTAGATTTTACTTGGTTATTCAGGCAAAACTCTCACTGAAGGCCACAGTGCTAATTTTCCTGACTGTTGAGTGCGACACTAAATCAGTTTTTTTTCCATAGGGTGTGGAGGAACGGGTGTAGGCAATGGTGGGACACGTCTGAAAAGGTGTTCTCAAGCCAATGGGAGCGTGACGTTATCTGATTAAAATATGACCATATAGCTCATTGTTGCAACCACTGTTATATATTTGCAACAGATCTTGTACAAAGGTTGTCAAGTGAGGTGTCTCTGAAAAGGTTATGATGTGCTGGTTATGATTATGCTGTCTGTATGCATGTATCATTGTTGTATTTGAAGTTATAAGTATTGGCTCTATACCTGGATTTCAAATGTTTGCTCCTGGGGTACCGCCCACAAGGTAGCACCCAGAACATCTGGGAGGGACTATTCAAATTGAATGGCCCATCAAAAGGACACTCAACTCACAATGGACCATGGGAGACACCCATGTACACTGAGTGGACTGTCCTGTGAATGTGCTGTCTGGAATATGGGTAATGGCTTCCGGCAATGACTGAACGAAATTGGGCATGAACATGTGACTTGCCTATGTGACTCCAAACACTAGCTGGTCACCTGTGATTCTCCACTAGCTGGGCTGAGGTTTTTGTTTGAAACAATGGGTTTCCCACCACATGGCGGATGATATAAACGGTCCTGGAAACCTCTCCATTTTGCCTCGATCCTGCTCCAGTCTCTATCGTGCTCAAGCTTCTGGAATATGAATTTATACTAATGGGAGCATTCTAACCAATGGACTGAGGACCTTCCAGTGATTTGGAAGCAGACAGAGTCTTATTAAGCCAGCAGTTTATTCCCTCACTGCTACAAGCCTGAACCAAGAACTTTGCCATTACTGTTTGTATTTGATTCCTTTAACCAATTTTAACTCTCACCTTTCTTTCTTTCTTTCTTTCTTTTTATGAATAAGCCTTTAGATTTGAGATACTAAAGGATTGGCAACAGCGTGATTATTGGGTAAGATCTAAGTTATATATTGACCTGGGTGTGTGGCAGGTCCTTTGGGATCAGAAGAACCTTTCATTTGATGAGACTGGTTGTAAAGAACCTCTCATCTCTAAATCCAGTGTTTTTGGTGGTGATATGGAATGTCTCAGGAAACTGCTTTTATGACTTCTTGTTAGCCAGTGCGGTGAAACAGGAGTGTGCTTTTTTGGCTGGTTTGGTATATCTTATGAAAGAATAACCACCAGTTTGGGGTTGTGTTTGCCCTATTTCTCAGCAGTTTGTCCTGAAGTTGGCATTCTCAGTTGTGACCCACTGAGGCACGGTTACGGGGAGCTACCGGGCACTTGGGGAAATCCAGCCCTGATTGTGGGGGATGGGCACTCTGACAACCTGCCCCTCCAGGCTTAGCAAAATGTCCCATCTCAGCACAGCTTCTGTACTGCAGCTTACTGAAGAAACACTACTCTGGTCAATGCAATGACAACACGGATGCCTCTAACTGGATGGGGCGGGAGGGCTAAATTGTCTCCTTCACCATTTATGGGAGGGATTTGTATGACAGGGTGGCTTGTGATGGTAGGGAGCAGGGCTTGGCATTGCTGGGGGGAGCGGTTCCTCTGCTGGAATATGTCTCATATTCCTAAAGCTCATGCTTCAGGGCTTCAGCCAGCCACGTGCAGGGGTTAGGAAGGGATTTCATTCCCCCGTGTTTTCTGGGACATTGTGGGGGAGGAGGGCCGTTTTTGGTCTCTGTATGCTGGTGTCCCTAGTCACCAGCTGAGGATGGACTTAGGGTACTACCTGGCCGGTATTTGACTGGCCTGGCCAGATTGTTTATGAATTTTCCAGTTGCCAGAAAAATAATTTAATCTGCAGGTTTTTTTAAACCTGGGTCTAAAGATTTGCATAATTATCCCAGTGCACTGGGAGATCTGATGTTAAAGGTTTGAGTCCAACTAAAGATTCTGCAGTGTTCCCACTTCTGCAGTTTAAGTGCTAACAGATCAAAAGTGTTAAAAATACACCAGCTGTCTGCCTGCCAACACGCAAGCGCATCACGCACATGTGAGAGAGGGTTTGAACCACGTGAGAATGAGGAGACGTGTGATGTTAGCAATCCTAGCTCTGTGTGTTCTCTCTCTAGATGCTATAAGTGGCTGTTGAAGGGGGGTTGTGGGGTTCCCTGGGGGTTGGGGTGGGCTTGCCTTGTGGTGGGGTGCCAGGTTTTTTGCATTTCAAAAGTGGTAACCCTAGGACAGCCAGCCAGCCATGTCTGGGTTAGGTTTATGTCCCTTTCTTTGGGGCTCAGTTTGTTTTCCCAAACAAAGCAAGAAAAGCAACACCAACAAGTGTGGTTAGGGTTCAGGGACCATCGGTCTTGGACCCTGGTCCACAAGGGCAGTTTGGGGTTTGCAGGGACCTGCCACCCAGGGACTTGTTCACTGTGGGCAGAATAGGAGCTGAACTCAGACAGAGGACCCTCCAGTCCTGGGATGATTGGTAGAATACTAGGGGGCCTGATTGGTCCAGAGCCCCTGTTTAAACCCAGCCCAGGCACACAAAATTGTCCGTGGAGCTGGGCTCCACCTTGCTCTGAACTGTGCACTTCCGACACCTCTGGCTTGCCTTCCTGGTATCCTGGCTTGGCCTGACGCTGGTTATTGAGCTGTGGTTCTGCTCCCAAGTGTGTCTCCTGCTTCTGAGCTCTTGATTTTGTAACCTGACCCTGCCTGTCTCCTGACACCCGACTCACGATTTTGCCCTTTGACCCGCCTCAGATTCTGACCTGGCCTGACTCCTGCTCCGACTGCTAGCTCAGGCAGCTCACATCCCAGCTGTGACCTTGGGTCATCTGGCAGCTAACAGGTAGGGCCATCTCTGACCTGCCTGCAGCCTCCTGCTCTGTTTGCCAGAGAGTATCCTCTCTCTTGTCTTCCCCCTCTGCCTGAACAATCTCCTGCTTGGCTTTCTCCCCCAGAAACCAGCGTGGCAGCCATGGCTTCCCCCAGCCCTTCATGGCTGAGCTCGCCTTCATGGTCCAGTTGAGAGTGTGGGCCATCGTGAGGTGCTGAGCAGCTGTGTCAGCTCTGTGGGGTAAGGTCGGCTGCTCCCTGTCCCCTCCACTGGGCTATTAAAGGCGCAGATCACCCTGTTACAGTCTCCTTCTTCTGAAGCTTCAGGGATGGCCACGGCTGGAGACAGGGCACTGCACAGGGAGGATCAGAGCTGTGAGGCGGCACAGAACATTCAGTCTCTCAGGGGCTTGGCTGGCGAGTTTTTACTCACATGTTCAGGGTCTAACTGGTCGCCAGGCATGGGGTCAGGAAGGAATTTTCCTCCAGGTCAGATTGGCAGGAACTTGCGGGGCAGCCGGGTTTCACCTTCCCCTGCAGAATGGAGTGGGGGTCCACTGCTGGGAATGATCTGAGTGTAGGCCTTGCTGGAGCCCTAGGCATAACTAACACCAAAGGCTGTAGGCTTGGCCTAGGCCAAACTAGGTATTGGGTACCCAATAAGCACATTCCTGACCAGAGAGGCTGGTACAGGAACACCCAGAGTTCTCAAGTAAGGGCATGAGCCTATTTTGAGGAGGCGGTATAGGAACACAAGGACAGGATAATGGATGGGGGTATTTTGTTCGAACTTGCAGGTAAGGAGAAGGGTAATAACTAACCGCATCAGGAGTGTGATGTGTAACTTGTCTGTCTCAAGCTATAAAAGGGGAAATCCTAGGAGGGGCACCTTTGGCCAGCCTAGGGGGCAGCGTCCTGATGCGCTGACTGAGCTGGTACCATTGTTGCGGGCACCCACATATCAGTGTATCTGTAGCTCCTACGGGGTGCCGGCCGGTACCGTGCAATAACTCTGGCCGAGCGCCTGCGCCCCCGAACCGAGCCTGTGATCTTTCTTATGAATAACATGGAGATCTGCAAAAAGAAGAACAGGAGTACTTGTGGCACCTTAGAGACTAACAAATTTATTAGAGCATAAGCTTTCGTGGACTACAGCCCACTTCTTCTGAATGAACGTGCTGCACGGCCTGCTAGTGCAGGTGGCACTGGAGTTCCAAGAACAGTAACAACATTCCTCAGCGCGTAACAACCCTGGGTACATCTCACTGACTCAGGTCCCTGCCATGAGGGGGTGTTCGCCTCACACCAGCACCCGGAAGAGGCCCATTAACGGTCACAGTTGCCCCTGAAGAGAGCCCTGGGTATTTAATAGCAGATGCCGCCCAGCTGAGGGGGAAGCTGGGTAGGGATGATAGAGAGGAAGTTGGTAGCAGCAGGGGGCGCGTTCCTAGTCACTCTCGGGTGAGACTTCGATACCCTGGGGCTGGGGGGAACTCTATTGTGACCTAGCCAGAGGGCTGAGTCGCAAAGAGGGAGAGCTGTGAATTACGGGAAGAGAGGCACTCTGTGGCTGCGGTGGCTTATCCGCCGGGGGTGCCCATATGGGAAGAAAGCTGCTAGCCCCATGCCTGGCCGCGAAGACGTGCCTTTGTGGTGAGCGCACCTGCCAGTGCAGGGGCGTCAGGCATTGGTGCAGCTTGGTCCTGAACAGTGTAGTCTCCCCTGGGCTGTAATGCTTTAATCGAATGGCAGTTGTGGGGTTTCATGCGGGGGTGCTGGTGGCCGGGGCTGTACACGAGGTCTGATTAGATGAGCTACTTGTCCCTCCTCGCCTCACACTCTGACTCCATGTCATCCCAGGACTCTGCCCCCCTCAGGGGCTCCCATATTCCTGGTCCCCACATCACACAGCAGAAGGACTTCTGACTGAGGGAGCTGGAGAGATTTTCTTTCTGTTTGGTTTCTGAGATGAAACTTTTCTCTCTCCGCTGGATTTTGGTGCCTTCGTCTGTTGGGCACCCGATCCTCTCCATCTCTTGCTGTGCTCATGGATGATAGCCCTAGGAAATCTCTCGTTCTGCAGCAAAATCTTCAATCTTATTGCCTGATGTGGTACTAGAGGCAGAATTTGAAACGTCTGCTCCCTCATTTACCCAGACCCCTCCCATCTGCTCCCCCATTGTTTTCCTTTCTTTTTAACTGGCAGGTCTCTTCTCAGCTGCTGAGCTATGTTCACTTTACAGTCCCACTTTGCTACATGTGACGAGTCGGCTGCTACTGCTGGCTGGCTCCCATTGAACTATTGTCTAACAAAGCCCAGCTCTCCCCTGTGGATCGCAAAGCACTTTAACCAGGAGACCAGGTACCATTAGAGAGGGGGAAACCCAGGGAAAGGGGAGTGAAGCGACTTATCCAAGAAGCCACAAAGCAGAGGGGAGAACCCAGCTCTGCTGAGTCCCAGGCCAGTGTTAGCCAGGCTGCAAGGCTCTTTTCCCAACTCCCCTCCTGATTGAAACACACCGGGAAGGAGCATGCAGGGGGAAAGGGATGGCTCAGTGGTTTGAGCATTGGCCTACTAAACCAAGGGTTGTGAGTTTAATCCTTGAGGGGGCCACTTAGGGATCCAGGACAAAATCAGTACTTGGTCCTGCTAGTGAAGGCAGGGGGCTGGACTTGATGACCTTCAAGGTCCCTTCCAGTTCTAGGAGATGGGATATCTCCATTAATTATTTTTTAGGTGGAGCCCTCTAGGGCTGCCCCACACAGTGCAGGGAGGGACTGTGGTGCAGAAGGTGCACAGACAGATTGCAGGCTGAAGGCCCTCGCCGCCTAGAACTGGCTACACCTGGACATGCTGCTGTGCCAACATACCTGCTCTTGAGTCCATCCAAAGACAATCCCCCCATCCCCAGAATAACAGACGGGTTAGTGAGCCACAGGAAAACCGCCTGTTAAACGTAGGTGGCTGAGCTGGAGGGGAAGAGGGGGGAGAAAAAGGCCAGGCTGGCGCAGAGGGGAGCCAAAGACAGCGGTGGGGGTAAGTGTTAAGAATAGACAGGGATGGAAAGCCTTTCAAAGTCTCGTGGTATTAAATGTGCTGGCAAAACGCACAATTACAACCCCCCCCAGGGCGAGGCAGCGACAAAGGCGTCCGGTTCTGGGCCCGGGCCCGGAGCCTGCAAGCACTCGTGTACGTGCTTGACATGGCTGGGCTGACTCGTGCCCTGGAAATCAGTAGGGTTACTCACGGGAGTAAAGCTAAGCTTTATGTGGGTGTCTGCAGGCCTGGGGCCTTGGCCCACCCACATCCATCCCCGTAGGTGCACTCTTCATACGTCTGGCTGGCAGGGACCCTATCTGACTGCATTGAGCCCAGACTCCTCACTATGCTACACTACTTAGTGCTGCCTGGCAACACCCAGCGGCCATTCCCTGGCTCCACTGGCCGGGCTGCTCCATGGCATCACAATGCAGCCAGGATACATGTGGGACTCTGGCCAGGAGATTTAGAACAGGAGACTTATTTGGAGCGGGGGGGGGGGAACCTTTTTTGTATCGGGGCCACAAGCACTGAGGAGTTCAAATCACTTAAGTCCCATTTTCAAAAGTCTTTTAGGAGCTGATGCCATTCATGTAACTCTGACATGGCAGTGGTCTAGAGAGGAATGGGCACAAGGATGGGACTTGGGAGGTCCTGAATTATAATCCCTGCTTGACCACTAGGTCATTTTGGGCAAATCACTGCACCTCTCCCTTCTCCATCTGGGAACTGGGGCTAAACCCCCTCCCTCCGAAAGCTCTTGGCAGAATTAGCTAACCTCTGTAATGGGCGACGTAGTGCTACTTGATAGTCACTGAAGGCCTAACCCCAGCAGGAATTTGGGTGTATGTGAAATGCAGGAGAAGGCCTGGCTAGCTCCTTCTTGTACTGTACTGCATTGACACAGGAGCATTTTGCAGTACCTTGTTTATACTTTTCTTCATGGGGCTGTTGCCTGGTCTGATGCTGCCACCCACAGACATATCCTGGTAATGGAGTGTGGCCAGCACTCTGAATCACATCAAGGAGTGATCAAAAGTTCTTCCCAGCTCATGGATGTTTGGTGGCTCCCAATGAGATGAATTTGGTGGGTCCCTCCCTCCCATGCCCTGCCCTGCCCTAGACTGTTAGTGTTCTGGAGCTCTTTGTCTCACTGTGTGTTTGTACAGTGCCTAGCCCCATAGAGTCTTGGTCTCACCTTGGGTGTCCATCCCTCAGCAGGGTCCAAAATTACCTCACTGCTCATGAACTTTCCCCGTCTTGTGCTCTCCCTTGGTCCTATAGAGCGTTGTGTGGGCAAACTTCCCTCAGTTCCTTCTCAACTGCCTTTGGCCTGAGACAGAACCTTAGCAGAGTCAGAGTTCAATGTTCCTTATCTATATCTTTCTTTGTTTCTCCATTAATAGTGTAGGTCATAAAGTTTCCATTAGGGTTAATACTCCCATTCTTTTCTAAATAGAGCTAGAATGGACCCTGAAAGGTCATTGAGTCCAGCCCCCTGCCTTCACTAGCAGGACCAAATACTGATTTTTGCCCCAGATCCTTAAATGGCCCCCTCAAGGATTGAACTCACAACCCAGGGTTTAGCAGGCCAATGCTCAAACCACTGAGCTATCCCTCCCCCACAGCATATACTGAAACCTCTGTATTGTTTGTGAAATGGAATTCTTGTTTCCCAGCCAGCCCTACAGGGGACCTGGTTCTTCCCCCCCACGCCGCTTTTCCTAACCTAGCTTTGCAAGGCCTTGTCCTTGTGACTGGGAGCTCGGGGCTGCCATGCTCTGGCAGCATACGCAGCCTTCCTCACCAAGGAGTTCCTAGTGTAGCTCAGATGCTGGGATCACTGAAATCCCAAGCCATGATTAGCCCAGCTCGGCTCTGTGCCCTACAGCCGTCCATAGGAGAACCCTGAACACTTTATTAGCCACCACAAGCAGCATCCCCGGCGGTTCTTTGATTATCCAGCAAGTATTTTGATGAGGTCGGGGAGGGGAGGAGAATCAACTTTACAACAGGACTTCCTGAATAGGCAGATGTATGATCACGTGAATTAAATATGTGCTGTTCTCACCCTATGGTTGCTGTGCTGATATAGATTCAGTTCCGTAGCAAAACACAGACCGTTCCAAACTGGGGGCTGTGTGATTGACTGCAGCGTGCTCAATATGCAGACCAGAATCCTCCTCTTCCTCCACTTCTCTGGTTCAGACATAGTGCTTTACTAGACAGCCGGGGGAGGCTGTGAGAGGAGACAGGAACTCTGCTTTTCCATCATTAACCACGAGCTAGTAAAATGTGACAGTAATCCATTAACGGGGGCTGGTTTAACCTTGTCGTTTCACAGGGCAAAGACACTTGGCGAACACCATTATTAAGGTCTCAGACCAACTGTATTCAGAAGAGAACCTGGTCTCCCATCTCTGCCGGGGGCTATATGTTGAGGCAGGAATGCAATGGTTATGGTGGGTGCCTGTAAGAGTAAATGGGATGAAACAGCTGTGTGTGTTTCTCTAGTCTAGTCTTAGCCACTAATAGTACATAGGCACACTTTGCCCTGAAGCCGCTGTGTTGTGAAGACATACTGAGAGCTCCCAGTCACTGAAGCCACCCAGAGATGTGCAGGATCACACCCAAGTTTTGTTTAGTGCTCACCTCTCGCTGCATATACAAATGAATTCTTCACTTTCTCCTCAAAGCAAGAGTCTTTCACATCCTGCCTCCGGGACCTGCAGTTAGAGCGTTCGTGGGCTCTCCTTAATGCAAGCTCAGCAGATACTCATTGACCTTTGGCGAGTATCTTTCTAAGCAAGCTTCAGCCAACCCTCCCTTAGCAGAGATTAAGCAATGCTTTGTTTTTATTAGGCCAACCCTGTCTTATTATTTGAGCTATACCGCTGCTGCCTGTAACTACAGCTTGGGGTTGACCCAGCTCTAGCATCATTAGCTAGTGAAGCTGGAATTCTAATACCAATGTTGCTACGTAAGAGCGGCCATAGAAAAGCCTAGTTTCCGTGATTTGGCTGGGAAAAGCAAGATATCATCAATATGGAGCAGACTTAGCCAGGGAAGGCACATGTCCTCCAATCATAGAAATGATATGTGCCTTCTGTGGCTAACTCCATTCCACACGGATGATGATCTCTTGCTTTTCTCAGCTGTGGGGGTGGGAAAATGGAGCAGAAGGATAGAGGCGATGTGGGGGGGCTGGCGGGGTGACACGCCCGCCCAGATTTCTGCCTTCCGTTTAGCCCAGAGGTTTGCAAACTGTATTTCGTGCCCCTCTAATTTGAAAACCTCTGGGCTACATGGAAGGCAGGATTCTGTGAGGGCGCACCTGTGCGTGCTCGCCCTGGATGCTAAACTGCCTAGTTACGGCTCTGCTGCTGACCAATGCGGGCTGATCAACTCGCCAACACTGTTAGAAAACAAGATGTGCTGGTCATTCAGCGCTGATCCGTGTCCAGATATTGTAAATGGGAGACAAGTCAGGAGTAAAAGCTGATCATTGAGGCCTGATCAATTTAGTCAACCGCGCAGATGGCAAACAATTGTGGAGTCACTGCTGATGTTTCAGCGCTCATCCGTTTGCAGAGACGGTAAATTGGAATGGAAGTCAGGTATGACAGTTGACCATTGAGGGCTGATCAATTTGCCAACAGTGTTGATGCAAAGAACTGAGACGTCACGGCAACCACGTAGCGACGATCAGGTTGCTGAGATCGTGAATGGGAAACAATGATCAGTGGTCGTTCTGGTCTTCTGCAATGCCAAAGTACTTGGTACCAAGTCTCTAGCTGGCTTAGTCAGTGCCACTTTAGAGGACCTAGATCACTGTCTACCGCTCCTTTCCCCCGATGGTGCCGATCTTCCCAAGCCTGTGCCCTTCGGCTCTTTAGGCTTACTGGTGGTACTGGTATCTGAGGATCCCGCAGTCTTGGGGGTATCTAGTCGAGGTCAGTGGGTACTGAGGTGGTTGACTTGTAGGGGACCTCTTTTTCTTGGTTGATTCCCTACTCAGGCGACTTGTAGTCTGTTTTGAGAGGAATCTAAAGTGGGGGGAGGGATAGCTCAGTGGTTTGAGCATTGGCCTGCTAAACCCAAGGTTGAGAGTTCAATCCTTGAGGGGGCCACTTAGGGCTCTGGGGCAAAATCAGTACTTGGGTCCTGCTAGTGAAGGTAGGGGGCTAGACTCAATGACCTTTCGAGGTCCCTTCCAGTTCTAGGAGATGGGATATCTCCATTTATTTTTCCTCTTTGAAGTCACCAGAGAGTGCTGAGCCAAGGACATTGATGGAATCAGCCTCATCAGGGACTGTTATATAGGGGGAGGGGTCCTGAGGGCTGGTCTAAGTGAACTTTTCATCATGAGGAGTTGTAATTTTAGTTCACAGTTTTTCCTAGCCCTTGATTTTAGTTTGAGGCAAAAAGTGCATTTTTGAGACACGTAACTCTTTGAGGCAGAGAATGCAGCAGGAAGGTCCATCGCTGACTGGAATGGCTTCTCGGCCAGAGACGCAACTTTTAAACCTGGGGGAGATAGGCATACCTTTTTGGGGGGGTGGGGTTCACTTCCTGAGAGGGAAGAAACAAAGAACTAAAGACAGGGAGTTAGCAAACTGTCAATGGCTGCTCAGTCTCCATACTGTCTTGCACTCCAATATATATGGCAATCAGAACAATGTCAGGACGACTTCTTGAATATGTGCTTGTCCCTTGACTGAGAGAGGCATGGTTATTTTGCATCACTTAAAGGCAAACCAAGCTGGCTAGTTAAAGTGACAGACCCTCCAAGATATGGTACAGTTCCATTTGTTTTAGTTAAGGATGTGATAGGGTATTATATATTCTGGGTCAATAGGCTGAAGAATTCATAGTGCAGCCAAGTGTACTTTAAAATGACTACTCAAACATGCATAAAGCTTCACACAACCTGAAAACCTTTCACAGAAACTCTCCTTTTTGTCAATACGGCCCAGGACTCCACTCTGCCATGGCCTTTGATCCTTACTCCTCTTCCCCAGACTTCAATGAGTTAGAGTATAAAGGGATTGCAGGAGCAAACTCTCTTCCTAACTCCTTATTTTAGGATAGTTTCAACTCAACCCATACATGAACTGTTACCCAGGAGGTCGTAAATACATACAAGAGAATTTTAAAATGTTTATAATATAACCAGCCAACTATCTGCATTCACTTGTCTAAATCTTACTTGTTTGGCTTATGATATACTGCCCTGGTCTATGAAAGCATCTTGGGAGAATCCAAGAGAAACTTCATTCTTACAAACTGCTAAACAGCTCAAAAAACTGAACCTTCACCATCCTCAAGTTAACTTGATGAGCTACGAAACCAGTACCTTGGAGAGCACCCTTTTAATCTATCCAGCCAGACTGGTGTTTTAAGCCACTCTGCTTCAAATGAGCAGTAAAATACACAATTAAAAACAAGACAAGAGAATGAAGTGAATGAATACTCAATGGACATATCTATTTTTATTACCAAAACATGAAATTTATGCATTGCGTATTAATTTTGCTCTTTTAAAATCTATTCTCTTATCTACTCTGCATAAGAGCCAATAAATTACATAAATCAGTTGTATTTTCATTTCTTTACTCAAGAATACAACGGAATCATTTATGATGATCTGGTAGCACATTTAATCTTTCGGATGAGTGGTGGTTGGTTGTTTTTTTAAAAATATTGAGAAGTTCGGCTTAGAAATGCTACCATATTGCTGCAGGTTTCTATGCAATTCCCTCCTCATTGTTAGCATAATGGTGCAGTTTCCTTGGGTTTCTTCGCTGAGGTACAGACTGCGGTGTAGCCATTTCAGGCGTCAAGGCACACAACACTGTTCAGTTCCATTTGTTTTAGTACACTTGAACCGGAAGCTACTGGGTGTGTACAATCCCCAACTCACCTGCTCCCCCTCCCCCCTCCAACATAGCCACTTATTTTAAAGGAACCTATGAGTTCTGATTAGCTCCATGCTGAATGTAGAAGCAATGATTCCATTCAACAGATGTTAAACCAAATACATATGTATTTAATCACCTTAGAGTTCCAAAGAAACATTAAAATGATAGACAAATGCACAGAACTTCTGTAAACGACAATGAACTAAGGCAGTAGCATTGTCACCCTCATGCTTTAAACAGTGTCTAAAGCGGCTTCTAAACGGTTAGAAGTTGGGATACTTTTGTTTAACTTAACAGTGATTTTTGTTTCACCTATGATGGTTTCCAAACACTTCACTTCAGAAAACCAGAACATTATTTCCCCATTTGCTTCCGTAAGTGGATGTTTTACTTTGTAGGTCAACAGCATTAGTTTAATTTTGTATTACAATGCAACCTCTAATTTTCTCACGGTGACACTAAAGCACTATTAGTCTTCCTCTTCCCCATCCTCTTCTTCATCTTCATCAGCTTGGTCTCCAGATTCAATATCATCCTCATCTTCCACCTGAAATAAAAATCAGGGATTTCTTTTGAGACAAGCAACATTTGAGAGAAGTGTGAGCCAGAGATCAAACCAATTTCAAAGTAATGAAAAACAAGCCTAAAGCAAACCTAAAATTACCATACAAATTGCATTTATATCAGTATTTCAACTTCTAGGCACCAACCATCATGGATCACCACACTGCTCCCGACATCAAAGCTAAGATATCAACTCCAGAGATCAGCGGGTTTTATTTGACTCCATCCTGGGAAGAGGAAAACTGTTGTCTGGAGTGAAAGCCAGAGATCTGGACACAGAACTTCTCAGAGTTGTCACTTATTTCCTGTGCCCTGGGGTAAGTCTTCCTCCATGCCTCAGTTTCTCCACCAGTAAAATGAGACTACCTACCATACTGATTGCTGAGACTTAATGTCTGTGCAGTACTTGGAAACCCTCCGAATGAAGCCACTAAGTGTGACGACCTCTTTCGTAACTCGATGACCCACAAACTTTCCACGGAAAGTTGAATGGATCCTCTCTATTTAAACTTGGCCCAATGTTTGTAGAAATATTGAACAGAAACGTTTCCACACATTTCTTTCAAAACTGACTTGAGTTAGGACATTGCAAACCGGTGTAGCATGGCCAAGAGGGGTATTATGTGCTACCGAAAGGCTAGTCCTAGGAGAGCCATAGGATTTAGAGACACACATGAAGTACTTGTGTTCAAATAGGAAATCTAACCACAAGTCACCTGGCCAACCACCTAAGCAGCACAGTGACAATTACATGTGATCTGATGTGCAAGCCCAGCTGTAAATTATGGTGGGGTTTGTTAGAAGCCATGCGCCCTGAAAGGGACCAATCTAACATGTGCACTTGGTGGATTACTATCCGGTGGTATCGCATATAGCGCTGGGACGTACCCACTCGCAGATGAAGGACAGAATAGCCAGGTGTGGTTTTGAAAGACAGCTTTTAACCCGGACAGGTTTCTGCACCCAAGAGCTATCTGGACCTATTTGCTAGCAAGCATGCGATGGCAACATGCTGAAAGCTACTAGCGGTTATTCCTGTCCATGAGCCTCCCTGATTATGGTTCTAATAGAGCAGGGAACCTTTGAGAAGTGGCATGCCAAGTCTTCAGTAATTTAAGGTTTCGGGTGCCAGTAATAAATTTTACATTTACAGGGGTCCCCCGACAGAATCCCAGACTGGCAGTGGGCTGAGTGGGGCCAGCGGCAGGGACCCCAGCTGGTGGGGGGCCGCCAGACGGAACCCCAGACATGCAGCGGGCTGAGCGGCTCATCCCACTGCCGGCCCGGGGTTCCGTCCGCCGACCCCTGCCAGCTGGGGTCCTGGCTGCCGGCCCCGCTCAGCCCGCTGCCGGCCTGAATAGACGGAACCCCTGGCCAGCAGCGGGCTGAGTGGGGCCAGCAGCCGGGACTCCGGCTGGCAGGGGGCCAGCAGCCAGAACCCTACACCGGCAGCTGGCTGAGGGGGCCAGAACCCCAGACTGGCGGCCGGCTGAGCGAGCTGACGGTCTGGAGTTCTGGCCGCCGGCTCCTCCCAGCCGGGGTCCTGGCTGTTGGCCCTGCTCAGCCCGCTGCCGGCCTAGGATTCCGTTCACCCAGTCAGGCAGCAGGCTGAGCAGGGCCGGCAGCCGGAACCCCGGCTGGCAGAAGCGTGCCAGTAAAAATCGTTACCGACCCGTTATAGAACATGCTTGTGAGGAGAAGACAAAAAGATGGGCCTTGCAATGTCTCCAGATGGGTAACAAAATCCAGGCTCTGGAGGACCAAGAAGAGCGCGAGTTTCAAAGCCGAGAGTGTCCCTGTTTATAACTGTGGCGATGTGACAAGCAATCAGGTCCGAAGCCACTGGGCTACGTATGTTAAAACCAACTCATTAAATTCCACATGTAAGATCGCTGGAAGCCAGTGCCAAATGTAGGGCACTTCTACTCCACTTAATAAGCAGGCTGCAGCTTTCTGAGTTGTAGCTTTTTAATGGTCCCAGGGTGGTAGCTCTATGGAGAATGCAATACAGCCAGCAAACCTCAAGGTGAAACAGGCAGGCAGGGTTGTGGCAAGGTCCCTGCATGGAGAGATGGTCACATGCTCATTGTACCAGGTGCATATGGGGGGCATAAACACCTACTTTTGGCCCAGTTGATACCCAGTTTAGCCCACGATCTAACTGCATCCCTAAGCTGTGCACCTGCTTTACTTATGGCAAATAGGGGATACGTCTGTAAGTTCAGCCAACTCCCACAACCACTAGCCTATACAATGTGGACACTGGGAGCGACTGTAGGCAAAGGGAGTAGCTATTGGGCCCTCGGTAACAGCTCACTCCAAGCCCTGGATGTTGTAACTTACTTCACTGAACACTTATCTTACCGGTTGCCCAAGTTCCTTGAGCTTGTTCTTTAGTGCAAATATTTTCTGATCCTGATCCGCGAGAAGTACCAGGAGGTCGTCCTGTTCTTTTTTCGATTCTGACACTTCTTGTTGGAGCTTGCTCTTCTCATCTTGCAAGACAGCAGCTGTACTGTTGCTTGAGTCCAGATGCTGCTTTAGCAATGCTTTTTCCTCAGAAAGCGCTTTAACTTCACTCTGGCAACAGTCACAAACATAGGAAAGTCACTAACATCCCACGCAGTCAGTTCATTCAAGTCACTCAAGCGACCATTTGTGACAGCTCAACATTCCTGCCTCTACTTGCCTGGAGCTTCAATTCTACAACCCCCACACTTGCGGTGTCTGTCCCCTGTTAGCCGTCAGGTCATGTGTAGAGGTTTATGAATCTGCTACTGCCTTCAAGCTAAGAGCTGGTCCTGTAGCTAAAGCAGCAGGAGCCCATGTTTTCAGATCCAGAGAGTGGAGATTAAATAATACTTTGTTTTAAGACGGCTGCTTGGGTCACAGAACTCATCACTGGTCACAACTCCCAAAGGGAAGAACTGCAGGTAGCTGAACCAAGTTGGACCTGCCGCGTTAATCATGGTTGGTACACAACGTACCATGGCCCAGTACCCAGTCTGAGCGGGAGAATTGCAGGATTCCACCCCAACGAGGTAAAGACACGAGGCTTCATACCTGGGGGGTGGGGGTGGTGAACTCTGGAGACTAGAGAAAGGGGTCAAAGGTGCATCTAGCATTTACGAGTCACACTCAAGTCCTGGCTGCAATCTCCACGTCAATCCAGGCAGGACTGCTATTACAACTACAACCCCGGCCGTTTAACACAGCTTACAGGTGACCTGGACAACACTTTCAAGTTGGGTTTTGCTTTATGATATTTAAAGAAGACTTGACAGGTACGCACGCACGCACCATTTTATTCTAGAAAGTTCAGGAGCACCAAGCCCCATCTACCCCAATTTTTCTGATTGCCTCAGAAGAAACATTTTAAGCAGACAAGGTTAGTGCTCAAACATTAGAGGCCCAAGAGCGTTAAATCTTCAATAAAGGCTTGCTCTCCGCTCATCACTGAAGTTTAAAACTCCCGTTTTCTTAACATGTATTTAACATCAACTAAAAATGCCTTTCCTATCCTCAATTGTTTAACTTTCATTTTGACTCTTGAGATCACTTCTCAAGCTCTCCAGACCAAATCTGTCAGGGCAGACAAGAGCCGGATTTCTAATGTTAAAACTCAACAGGAAAAAACTTAAGATTTTTTGATATAGTAAAAGAAAGTCAATTCCCAAAAACTCGAAGCACCCCCAAAAGTCTTCCCCACCCTTGCAGGTCACTTTTAATACTGAAGCACTTCACGAAATCGTGACCATACTGAAAACTGTGTATTCAGGTATTTCAGGTTTTGTGTTTCACCAATGACCAACCTTCAATTCTTTTATCTCTTGCAACAATCTGCCCTCCAATTCACTGTTCTTTGTTGCTATTACAGCAGCGCTGTCGCCCAGAGCAGGAACTGAAGCTGTATTCTGTGGAATAGATATTCAATGCCAGGAACAGTTAGTGTTTCAATCATACACACAGTGGTCAATGTAATTTTCACTCATCCAATTGTAGACTTCTTCCCACCATATAGCCAACGTGCCGGAACTGCGTGTGCTCAGACAAAATCAAAGACAGGTCCATGCTCTGAGGGGCTCTATACACTGTCAGACAGATGGACAGCTCACAAATGGGAACTTGCATATGATAGCACTTAAAACAGCAACAGGTTTCTGTACAGCCATGATAAGGGCTTCTGAGATGCAGGCTGGTTGGCATTCCATAAGCACATCCCACAGAGCAGACAGGCCAGGCAGCCATTTTGTTTCTGGCACCAGGCGCTAGCCAGGGCGCTAGGAAGAGCAGGCATTGCTGACAGGAGTTTTTCAGCTCTGAGTTTTTCCCATATGTATGGCTCTCTTGGGAGGAGAGGAAAGAAAAGCTGTTACTGGGGGAAACAAAGGATAACAACACCTAATCACTCAACGATTCCCTGTTCTGTTAATTCCCTCTGGGGCATCAGGCATTGGCCACTGTCAGAAGACAGGATACTGGGCTAGACGGACCATTGCTCTGACCCAGTATGGCCGTTCTTATGTTCTTAAAACTCCTGTATGGTGCTGATGCTGTCAGGTCAGATGTGTACAGGGAGAGCTGTAATGGGCAGCACACTGCCACGGTCACCACTGTGCAGAATGAACAAATGTTGAGTGAGATGAACTAGAGCAGCTGGGATTTTGGTTGCTGAGGAGACGGTTTAAAATTCCCAAATATCCAGCTTCTCTCCCAACAAATTTAAATAAGCCTCATTTTGGTTACTCCCATAAATGACTCTTCTATTACTCCTTACAATGGCAGAAGTAACAGACACTAGTAAGGCGAAGAACTGCCTGAAAGCAGATTCTTCCTTGAGGAAGCCAACTATCACAAGCCACCTCCAGACCCGATTACTGCAGAAGCATAAGACAGCCGTTTAAGTGGACACTTATGTTGTGCTCAGGTACTGGATATCATATGATGCAGTTCCTTTAGTTGTAAATTGTCTGGTTAATGCTTCCCTTACAGTAAGTGTATAAGCTTTGCCAGGAAACTACAGACAATGATAGATTCTTGTATATCAGTGTGATCTCTAAACTCAGGGTCTAAAATTCATCTCTTAAAGTTCTAAGTAACTACATGGTTAATACAACAGCAGGGCAGGCAAAGTGGGAACAGTGGCCCCAGTCTGTAAAACCTCCCAACTCTCCTGGAGTTTTGGCAGTTTCCCATGTAGAAGATTTGCTGGTGAAGCCCTATATGATGACCAATTACTTTTTCCAAAGCCAACGAATTGTCAGTTAAATGTAAGTATTACACTGTTGTGCCTGCTAGTCTTTTTAAATCTCATTCATAATTACATGTCCACTTTTCTTACACATTTTAAATCATTATTGCCCACTCAATTGTGTAACAAGATTACATCCATTAAACCACACTTAAGTGTCGTATGGTGCAGGCAACAGATTCAGGAATAGACACACTGATGACACTTTTTCTGACCTTGTTATGTACAGTATGAGTTTAAAATATTACACCACTTTCCCCTGGCTTCTTAAATGATACAAGTGTGCAATGGTGTAACACATGCACTGGTTCTGTGAAAGCATATTCCTCCAGCTCTTATTAGGTATCAACTGATAACTGACTGTTATTTATCTCATCAGTATATTGACTGAAATGAGAGGAAAATACGGACTCAGCATTTCACTGAAGTTCGTGGAGTTACATCAAGGAAGTGTAAAGAAATATATAATGAATTGTGCCAGATAAATGTATATTAAATAATGTTAGAGAAGTGTGTGTGTGTATTTGCGTGTGTGTATAATCAACAGTCTTAAGAACATGTAAAAGGGAACTTTTCTGCTTTCTGCACGTGTCTTGTTGACACAGCTTTCAAAGGTTGTAAAAAATCAGAAAGTTGGTTTGTGTCTTATCTACAGTGGATTCTTGGACTGTGTAGATAACAGGGCAAAGCAAACCCGATAAATGTGTGATTTACCAGCCACATGCAAACCTCCCTAGGAAAACCGATTAGAGAGGATGGATATTGACTGAGCAGAACTAGCCAACCCGTAACTCCAAGGCCACAAGAAGCAGATACGTAAGAGTGAGACAGCTGTTGTCAGAAATGAGGGAATACAGGAAAGCAAGGAAAAGACAGCTGGACTGAGTAAGGAGGAAGATAGTGATGGCTAAAAACAGACAGATAAGGAGGTACCAATTAAGGGTTTTAGCAAGAGAAGTAAAAATCTATCAGTTTAAAAGGATTTTGGGTTACTGTGTGAGACACATATTTAGAACAGAATGTTGATAGATATTTAACAATCTGCACCTATGTGATGTTAAGAGACAAGAAATAAAGGAGGGGGTTTGACAACTGAGGATTTACACCAGATCAGACCAGTATGGATGTGATGCCAGAAACAGTCTACCTGTGCCCCAGGAGTGGGCAGTTCATCATTACACTATCCTGCTTTACTGATGCTTTAGGCTTGATTAAGGTGGTGCTATATTGTCCTAAAACTCAACATTAAAGCTTTAAAATAGTTCAGCTTAGTACCTGTGCTTTTCCCCAGCAGTAGGGCTTGGTTCTGAACAGGCCCTGTATTGTTATGAATGACGACAAAGTGAAAAGAGTGAAAAACATTTTTCTACAGTTTAATCAATAGGGCCGGGATCAGGAAAGGCTGCAAGAGTCCTACTGAATTACCATTTGTTGTAGCAGCTCCTGTTTCTCAGACTGAAGTTTAGAGATGTCCGAAGACTGTGACTGTATCTGGATCCTCAAGGCTTCTAGTTCCTGTGTCAAAAACACCCAACAGAATACAGCTGCTTTGAACAGTGACGGTTAA
The DNA here is from genome assembly GCF_011386835.1 of Chrysemys picta bellii. NCBI lineage: Eukaryota > Metazoa > Chordata > Testudines > Emydidae > Chrysemys > Chrysemys picta. The sequence goes on from NC_088795.1 coordinate 11,409,281, forward strand.
GTAAGGACAAAAGTTCAATTTCTCTTCGGAAGTAAAAGCTACAAATTATGTACCACGTTATTTCAAGCTGGTTATGTGAGGAGTGAGAAGCGTAGGTGGTGGAACTAGGGGTGCTGCTGCACCCCCTGGCTTGAAGTGATTTCCATCAAATGTACAGTTTGGTTCAATGGCTCTCACCACCTCCACTATACAAATTGTTCCAGCACCCCTCGTGAGAGGCATATTTGTCCACCAATACCACTCGTCTAGGCATGCTGACAGAATCCTCAAGAGTACCACCCCAGCACCAGTAATAACCTCATGGAATTTTTAAGTAGCCAAATGTTTGTATGGCGTGCAAAACTTCTTAGTCATCTATTTGAGACTTGTTACATTTTTTTTTAAGCTTATCAGAACACATCTTCATAACTCTCCTGGCTGCTGGCAATTCTACAGGCATCTTAATTTACGTTGCAGAAACCTTCCAATGCAAGTCACCTTAGATAAAGCATTTCTCAATCCAAGACTTGTACCTATTAATGTGCTTTCTAATGGGATAAAATTAATAGTGGGATACTTTTAGGCATCGCAGATTTCTTCATTCGGTCATTTCCTAATATAGGTGCTCTTTTCCCCGGTGGAAAGGGCTCAGAACACTCTATATTTATAATGCATATCGGGATTTAAGTGATGTTTTCTGTTATGCAACTGCAAATAGGCAGTCAGGCATCTTCAGAATTTCTGTGCAAGTTTCTCCAATGCCTTAATTCACCTCAACACAAAAGTTATTCTGATTCTTTTCAGGATTTATGGTCTCGATGCTCCAGGATTACTAAGAGCAGCTCATAAAGTCACACACTTCGGAACCAATCTTACCAGTCAATGGAAACTTGGCCTACAACCATCTCCCCATCCTCTGCTACTACTAGCCATAACAGGCAGCCTTGCCCAATGGATGACCGCACACAATTACTCCCAAGTTACAAACAAAGGAAGTTTGGACTGTCAAAGCATCAAGAACTCACCCTATGTAGTTCATTAGCATGCTCCAATCCAGCAGTTATCTGTGAGGATTGCTCAGTTCTTCCTGTTTCTGACTGCAAAGACTTCTGCAACACGAGAAAAAGCAACCATGAAACTAGATTTACTAAGTGTTATCTCACGGCTAAAAGGGTTCCTCACCTGTATCTAGAGGAATTCTTTGAGACAGATCTCACACTTTCACACCCATGGTGGATACAGTGACAGCACAGCCTGCATCTGTGGAAACCTCTAGTAAGCAGTACCCATCATAAGGCCCTCTGCCCCTCACTGATCCACACACAGCGTGAAAGCATACCAACCTCCTCCTTTCCTTCCGCAGCCGCCTCCCCAAAGCCCAGCTGGATGACTGGCACTTGGAGGAGAGAGAGAGTGGGTAGGGTGTGCAATGTGCATCTCAAATGTGGTTACCACCAAGTGACATGCATTAGTTCTTTGAGTGGTCTCTGCACATGCCCACTCATGGACTTGGGCAAGCGGTGTCCTCTCAGGAAGGTGGATCACGACTACTAGAAATACCACTCTGCTACCCTGAGCATCATACTTAGGGACTAGTGTGTGGCTGCCTACAGTGACTCAAAAGCGCGAGTTCTAACCTCAGGGCAGACTGTTAGGAAGCCAGGCACAAACCCTAACTTGGTCGTGTGTTCTATACTTCGATCTCACCAACCAGTTATCACGGGTGAACTCCTCAGGCTCTCAATCAGCCTTAACATGGAGTCACACGGCATTTATAATACATTCTTCACTCCCCTCCTCAAACCCATCCCTATATCATTCCCTAGGACGTCCTCCTGCTCCACCACTGCCTCTGGAGCAACAACAGTGGCATTCATTTACCGCCCATTTGGGCCAATTTAGTTCTATATGGCCGGGAGCCCCACCCACAGCGATGGCAGATCACTGGCCTTTCCTTTTCAGAAAGGGTTTTAAGCCCTAGGCTCCCTTGGCTTTTTTCCTTTTTAATTCAAAGTTGCGGTTAGGTTTATTTCCAATCCCCTCTACCCGCTTAACCTGGGTAAGACGGGAACTTCCCTTCCCCTGCGATTTGCACCCTCCAATGGTCCGTTGATTCAACAGATTAGCAGTTTCTGCAGCCTCTAAAACTGTGGATTTTTTTTTAGTCACATGCTGCCTTTACCTCATCTGTAATACCCCTAACCACTGCTCCTGGGCTGTCAGATCAAACCGTTTTCCATAATCACCTTCAACCCTCACCCCGTTATCCATTTTCTCAGAAACGACATTTTATGTACAGATTCAACATAACATTATCAAACATTCTGAGGTTTCTGTACTTTATTCCATTGGTCTCTGGGATAATCTGAAATCTTTAAAATACATTTTCTTTAAATGTCTTGTACACCTTAGCGTCTCCCTCCTCCATATCGGTCAAACCTGGTCTCAGACTCCTGGCGCAGACAAGTTCCCAAATGAATTTTACAAAAAGCTCTCTGAAACTTTAACACCTAGCTTACTGAATATGTTCAATGAGACCAAGAGAAAGCAGACTCTCCCACCTACTCTAGGAGAAGATGTGATTTCAGTTATTCCTAAACCTGGGAAAGACCTTGGACTAAGTAGTAATTACAGGCCAATTTCTTTAATCAATTGTGACGCTAAGATTTTAGCTAAAGCTCTTGCTGTGCGACTGGAAAAAGGTTCTCACACACATTGTGAATTTATTACACAAACAAATCAGATAAGTGTTCTTTATGGCTCAGATAATTTGCGTCAACTAATGGATATTATTTCCGCTTTGAGAGATTCTAAAGAACCCTTTGCTGTCATTTCTTTAGATGCCGAAAGGGCCTTTGACCACATAGCCTGGGACTATCTTTTTCAGGTGTTAGCAAAATTTTTATTTGATAAACAATGTATGGCGTGCATTAAGCTTTTCTACACTAATCCAGCTTCCGGGGTAGTTACCAATGGTATTGTTTTTGTCCCTTTTCCATTACCCACTGGTATGCGACAGGGCTGCCCCTTTCTCCTCTTCTGTTTGATTTACCTCTAGAACCTTTAGCCATCGCTATCTGAGCAAATCAGCATATTCATGGTAGCAAGGTGGGCCAAACAGAGCACAAAAGTATACTCTACGCGGATGATGCTCTTGTGTTTGTAGCTAAGCCCAAGGTCAGCATTCCTAACCTTCTATCCACTATTATTAATTTTGGACTCCTCTCAGGACATACAATTAGTTGGGGGTAAATCAGAAATCTTAGACATTAACAAATATGCCCACAAAGGTCTTTTATCAGACTGGGATTTTTAATGGCAATCTTCTTAAATGAAATATTTAGACATCCCTAAGATAAATATAGAACCAATTATTGCCCAAAGGGCTAACAAATTGTGGAGATGGAGTTTGATAATCCTCAGTTTGTGGGGTAAAATTAATACGCAGAAAATGAACGTCCTTCCCAGAATTTTGTATGTCCTGGGGGGGGGGGGGGGGTCCTCTAGTTCTAGTCCTCAAACTTATTTTAAGAAATTCAATAATATTTTCAGAACATTCCTCTGGGGCGTAGGTAAGAAACCTAGACTGGCCCCGAAAAATTACAGCTCCCCCTATTTCTGGGACGATTCCGTTTTCCCAAAGTGGAAATGATCATATTTCCTTTTTGTTAAACCAGGCACCTTTGTGGCTATTAGGCCCTATACAGACCCTATCTTGGATTCAGATTGAATGAGAACTGGTAAACCACCTCCCCCTTTCAGGCATTGTAGGATCAAATTATTGTAGATTTGATGGCTCCAGAGCTCCCCCAATAACAGCTGTGAGGCAAGCTTGGTCAACCTTGGCTAGAAAGTTCTGCTTCCATTCATTCTTCTATGCAGAGGCTGTCCTATGGAGAATTCGTATCCTTAAAACCAGCGGCAAAACCTTGATGTGGAGGGATTGGATGGACAGAGGAATTATGCCCGTGTTGCAGCTCACGGACACTGATAAATTTACACCATTTGTAGATTTTTAGCAAGAATTTTGCTTGCCCTGCTCTGGAGCATGGAAATATCTCCAGTTAAAAGAATTTACTTACAAATGCATCTGGCCCAAAGGCACTGGGAGCTCCAGAACCTTTAAATCCAGGAAGTTTCCTCCAAAATAATTACTCGGCCAGTGGTAGCCTTTTACCATTTTCTGGCCCCCCACAACTGCCAAAGATTGATAATTTGAGAGTTGCTTGGAATAGAAATTTGGATATACAACTACCTCCAACCCAATGGAATACAATTAGATCTGTGATAAGGAGTCCCGGGGTACAACCTGGAACTGTGGGACCACTGTGCCCATATCATATCATAAGGGTGGGTGCGTATCATACCGCGCATCACAATCATATCACAGTGGTGAACACGGGGATCCCAAGGTGCTATTCTGAGATATAGAGTATTACAATCTAGTGTTAAAAAACAACTATAGACCTGAGACTACAGCTTATTCACCAAAAGACACTTTTTTGAATATATTGGTCCCCACATAGGCTAATGGTAACAGGCCTTATCAATGCTGACCGTTGTTGGAAATGTAGCACCAAGGGAAGTACATTAGCTCGTATGTTTTGGGAGTGCCTCGTATCAAGAGTTTCTGGTATCAGGTGGGTCAAAGGACCAATTTGATATTGGATACTAAACTGGAGCCCTCTTGCTTAAGTTTCATTCTTGGATATATTCCTGATACCTGGAGATTACCTGGAAGGACCAGAGGAGGGATTTATCCAGGTGAGTTTGGCTGGAATACACCTAACAACACTGGAAGGGTGATCTTGCCACTGTCAGACTGGGTGGGAGGTTTCCAGTACAACTCAAGAGACTGTTCATTCTCTGCACTAGCTGATGGAATTAGAGGTGGATTGTCTCTCTGGATCCACAATAGCATTTGTACTAATGGGATTATCACCAGGTGCGTCTTCCTCCTCCTTCAGAACTGGGGCACAAGTGGGCTGGAGGGGAGGGGTTTGGTTTCTTTTGAGACTTTTGAAAGTCCGAATCCCTGCTGTCCTTATGAGATCAGGGAGACGGCCAACACTGCTGTGCCAACCAGGCCAGTATGTCACACGCAGGCCAGTAGCCAGAATGGTATCTACATTAGCACAAATAGTGGCAAATTTTATGCGGCTGGATCTGCTCCATATAAGACCACATGTAACCTAGTCTCCATGTAATCAGTTCATACTTTTCTTAGAACGGTTAGGCCCTCCTTATCTGTGTAACCAGTTTAGTGGGTCCTCCACTCCTTCCATCCAGCCCTCTGTCCAGAAGGATGCCCACATTCTGTTGGTACCACACTGCCTGCATGTCCTTGGGGCATTATCTCAACTGTTGAATTAGTACAGAGTAACTGGCTAGATTTTTCCCTTGAGTGCACGGATACAAACCATTTGACAGTGTGGTAGGTTTGGATACACAAACTCTCACCCCCAGTTTGAGGCAGAAAAACTCTGTGCAGACAACTCAAGCCATGTTGGCTGTAATCATAGGTTAACTGGTTATAACAAACCATTGTCTTTCTAGTGTTGACAGCGAAGGATTTCTAGCCTCAGGAAGGTAATATTTTTAAGTAGCTCTGCAACTGTGAACTGAAAGCCCGTCCGAACCAGTCACTTCTTACCATGTTTTCAATCACAGAATCCTTTTCTCTCAGCTGTCCCTGTAACACTTCATGCTTATTTTTCAATTCTTCTATCTCCTGTCGCAATTTGCTGATTTCTTCCGGCTGAATGCCATTCATCTGAAGCATATCGCTGTGGGAACTGTGATGCTGATTGTCCTTTCCTAATGGCCAGATATTTGAAAATTAGTATTAAACTTAAGAATAGCACAGTTTTTGTTTACACATTTACTACATTCACACAAGGTATCTTCTACAGGCATTTGCTTTCCCCCATAAAGAAACGGAATTACAAATTATTCAAGATTAAAAGATTATATTCTACTGTGTTCAAAAATCTACCCCCAAACACACGTGTATGAACTTCAGAAACACCATTCCTTAAAAAAAAAAAAAAAAAAAGCATGTGTGGTTGTTTCTGCTCATTTAAGTCAACCAATGAAAGAGTGAAGAGTCCAAGTGTAGGACAGTAGGTGTAGGTCTACATTTCACCACAAACATCCCAATGCAGAAAACTATTCCAAGTTCACTCTGTGTTAGGACCTAAACACACAAATTTTAAAATTTATTTATATTTTGACAGACATAAGGAATGTGTTATCCTAGGCTCAAGATGCCTTGCCAGGTAACAACACTCACATGAAGAATATGAGCATAAAATTAAACTGCCCCATACATACCTCCAATCCCTTCACAGACCCCCGAGCCTCAGCCCAAATACATGGGACTTGCAGCCTGTCCTTAAGGTTAACAGATATGGGGTATTTTGGATCAATGGAGGGAGGGGCTCTCAGACAGCAGAGGGGCGCTCAGACAGCGTCCATGAGCAGTTCCCTTATAGGCCAAGGAAAACGGCAATGCAGGACCGTGGAACACTGACATGGGCCCTGCGTGGCCTCATCCTTTGCCCTCTTGGTGTGGTGGTGGTAGGGCAGCAGCACACAGCTCCCTTCTCTCCTCAGGTGCGACAGTGGGATCAGGGAAGAGGTCCGCCACTTACCCCCGTAGCTGGGGTTTATCTGCATGTGGCCCAAGCCCACTGCCCTCGATTCTCTGCTGGGATGGCACAGGCAGGGCCTTTATTGTCCCATTAGGACGCATGGGGCAGTTTATACCTTTCAGGGCTGCTGTTTCAAGAGCCGACAGACGCAGGCACACAGGCTGTATGCTCCACGCTCTGCCCACAGTCTTAAGCTTTTCTTCACAACAGTTACTGCTACAAACTTACGTTAATGACGAACGCTTCAGACTCTGATGTGCTCCCATAACCACAGGGGCTGGATCCCGAGGCACAGGCCTATTGTGTCTGCCTTACCCTGCCTTGCCAAGGAAACTAGCACGAGTGTCTACACTGATCAGAGCTGCAGCACTAGGGAAGAGCTTGAGACCTGCCAGCCCGAGAGTCTGCCACTGTGCAGTCTCGTAGGCCAAAGCCAACACCATAAACTGAAGCTAGGTATCCACAGCAACTAATGTAGATTCCGGAGCACGGGTATCATATACTCAGGGCTAACTGTACACAGCAGGTAACCTTTTCTTAAGTGACTTAGGAGCCCAGGTCCCATTGAAAGTCAGTGGTATTTAGGTGCTTACATCACATTGATGAATTTTATAAGCTTCATCCGTATAGAATACATTAGGTCATTCATGGAGCAAATTTTCATTGTGCAACCCAATGATAGAAATGTTTCATCCTGAAACATCTCTAAAATCACAAGTGTGTATTCACAGAAATGTAGGGCTGGAAGGACCTCGAGAGGTCATCTAGTCCAGACCCAAATGCTGAGGCAGGACCAAGAATACCTAGTCCATCCCTGACAGACATTTGTCCAACCTGTTCTTATAAACCTCCAAAGATGGGATTCCACCACCTACCTTGGAAGCCTATTCTCGAGCTTAACTACTTTTACAGTTAGAAAGTGTTTCCTAATAGCTAAATTAAATCTGCCTCACTGCAGATTAAGCAGAATACTACTTGTCCTACCTTCAGTGGACATGGACAACAATTAATCACCATGCTCTTAAAAGGCCTCAACATATATGAACACTGTTGACAAGTCCCCACTTCAGTCTTCTTTTCCCAAGACTAAACATGACCTATTTGTTTATCCTTTCCTCATAGATCAGATTTTCTGGACCTTTCATAATTTTTCTTGCTCTCCTCTAGACTCTCTCCTGCTTGTCCACATCCTTCTTAAAGTGTGTCCAGTTTTGGACGCCACAATACTCTAGGCAGAGGTGTCACCAGTGCCAAGTATAGGGGAACAATTACCGCCCGGGTCTTACATGTGACACTCCTGTTAATACACCCAAGAATGATATTAGCCTTGTTCGTTGCTGTCTCATTCAATTGGTGACCTCCCCGTCCCCGAGAACCTTTTCTGCAGTACTGCTGCCTAGCCAATTAGTCCCCATTTTGTTGTGCATTTGATTTTTCCTCCCTAAGTGAAGTACTTTGCACTTGTGTTCATTTAATTTCATCTTGTTGCTTTCAGACCAATTATCTAATTTGTCAAGATCACTTTGAATTCTAATCCTGTCCTACAAAGTGCTTGCAATCCCATACAGTTTGGTTTTAGGCACACATTTTATAAAAGCATTTTCTCCACTCTATTATCCAAGTAATTAATGAAAATATTGACTAGTAACCAGACCCAGGACAGACCCGTGTGACCCCACTAGATATGTCCTCAGAGTTTGACAGCAAACCATTGACTACTCTTCTGAGGATAATTTTTCAACCAACTGTGTATCCACCTTCTAGTATTTTCATCTACACAACGTTTTCTAGTTTGCTTATGAGAAGGTCATGTGGGACTGTGCCAAAAGCATTACTGAAATCTAGATACATCTCATCTACTGCTTCCCCCCATCCACTAGGCCAGTAACCCCATCCAAGGAGGAAATTAGGTTGGTTTGGCATGATCTGTTCTAGACAAATCCATGTTGGCTATTACTTACTACCCTTTTATCCTCTAATTGCTTACAAACTGATCATTTAATAATTTGTTCTAGTATCTTTCCAGGTATTGGAGTTACACTGACTGATCTATAATTCCCCGGGTCATCTCTGTTCCCCTTTTTGAAGATATGCACTATGTTTGCCCTTCTCCAATCCTCTGGGACCTCATCTGTCCTCCAGGAGTTCTCAAAGATAATCACTAACAATGTAGAGATTGCTTCTGGTACTTCCTAAGTATCCTAGGGTGAATTTTGTCATATCTCGCTGACTTGAATACATCTAATTTATATAAATATTCCTTAACCTGTTCTTTCCCTATTTTGGCTTGTGTTCTGTCACCCTTGTTAATATCTATTGTGTTGAGCATCTGGTCACAATTCATCCTTTTAGTGAAAACTGAAGCAAAATAGACAAACATCCCAGCCTTCTTGATGGAATCCATTAGCAGCTCTCCTTCCCCATTAAGTAGTGGACCTACACTTTCCTTCATCTTTCTCTTGCTCCTAATGTATTTACAGAACCTCTTCTCAATGACTTATGTTCCTTGCTAGGTGTAACCCATTTTGTGCCTTAGCCTCTGATTTTGTCCCTACCTGCTTGCACTATGCTTTTGTACTCATCCTTACCAATTTTTCCACATTTCCACTTTCTAGGATTCTGCTGAAGCCATTAGGCCAGTCTCTAGTAAGAAAAGACAACACCCTCATTTCCCAATCCAGAACCCACTCACTGTCACCCAAAATGGGCTAAGATTTAATAACAGAATGTGGTAACGAGGCCTATAACTAATTTTTTTAACACACAAAATCATTAGAACTCTTTTATACCTCATAACGAACAAGTAAATCTTGCTATGCTTGACATGGCAAGCAGACAGAATCCATATAGCAGTAGAGTATCTTGCTAGTTTGTTAAACGGGGTTAGCTGCTTTGGGTCTCCCTACAGTCATGAGTAAGATTTTACTGTACACAATGCCCCGTTTTTTGCTTTTGTACAGCAGTGACGGCAGAATCCATGCACTGTTGGGCAATTTGGCTGCAAAATGCAACCTTTTGTGTTCTCCGAAAAGTTTCTAGCCTCTGATTGCCAAGGCTGGCTTCCAAACGTGAACCAATGTGGTGTTTTCTTCCTGCAACTCCAAACATCCAGAACGACAGCTCTGACAAGTATGAACTACCCCATTCATTTCAAAGGGACATCATCTGTGAAACCTAAAGGAGTCTGGTGGCACCTTAAAGACTAACAGATATACAAAAACAACAAGGAGTCTGGTGGCACCTTAAAGACTAACAGATAAGACTTGTAGATACAGACTAACACGGCTACCCCCTGATATGTGAAACCTAAGGACACCTGAAACTGGTGGCACTTCACTGCTGATCATTAAGCAGGAGCCTCCAGTTAGTGTACTTGTTCTGAAACCGCATCCAACAGGAATGATAAAGGAGCAGTAAAGCAGCTAGCCGCTGACTCCTCCACCTTTGTCTGACATGTTCAGACAGTCCAGTGCGGAGAACCAGAGAAGTCAGAATTCAATGAACGGCAGGGCGGATCTGAACCTGCTGAGTTCTCACCTCTCAAACTGCTCTGCCTCTTCCCAGACCACTGCAGCTAAAACTGCCAGTTTCCCTTTTTCTAATGCACTTATCAGTTGTCCATGCAAAATATTCCATCACCAATAACTGAAAGTTTGGAGGCAGTCTAAAAAAAATGTATACGTCGATATTTTTATCTAATGTAACAAATTCGATACTGGTAGAAATACTGTTCTAGCTGCATTCTTTTTTAAGGCAATGAAGTAAGTTCTGTTTTTTCATTTGTGTGAATTCTAGTGTGCTGCAGAATTTAGGGCAACACGCTGCTGAAACTGGAAAGGATTGGTTTCTGCAGAATTTAGATGGCTTGCCATGGACTACGCAGAGAATTGGACGTATGCTATGAAGCAATGATAGAGTTCAGTGTTTTTGTGAAGTATACCTAGCTGTACTTTAAGGAGATTATACTGGTCCTTGTGCTGTTGGATTTGAGACATTTGCTGCGTAACTGCTGTCTGAAGCTGTTCGTTCTGAGATTTTAAAGTATTAACTTTCTGCTTTAACTCTTCGAGCTGCTGATCCTGTGAAAGAAAAAAAAATGGAATTCTGCTTAATTACTTGTAGAAAACGAATCAGTGGGGAGACATGTTGCAAAGCAATAAAATCAGTGCATTAGAGTCAAGATATTTACTCAACCGACAAAAGATATTTTTCACGTGCAGTGCCTGTATCTTGTGGACTGCTTATCTGCGCAGGTCAGTTTCCAAATTTATTATAGGCAAGGCTGGTAGCTCTGCTTATTATTAAGGTGCCGGACACTTCCCCAAGTTATCTGAGCTGGGAAGCCTCTTCCATGTTTTGTAATATCTGGTTTGGAATTCCATTCCAGCATCCCCAAAAGCCAGTGAATATGATTTCCCCCCCAACAGTACATGTGTCTGCTACAGCTTGTATTTACCTGCTCTCTAATGACTTTTTTATAGTGGGTCACAATGTTGTCATGCTGTTCCAACGTCTTCTTCACCTCCTCTTCCTGTTTGTCTTCTTCACTGGACTTGTAAATAGCTTTAGTTATGATACCTGTCAAAAAATAGTGCATTTGTTATTCAGAGCACAGCTCGTGCATTCATATTCTCACAGGCTCCTCAGCTTAGATAATCGTGTTGCGCCAGAGAGAATCTATCTGGTTTTTAAACAAGTTATTAGTCACCCATGCTGATTTAAATCACTATATGTCAAACTAGTTCTTAGAAGCTGACTTCAGGAGGTTGTATCAACAACTGTGAAAAGTTTATCCATTAAAGTTTCAACAGCCTCACCTTTCCATTAAGGACCCATAAAGTTCACCATTCACATTTTTTAAGGCTCTCCAACCTGGCTATTTCTAGTGTAAAAAATAACATTCATGATCACATCTTTTAGAAGTTCTTTAATCATTACAGAAGGGGCACACATCCAGTTCCTTTTCCCTTCATCTATAAGGAAGCTGGAGAAATGATGCACTGTCATCAGAAGTAGAGCTTGTGAAGCGAATTCTTGTATACTATAATTTTTATTTTTGGTTGCCACCTTCTCGTGCATCATCTTCGAGTACAGACCTGATGGCCTATATAAGCACAAGTTCAAAAATTTTCCATTACCAATAGTCTGATCAATAACAACATGCACAAACAGCCAACTGGCTTACCCGTGTGAAGAAGCCTGATTAAGTACAAAACCTAACACCGCACGAGGAGCAATCAGATGAAACATCTGAACTGCAAGCCATGGCGTATTGTAACCCATATCCGTGATTACAGTACAATCCTTCATACCACTTAGAGAATTTTAGGTTTCATCGTACGACCTTTAAAAATCTAAATTCAGAATGGGTGGTAATTCAATCACGGCAATCTGAAGTGTACAGCAAGTGACAGTCCAAAAAAAAAAAAAGAGTAACACATCTCACCCTCCAATTCCTTTACCAGTTTAGTAAATTCGTGATCAAACATCATGTGGTCTGCGCTAGAAAAACTAGGCTGAGGTTTCTGAGCAGCTTTGGAATACAGTTCATGTTTGCTAATGAAACCTAGTTTCTCGATGAAGTTCTCCTTGCCAATCCTCTTCTCGATCAGCTGTTTTAGTTTCTCTCTAAAAGAAAAAGATGTAGTTAGTATGGCACATCAGGCAAGGCTGTGCCTAGAGAAGGAAAACAACCCCCCCCCCCCCCAAAAAAACGGAGAGCAGTGAAACATCACCCTTTTTACTTCCCCTCCAAAGGGTACTTTTGTTGGTCAGGAAATTATCTGTAACAATTCCTTTGTCCCCAGTCAAACAAACAGACTTTTCTTGGCACTACAAAGTTGATTGATCCCATTCTGCCACGATCAGCTGTTCACATGCCACAGGTGAAAGGAGACATGAAGAAGGTACTAACTGTATTTCTTGGTAAGAATGGCTCAGCTGCTATGCACTGTGTAAGGGGCTGTAACAATGACTTTTCCCAGCTGATTAGCATGGAGAAACCATCTCACATTTTCTAGCCACATGTATTCCCTCCTGTAAGGAATACATTAAAAGCAAGGGGCTAGAGGGGTTGTTAAAGTAAGAATATCAATAATAGAGGTTGTGTTGTCTTTCATTTAGAAACTTCTTCCTAGTTTAGGGACAGCTGATAGCCTGCACACAAACTTTCACCTCCCCTAAAGTCTTCAGTTAGTCCTACACCATACGTACTTCCTACAATTTTCGAGGGAATTGTCATTGTAATAAATGCAAATGCCCAGCAAAAGCGCACACAGGCCTTGAACTAACTGCTCCTCTTCTCCCAGGTTTTCGGCTATCTGCCCAGTGAGCTGGAACATTTGCTAAGGAAGTTTAAACATTTCATGAGCAGAATATACAAAACGTACCTTTCCCTTTCAACACGTAATCTCAGCCTAAACTTATTACATCTTAATTAAACATGTAAAACCCAATTTCTTTACCCATTAAAACCGTAAGCTTAATTAGTAATATCAGTATGCTACAGCAAAAGAAACTGTTCATACATTTAGTTTGTTTTCAGGGATTTGTATAATGTGTATATATATTGCTATTCAAGTCTAATATCCAGATAACTCAATGTAATATTTAAAAGAGTTCTCTGTACCCAAACCCAGTTCTCTTCCATACGTTAATTGTGAAAGTTTTTTGAAGGCACTGTCTACCACTAGCCAGTATATGATGCTTAACTGTCAATTGGATTAAGTTCCTCTTCAGAGAAGTATATTTATCATTACAATTCATTGAGATTAAGACATATTTTCCCATTTCTGCGAGATTACACGTGTGAGATTCTTCATACTGAAACTCCATGAGTTTATCTGCAGTGACACACACTATAGGCATATCCACACTGAAATCAAGGTGTGCTAGCAGCTTGCATAGGCATACCCACGGCAGCTTGAATCTAGCAAACAGCTAAAAACAGCATTGAGGACACAGCGGCACGGATCCCAGCACCGTCTAGAAATGCAAATATGTACCCAGGGTCCTGGGCAAGCTTGTATATTGCGCACTGAAGTCTGTGCCTCCCCTTCTTCATTGCTATTTTTGGCATACTAGCCAAGTCAAAGCTAATGTGGGTATTCCTACCCAAGCTGCAATCACACCAATTGCAATGCATGTGTACCCGAAATTTGCAAAACTGCCCAAAAGCTTCTCCAAGCAACAGTTAGCTGTGCTCAGAGGAAATATATGACATGTCTTTTCAAATTCACAGATTTGATTATGCTTTGGTGAGTGTCTACATGTTAACATAAAAGGGACACTACCCCTTTAAGCCCCACACCTACTATCCTTAAATATTCTGCAGCATTCCTGCAAGTTTACCTGCATTTTTAATATTAAAAATAATTTTTTTCCATTCAAACTCCTGTATTCTGTAAACATTTCAAGGATACAAATGGAATATTGGCCGAGTTGTGGAGAAAGTGTGTGACAGCAATTGGACAATCGCTTAACCAGGTACAAAGCAGCATTAATAATCCAACTCTTGTCTGCACTTTGCTGCCCTGAAATGGAAAAGCTGGCATTAATTTCTTCATATATAGCATTCAATGAAGTGCTTTAGAGGCTGTATTTACTTCAGAACCCACCCACTTTCAACTTTAAGGATAAAAAAAGGAAGTCAAGGCTTCCAAAAATACACATTTACTAGCTATACTTAACGTAGCTTTAGTGCTTTGATGGAAAGGATTCACAAAAGTCTAGCAGTCTTCAATGCATGTCAAACCAAGACAGATGTAAGGTGTGACTCAACACAAATTAGTATTGGAACAAAATCATGACAAGTTAGTTTGCCTTTATAATTAATGCTGGGATAACAATATTGTTAAGTGGCAAAAAATACATGCAGAACCTTCTGGGGGAAATGCTGCATAAAGTGCTCAGTTACCACAAATCAGCTGTAAACTTTTAAAGTGCCCCAGCACTAAGGCTAGGTCTACACTACGGGGGGTGTCGACCTAAGATACGCAACTTCAGCTACGTGAATAGCGTAGCTGAAGTTGCGTATTTTAGGTCGACTTACCTGGCTGTGAGGAGGGCGGCGAGTCGACCGCTGCCGCTCCGCCGTCGACTCCGCTTCCGCCTCTGCCTCTCACCGCGGTGGATTTCTGGAGTCGACGGCAGAGCGATCAGGGATCGATTTTATCGCGTCTTCACTAGACGCGATAAGTCGATCCCCAATAGATCGACTGCTACGTGCCGATCCGACAGTTAGTGAAGACGTGCCCTAATACGCGGTCTTCATTTGCTGCAAATATAATGTATACCCACTACTGATGTGTTGTGCCACCGGTTGAGATTTTATTTTAAGGTGAAAACGGATTGCTACAGGGCAGTTTCTTTGGTGATACAGTAATACACAAGGTAAACCAGAATATTCTAAATGCAGCCATCTTGTCTTTCAATTTAGTATGCTGGAAAATTAGTTTTCTTCTGAATAGCTCACCAAAAGGTTATTCAAATTAATACACAAGAAATGTGTGAAATAATACTATTCAAGATTTTGTTTAGTAATTTTAAGTGTTTTAAATCCACACAATTAGGCCAGGAGGTACCATGGACAATGGTTTTGAGCTGTTCATTATGTACATTTTGGTCCTTTAAAGCAGATCTTTTGTTTATTTAACTTAAGATTTATCTAGTATTAAGCCTCAGTTTGCATCAACTAGCTGATCCACACATTTTCTAGGCCTATAAAATATAACCGTTTACAGAATTCTCTGGTGTCTACCCCTAGACTGGCTAATTCTCCAGGCCCCTGAAAACGAAAATGCCATGGGAAGTGGCATTAAGGCAGGCATGCACCTCTATATGAAAATCAAACGTCCGACACAGCAACCAAGCAAAAGTTCTCCAGCTCCCACAAAAAAGCTTCAAATAAGCATGTAGTACATCAAAGAAAATAACAGAGGGTTAAAAGCCAGAATCTGGAGAGCAAACTGGGGCATATACAAGGGCTTTGATCTACCTAAGAGAGTAAAAGGAGAACATACTCTGGAGGGGATGGTCACAAGAGATTCAAGGCAGTGGAGAAAAGAGTGACATTTGGCCAACCCCAAAAGAGTCCTTCAGCTGCATTTCTACTTTTTAATTCTGTGTTTTAGCCACTTGCTTGACTTTCACTTCACTCCATCCTCCACTCTGATGTTCACTGTGCTTAAATACTGGAGACCATGTTGCTTTGAGCCCTAAATGAGCACTACAAAAACCAGAAGCCCTTAAAGTAAGTCTTTATCTGCCTTTAAGAACCGGAGCAGTCGGAAGGAAGGTGGGAGGGCAGGCTCCCAGCTGCTGCGTCTGCCTCCAGCACCAAAGTGGGTCACTAAAGGGGATCTCAAAGTTACCACAGAAGGAAAACTAAGATCAGAATGTGCTGGATACAAGAGCTTTGGCGGGTTGAAGAGCTGCTGGGTGGAGATACCACCACTGAGAGGAACAGCCTCCTCAGGACTAGAAGGTAAAGTATCCCATTGCAATCGTAAGGCAGGCTATACACCACGTCATCTGTAAAACCCCACAACAGTCTGCTGCACATTGCCTCTTCACAGCCTTTGTCATCTCCCTCCTCCTTTACTGTGAGCTTTGGGCAAAGAATCAAATCGCCATTACTAGCCTAGCTGGCATTCATGTGTCTCGTTACCCCTTTTCCATGATCTGTATGTACTATACTATGTCAGCTTTCCATTTTGGGTATTCACTCGATAGTCTCAGAACTGCCGAACTGTTTCACTTGTGCCAAACACTTTTTTGATGGGGAGGGGCAGAAGTTTTGCCCTAATCTTTCCAAAACGCTGCTGCAAACTCCTACTCTTCTTCCACTGCTCAGGCCTTATTCTCCTTCACTGGCTTCCACTTGAATCCTATGTATCATGTTCTACTTTTTGGTCCTCACTTCCAAGCCCCTACATAACTACTCCTGCCTCTTTCAGCTCTCATGTCTTCCTACTTCTTCCTCCGCTGCTGTTGCTCAAGTCTTTCGCTTGACAGCTCATTCTGTATTCCCACCCCCACTCATCTTTGTGCCCCTCCCTCACACTTAACCAGCTCCTATCCCATGTAGGCCAGACCTCCTTTAAAAAAGATCCCTTCTTCCATAAAGCCTTTCAATGAGAACCACAAGTCGTTTAGTAGATGTTCACTAACAAGAAAAACGACGTAATAGCATCCAGAATCGGCACACAGAAAGCTCTGTTCTCCAGAGAAAAGTGGCCTCTGAGTCGTATGGCCCTTCTGAACCCTCAATGGAAGGGGATGACTCATGTCATGTACATTAAACCTCATATTTAGCGGACCTTGAGACAGAAGAGTCATGAATGCACATGAAAGGTATATGCTAATGTTTTCTAAGGACACGTTTATCCCTAGTTGAACTCCAGACTCCTATGCCCTGAGTCTGGACCCACTGCAACTACTCACTCAGTGCTATTTCCAGATTACTGTGGACAAGAAAAGTCACACGAGCCAGCCAGAAGCTGGTAAATTTTATAAATATTACTGCTAGAAAAATGGCAGTTCCATGAGTAGAGCCCTCTGGAAAGACACTGATCCTACATAGGTTATAAGCAAGGCTTCTGATTTCAGGTTTTAACTGATGACCACTGGAAAAAAACCACAGGGAATGGCTATTCAATTCATGTTGACTTCACCCCTTTCCCAAGGCAGTTTGTTTATATAGGTGACGTCCCTGATCCCTGGCTCATATCTAAGTGCTTGTCTGTATGGAGCAGTATTGCAGACTACAAGGGTGTTAGGAAGGTTTAGAACTCACATGCTGCACATTAATTGCTCCATATAGACCCTGCTGGGGCACAATGAAGGTTCCCTAGCACACTTTAACACTGGCTGAAACAGTACTACCTGTATGCACAAAGAGTGCGCCTCAAAAAACCCACCCAGTTTTGGACATCTACATAAAAACTCAAAAATTGCTCAAAATAATCCCCCCGCAAATGAAATTAATCAAGCCACCAAAACGAAGCCCCAGTGATAAGATCGTTGGGGCAGAGATTGTTTTTATTTTGTGTTTGTACAGCTCCTAACACAATGGGGTCCCGGCCCATGACAAGAGCTTAGGCACTAACGTAATACAAAGAATAAAGAACAGCTTACTGCCATCTGTGAAAAGACTAACTCAAAACTTATATCTGACTGGACTTTTACAAGTAGAAATGCTTTGTTCTTTTTAAATGAATTGGCTAGTCGCACCGATTCAAAGGTGTTACCTCCATCTCCAAGGTTAGGAAAGACCCCAGATTGACAGGCACTAAAAACACTCCGAATGGCGACCCGGCTTGGAGTATGTTTGCTTGTTTCATTTTTTCCTGTATAGTTTTTACAAATATGCAATTCATTCCATTTTTCTAAGCAAGTACTATCTTGTGCAATCCAGAGTCTAAACCCACCATGGGCTCTGCAAATAGCCACGCTTCATACGTTTGGAGCCAACACCCTGGAACATTCCCACAGTGCAAGTGGGCAGGCTCTTGGAACACAGCTACATCATAGCATGAGCTGCACAGCAATTACAGGGTTAACAGGACTGTATTTTCCCCAGTTACACAGCTGAGCTAAAGTTTCATTACACAAAAACACATTAAAAGAACATTAAGGCCTAGTCTACACTGGGGGGGCTCGACCTAAGATTCGCAACTTCAGCTACAAGAACAGTGTAGCTCAAGTCGACGTATCTTAAGTCGACTTACCTCGCATCCTCACGGCGCGGGGTCGACTGCCGCCGCTCCCCTGTCGACTCCGCTTCTGCCTCTCGCCACGGTGAAGTACAGGAGTCGATGGCAGAGCGATCGGGGATCGATTTATTGCGTTTACACTAGATGCGATAAATCGATCCCCGATAGAGCGATCACTACCCACCAATCCGGTGAGTAGTGTAGACGTACCCTTAGGTTCATAGATTAGTAGATGCCAAGGCTAAGAGCGGCCACCGTGATCTAGTCTGACAGGCCATAGAACATCCCCAAAATAACTTCTAGAGCTATCTTTTAGAAAAACATCCAATCATGATATTAAAACGTTGCAAAGTCAAGCACCCAAGTCAGGAAATGCCAGAATGAAGGAAGGCCAGGCCACCTTAATTCAGCCTTCTTATGCATACGCATTATGATGCAGACTTATTACATGGTCCTACACTGGTATTTTCCACAGGACCCAGGCCTCATTCAGTGACTGGGTAGTTATCCAATATTTCCTTTTATTGTCCACAGTTGATGTTTGACCTCATACCTTATTTACCACACACCATCCAAACCCTGCACGGATTTCAAAGTTACACACCTTCCACTTTTCCAACAAACGAGGCAGGAGTCCTACTACACAACCCTGACTCATCCCCTGAATGTGGCAGAAGTACTGTGGGGAAAAACAGTACGTGCTCATGTAATAAGACTATCAGAACACACTGGTGCACTCGTGCATATGCTTAAGAGGGCTTCCTCAATTCTGGCATTTCCTAACCTGAACGCTTGACTCTGCAAACTTAATATTCTCGTACAATAGTTAGGATGCAATTTAATACATTTATAAAAGACCTGAGGAAATATAGATTCCTACTGATGTCCAACTTGGTCACCAGCGGAGTTCAAACCTTTAGATCAGCACCGCACAGACCTCTACCACTTGAGCCACAGAGTACCTGGTACCAAAAAGAGGCTGGTCTCCCCTGTGGACCAATCACTTGCTGACAGAGGAGGAAAGTGGAGACTGAGGACGCTTGGATTCAATTCTAGGTCCTGAAGGGGAGAGTTCTCTAATGGTTATAAACCCTTCTGCCCTGTGCCCTTAGCTTGTCTGCGCCCTTTGGTTCCTATCCAGCCCACATCTTGACTCCTGCCCACCTTCCCCGGCAAAGGCCTTCCCCATGCTCGCTCTGCTGCTACTCATGCCCCCCTCTACTCCTTCCAACTCTCTGGCCACTGCAACCCCCTCTCCTCTATGCTGTTTCTCATCCTCCTCCCTGCTGCCTGGGTGCCAACAGGTGGAGCACTGAGAGCACAGGAGAGTTTCCCCCGCTATGTTCCTGTGCCTAGTACCACAGTGGCCTGCAGCAGCAATTGCAGGGGATGTCCTGGCCAGCCCCGGCACCCCTAAACTGGAGCCTGCCCAGGGCAGATAGACTCTCCAGAGAATTTAGCTGCCACACTAACAAATCTGAGCATGTGTAAACAGACTTCTCAGAGGCTCAATTTGGACAATTTCCCCAGACATGGCAAAAGGCTCATCTGACCCCAGGGCAACCCCCTTGCCAAGTTTCAAGACCTTGCTCCAGAGCATGGAGCTACTACAGCTTCTGGGGGAGAAGACGGGGGAATGGTTACATGGTTTAAAACCCCAAACCAAAGCATTGGCGAGGCAAAACGTATTCTTCCTTACTCATTCTGGGAAGCTGCTGAAACATTTTAGCTGAAAGTTTCAAAAACAAAACATTTCAGCGTAACAGTTTATTTGGCGTTATAAAGCAACAGTGAACACTTCTAGCACGGGAACGTCTGGCAACCTTAACAACAGGCAGGGCCACCATCTCTGTCGGTGCCAAGAACACAAGCAGACAATACGCAGCGGCCACGCTCAGGAAACACGTCGCTATAGGTGATGCCTACCTCAGTAGTGCACTAACGGCGAGTGACTATGGTCTGGTCTACATGTAAAACTTAGGCTGACACAGCTAGGGCACTTGGGGGTGTGAAAAATCCACCCCCCAGCACCGCAGCTATGCCAGCCTTGCCTCTGGTGTAAACACAGCTGGGTCACCAAAAGAATGCTACTATCAGTTTAGCTGCTCTCGCTCAGGGAGGTGATGGAAAAACCCCTCTGTCACTGTAGGCTGTGTAATATGGACACGGCTTCTGTCTGGCGATAAGCTCCAAATCAGACACCTACAGCTAAGTGCTAGCTTCAGAATTGCTTAGTAAAAATCCCACCCTTAATTACAAATTAAGACAATTGGGGATAAAATTCTGCAAAAGAAATTATCACTGGAAATGTGTAATACGGATTGACTGGAACACAGATAGAGGACACTTGTTGCATTAGCAAGTAAGGGCCAAAACAGTTTATATCTGCTACAGGTCATGCCCACCTCTTTCTGCTGGGCAGAATGAAGAGTTTATAACAGTTCTAAATACTGATTTAAATTTTACTTTTGAGTGAAATTGATTCACACTATGAGGAAGTGTGAACAAAATTTAGTACATTTCAGAGCAGCTGGTGACTGCAATGCTCCATTGGAAAGAAAGCACCCGTGGCACCCAAGATCCTCATCCCACAGTTCCCAGGAACACCGTGCCAGAATCCCATGGACACACACAGAGAGAGCTTGTTATGCTAGACATAAAAATTGATTGCAACACAGCACCGTAAGTGGAAACACTTCAAAAAAAAGCAGTTAAAAAAAATCAGCAAAACCCAAGACAGAAAAGGCCCTGCTTGTGACAAGAAAATGCCTAAGTTATGCCAAGAAATACATACCCGTCTGTCGATCTTATCACCCTGTAAATCATATATTAAAAAATTCACACATATTACTTATGAGTTTTTTGTAGAGAACTTTAGAAAGCTCAAATTTTTCTTTTAAGGTCCTAGCAAAATGCAAAACCAAAAATTTAGTGGCTATTTTATTGAAACGATTATGTTGAAATGCATCTCAGTTCAAGGAGTGAGTAAAACAATTTTGAGATTCCAATTCTGGCTATTTTGAGAGAGATGCACGTTTAAAAATAGTGAAATCAACATCTACAAAACCTAAGTTTCTCGTAATCAACTAGCATAATTTCAGACACAAGATCCAAACAATAAAAAAGAAACACTTGAAAAGTTGACGAGTGATGCTTGAATCATGCTTTGGCTTCAAACTACATACTGTACAGTGACTATAACTTTTGAGAGTGGCAACAGAATACAAAAGGGTTACCATCAACTTAAATTTTAATCTTTTAAGAAAGTGAACAAACAATAGTTTCAGGCGATACGTCTGCCTTTAAGTCCCCCTGTCTATCAGTAGTTTTATCATCGTTTTCCTTTCCAAATGAAATAACTGTTTCCCTCCACACTGCTGAATGAAAGACCCCCAACAGGTGAAACTGGGCATTTGACAGCACTCTGTCTTGTCTACTTAAATGGAAACAAGTAATATCCTTCAGTTACAGTAATCTTCGGTGTTTCCTGTAACAACTGTAGGCAAATCATTTCCAGATTGTTTTAGTTGGTACACTTCCAATATGTGACTTGCATTCAAAATAATGATGAAATAGGAACAGACTAAAACAATGCCATTTCAAATCTAAGGTGTTTGACTCATGACAATGGACAAAGCAGTTTCGGATGGCACTTTATGATGGCGGATCTGCTACACTTCCATTTTTACTACAAAGGCCCTCCATGCTGTAGTGTTCAGTAACAACTAGCACTAGATCTACTGTTGAATCTCGCTTGCACTTAAACTGAGAAAATTAGCATTTTTCTTTGAGCCACTAATAGCTCTTAAGGGAACATTTTTCTTCTTAAGCAAAGAGAACCGTGGCAATGATACCGTACATTTGACACTCTACCTGTGAAAGAATGTTGGTGCATTGTTGCAGCAAAGACACTGGAGGGTTACCAATACTTGTTGCAAGCTGAACTCTTAGCAGTTGCTCTTTCAGAGTCGCGTTATCTTGTAAAGCATGGGCCAGGGCCACGGCGGCACACCAGTTTGAGAGAGAGTCCGTGGAAAAGAGTCCGCCACAGAGCAGCTGGCCAGCCGACACAGAATTACCTGTAGCTACAATAATGGCAAACAAATGCTGTGGCACAAAAGCAAGCCATGATCAAGACTCGTAAAGTAGTTATGATACAGTAGCACAGAGAGCCCCCAACCAGGATGGGGACCTCAATGTGCTAGGTGCTGTCTCCATCTCAGAGAGGTTACAATTTAAGCTCTACATTCATCTGAAGACATCTTAAGTTCTATAAAACTTTAGGAATAAAAATATGGCACCTACATAGTCGTCTAGGGGTAGCGCAGTGGAAGATGACTGCCTTTCTCATGCGGCAAAAAGAGAGAGGGTGTCTCATGCCATTGTCAAGCACTCCCAACTAGGCCCTCACCACATCTGCAGTCTCAGAGGAACCCTTGGAAAGACTCAACTTTCAGAGAGAACAACCTGTTTGCTAGTTGGGAGTTCTACACCCCCATTAACAACAAATCCGATCGTAAGGCCAGACTTGACGAAGCCCTGGCTGGGATGATTTAGTTGGGGACCGGTACTGTTTTGAGCAGGGGGTTGGACTAGATGACCTCCTGAGGTCTCTTCCAACCCTGATATTCTATGATTCTATGTAACATGATGACAGGTTTCAGAGAGGTAGCCATGTTAGTCTGTATCCGCAAAAAGAACAGGAGTACTTGTGGGACCTTAGAGACTAACACATTTATTTGAACATAAGCTTTCGTGGGCTACAGCCCACCATGAAAGCTTATGCTCAAATAAATGTGTTAGTCTCTAAGGTGCCACAAGTACTCCTGTTCTTTATGTAACATTAGACATTTGGAATGTTCTCTCAAATCCTAAACAGCCACACACAGGCGGTCAATAGGATGGCCCATCACATTTTTCTATGGGAGGTAATGTGATCCAGTGAATGGGCCCGGGAATGGAGAGACATGGGTTCTAGTCACAGTTCTACCACTACCGACCTGCAGTCACTCTGGGCAAGTCATTTAACCTCCCAGCATCTGATTCCTCCTGAGTAAATGGGATGGCACTTTTGGAAGGAGCTCTGAACTCCACAGATGAAAAGTACTGACTAAATAATAAAGTAGGATGACAGATGGAGCTTGCCAGAAAAGCTTTTAAAGATCTTACTGAGTAAAGAATTAACAAGAATGTACTCCCTGAAAGTTTGAATGAGCCTCAATACTCTGACAAGGTTAACAGCCTGAGTTTTGACAAGCAGATAATTAATAAAGGAGTTGGATCCGTTACTTTTAAGTATCCAGCCCAAAATGGATAAGAAAGACATTGTGTGTGTTAACATGGTAAAGCCTTTGTGATCTTTAACGCCTCAAAATACTGGAGTGAATCCATCAAGCACAAGTTTGTTTTCACACGTGCATATTCATGTGGTACTAGCCCACGAGAGTTATGGCAGACAAAGGCCTCAAAATCCAGCTTGTACAACTGGAAGACTGTAGAAAGCTTCTTGGTTTAACTGTAAAACAAATGGACATTTGACTTTGATTCCCTCATGTTGTAAGCTGCTTATACTTCGCCCAATATCTATAAATGGGAAGTTATAGAGTGCAGCAGGAGGTGTGAAAGACAGACTCTGTTTTAGAGGGAGGGTTGGCTCAGAAAAACACCGTGGCATTAACAAGCAATGTGTTAGACTTCCTTCCCATCATTTTACTAGTATGTTATATCCCTTTCCTTGGAGGACACCTGCCTTATTCTCTGAGACACACTTAGCAAATTTTGGATGTTTGCTAAATAATGAAAAGAAATGGGGCATGGTCATAATGACTTTTTTCAAAAGTGAATGTCATTTCACATGTCATACTAGGGAATGCAGCTCCAATTTTGCTACTTGATGGCTAAGATTTTGTATCTTATTAAAAAGCTAGTCTGGTTCTCAGCCTCCTTGGAATTTAACTTGTCAGGAAACATTTTCCCACATATACATCCCTCCGCCTACTTGTAAAGTACAAGGCTGAAAGTTATTGCTCAGACTAGGAAGTGAATGTGTAAATTATATGCCAAAGAACAAAAAATTTAATGTTTTAGTACAAATTAGCATAGATTCTAATAAATAGAAACAATCCCTCCATGTCAACTCCAAGCACAGTCCTCCAATTTGGTATCAGTCCTTATCCTGCTAGTGCATAAATAATTTTAACCAAATTTTACAGCCTGAATTCTTGTACCTTTAACACCTGAATGTTATGCATTGTCAGTTAAGTTCAAATAGATTTCAAGTCAAAAAATTCTCTCAAATTAAAACACTGTTCACAAGGTGATTTTTACATCTCTTGTTCTTGGCACGTCACTAAAGGTATGTAATATTTTAGAGGAATATGATGCATCCAAATGGATGCTAAAGTGGGATTTGTTTTTGAAATGTTCAAGCTGCATACCATCTATGGTTGACGGGAGAAGTGTTGAAACGATTTCCCCTTGTCCTTTCTGGTTTTTGTATAAGAAACACTGGAAACAGTAAAGGACAGCGCAGCGCAGTACGAATGGTTGCCTTTCATTCACCATGGACATCAGAAGTACTACGATTGCAGACCTGTTTTGAAAGAAAGAGACAGCCAATAAAATAAAAAAGTCACAAAATAAATACAGTTGCTGTTACCGTACAGGGTAGGCTCAGGACTGGAGTAGCAGGAATACTGAAAGCTTAGATGTAGGTGTATCAACTGTAGTGAAACCTCTGTTAGGTCTTGTCTAGACTAACAAAAATCAGACTTAAAATACAGATAGACTCTGCTTTGGTACAGGACAACAACTGATCATGATGCAGGACCACAGCCTGAATGCTTTTAGTGGCATGTTTGTATGGAAATGTGTATTAGCGGTCTATAATCCATATTTTATTTTTAAACAAAATCCAATTTAACAAGTACCACTGGAATATACACTTGAGGGGCTGATTTTCTCTAGATATAGAAAATCTCTTAAAAGGATGGCCTAAGAAACAAAAGCAATGTCAAGCTTTTAGTATGAAAAGTAAAATCTATATTTTTAAAACTATGTTGTGGGGGTAATTGGGGCAAAGAACATTGTTGCACTCAATGTTATGATTGCAGTAAGCCGACGTGTACCATCAGATGTATTTTTACAACTGAAATGGAAGGTTCTACATCTAAGAAGCTGCAGGAGACCGACCTGCTAGGTCAGTTAGGAGAGAAAGTTGTGCGCACGTTAACAGAACGTCACAGCCACTCTTTCAGGTGCTGCTTCTACTTCAATATAACTTGCCCAAGGAACTAAGATATTATCAGCTTTAGTCCTAAGTAAGGTTTACCATATATTTGGATATTTATCTTTAGGGGTAACTGGATTTTCAGGTTTAACCCTAAAATATTCTCTCTCAATATAGTACATTTTGCTCCTTATGTTTATCATGGAGCAAGACTGAAGAGGCCTGTTGGATCATCCACTCCATCTCCTTGCCAATACATGAGTTTCTTACAGGACTTCTCTATAGTGTTTAGTCCTGTCTAGTATCGAAAGCTCGAACAATGAGGCTTTTCCACTGTCTAACAGATCTTGCTATAAGGAAATTCTTCTCATCCATTACTCTGACTACTTGTACCTTCAAGTACAACACTGGATTCCTCTCCCTCCTTGGTGTTTCCATCATTCAAATAATTGGTAGCCTTATTTTTCCCCTTCCTAATCACTTAGTCAAGTTATTCATATTATTCCATTTTCATGTTTTACTTGAGATCAGTCTGTTCTTCTCTGATAGCTTGTTATTGTTCTCCAACATGTCAACATCTTTACAGTAGGATGCGTTGACAGCTGAATACAATACTCATGTGCAGTCACATCAGAGCTGGATAGAAAATCTTACTTCTCGACTCTAGGTCATGAAGCCTTGCCACAGGTAGCCCATAACGGTACTGGATTTAAAAACCTGCTGTATCATGTTGCAAAATCAGGTCCAGTTTACTGCTGTTGCTCATCTCGGGTTTTGCAGCACTACGGTTTTACAAGTTCTCCTCTCATTGAGCATGTGCGGTGCAGACTAGAGAAATTTCTTCTCAATATATTAGCTTTCCTCCTCCCGCCCACCTGAATCAGGGTCATTTTCTGTCTATTTTTCCAGTGTCTGCACTGCAATTAAAAACTGGTGGCTGGCCCGGATCAGCTGATTCAGGCTCGCAGGGCTCTGACTAAGGGTCTGTTTCATTGTGGAGTAGACATTCAGGCTCTGGCTGGAGCCCGAGCTCCAGGATCCTGCACGGGGGGGAAAGGCCCCAGAGCGTGGGCTCCAGTCAGATCCTGAACATCTACACCAGTGGTTCTCAAAGCCGGTCCGCCGCTTGTTCAGGGAAAGCCCCTGGCGGGCCGGGCCGGTTTGTTTACCTGCTGCATCCGCAGGTTCAGCCAATCACGGCTCCCACTGGCCGCGGTTCGCCGCTCCAGCCAATGGGGGCTGCAGGAAGCGGCGCGGGCCGAGGGACGTGCTGGCCGCCCTTCCCACAGCCCCCATTGGCCTGGAGCAGTGAACCACGGCCAGTGGGAGCCGCGATCGGCCAAACCTGCGACGCAGCAGGTAAACCAGCCCAGCCCACCAGGGGCTTTCCCTGAACAAGGGGCGGACTGGCTTTGAGAACCACTGATCTAGACAATTAAACTGACCCATAGTCCAAGCCCTGTGGGCCTGAATCAGCTAACATGAGCCAGTTGTGGGTTTTTAATTGCAGCACTGATGTACCCTGAGTAGCTTATTTATTCTCTCTCCTTTCATTGGAGTTGACTGTTCCTCAGTTTGCACAGATTTCATTAATGTACTGTTACTTTTCTAGATCATGAAGGAAGGTGTTAAGTGAGACCACTTCAAAAGCCATTCTGTGTGGAAGCCGTCTAGATATCTTCATACTTCAACTAATGCACGTTTGATAATCCTTCCACTGCGAAGCTTTAATTTGGTATGACCTAGTGTAGCTTTAAATTATTAAATAAAAGACTCCCTTTCTGACTGATGAAAGATTCTAAATGGAAGCTCTTTCCCATGCCAACATATCTGTGCTTGGTAAATGGTTAAGCATTTTTCTTCCCCCACCTCGGTGGATTTGAAGGCGCATTTACAGAAGCAAAGTAGTCTTGGTTTATTTGGCATCCTCGAATGACTTCTGACACAGTGTTGATGGTCTAAAGGAGAGTAAGACAAGACACAAAGTTGACATGGAAATCAAGATACCAAAACAGCAATAAACTAATTCCTACAGCAGTCAGAATATTTAGGGAATACATTGACACAGATATCAACTTTTAAACATAGTATTTGTAAATATTGCGGCAGACCAGTATATTCACAATTTAGAAGTCCTTATTTAGATGAGATAGTGCTTTCAACGCAAGGAAGCCAGATGTCCTGTGGTTTTAATGCTATTAGTCATTTAGGAGAGTGGACCCTGAATGTATCTCAGAAAGGTATAAATTATAGAGGGAAGTTGCAAATTAGGATGCAAGGTACAAGGTGGCTGACCTGCCCCTCCATTTATTGAAGGACAACATGTAACAGAAGATAAGTAACTTCAGGAAGTATCACATGGCACACAGCATTTTCAGTAGCCTATGTTACTTGGAGTCATCGTATGAGGTTACCACAGAAAACTAAGCTAAAACCAGGTTTATGTTGGAGGTAAATTCAGGTAAATTAGGAAGAGGTAAATGGTGTGACTGAAGTGATTTACTCAGCTATATCTTTTTGGAAAGGTAGCCAACACTAAAATGGAGGCAACCCCCAAATGAAATAAGCTAAAAAGGTTGTTATATACCCTCATCATAGGTGAGGCTAGATTGAAACATCTTTTGGACACCTAGCGTTAGAAATGCGACTGCTATGACAAACATTTCAAGCCCATTTGCCAAGGCTGCTAATGTTGGAGGTGGGACAATCACTGGGATCCACCTGACCTAGTTAGTGTCCTCAGGTAAGGGATTAATTGCCCTCACCTTAACTTGGTAAAGGACTTCCCAGAAGCTAGACAAATACATCCATTATTGCAGCTGTGCAAACTCATGCTAGCTTGTTCACACTGGCACTGAAGGTCAGGAAAAAGACCAGGGACTGAACAGACTCTGGAATTACCTAACCCCACAAAAAGCAGTGAGCAACTCAAATTACCGTCCAGTAAACGTAGAACATATACGCACATTCACACACACACTTCAAGCTGGGATTTAAGAAGCAAAGCAAGTTTTACATCCGATTGTTTTCCAGAGCTATAGCTGTAAGGAGCCACCCTAAGCATATATCATTGCTTGGGGAAGAGAAACTGAAATCTCGCCGACTTCCAAAACTGACAGTTAAGGAATATTAAATTCATCTAATATGATTTCACTGTATGGCTAGAGAGTCTCATATACGACTGCTTTCCTGTTCCTTGGCTACCTCCTCTCTCTGCTTCCTCGCCCTCCCTTACCTCGGTCAGAATGTCGGCAGGAACGCCCGTTGCCATCAGGATCGTGCAGAGCTGCTGTAATAACCCACAATGAAACATGGTTTTTTGACAACTGCTGGTGGCACCAGGTGGGTTTGTGGGGGACACCAACACCCGCACAAGCTGCAAAGAAGAGAAATGCACGTTGGTCCAGGGAGGGAGGGAACCCTGGCGTTAAAACGCTGATTTCATGCATATGTGAAAACGGAAGGGGGGTGCTGCATCTCTTCATTAGGCTCGCTTCACGTGGTGAACAAGTAAAAATTACTGTACAAAACTGTCAATACCCAAGTAGCATTTGAAGGCCAGTGACACTGCAGAGAAAATTTAAATTGGAATCTAGCCAGGACACGCAAGTCAACTCTACTCTTCAGAAAAAATGCAGCTTTTAATTGCCACAAATGGCCAGGATCTTTTTTGTGTCTTAAAGCTGCCGTTGGATTAGAAGTTAAAGTAAAACTCAACACCTGAGGATTTCTTCAAGATTCCGAAATGTCTGAGCGCACTGCTTGTGCTGAAACTATGTCAGGAATTTAAGCTACATATCCAAATTGAATAACCGTGCTACTTGTGCGCACAGTTCTGTCATAAATTGAATCTAGCTACTTTTCACAAGAGGGCAGCATTCCTTCAGAATGAATTCTCTCGTTTCACTGTTCTTAAAGCAGTTGTCATTAGTTACAGTACAGAAAAAAATCTTAATAGGCACCCCTGTGAAAACAGAAGTGCCAATTATGCAATTACCCCAGTTATGAATTCACTGCGATAGCAAATTCCATATACTTTACAAAGACATCATAAACACACAAGAGGTATACTTGCAAGAGCGTCGAACAATTGAGTCCTTGCCCAAAGCACTGTTGTCACTTGTTTCATGCATTAATTTTAAAATAAGTATAATGCTAAACATTAACACATTTTAAAAAGTCATTTATTAAAGAGTTTTTCAAAATATTTTAAAGAGCATTTCTGAGCTGAAAAGTGACTAAAAAAGACAACATTCATACCTCATTACATAGTGCTAACTAACATCGCTGGAATTAATTGATTTTTTAGTTAACAATGGTAGACCAACATTTTTTTTCATTGCACGACACCAACTACTGTTATGGTTTAATAGTTTCTTGAATACAAGAGACGCATAGTGTGCGTGTGTAGGTGGAAATGCAGCAGTTAAAACGAATTAAAAAAAGGAAGCCTACCATTATTCTTCTAATCATTTTTAAGGAGACCTTTCGTGTTCATTTATTTTTCCTATATACTATATACTTTTCAGAACTTTTGTATTAGGAGTATTTGACTTTGCTCAAATTCCAGTTGTGGATAGTTTGGATAGTTGATATCTAACATATTGATAGTTACAACTCCAAAAAAGATTCCGGGATGTTTATGTAGTGTACTTTACACCCCTGCCACCTTACAATTCCCTTTGCTGAGGATGGACTAGTAAACATGCATATGGCATTCAGGAATATTCTGAATAGAGAGACTGCGTATTCACACTGGCATGCTGAACACATCCGGCAATCCAGTATCAGTAATGATGCTACTCCCAGTATTTGGCTTCCACAGGCTGCCAAACCTGTGCGCTGTACATTTTCCCTTGCCGTGAAGTTTAACGATGTCTTTACTCCTGCACAATTCAAACCAAACACTGGAGATTCCACTCTTACCTACTTTGAACCAGGAGTTTATTTGTAAAGTAGTGGTAACGCTTCCAAACTCTACAGACAAAATGTAACTCTGCCCATTTGAGATGCTGCTTGCAGCAGACAGTGCAAAATGTTTCAATTGTGATCACGTATAATCTGCTGAAATAAGTGATCTTGGACACCCTCTGCTGACCATGGGGCTAGATTTATGATTAAAACACACAATCTTAAATTAGGAAATGCCCATACAGAGTAATTAATCATGCAACTTTGAAGTATGCTTAACGCAGTTTTATGCATATATGTCATACGAAAGGCAGAATGAAGACAGCCTGAAATCAGAGCTGAGTGATTGTATAGCATCTTGTGAGCTTTTGATGACACAAGATCAAAACTCTCTTCTGTGATCTTGGAGAAAAACTCCAAAAACTTGAAAAAAGAGTTAAACATTCCTGTGTGACTCTCTCATTAACTCCCACGTGAAAAAGAAGATTACTGTTAATTGAATTATTAAAAATACTTGGACATTTCCAGTTTACTCTGGGGATTTGACAGAACTCTATGCACAATTTTACTGTCTGATCTTACACACTGCAACAGGGGAGAGAAAGAAAGTTATCAAACCATAAAAGCTGTCAGGAGTGCTCTGAGTATGCTAGTTGAAGATACGTTTATTCTGGGGTTTGGGTTTTTTCAACTGACTAGATTTAGTCTCTGGCTTCAGACACTTTCCAAAGGAAAAAACCCCGCAAACAAACAGTTGGTCACAAAAGCAGAAAAATAATGATTTAGAAAGCAGAAGAAAGTATGCAAATTCCTAGCATTGTTCCACCAGTAAATCACAAGTTGTTTTACCTGTAACATTAGATGAAGATTAGTTACTTTCTGTGCCGACCAACCAGAGTTGTCATCTCCAACTTCAAACCAAGGTTTCATACGCTGAATGTATGAACCTTCTTTAAAGAAATTCTGATTGGAATTATTGTTCTTTAACAAATTTTGTAACAGGAGAAGACAGTCCTCCACGACTATTCCTGGAAAGACAAGAGGTAAGGCAAGGATTAACTGAGAAAGTGAAAGATATTCCATCTCCAGAGGTCTAACACCTTTCAGGTATGGCAGAACAGAATAATACTTTCTGTCAATTCTTGGAAGCCCAATATTCTAATGAGGACAAATTACGGTTCTTCCATAACTCTCAAATGAAACTTATTTGTTTAGAGAATGTGACTGCATATAATACAAAGGTTTCTTGTGGCAATAAAAATTCAGTCTTTTGGGGGCTTTTTTAATGGCTTGAAGTAAGTATGTGTCTCTATTCCAGGAACAGGCTTCATCAGTCTCCTTTTCTACTGCAACAGTGAAGAAAAACAAAGACAATCCTAAATAACACTAGTGTGATGTCAGTGACCCAAGGTAAGGGTTTTACTGTAGTAATTCTTACTGGGTAATCCGTAACTTTATTCAGACTCAAACAACATTCTCTCCTCTCATTCCAAAGTTATTTCTAATGTAAACTTCTGAAAGGGAGAAGAAATTCTTAGATCTAAGCAGCGAGATAATCCAATTTCAATTGTGAACTGTATGGAGCTGGAATAGCATCTCCCTTCTACATTATGCACTGCACTGAGGACACGAACAACAAGCAATAATGCCCAAAATCTATGCACAGAGAAAAGGGGTATAACTAAAGCATTACGCTGGGCAACTTGGCCCAAGGATCTGAATGAGAGGAGCAGAATGACTGGTGACAACACCCTCCTATTTCTGTGCTGGCATCAAACCTGGTTTGCTGATACAGAGGCTTAAAGGTTAATTCCCTCAGCTTGTGAAAACAAGAGGCATGGGTGCGTAGCATTAAGGCACGGAGCAACAGAGATCAGCTGTTTAGGGGGGGAAAGCTGTCAGCCGTGCATAGTGAAGATAAACCTGAAGCGGAGAAATAGGAGGGAAGAGAGCGGAGAGCTTAGCGCTTCTGAAAACAAGTGCCCTCTTTGCAATTTGCTTGTTCACTTCTCCTTTCCTCAGAGCTTTAGAAATATTTCTCATGACATCATGATCTGCTTAACAATATCCTTTGAGTCTAAACATTTTTGACCTTTCCGTCATAACACTTGCCATTGCTAAGCTGCCTATGAGCAATGGCCTGTCAACTTCCCTCATGCCTCAGCCCCAGGGGAGGGATAGCTCAGTGGTTTGAGCATTGGCCTGCTAAACCCAGGGTTGAGAGTTCAATCCTTGCAGAGGCCACTTAGGGATCTGGGGCATGCTCTCCTGAGGTCCCTTCCAACCCTGATATTCTATGATTCCCTGGGTTTTTTAGCATCACAGAGCTTACATGATCAGTGCTACAACATTCTCAGTCTCTTTTCACTGTATCTTGTCTATGACAACAAGTTTGAATATGCAGCGTGTTCAGCCTCACGTTTTAAGTTGAAGACACAAGGAAAATGGACAGCACCTCTTATGCTAGCTGTCTGGGATGGCATTTGCCCTTCACCTCCAATGCCACAGGCTGTTTAAATCCAGAATGGCCATTTTTAGAAAAAAGGGTAGGAGGCAGTAGCCTGTTATTCTGTGTATTTAACAGAGGTATGAAGAACGGTGACTTAAACTGCGGTAACCATGGTTCCCCGCGATGTCAGTGTGGATCCCACTGTAGGCATGCATGCCCATGCATCTTATGTATGCAAGGTCTGCTTTTTGTTTAATAGTTGTGTCTCTGGGGGCCACACATGCACCCTTTGTCTCTTCATGCTGCCATGTGGGATTGAAAAACATGGAACAGCTGCAACCTTCCCCCACTTACCTCACAATTCAAAGTCTGTGGTAGCGGAGGACTCAGGAAGGGGGTGATGGAGGGTGGGTCGTGAAATATGCAACCACAGCATATTGAAAACCCCCGGTTACTGTAGGGGAAGTGACTGTTCAAGCAGCGTCCCCTCACGCTGGGGGGAATGAGGAGTTTCAGCTGCATCCGTCAAATAATGATTGTAAAACTGCTTTCCTGAGTATAGCATCCAACCTAGCCACTCAATCCAAGACACTGTACAATAGCGGGTTACGCCACATTGCTGCCTTGCAGTTTTTTGAAACTGGCACATTCCCGAAGCAGGAGGAGGAGGTTGTTTGCGCTGCACTAGAGTGAGCTTTCACGTTCAGTGGAAGAGGTGCTCCACTGTGTTACTCACTTCAATATTCTCTGTGAAGCGCTCACTGGACCTTTAGAATGTCAATGTGTGACTACAAACATTGCTCCTGTCCATGTCATAAAGGGAAGTCCTGTGTAATTTCCTTTCTCCCAGAGCCGCGTTGGCTTCGGGAAGAAGACAGGCAGGTTGATTGACTAGTTTAGATGACTCTGGGTGACATCTGAGCACCACCGTGTCCCTACGGACTGTCTTATAAGGAGGTTCAGCCACGAGAAGCTTACTCACCCTCCTGGCTGTCCATTCTTCTGCACATGCACACTCACAGTGGGATCCCCGCAGACACATTCAAAGAAGAAATTAAGTTTGCAAATCTCTAATGGAAGTCCTCAAATCAGAATCCAAGAAGATCCTAGAAGTTGTATACTTGCTCATCCCACCACCCTTACTATGATCCTACTCTGTGTACTTGGTCCTTTAACCCATCCACACAGCCCTGGTAACACCTGAAAGTCACTGACTGTGACCATCTGCTGTTCACGCTGGTGTTTCTATATTAAACAGAAAAATCCTTGAGATTCTACTCGGATTGACACAAGCATTGCAACAGTCCTGGCATTTTCTCTCCATCGCCACACCTTGTGAGTAAAGCAACATTCAGTTCAGACCCTACCTCCATCGCTGTTCCCTTCATCTGTTACGATATCCAGCAGTCTCTCAAAGGCATTTTCAAAAGCGACTATTTTCTGAATGGCGGCGTTGCTTTTTGTCAGCTGCTGCAGTAACAAGACTCCCTTCGGGAAGAAGATAAATATAGTGACTAGACAAAGCTTTACTAGAAGAGGAGCGTTAGCTTTAAAGAAGTGCCCTCCTCGACAGTTATAATACATTAGCAGTGGAAAACCTTGGTGGCAATTACTGGGTACAATTGTACATAATGCATGTGGCAACTTGCATCAAACCCCGTGTGAAGCAGTGTGTTATGCCTCACACTTAGCTCTAAATGGGAATATAAAAAACTGCCAAAAGAAAGAATTAAGACAGGAAGTGGCTATAAAAATCATATACAGAGCAGCACTCCTCAGTAATGGGGGAGGGGTGGTTTTGGCCATCTCTAGATATACTGCCTCCCATAGCTATGCTCTTGCATAGCTCACGGTGCTTTGTAGTTCTACGAGCTACTGATGCAAATACCATCCGGCACAAGAACTGAATCTGCCTCAGGGACAGGCCAACCCATTCCTTCCTGCCCACCCTTTCATGCCTCTCCAGAGCGCACCGACTCTGGAGCAGCGGGGCTAAAGGGACGTTGAGTGCAGCATTACAGAAACAATGCAATGGAGAACTTCTAGTTATGAAGAGGATGAACAACTCTAAACGTATGTACAAGCATGATCACAATCCCTTTGTTCTGTACTTACGTCATTCCGTATCACCTCCCTAGAGTCTGCGAGTAAATCCATGAGCCTCGAGACACCTGAAAAAGCAAACAACTGCATGACGTGACGTGAATTACCACAAGGAGTTTACTAGAATCCCATTTTGGAAGTCCCTTCAAAAGTAGTTACAATGCTCTGTTAGAAGTGCCCCTTTGGACTGACATTTCCAGTGTAAGTTAGCCAGTGACCAAACTACTTACCCATGGGACTGACAAGAATTATCTGCTGCACCTGGGGTCCTTGCTGCTTTAACAATGACGTAAGAAGTTTCACTCCAGGCCAGCGAACCTGGAAGTCAAATTCCTGCAGGGATATAGAGAATGATGTTAAACAATGAATCCAGGGGCATTTCACACTCTTGCAAATGACCTACACAGTGACTTTAAAAACAGGACAGCTATATGACTGGGTGCCAAATGGCCCTAATGTAGATGGGCATTCATCTCTGTGAGCAGGTCCCTTTCCCTGCTCTGCTCTGTAACAGCGAACATGCTGTAAAGTCCATTCTCACCCCATGCTGGTTTTTTGCTTTAACAGTAACATAACTACCACTAGCTTCAGCTCCACCCTTCTCTCCCCAGGGTTCCTCTAACCATTTATAGTCCTGTTCTGCTTCTAAAAGGCAGCACTTTCACCTATCCTATTGTGAGATGTTGCTTTCTTCATTCTGGAAGAGTGATTTCATGCCCATATTCACCAAAGTTTTTCTTAAACTGCTTCAAGTTTAATTTGTACTACACCAGAGATACCCAACCATGAAGAATCAAACACCCACTTTAATGTTTCTTCGGAATTCAAAGTACCACACCACTACTCACCTCTAGGAAGGTCAACAGGAGAGTGACATTTTCTTGCTGTTTAATGAAGATTTCTGTAAACTGCCTTCCCAGATCATCAACCTGTTTTTGTGGATTTTCTTCTGTAATGTTCAAGAAGAATTTGTTACACTGTAACATTAAAATAACTGTAGAACTTCTTTTAACAGGTTGCAATAAACACACAGCCTATATAAGATACTTATGAGTCACGGTCCAAAGAATCCTTATTGCCATATTAAATAATAAATGTATCTCCCCCCCCCAGTAATTATTGCTGGAATCTGTGTGCCACAAACAATATTTACATTGGTTTAAACATGAGAGAGAATCTGAGTGTTTTCTATCCCAAAGTCAGAACAGTAAATGAGGAGCTAATTCATTTTAATAATGGAAAACCACAAATTCACTCAGTAGAAGTCTGATTCAGCTTTCATTGAAGATGATGGTGTCTTGCCATTGTCTTTAATGGGAATCAGATCAGGTCCCAGATAAATACTTCATAAAATCTAGACTATTTTTAACTGGACTGTTTACAAGAAATTCTATTTTCATCAGTCACGTCTGCTCAGAGCCACATTTCTCATCTACAGGACCACACACTCAAAATGCAAGCAAGCTCCCAAGTGATCAAACAGCTCTTACAGAGCAGAGAACACCTGCCTTTTCAAATGAAGGACAGGAAGCAGCCTTGGGGATTTAGTGTTTGCATGCAGTCGAAGTGAAGTGTACAGCTGAACAAGTGTGCCACAAAGATCATTCAATACCTTCTCCAAAGACAAAGTAGATTTACTGCTCCCTCCTTCAAGGCTTTTAGTTTAGGAGTAAAACCGTCTAAAGTTGGATGTTCAAGTACTTACTTACTCTTGAAAAAGGATTTATTTATTTTTTGGTTCAGCGACAAAAAAAAACTCAGACGGACCCAAAAAAAAGGGACATTCATTTTAAGATGTACTGATGGCAAAATAACCGCTCAGATCTTGATTTGGACTAATTCCATAAAGGCAATTCACAGTCATCCTGTTATCTAGCCTTTGGACTAGAATTATTTAAGTTCTACACAAGTAAATCAGTCTTATATATGTTATTTAAGATGTTCATGTTGGACAGACTGGAGAAGTAGCAATGGTGGCACCAAGAGTGTTGAAACAGCATGCCAGATATCATGAATACTGTTGTATCCTGTGTATATTTTCCCATACTGGGCAACGTCAATTATCACCCAGATATGATGGAAAAGCAACAACTAAGTTTAGATAAGACTTCGGATAATCAAGGGCTATTAAATATAAGAATCGATCACGAAGCGATGTGAGTCTGTGGTACAACCGTCTTTCAGTTAACGGAGGTTGTATTTAGTTAGATTCTGATATGGTCTCTGATAAGCCTTTCAGTTGCAGATCGCTGGTTCAATCCAATTCCAGTCAGTAGCAGCAGATATACGTTACAATACAATAATGTTTGATGACGTAAGTGAAATGACTTTGTCTCCACACAATCTATGGACAGGGGCCTACCTCACAGAAACCCGTCAAAATAAACTTCCTTGTTGCTCGCCTAAGATACAGAAGAACTGAATGTGCATGAACTAAAATTGTCACAGTTACAATGGCGTCCTGCACATCAAGCACAATGAGGGAATTTGACAATGGTAACATGCACCATATTTTTCAATGTTGTATAATTACTAAATGAGAAAAGTATCAGGGGGTAGCCATGTTAGTCTGCACCCACAAAAACAACAAGGAGTCCGGTGGCACCTTAAAGACTAGCAGATTTACTTGGGCATAAGCTTTCGTGGGTAAAAAACCTCATGCCTCTGAAGAAGTGAGGTTTTTTACCCACGAAAGCTTATGCCCAAATAAATCTGTTAGTCTTTAAGGCGCCACCGGACTCTTTGTTGTTTAAATGAGAATACTATTCAAAGACATTAGATCTCATGATAATCTACTGAGTT
The DNA here is from genome assembly GCF_011386835.1 of Chrysemys picta bellii. NCBI lineage: Eukaryota > Metazoa > Chordata > Testudines > Emydidae > Chrysemys > Chrysemys picta. The sequence continues at coordinate 11,447,120 of NC_088795.1, forward strand.
ACACTGGATTCAGCTAATCCTTGACATGCTATTAGAAAAACAATCCTGCCAAATGTGTGCTAACCCTCATGATACTCCCTCCTTCCTGCTCCATGTAATGGTTCCACATGCACTATGCAGGTCATACCACATTCACCATGTGGAAAGCCCCACTGCAGACAGTGCACAGGGGACCATGCTATAGACACAACACGCAGTTTTACAAAGTTTCACTATTACCTCCTGAGCTGTGGATTGGATGCTCTGTGGCAGACGCACTACGACAGTGGATATGTAGGCATTACAACAAGCAGAAGCTGGAAAGTCAGGGTCTGATCTGGCAAAATGCTACGACAGTGCTTTATGGGAGCGTTCAGTGCACTACTCTGAGTAGCTGAACTCTCTAAAGGTTACCTTCAGAAACAAGACCTGTATTTTTCTATAGCAAGACTATCTTAATGAAACAGCCAGCAATTAGCAGTATGTAATCTAGGAATACCAGTGATCCTCCCTTTATTAGATTTTAGAAGAGAGCGCTGTTTTGTATCTGATGCTGAATGAATACATTCTGCACATACTCATTGCTAGGCTAATTATGATATCACAGACTCTTAAAAATATATTAAATGAAAGCGTAGTTCCCTAAGTTGCATTCACTCTACTTGTCCCAAAAAAAAGGTACAATGGGAAGAGAGTGCCAGGGGAGAAATCATTGTGTTAGTCTTCTTACAGCCTGTGAGAAAAACTTAACACTTCTCCAACCTAGATATAGTAACTGAACTTGACTCCAAGTTACATAATATGATCTACTAAGAAACCCATTCCAATAACTGAAAAGAACGTCTCACCTCCTGTGTGCGTATCTAATGTAGTAATTGGAAAAGTTACCTTTGGCGTTAATGGTTGTTAGACTGCATCATCCACATAAAAACCAAAGAAATAAGCAGTTAAGTGTTTCACTGCAATGATCAGTTCCCCATCTAGCTTCAGCTACCTCCCTTCCCGCAGGCCATGTATCGCCACCTTGATCCCGAACAATTAACAGGAACCCTTGAGCTAAGAGCACAGGTGTTGGTTACATGTTTTGGCACTTAACATCCGGCTTTCATAAATAGATCAAAAGCAGGTCTCTGTTATTTTGTACTGGTGTGTAACTGCAGCATTGTGTCAGACTGCTAATGGTGATGGCAGAGTGACTTACATTCTCCTAAACATTTCTAACAGACACGTGAATGGGTGATTCAGGTTAGCGATCTTTCCATGCTTAGGTGCGTGTAAGGGTAGGTCCACACTATCCGCCTGATTCGGCGGGTAGAGATCGATCATCTGGGATCGATTTATCGTGTCTCATCTAGACGCAATAAATTGATCCCAGAAGCGCTCCCCCGTCGACTGCAGAACTCCTGCTCGCCGAGAGGAGGAAGCGCTGTCGACGGGGGAGCTTGCCTGTGCCACGAGGACCCGCAGTAAGTAAACTTAGTTCGATCTAGGAAACGTCGACTTCAGCTACTTAGCTGAAGTTGCGTTTCCTAGATCAATCCCCCGCCCCAGTGTGGACCAGCCCTTAGTTACAGAACTGAAGTCTGCACATTGTGGGCACGCATTGGTTTATTTTGTTTATGGTAAGAATGAAGACTTATTTTTCCTTTATGTCCCAAGTGGCGGATGAGGTTGAGAAACAGAACTGCTGAGTGGAGGGTAGAGAAGGTGATGACTTCCCTAGCTGGTCATTTCATTGCTTTTTACAGCATCTGGTGGTAGACAATGCATTCTAACAACCGTAACAGAGTCTGAGCTAGAAATTCCCCCACGTAGTCACAGCAGATCAACCCTCAGCTACTCACCTGCATAGCTATCAATGCTGCCTAGCTATTATCCCCTTTACGTCACCAGACATCCACTGTCTCTCCTCCACTCACACTTCCCCATCTACCACCAGCCCCACAGAGATCTTCCTATTCATAGAGCCCTGATCCCCAATACCAACTCTCCTCCTACACACGGTCAGAGGGGTGAAATATTGGAACAGCCTTCCGGGGGAAACGGTGGGGGCGAAGGACCTGTCTGGTTTCAAGATTAAGTTAGATAAGTTTATGGAGGGAATGGTTTAATGGAATAACATGATTTTAGCCAAAGGAATACCGTGCCTTGGTAGGTAAATAGTATAATGGCCAATGAGGGTCAGGCTGGAGACTCTTGCCTACATGCTCGGGGTTTTACTGATCGCCATATTTGGGGTCGGGAAGGAATTTTCCTCCAGGGTAGATTGGCAGAGGCCCTGGAGGTTTTTCGCCTTCCTCCGCAGCATGGGGCAGGGATTGCTAGCAGGAGGGTTCTCTGCCAATTGAAGTCACTAAGCCACAGGATTTGGGGACTTCAACAGCAGAGTCAAGGGAAAGGGTAGGGACGGCTTTGTGGCCTGCGACATGCAGGGGGTCAGACCAGATGATCATAATGGTCCCTTCTGACCTTAAAGTCTATGAGTCTATGAGTCTACCTTATGTCTATCCTCCAGTGTACAGTTCCTGCTCCCCCATTCCCATGACGTGCTCCCTCCAGCGCCCCCATCCATCTCTATTTTAAACACCAATACATATCAACACTAAGAGCACAATGTGGTAGAACCGGGAGCATGTTAGGGTGCGGGTGAAGGAAATGTGAGAAAGTAGGGGCATGGGATTGATGAAGGGGAATTCAGGCTGTGCATGAGGTGGATGAAGGAGACATAAAGAAGTGGCACTCTGGTGAACAGGTGATTCAGAGCAAAGCCCCTTTACCCTCTCCCAGATTTTTAGTGTAAACCCAATCTCCCACATTCCTACATCCCCTTTGGTTTCCCATGAAGCTGACTCATGGTTCATTAAGTAACCAAGGGACGAGCTAGCAGATGGGTGATCAGGTATGGAGGCTGGGGTGGGCGGAGAAACGGCAATATTTTAGTTGGGCAGATTGGGATGTATGCAGAGGACCTGTGACCGAGGAGGAAGGAGCGAAAGAAGAGTGAGTGGAGGGAGAGCCTAGTGTCCAGTTGAAGGGCTCATCTGCTCAATGAAGCTGCAACACTTAGGGAACCTTTCAAGCACCAATCTCAGTGCAGCCAAAAGGCACTAACCACATGCCTCCTCTCCTGGATACAAGCCTCTGTCCTTCCCTGCTCATCTGAAGCCTGCTGCTAAAATGTCCTTCCCCTAAAGCCTCACTCAGCCTCTTATGCTCTCCCAAGCCACACCCATTCTCTGTGCTGCCCATTCCCACATGACCTCAGAGCCACATCTCCCCTGACGGCACCCCCCCATGCTCCCCGCTGCCCTACCTACTTCCCAAGTGACTCTGCAGAGCACAGCAGGACTGCTCTAGTTAACAGAAGCAGCTAACACACAGTAGTTCTGTCACCACCTAACCTTTGTATAACTCAGCTGTTATCCTGAATACGAAGACATTTGTAAGTGTTTAATTTTAACATGTCGAAAGTGGCCCACCCCCAAGAAGTCATCAATTAGCTCAAGAAGAGTTTGTGGATTATTGGTGTTAAACTAGAGGAACTCAAAGTAACGTGCGGAACACAGGGCAATACTGTGAGAGAAGCAGTTGTATACGCTTCATCTGCAAACATTATCAAAGATTTTACGAAGCATTACACAGAACACCCTCTACAGAGCTACTGAATTATTCGGCCAAATTTGGCTGATCAGTCGAGGTCAATTATTTGCAAAACAAAAGTATTTTAGTTCTGCTTTAATTGCAAGTCTCCATACAGACTTAATTATGGAGTTGCTACTGCTGCCTCCATAATTTAGAGACCTGTAACAGGGGGACAAACTGCCCACGACCTTGAGTTTTGGCACACAATCTGGACAGTGGTAGAACAAGGGAAAGATGTTTACCTTTGATCTTTTCTTCAAAGGGCACAAAAGTCAGCATTTGTTCAACCACTGCAGTGCCCTTTAGAGTCTAACTCTTAATTTGCTAGGTTTTTCCATTATTAATTGTCGGTAACAGAAATGACCAATTAAAATTTTTATCATAGGTTGCCAATCATAATACTCAAATATATACACAAGTTAAATGTATTTCTTCCAATGAAGCAGTCTTTTTGGTGCCATTGATTTGGAAAAAGTAGGGTCATCTGAGGTTAACTGTTCTGTTTGGGATTTTAGTCTAGGAAGTTGTTAACTCTTTCCTTCCCTTCTGATAACCATGAAAAATAATGTGTGTACACGACTTTACAAAAACCTGAAAAAGTAGATTTTATAGCTAAACCCAGGCAAACCTGATACAATATTCTCATAGATCACAAGGAGCAAGACTTTACAACTTGCAGTTCACTCACAGCTTTCAGGAAAAAACCAAGTTCCGTTACTAGCAGACTCACATTAACACATGCCCTTGTTCCTCCATTAAGTTCTAGTATCTTAATGCTCAAGAGAGTTCTGGATGGTAAACCCAACATTCATTTCCTTTTATCAGTGTGCTGGGGGGGTCTATTTACTCCAATAGTTTTGTTCCCATTCAATATGTCCTAGACCAGGGGTTCTCAAACTTCTGTACTGGTGACCCCTTTCAAGTAGCAAGCCTCTAAGTGTGACCCCCCCGCCCCATAAATTAAAACCACTTTTTTATATATTTAACATCATTATAAACGGTGGAGACAAAGCGGGGTTTGGGGTGGAGGCTGACCGCTCGCGACCCCCCATGTAATAACCTTGCGACCCCCTGAGGGGTCCCGACTCCCAGTTGGAAAACCTCTGTCCTAGACTTTCATATGCAAGGGCCAAACTAAATATAAGTCACCAGAAAAATCATAAGACCATTTAATGGTAAAGGAAATGTGGAAAAGAAAATCAGAAAAATTAAACTGAAAGGGAAAGCTGAAGAGGGCATGAGGAAAAAGAAAGAGGTAATACATCAAAAGGATACTACTTCAACTTTGATTTCCCTCACACTGGTCAATTACATTATTGCAGATGCTCTAGACTGGCTATTGTTGTGAAGTCATACTTCAGTTCTGCGAGTGGAGGGGAAGAGGGATCTCTGTTTATGAAGATTAGTTTTAGATGTTTCAGTAACAAATACCGCTTTTCAAACGACCCGTCTTAGTTGATTTGTTAAAACACACTAAATGCATCCCAGAACTGTGACAGATTAACAGATGAGGAACAAGTAAGTGTGTAAGTGGGCAACTAGATCCACGCAAGGAAAGTAATAATGCCATATTCTTTATGTGCATTACTTAAAAGGGACACTGTGAAGGCTGGAAGGATCAAAGCTTCATTTTTGTTCTGTATAACAGTTTCTCTTAAGTCCTTCAATGCGTCTTCTAGACACAAGAACTCTATGCGTCCATACTTGCTCGGCAAAATCTTGTGCTGAGCCCTGATATCCACTTTCATTAAATAGTTAACCAAGAAGTATTTAGACTGTTGGAATGCCAATAAGCCCACTTAGAATCATGGGACAGAATAACATGCCCACAAACTGATAAGTACCTGAGCATAATGGGAAAACACACACATTTCAGGTACAAAAACAAATTTAAGAAATTGAGTTTTATATCTGAGAGAAGAAAGATTATGAAAAAAATTTAGTAAGGATTATAAAAATATCTTACAGTGTCCTTTTTAACAGTGAAGAGCGTGAAGGTGAAAAATAACTTGTGATTAGCAACTATGACTAATAAAAGCAGCATGCTATATAAATTGAGGTTTTTACCTTCCAAATCGTCTGTAAAGGTAGACAAAAGAGGAAAAAAAAAAAAAAAAAAGAAGAGAAGAGAAAGGTTCACAAGTAAAACAGCTTTCCATGTAGCACGGCAGAACAGCAGAATTAATAATGGATTTCAAAGGCAGCCATCTTGGAATTCTGCCACCATTATTACTTTGTCATAGTAAGTTGTCACGGAAGTGGCAGAACAAGACAACCCCGTATTCCTGCAGTACTTCTGATCACACACACGTGATATTAGGCCAGTAATTCTTTGTTTTTAATGGCCATTTGAGCACAATGTTCTTATGTCAGAACCTCCCTCCTTTGGGAGGTCTTCTATCAAGGCCATTGCCAAAAAATTCCATGCACCCGTGCTGCCTATTCGTTCAGTAACTCCAAAATTACAGCAGTAGATTTTACTAGAGATGCCTGTGCTTTCGATAAAGGAGACTGCACGAGAAGGCAACTGAATGAACTTGCGGGAATAGGAATAAGAAAGAGAGGGAAACAAGAAGGTGGGAATTTGAAGATTCCCATATATCGTATTAGTTTCTGTGAGCATTTCAGGCTGCAAGTCTCATTCAGCAATGCAAGGGAAGGCACAACAATTCTAGAAAAGTGCTCAAGCACATTTCCATTTCTGCCCATATCTTGACATTACATTAAGTTATATGTATTGGTCAACCTACACACCTTCCATCGAGACCTCTCTTCCGGTCTACATTGCTCAAACTTTTGGAGAATTTGTGTAAGGAATTGTTCTACCCAAAAACTCAACGTAGTTGGCAGTATCCGCTTTTCAAGTACAAAATTGAAAAAAAATCCAGCAACACAGTAGCAGTGCTACATAGAATTGAAATCAACAACCAGATGGTGAGTGTCCTCTGGTTACCTGCAATGCTCCTGGGCTCTATGATGGATGCAATATATGATGAACCCATGGATATTTAGCATGCCATGAATTTTGGAAAATGCATTTATATCTAAGTTTCTCATTTTCCTAAGTCTACTCTGTTGCATATGTTTTGTCCATGCACTGACCCGGCCTTCAGACCTTCTTTTGTTGATTCAGGGTGATGTGTTTTCTTTAAAATCCCCCAAAGTCAATAAAGTGGTTTGATGTGCTTGACACTTTTATTTTTAAAACTAACAGGGAGTATGTATGTGGGTCTGTTGGTTAGATTGTTTAAACTAATAAGCTAGGCCTGGTTTTCTAATGAAAGCAGAAGCAGCTACATGTGCAATTGCAAAAGGCTGTAACAAAACAAAACAAAGGAGAAATGCAGTCTCCTGGAAAAGTCAATTCAAGTTGTGTTTTGCAGCAGCAAAATTGTAGTTTGTTTTATTACGCCGCCCACTCTGGCTTTATTAGTCCAGACCCTATCACTCCATTCCTCAGCTGCCAAAACTGGTTATTAGAGCACTACAGAAGTCTTACTGACTAAGGCTCACCCTCAGGCATGCGGAGAAGTGCAGGCCAATATGAGCCAGGCCTGTCTCCCTCCTGTCTGATCGCTCATTGCTATTGTGCCCAATGCCCCTCACTCTGCCCAACAACCAGAAAAACTTGCAATCTTCACTTGACTGGAAAGCTGTTTTACCCCATTCTAAGCAGCAGGGATTTCCCCAGCTGTTACTGGTTAATAGTAAAAGGGAGCAAATGCCAATATACCGTCTTTAACGTGAAGTACACTTTTCCCCAAATCCTAATTATGATTCACAGTAGATTCTCTTTGAAGATTTTATGTTTATATTAGGCTATTTAAGAATCATTTTTAGCAGTAATCATTTTGCAAGATTGTCAATTTTATCAACAGCTCAAGAAAAGGCCTTCAAAGGCCTCCAATGATCAACCAAATAGTCTCGTTCTAAATGTGCCTAGGTGTGATTTTATCATTTAACACACAACTGGAAACCCACATCATAATGCCTAATCCTCCTATTTAATTCATTTGTTACCATTTTCTTCTTATAAGCTGTTATAACAATGAGCAGCTAAAAATATCAAGTTTCAGGACCAAATGTATTATGCCTCTGATCAGATGTGGAAATACTGGGGTGGGAGGGGAAGAGGTGTTTGTTGGGTTGTATTATTATTATTATTATTTCCATCCTAAATTGACAATCATTGCATGGCTGGCAATCAAAATATTTTCACACTCATGCACAGCCACCGTTAGCTTTTAAGGAATCCATGTTTTCTAAGAAACAGTCATTGATAAGTGAGCAAAAAAAAAAGAAGTCTATCATTTGATCAGGGCCACTCATCTCAGTTTTAGCTTTAAGTACCAGATATTGACTAATCTGCAAACACAATTTAAGTCTAGTGTCAGATAATCCTTCTGTGGAACACTGTTGTATTTTAGTATGAAACAACAGACAAAATCCCCACAGAAACAGATACATATTCCAAATATGTACTTACAGAAATAAATGGGCTAAAGGATTTCATATTACTACAATGCAAGTTACTGTTGACCAGTATTCCTTGCATTCAGACAAATGACTGTAGTGGTACTATCGTAAGAAAGGACCCATTAAAGGAACAGTGTTTAGTAAACTGCATACCATTACATTTTTATCATTTGAACGTAAATCATTATAGAGTAAACATGAAAATTGCATTTAACTGCCGGGGGTGACTACAATTGTTACTACTGCAGGCTTACCTTGTTCCTCCTCTTCTAGATCATTCGATACTATATTGAAGAGAGTGTCCAAAGCGTAGCCAATTATTTCGGAATCTGAACTGTGAACAGAAGTAACACTTTTCTTTAATGACTTATTTCCACTTTTTTGGCTTTATATTATTTCCTTCCTAGTGCAGACAGACATATTAGCAAACAACTGTAGTACATGGAAAGGCTATGTTGTCACAGGGTTTTTTTACATTGGAACACTTTGCAGATGTGGAACTGTGTAATCACTGTAGAGTTCAAAATCTTCTTCCCTACTTTCATTCCCCTTGGGTGTAATCACTTCAGAAATTAAGAGCCAGTTCAAAAATGCTCAGCGACGTAACTACCACCATGCCTTTCATTTCAGAAGCCATCCCATCTCTTCTGAGTATCTCCAAAAACTTCATTTCAAGATCAACTATACAAGTTGATCAGCATGAACTATCATTTGTTTGCTCTTTTTTCAAGTTCAGTTTGATGCAGTGATGTTTGCTAATCACTGCAGTTGCACTGAACCTGGATCACGTATCTAGACTAATTCCTTTAGCACATCAGTTAACAAAGACATCTCTTAAGAAATCAAGGTACTTCATGGAGATTTCAAGATCTTAAGAGTTTTTCACTTTAAGATTTTGTACTTAATGCTGTAAACAGATTTAGATTTAAAATAAAGGGACATCTTTCCAAGGCTGTAGATAATACAACACCATAAAGTTCCAGAAGCAGAAGTAATTTCACCAGGAACTTCGCTAGCCAGACTCTTTCCCCCACTTCAAAGTTATGAGACGCTAATCCTCAGCCCTCTCCAAAACCCCATCAAACATCTGTCACTTTTGCAGTGTGCCTTGAAAGGCACCAAGTTCAGGCTATTTCAGACCTAAGTGGGGAGCAATGGGCGACCAGTACAGATCCCAGAGCAATGGTGTCACATGCTACCAGCAAGATGCCCTGCTCAGTAAGCTTCAGTCTCTGAATGGTTTTATTAAGGTGCAGACCAATGTAGGGAGCATTGCAATAGTTTAATCTTGAGGAAACAAAATCATGGTTAACAGTAGCCAGGGACACACAAAAAAGGAAAGGCAGCAACATCCTAACCAGACACAGATGGTAAAAAGATCACGGAGTTACTGCTGTAATAGAATTGCCAAACAGTAGCGACAGGGTTTTAAATAACCCCTCTATTTATGGATCAAGCAATGAATGGTGGACATACTCTCCAGTTGCTTCCCCCAACCCACCGTCACCACCTCAGTCTTATCTGGACTAATCTTCATCAGCTCGCTTTCGCCCATGCCCTAATCTCAACTAGACATTGGCTGAGGTGTTGAACTGCACTGTCCAAGTCAAATGAAATAGACATACAATTGGGTGTCAGCAGCTTACTGAAAACACTACATTTCCATGCTCTTCACTAATCCTTAAAATGCCCCCCCCTCCACAGATTGGAGAAAAGGGGTGACTGAATGGCACTCTGTAGTACCCCACATTTCAGAGTTCTTCAGGAAGAGGAGCAAATTTAAATTATCTACTTAAGTAAAACTAAAGAAATTTTAAAAATCAAGATTACTTTTCACCATTTATGGTTTACATTCTGTACTGCGTTCAGCTTCCAGAATAAAAACAGAATAGCCAGTTGCCAATCAGCTTCACTTTCAGATTCTCAGATATGAACGCTCACGTGTGGATGGCAAAACAAGCAAAAGAACTTTATACCAACCAAATGCTACTGCCATTTAAGTTAAAATGGAAACATATACTGACATTGTTTTTTGTAAAAGCCTGGTTTTACAGATCGTAAGTGCTGACCTTACAGTGTTGCTGAGTTTTAGAACAGCAGAACTTTTGATCATGTGTAGCAGTGGCATTAGCTCAAGAAAGCAATTTTCTGTAGAACAAAATTAAGTGTTTGTATTGCAAGCAGTCAGGGAATTGAGCATGAGGGAAGCCACAGAAAGTAACATGTTGAATCTATGGCTTTGTCTACACTAGCACTTTTGTTGAAAAATCTTTTGTTGGTCAACGGTGTGAAAAAAACACCCCCCCGTCCAACATAAGTTTCACCGACAAAAGCGCTGGTGTGGGACTGGTTTAATTACGCCAGCAGGAGAGCTCTCTCCTGCCAGCAAAGAGCGGCTACGTGGGAGACCTTTTATTGAGTGGTACAGCTGTGCCACTGTAAGGTCCGTAGTTTAGACATAGCCTATAAGGAGACCATGGGAAGAGTGGAACAATACGTTTACTTGAAACACAGAAGAGGAACATTTCTGGGCTGGGATAAAGAAGTCTAGAAGCTGGAAGAAGCAACTCAGATCAGAGAAGAAGAAGATCGTACTTGGACAGGAGAAGTGCAGAAGAAATGCAACTCATCCAGTAACACATGACGATACAAACCAAGATGGCTTATTTTTCTACTAGGATCAACATATGAAGCTACATACGCCACTCACATAGCACTGTCTAGGTGGGAATAAAGTCAAATGTCAAAGTGTGCTCAAGTGGAAAGATGCCTATGCACTACAAATGATCACCTAGTTTACAAATCACTACTTCCATCAACATGAATAAAGTTTCACACACTTAAATAAAGAGTAGCATGCTGGAAGTTTAAATTGTCTCTCTTTTTGCTCAAGGGCTATCTATCTGACTGGCAGGAGACATATTTCTCAGCATGCAGGGGTAATATCAACATACTATTCTGTTAAGTTACATCACAAAGACTTGGTCAACAAAAGTGACTTTCACACTAGACCAGTGGTTCTCAACCTATTTACCACTGCGGCCCACAATGTTTTATGTGGGCCGCATCCAATACTACCTGTATATCCCTGAGGATGTCACATGGGCCGCAGCTGTGTGCTGATTGGGCCGCAGGCTGAGAACCATTGAACTAGACATTAATAATGAGCTCACAATTTCAGAAGTTAGCACTGGAGGCTAATCATTCCTGTCAAACTAAAGTTGCTTCAATTGCTCCTAAGCAGTTATAAAACATCCCAAAAGGACAACAGAAAGCCACTTAAATAATCCTAGAAATGGTAGAAATTGTTGTGAACCTTCCCACGTGCAGGTTCATTGGGCGAGCCAATCCTCATAGCATTTTTTATTCCCCGAGGCCTGGGATCCAAGGCCCTTCGCTAAAAGCCAGCAAGTTATTCCCCATCATTTTGCAACTCAATCCTACCCCAAACAAGTCACATTCCTGCCTAACAAGGTGCTCTTGTGGCCCCATGCTTATGTTAAGTCACAGAAAGAACACAGACAGGGTCATTACCAAGGCACAAGCCCAAGACAAGTCTAGATCAGTGTGATGGTGCAAGACAAGCGAAAAGCACTATCTCTGCAGGAGTCCCAACTTCCAGCAACCCGAGCAGCAAAGGCAAGTTAGCTCTGAAAGCTGAGTCCCAGATCTGTGAACCAATCTAAGGATTAATCTAAGTACAACACTCCTCTACACTTAACATATTCTCTATTTTCCTCTGTATAGAACAGTCTCGACTCAGAGCTAACTGCTGGGGGTTTGGGCTGCAGTAACCTGCGTACCAACCGCTCCTACCCTACGGGTCAGACAATATTCAGATATCTGTGGTGGTTATTCTTCCCCTCCGGGAACTTGTGACCTGTGGATTTCAGTGACCAGGGGAGCCTTCTTAAAACAAGCCTATTTCAGAATTTACCTGCCTCTGGTACCTCACCCCTTTCCGTTGTTTTCCTCCTCGATTTGGGTAGCAGAGAGCAGCAGGGAAGTGTACGTGGGCAACACAGCAGATGTAAACTAAGAGAGCTGGGCCCCCCAAAGTGAATGCCCCCCTTCCAGACTGAGTAGCAGTCACAAGCCCTCTGCTCCTACTCTGTCTGTCCTTTGGTCACATGGAGGGTTCCAAGGGGAGAAATGCCTGCTTGTTTCCGGTCTCTGGTATTTCTCTGCAGCCATACCAATAGGGCCAGCAGCGTCTCTAGCTCACCACTGCTTGTTTTCTAGCCCTGTACAATACGTTTCTGAGGGGAAGCCACCAACCCTTGGTACCAATATCTTGATTCATGAGGCTATTGACCTGCCCTGGCATTCGATTCCCTCTTTTTCTTGGTTCTAATGTGAGAAGATGCTCTCCTGCCCACCACCCTCCTTACTTCCACGTGGGAGTCCAAGCTCCTCGTGTGGGCAACGTACAAGCTGGATTATTTTATATTATATTATAAAATATTATACAACCCTTGTGATTATTTCTTACCCTAGCTCCGTGTGGAGATGCAGGGGGGTAGAAGACTACATTATTATATGCTTCCAAGTGGAAGGGAAAGAGCAGCACATGATGGTGATGCCACGGTAGTGGATGAAACTACAAAGAGGAAGTTACTACACACAGTGCTGCCAAATGCTATAAGTAGATCAACTGGCGAGGCAGCTGTATATAAATAATCTATGTTTTTCCTTCTGACACATGAACAATTTCAGATGAATATCTTTTTTCCCTTGACAGCAGCACTTTCAACACCAATAAGCCTTAATCTGTAGAATGAACGCTGTTCCCTATAAAAAACATTGTACCAACCCACCAAATTATGTACACCAGTAAATCAGACTGACTGGTTCCATATTTAGTCCTCCTAATTACAAATTGTTAAATTATATCTTAACTTCCTTTTGCCCTAACACATTTGTTAATATTTATATATGTGATTCTTTAGTCTATTAATAGCATGACTTCTGATTTGTCAGTCGTCCAGACATGACTAACTTTACATATTTTAAAATTAGCAAGTTTCTGCTGTATTTACACGCACTTCTGTATCGCCATTACTTTATCGCTATTATAATTTGCCATCCCTAAATTTCCTTGTTTCCTACGTCCTTATTTTATGTACATGTTTGTAAGCAGGTCCTGTAAGCAAAATTTAATCTGCCAGGAGAATTACTAATAAAATTTAGCATTCTGTACACATTAATTACAGGTCTGGTTTAGTTTTATTAAATACTATTTCAGGATGTAGAAAACTATTTGAGAAAACTGCCACTTAGAGTTCATTTTTAGAAGTTAGAATGTGCTTACCGGTCTGTCTGGAGAACATTGATAAGATGTTCCATAGCCTGGAACCCCACCTCCAGGCGATATTTCTGTCCAGAAAATAAAACATTAAAAGTAGTATTAAAAATGTTATTAGCAATATTGTGCAAACTGCAGACAACACTTTTAAATGGAATACCACAAAAGGCACTGTATACGTTCATGGCATAATAGAAAAAATACAACACATACCTTTGATAATGATTTGAGAGCACGTACAGCATCCCTTCGATCATCTAATAAAGTAGATGAAGCTACACGGTCACAGAGTTTCTGAATCTAAAACAAACAACAGATTGTTGCATCAAGCGAGATCCAGTAACAGTAATTCTATAGCAAATTCAAGATCCACCACAGCCAGCACCTCAGAAAACTAGCATGGGACAACTGATTATTTCCCTATTTCTTCTGTTCGGGTGGTAAATTAATTCACTGCAGAACAGAACACTTGGAAAACAGAATATAATGATTGAGATATAAAAATCTAGACTGAGACAAGGGTGAACGCAAAGTTCACCAAGGACCAAAGAACCAGTAGAGATTCCTAATAGAACATTTAATTTTAGAAATTCTGCTGAACATGCCAGTTCTTTCTACCCCCCTGCACTTTTTAGAGAGAACAGCTTGTTTACTGTTCATCTGTATGTGAAGATTCAGTTAAAATTACTAACTCCCACCCATAGTGATCAGCATTCGGCCTTCCCTAAAGCCACACTCTGCACACAGCTTTCTGATGTTCTGGATCTCAGCGCGCACATGCAGAGGCGTAGCCACAAGGTGAGCTTTAGTTACAGAATACAGAAAGTTCTCCTTGGACTGTTGGCCTTGTCTGCGCAGTGACTTTTTGCACCAGTGCAAATACAGAGTACAGAGCAAAGATTTTCACTACTGCAATCATATTAGTGTAGGCACACTTGTACAAAAAGCAACAAGCATAACCATGACCAACACAACTCTTGAAGTAAAGTTATGCCTATTGTATAAACACACTGGAGAGCTTAATTCTCCTTCAGTTAGACCTCTTGACTCATGCAACTTTAGAGAAAGCCTCTTTGGTTATTTAAGTCAAGAAGGAGCAGGACAATGGTAACCTCATCCCGCCCAGTGACATTATTGTTGGTATCTTTTAATATCTAAAAACCGTCCTCCTTTTCAATCAGACACTACATTACTTATCCCAAAATTACACTTTTTCCAGTTACATATGAACTAACCCTACCTTCACAGGACTTGTGCTCTGACCATCCCCTAGGACTCTAAAGTTACTTGACCAAACTATATACAGCTTTAATATATAAAGAACAGGATTTATTATGTTAGTGTTGTCTTCATACAGATCCAGAATGCATGTACCTGGCCATGTAGACACAGAACCCTTGTAAGCAGTACTGGCTACAAGAGAGTACACAGACTTGACCCTCATGCCCCGCATTCTATCCTGTAGCCACCCTTAATTCCCCCATTTACATTCACTCTCTCGGAGCCACAGGATTGAAGCTACACAGAAGAGGGAAGGTCAGCAGGGCTTTGTGGAGAACAAGCATTACTCTGGTTCATAAGCTCTTCCCTCTTGTATTCGTTTGCTTCACAAAGCCCCACTTTGACATTCCCCAGTAAGCGGGCTGAGGAACACTCCTAGCTGGATACTGATGGAAGCACTACTTCCCCAGAATCCAAGTCTCATCTCAATGCAATATCCAGAGAATAGCAATTCACGAAGGTGCCAATGGAACGCCCTACATTGATTATACAGACCACTGATAAGCACCTGTATGAAATAGATGCCCCTAAAGCTGCCACTTTTGGCTGACCAGGTTCTTACACATTCAGAGACAGACTTTGGCTAGAGGAGGTTGAGTGTGAAGCCCTTCTCACAGTCATGGCAGACCAACATAGCAGCCATGTAAGCCTCAAATGCACAAAGGACAACTTTGTAGTCATTGAAAGTAAAGAACAAGATACCAGATCGAAACTTTTGTGCTGGATGGACCTTCGGAATTTAAACGGAATGTATATAATACATCTCTAATCTAAGTTGGTAAGGACTCAACTTCAGTAAAGTTAAAAAAAGGTACTTCTAAACTGTATGAAGACTGTCCAAACAGGGGCGTCACTATACTGGTTCAAATCCGTGACTAGACAAAGCCTCCCTGTGACGTTATGAGTGTAATATAAAATCTCATTGAAAGATGACAGGGCCAGAAAGAGTTAATTAACTCAGACTAACCTGACCCATGGGTGAACCTTAAGGACTGATAGGAAGATATGTAAATAAATAGAGCTTTGAAATGCAAGTCTTTAATTCAAAGATTAAAAAAGGAATATTAACATTTGTAATGATACTTGAGTGAAATAGTATTATTGTCTATATGTCTCTTTGAAGGTTGTGATAACCTGTATCTGAACTGTTTAATGGATGAATTACCCTGTGCTAATTGCCAGGATGTTTGGAAGGCGAGTTAAGCCTATTGTTTTCTCAGGCTGAAAAGGCTGCTGGAAATATATAAGAACCCTGGGACACGATCCTACTTCATCTCAGATCTGATTTGGGTTTCAAGAGGGGGAAACCTTAAGCCACAAGGACTGAGATCCCCAGTCACTGACTGGAGTCACCCTGAATATGGACATTGGACTATAACCTATGGACTATTTCTAAAAGGACTTTTGGCAACTACAAGCTCACCTCTGCTATGCATCTGAACCTCAAGAATTGAATTCAAGTTTGTCTGTATATTGATCTTTTAACCAACACACTCTCTCTTTTCTTTTTAAATAAATTTTAGCTTAGTTAATAAGAATTGGCTATAAGCGTGTATTTTGGGTAAGATCTGAGTTATCATTGGACCGGGGTATGTGGCTGATCCTTTGGGATTGGAAGAACCTTTTCTTTTATATGATGAGATAAGATTTTCAGTAATCATCATCATATCTGACAGGTCTGTCTGGACGGAGGCCTGAGGCTGGGTACTTTAAGGGAACTGCGCTGTTTGGACTTCTGAGTAACTAGTGAGGTACTACAGAAGCTGTTTTGTGCTGGCTTGGTAAATCTAAGTATTGGAATATCCACCAGCTTTTGGGGTTTGTCTGCCCCGTTTTGTTTGCAATTCACCCTAATTGAGTGACCTCAGCTGGCTCCCACGGGCAGCACCGTCACACTCCCTTAAGTGAGCTTTTCAAACCCTCTTTACATATCAATGCAGCGAAAAAGGACACAAGTCTAATGGGCTGTTTGGCTTTTTTTAAACACAGCCTTTGGAAGCCAATTTTAAGAAACATAATTTTTCTCTTCAGAAACTTGCTCAGTGTCTGAGATTTGAAAGTAACAAGCTCTATCTATGGAGAGTTTACACAAGAAGAAAAGTTGTCAGGTGTGGGGATTTTTGGGGGGGGGGGGGAGGGGGGGGAGAGTTAAAGGGAAACTGAAAAACATCAACTGCCCAGATTAGAATAAAGCTTTTCATGTGAAAAAGCCGCAATGTGTTTTCCCTGTCAAGAGCATTTACACAAAATTTTATACATCAGTCTTGATATAAAAAAGTACTTCAGCATTTCCCTCCCCTCACCCTCTGATTTTGGGTTCAGTGAAGGAGAATTGAGATTCACTGTGAAATAATGGAAACCTCACAGTCATTTGATGTGCTTGCTCTGAGTCCTGAAAAAAGGCAGACTTCAAACATCAAAATGTACCCATGTTTCAAACTGTGGCATGGTAATTTATTTATTTGTACCACCTCACTGACTAATTATTTTTGTATCAGTTGGGCCCAGCCTTTTTGTGTTGTTGCTATCGATTGTAGCACAGCATTCACACAGCCACCATCCATTATGTTTTGTACAACCAGCCTGATTAATTTCTAAGCCAGTTTCAGTTACTACGCACACCATGGGATAGTGCTCTACGTAAGTATCATTTACCAAAGTTCCCACACTGTTGGCATAGTACACTCTGACTGGCCAATCTTGGGATCACCAATGTTGTTAGATGTTTGGCTGCGTGTGTGTGTTCTCCCTGTGTGCTGCCCCAGCTCTGCGCAGACAGACAGCACAACAGACCTTGAGCGAACCTCCCAATGACCACAAGATCTGTTAAGGAACAAAGGCACCTGGCCAGGTTTATTGTCGACAAAGCATGGTAATAGCACCTGGCAGACTCTACGAGGATACTAAGACATATATGTCCATGACAATGGATGCAGTTCAGTGAATGGCGGGAACTTTCCATTCCTCCCTCGGCTGGACCAAGACACTCTCTCAGAGATATCTCTTTATACCCTGATACAAACAGGTTACGTACTACCCCTCTGACATAGTTAGTTACTGCCCCCTGATGTAGCTAGTTGTCACCCATCTCCTTGCACATGTTGGTTCGATTAAAACATCTCTATTCATCACACTGTCATCCCGACCTTATCTTTCAGGAGGGGTCAGTGTGTTCCTGTTATCCTTGGGGAATGTTTTTGTACCATCCTTGATATCAGGATGTTCTGGTACCACTCTTCTAGAATGTGTTTGCATGAGTGCTCTGTGCCTAGCACTTCTTAGGAATGTGTATTTCTGCAATATCAGCCCTGTTTTGCCAGATTCTGTGAACTTGCAAGCAGGCAGAGCCTGGCATTTGCTCACAGCCTTACTTTCGCTAACTTTGCTTTATATCGGCAAAGCCTGCCCACTACTTTAACTCAGGCCTCATACCAGGTCTTTAATACAAGGGCTTATATCTCAGGCTCTCTTCCTACTACAGGAGAAATGTAGAGTTAGGCTTGTTTATAAAATGTGGATAGATACAGTATCATGTATAAGGCTACGATTTTGTCACGGAGGTCACAAAAGTCACGAAATCCGTGACTTCCAGAGACCTCTGTGACTTGAGACCCCAGCACCTGGGAGCTGTAGGGTCTCTCTCACCGCCCCTGGCAGCTGGGAACTGCGGGGGTCCGAACTCCCAGCTGCAGAGGGAGGTAGGGGTGCCCGGCAGGCAGCTCCCAGCTGGGGCAGAGGCAGGGGCACCGCGGAGCTCAGAGCTGCCGTGGGCACCCTACAGCTCGGAGCCCCAAGCTTGGAGCCGCCGCGTGCGGTGGGGGACCCTGCATCTCCAAGCCAGGCCCCCCTGGGTGATGTGGGGAGCCTGCAGCTCCCCCCTTTGTCATGCATATTTTTAGTAAAAGTCACAGATAGGTCACAGGCTTCTGTGAATTTATTCTTTATTGCCCGTGACTTTTACTAAAAATACGTGTGAAAGAATCTTAGCCTTAATCACGTATACTGTAAACATATCGCAAGAAAAAAAAATGAGCAATTTCTTTAGGTGAAGTATTACTCTGTGAAACCTGCCAGGAAATGGCAAAGAGGAGTACAAATACGAGCACAAAATGGAGCTAAATTTTAAATTGTGAAAGGAAAAACCTCAAAAATCACACACTAAATAAGTTTTCATATGAAACAGGATCAGCTATTAGAAGAAATTATTTCTCCCCCAAAATCAACAGCCTACTGGTATCAAAGTTTGTACCATCTTCATTTTTTCCATATTCTGGATGTAAAGGAAAGAGCACCGTTTTACACACCATATAATACAGTACACTGTCTTTCATGCAAGGATTTCAAGTCACTTTACTGACATAAATTAAGCTTTGCCACCCATAGTCTATCTTATCTGTTTTTACAGATGGGGATGCAATGGAGAGGGAATCGTACATCAGGCAGGTGTCATAGCTGGGACAAAAACTCCTGACTTCCTTTCTCTAACTACTGTCTTTATGAAACAAGTCACTGATTTTAATAAGTTTACGTAGTTTAGCTGTGTTTTGATGCACTCCTTAGACTTAACCTAAGGAAGTTTTCCCCTGGGTTTATTTTAAATAGAATACATGAAGGTTTGCATAACAAAGTTAGACTTATCCTAATAACGTCAACAATTTCATCCCTGATCACAAACTAACCCCCTGCCCTCCAAAACAAGGACTGCAACAAAAATACAGCAAATAAAGTAGGTGATAATAGCATTTTCAAGCCACTAGAATGATTTTGGCTTGTCTGTGACTGTAACTAGCCTGAAGGTGTGGATTGTCCACTCTGTCCATTGTGAATGTTCCTTTCCGGATAGCAGAGAGTGTCAGAGGGATTGTCTAAACCACAAAATTAGGTTCACTTAATTTAGGTCAACCTACAGCCACCACAGTAATTCAATAGGCTGTTGGTGTCCACACTACCCTCCTCCTGTCGGTGGAGCGCGTCCTCACCAGGAGCGCTTGAACTGACTGAAGTGGGGCATTGTGGGGCACTGACAGCTCCATCGGGCTCACAACTGGAGCCCCCACCCACGTGGAGTGACAGTCCCAGCTGTGAGCCCTGTACAGAGCCTACCAGCGGTGAAATTACCAGCTGTGAGCCCTTGCTGCTGACAGAATGACAGCCACCAGCCTATGTAAGTAATGCAGTGTCTACAGAGACACTGCCTCGCTCTATGGCTCTAGTGGAAGTGTAGCTATTATGTCAGTGTACCAAGGCACTTACTTGGGTGGAAGCAGCATTCTAGTGTAGACACTCACATAATTAGGTAGACAAACTGCTTTACATGGACCTACCTCTGTAGGGTAGACCAAGCCAGAAACATACAAGATCCTGCCCTTAAGCATAGGATATTTGTCAGTTTCAGTCCACTTGCTTCTTTACAGCAGGCAAGGCAAAGAGACAGCAAAGCATGCAAGCATCCCTGAGCCAAACCAACCTGCCCAGTCTATTTTCAGAGACAATAACTTAGAAAATGCTTTTGTAACAGCAAATGTTTCTGATTAGAGGTTCTTTAATATTTTACCCACAATTTAATCCATCTTTTTTTAAGATGGAAGAAACCAGAGAAATGAGAATTTTGGAGGGTATTTTTAAATTTTGAACCTTGCCTAATGAGTCAGTTGCTAAATTCTGCACTGAAACCTTTTAACCCCCACTTTCAAGAACTAGTCACTCAGATGGTGAACTTTCATGGTGACTAAAGTGCAACTTGAATTTGGTCTACAGAATAAACGCAAATTGTAATTGAGTTATTTTCTCGAGAGTGTTACAAGGGGGCAGACAAGCAGGACTTGTTTCTTCCTTCCCAAAGTCAAACTCTGTCTCTCACTGCAGAGTTACACAGATGTATTTAAGAGCCCAATCTGACTTCATGTTTGAAAAATGCAGCTCATTGGGGAAGAGTCTTCCAACAATTGCTACATAACTGAAGCGCGTGCTACACACCGGATCATAACCAGAATTCTCAGTTTCTTTCACAACCACTGTCCCAGGATAAAGGAAATCATTTGAGCTACACTCCAATAGGCTGAAGGTCGATCTGTTTAAGGGCCTCCTGTATACACCACGTCTCCAGCCAGGGTAACCAGTTGCTCATGCTTAATTAGTAGCGTCAGCAGAAACTAACCGTGTCCCTGTAAGAAGTCTCAAGACGGGGGTTTAGCCTGGTTACAGCAACCGGGTTAGAGCCCGTCTCCGGTGCAAGCTACGATCACCTTTGAACCTGTGTTGCGAGTCCCTGGGCTGCAGCGCCGAGCCCGGGCTGGGCGCGGAGGGGGAACACCCCCCTTGGGCGCCGCCAGGGCCGGGGAGAAGCCGCGGTACGAGGCCCCGATCGGCCTGGGGAAGGGGCGCCGCGGCAGCGCGGCTGGAGCCGGATCCCAGCCCGATCCCGAAGCTCCCTGTCCCCAGCACCCCGGGGCGCCCCAGGCCCCGCAGCGGGTGAGAGAGGCGGCGGCAGAAGCCGGGGCTGGGGCGGCGGAGCCATGGAGGCGGCGGGCCCCGAGCTGCGGGGTCCCGGCCCGACTCACCGTCTCGGCCCCGGAGGGCTGCGCCCCGGCGCTCTGCCCCCCCATGACGCCCCGCAGGAAGTTCATGGCGGGCCCGCCCCGGCCCGGGCTCGCGCTGCCCTGGCTGCGGCCCCGCTCGCTCCGGCTCCCGGGGACGGTGGCAAGTGCGGGCCGCTCCCGGCTCCACCATCCGTCCGCGCCGGAAGCAGCCGCGGCGCCTGCGCCGGGACGTGGCAGCGACGTGGCGGCTCAGAGGGCGAGAGGCGGGGCGGCTGCGGCCCTGCGGGACCCGGGACCCGGCAGCCAGGCCCGGCCCGCGATGGGCGCCGCTGCGGGAAGGGCCGCTGGAGGGCGCGGGGCTGAGAGTGCGTTGGGGGGCGTCGGCTAGGAGCAGCCCCCCCCCCCACAGCGCCCCTGCCTGCACCCCCCTACCCCCACACAGCACCCCCGCCCCCACACAGCGCCCCTGACCCCCACTACTCCCCCCACCAATACCAACACACAGCACCTGAGCCCCCACCCTGACCCCCACACAGCGCCCCTGCCCCCCACTACTCCCACACAGCGCCTGCCTGCACCCCACCTACTCCCCCACTCCCACACAGCGCCTGCCTGCACCCCACCTACCCCCACACCCACACAGTGCCCCTGCCCCCCACTACTCCCACACAGCGCCTGCCTGCACCCCACCTACTCCCCCACCCCCACACAGCGCCTGCCTGCACCCCACCTACCCCCACCCCCACACAATGCCCCTGCCCCCCCCCACTACTCCCACACAGCGCCTGCCTGCACCCCACCTACCCCCCCACCAATACCAACACACAGCACCTGAGCCCCCACGCCGACCCCCACACAGCGTCCCAGCCCTCCACCCACCCCCACACAGCACCTGCCTGCACCCCACCTACCTCCCCCACAATACCAACACACAGCACCTGAGCCCCCCCCACCCCCACAGCACCTGCCTGCAGCCCCAGCCCCCCCACCAATACCAACACATAGCACCTGAGCCCCCAACCCGACCCCCACCAAACGCCCCTGCCCCCCAAAGCCCCACCAATACTAACACATAGCACCTGAGTCCCCACTCAGTGGGTGAGCACCTGAGCCCCTCTCCATGCCTGCCTCCTGCCTCCCACCCCAACCAATGCACAGCACTTCCTCTCCCACAGCCCTCTCCCCAGTGCCTGAGACCCCCCACCCTGACCAACACATATCACCTCTGACCCCTTACAGCACCTCAGCCTCCACCACTGACCGACACCCAGCACTGGAAACCTCCCCCCCACTCACCAACTCCCCCCATACAGTGTCTGAACCCCACCCACGGCACGTGAGCCTCTCCCAGAACTGACCCCCCCCCCCCCACACACACACACCCAGCACCTGAGCCTCCCCAGCCCTGACCAACACCCCCCACTCCATGCACAGCACCTAAACATCCCCCAGCCTTGACCAACACCCATATGCAGCACTTGAGCCTCCCCATCACTGTCCAGAACCTCTCTCACAGTACTTCATCATGATCAGCACTACAGACACACGCTGACCAACCCACACAGAGCATCTAGCCGCCCCATGCATCCACTCCACACACACCAAGCCTCAGGGCATGTCTACATTACAAACTTAAGTTGACCTAACATAGGTTGATGTACCGCTACCACAGTAATTCACGTCCACATTACCCTCCTTCTGTCAGTGGTGCATATGCTCACCAGGAGCTCTTCCACCAACAGAAGTGGGGCAGTGCAGGCGGGGGGGGGGCATCCAGCTCAGAGCGCCCCAGGGGATGTCTGAGTTGTGAGCCAGGGGGTTCACAGCAAGGAGCCTACCACCCTTTATTGTTAATTTCAGGGCTCCAACAGGCAGCTGTGAAATTGACAAGAATGACAGCCAACAACTGATATAATAAGTTGTCCCAGTGTCTACAGGGACACTGCCTCACCCCAACTACACCAACATAATAGACCCCATGTCTCTTGTGGAGGTGGAGTTGTAAGTGCCCTGTTCCCCCAACATAAACCCGATGCCTCTCATGCAGGTGGAGTTGTGTAGTTAGGGCATTACAGCCTTGCCCCAGCCAATGTAAGTGTAGACACTGACATAATTAGGTCGACCTAACTTCATAGTGTAGACCAGGCCTCAGTCCGACACAGTGACCAAAACCCCAACCCTCATCTTACACTGTACATTCCCACATACGCACTCCCCATCCCTCCCTCAGACACACACTGACCCATCCTTTGACACAGCTTCTCCACTCTCCTATACGTACCCATACGTACCCATTTTGGGCAGCATCACGTATAGGATACTGGATTAGACAGCCTTTTTGTTATGTTCTTTCCCATTGAGAAGCTTGGTGACTATTAGGAAAAGCAAGTTAGTACACTCTAAAGAAATCTTTTTTCTCTTCTTTGAATGAAAGGGTAGTGATGCTCATTTGTTTTTTTTTACTGTCACCTCTTCCACTCTTTTTGCCACTGTGCTCTAGTTTCCAAACTGAAATTGGCTCCTTTCTGAGTGTTTTGGTTTTGCTTGAAGATAGCTTGGTTTTGGTTGAGGATTACAGAAATTATACCAGCTGTTAGCTTGAAATTTCATTTTAATTCTGTTTTTTTATAGCCTTCAGTTTGCTGTAGACTGTTTAATAAGCTGAAACCTTTAATCATTTGGTATTGCTCATAGCAAGGAGATACTTTACTCCTAATTGAAACTTATTACAGAGAGCAGTTGTAGTGGGAGTCAGAGAAATGTTACACCTAACTCCAGTTGAAGGCTTTACTCCTCCCCCCGCCCCCCAAAGTCTGAGGACTTCCTGTCCATTTTGAATTCTTCCATTGTGCAGCATCATCCTTTCCCATGGGCAGCATCTCTTCTCCCTCAAACCGGGACCAGATCAGGTAAATAAGGAAACTCACTTCTGTATTTACTTTTATTTGGGTGATGGGGAAGAAGAGAAAACAATCCTGGTCTCTAGAAAGTTGTAGTGACAGCTAGGCTCCAGCAACTTTGAAAAGTATCTATGAAAGGAAGAAACAAATCAAGTTTAAAATGACATCTCAAACCTTTCTAGACCACTAATATGTCAACTCTTGCTTAAAAAACCCAAAACACATGAAAGAGGTTATTTAAAATATCTGTACTTCCCTTCTTAAGGTAGGGGAAGTTAGTAGTTAAAAGCTGATTTGTATATACAGTATTCTTACTAGTTTTGATTCAATTTAAAGTTTTGCAGGACTGATGTAATTTAATTTTCCCCACCTAACAACTTTCTAAGTACCTGTTTTCCTATGTATGCAGATTGGATCAGAGGTGTCCGATCCATACTCAGATTTGTCTAGCAAGGTGACAGCTTCCTATTTTGTTCTTATCTAAAAGACAATAAAAATATTTTATTAAATATTTAATTAGAAATAATAAAACCTAAGTGATTAAATTAGAATATTGCATTAATGTCACTTCAGAAGAAAGGTACAAATTGAGGATTACAGGCTCCCAAAATTATTAAAAAAAAAAAACAAAAAAAAAAAACCTTGCAAGTTTG
The DNA here is from genome assembly GCF_011386835.1 of Chrysemys picta bellii. NCBI lineage: Eukaryota > Metazoa > Chordata > Testudines > Emydidae > Chrysemys > Chrysemys picta. Next base: position 11,471,895 of record NC_088795.1, read on the forward strand.
AAGTTCAGATGTTTCCTAGTATTGTGGGTTTGAGAGCCAAACACTGCAGCAGCAATACACCTAAACAAAATCAATAATTCAATTTCTTAACTGCTAGGATATTCCAAGCTATCTGTTTTCACTGTGCAAGAAATAGTGTATGTTCAACTTTGACAGGAGTACCCTAAAAAGTTTTTTTTTTAAATTACTTCTATGGATCAACAAAAATGAGGAGTCCTTGTGGCACCTTAGAGACTAACAAATTTATTTGGGCATAAGCTTTCGTGGGCTAGAACCCACTTCATCAGATGCATGGAGTGGAAAATACAGGAGTGGGTATAAATACACAAAAGGATGGGAGTTGCCTTACCAAGTCTGAGGTCAGTCTAACGAGACAATTAATTTAACAGCAGGTTTCAGAGTATCAGCCGTGTTAGTCTGTATCCGCAAAAAGAACAGGAGTACTTGTGGCACCTCAGAGACTAACAAATTTATTAGAGCATAAGCTTTCGTGGACTACAGCCCATTTCTTCGGATGCAGCAGGATACCAAGGGACGAAAAATAACTTTTGAAGTGGTAATGAGAGTGGCCCATTTTAGACAGTTGACAAGAAGGTGTGAACAACAGTAGGGGGAAATTAGGTTTAGGTTTTGTAATGACCCAACCACTCTCAGTCTTTATTCAGGCCTAATCTGATGGTGTCCAGTTTGCAAATTAATTCCAGTTTCATGTTGGAGTCTGTTTTTGAAGTTTTTTTGTTGAAGAATTGCCACTTTTAGGTCTGTTATTGAGTGACCAGAGGGACTGAAGTGTTCTCCTACGGGTTTTTGAATGTTATGATTCCTGATGTCAGATTTTGTGTCCATTTATTCTTTTGCATAGAGACTGTCTGGTTTGGCCAATGTACATGGCAGACGGGCATGGATCAGTTGTCTCACACTGAACACTAACTTCCACATTTGCAATGGGGAAAAGAAAAAAAAAGCGTTTGGCTCTGAGATTCAGGAACTGCCCCTTTACATTTCATATGGCCCAGGGGGTGGCCATGTGCCCCAGGCCAGCAGCACCACCTATTGGTGAGGGTCCAGCCAGGGGTGGCTCTATGTTTTTGCCGCCCCAAGCACAGCACTCAGGCGGCTTTTGGTGACACGCCTGTGGGCAGTCCACTGGTCACACAGATTCGGTGGGATGCGTTGCCATGCCTTCAGCGTCCCTGCCGCCGAATTGCCGCTGAAACCGCGGGACCGGCGGACCTCCCTCAGGCGTGCCGCCAAACACAGCCTGACTGCCGCCCTCACAGCATCCGGCAGGCTGCCCCCCGCAGCTTGCCGCCCCAGGCATGTGCTTGCTGCGCTGGTGCCTGGAGCCGCCCCGGGGTCCAGCACTGCTCTACCTAGTAGCTACAGTCCCCAGGGTGGAAGTGGAACCCTAGCCCACCCTACTTTACCAGGCTCCAACCCAGGGCCCTTCAAAGCAGTAGGCCATATACATGGCCTGGGGTCTGGTACCCTTACTCACCCTTCCTGGGTCATTTCCTACCCCTGTTTTCTGTACCTGTGTTTGTGTCACAGCTTGGTCTCAGAATCCTCCTGGATTTCTGCCAGGTTCACCTGCAGGATCCCTTCCCTCAGTGAGTCATCCCTCTCAACTAACACAGTCAATGGACTTCCAGCTGTTTGGCTAAGAGGCTCAAGCCTAATATATTCTCAGCAGGCAACTGCTACACCCACCTGCTCTCTTTCTCAGTCCACATACATCCTGAGATGCTCCCTTTTGAATGCTCTCACCACCGGGAACATGTCTAGCAAAGGCAAGGGGGTGTGGCTTCCTGTAGGCAGAGCAGCTCCTTAACCCTTGCCTCACCAGTGTGGTGTTGATACACCCCATCACAGACCCAAGATTTACTAAGCATTGTTTTTATCCCAGAACTTTATTGGTTATGCAAGACAGTTCTGGTACTCCGCTAATGGCTGGAAGGAAGACCGTATAGGTCTTTAATAAAAAAATAATTGTTTGCAAATGGTGCTTGTGATGAAGCAGAGAAACTGCCCGCCAGCACAGCAAGGGCTAAAGAGAACCTTTGGCCCCCATCTAGCCCCACCCTGCTATACCTGCAGCCAATGCCAGACATGGAGGGGGAAGAAAAGGAGAGAACCTGGTTCAGTTCAGAGCTGACTGGTGAAAGGGCAGGAGCTAGTTGTCCCTCTAACTGAGGGGATGGATCACTAGCCTGCCCACTAGGGTAGCCACCTAGGAGGAAGCAATGTTACCCCCGCTGCAGGAGAATGTAGAGGAGACCTACCCCATAGTCTGAGAACCCCTGTATATGCCATGCTACCCTATTCCAGGTTTTTTTCTTATAAGTGCAGCCCCAGTGCATAAAGCAAACGAAGAGAGAGAATGTAGTCCCACTATATCGCAGTGGCAGAACCCAGGCTAATAATGCCATCCAGGACTCAGAACCATACCCTTTAATCGCGGGCAGGACAAAGCACCTAGTCTCTCAGCCATGAATCTTGGGAAAAGGGGCAGAATATAAATATTGCCTGCTTTCCTTCCTCTAGGAGATCGCGTGTAGGGTGTTGAAGCTGTTGGTAGTCTGGTGATAAGAAAATGTTATTTCATGGTTGAACCTTGAAAATACTTTTTTCTTTAATTTGAATTTTAACATGAAACTTTTCTGTTTATTAATATGAAACTTTGATCATTGGGAGGAGCATAGACTCCCAGCAGAGTTTTCTGGAGGGGAAAACCTTTTTGTAGGGATGTTTTCATCTTTCAAACTTTATCCAAAACCCCTTATTCAGTTTGTTGCTAGACTTTAGCCATTTAAACACAAAAATTGCACTTATTTAACTAAAATCAATATTTAAATTGAGTTAAAACAGTGAAAATTCCTGTATGAACACAATAAAGCTGGCTTATAACTAGCTTATATTGATTTAGCTTAGTTCAGTCTGTTATTGTCTTAAGCTGGTTCATATAGTAACTGAACAAATTAGATTGCTATAAAGCAATTTTAAACCAGTTTAAAGTGTTTTCCCCACCCCCTCACATACATGGGGTTTTATGCTATCACAGAGGCTGTGTCTTCACTGCAAAAGTGCTTTTTTACATCAAGATATCTATTGCAATGTAAAATCCTAGAGAAGGCAGGCAATTTAGTTTTTACCAAGATAGATAGTTGAGAAAAAGCCTACCTCTGCCCCTCCCACTGAGAGTTCACCTAGACTGGCTGTGTTGTCTGGTCTTTACAAAGATTTTACATTGTGATTGGTATCTTGATAGCTGTTTTTTGCTGTGAAGAAAATAACAGAACCAATGAAAAATACTGAAGTTAGTTACAATTCCTGTGCAGAGGCCTGCTACAAGCTGACAGGGACCATCTGGCTTTTGGATGAGCGCTTTTAACAGTGGAATTGCTCACAACAGGTCAGAATGAATATGCATGTTTTCAGTGCATGACACCAAACCCAATTTTTCCTTCTGATAACTTACATACGTTTTCTAATGGAAAGATTGTTGCTGGGGAATATATTTTTCTAACCACCAGCAGCTGGACCAAGAAGTGGAGGAAGAACAGGGTTCTTTGTAGATAAATTTGTATTTGGCACCTAAATACTCTGGTGATGGATGCATTAGAAAAGCCTAGTCTAGTGTAAACTGGAAAATGCAATGCCCTTTGTGAAGCATTATGTTCTTGGCAAACAGCTAGCTACTTCTTGTACAATTGCTTCCTATCCCCAGGGGATATACTGTTTCCTGGTTCCTCTCTTTATGTTTCTGTGGTTTAAATTATTATATAAACAGATCCTGACTCACTATTTACCTTGTTCTGCCTTGGCAAGACCTTTTCCCTCAGCCCCCCCTTCCCCAAAAGCAATTTCACAAATACATCACTGGTTTCAAAGCTGAATCTAGTTTGCAAAATCATTTTTTTAATTAGGTAAAGAATTGCCACTTCGCAAACACAGGTACTGGGTTTTTTGGTGTGCGTTGCACCTGCATCGACATTCAGCGGGTCACCCTTGGCCACAAGTCTGCAAATTCCCCCCCCCCCCCCCTTTACAGCTAGGGCAACTGCCTACTGCTTTGCCAATTCCCATCTCCACCAGTCTAGTGCCTCTGCCCAGGGGACTGGCACTACCCCACAGCTCAGAGCACTGCCTGGGAGTGCGAAGCCCCCTCCCCGCCCTTGTTGCCGGGCTCATGGGGTTGGAACACCGCTTGTGTCTGCCCAGGGCTGAGAAGCCCCCCTCTCATTGGCTTGGAACGATCCGTGCAGCGCGTGCCGTTGCCCAGGGCTGCGAAGCCCCTGCTGGTTGGGCTGGAAGGATCCTCGGCGCCCGTGCTAGGTCGCGGGGCAGTGAGGGTCGAGCGCGCGCGCGCGCCCGCCGCTCTGCGTCACGCGGGCGGAAGCGGGTCGCTGCAGTTAAACCCCGCGTGCGGTTCGGCGGGAAGTGAACGTTCCATAGCCGTCACAACGAGCGCGCCGTTGATTGGCGGAGGCTGGTGACGGGGGTTCCTGCCCTGGAATGCAGGGCGCAGGGGCGAGACAATAAGGGAGACGCGAAGCGAGAGCCCGGAGCCCGCGCCGCTGCCCCTCTCCCCAGGCTGCGCTGTGACCGAGCCCGGCCCCCGCCTCCGCCGCACCCACCTCCCCTTGGGACCCAGCGGGAGAGGCCGCGCCGCCCGCCCGCCCCGCGCGCAGACCCGTCCAGGCCCCGGGGAGCGCCCTGCCGCGAGCCCTGCCGTAGGTGAGTGCGGGACGGGACGGGGCCCGGCTGCCGCCCCGGGGCAGGGGAGGCGGCTTCCGGCCAAACAGCCGCGCTCCGCCGGCGTGAGGCGGGGCTGTGCGGCGGCGGGGGGCCGAGGCCCTGCGAGCCGGCCCGGGCTGCGCGTTTCCCCGTTGGGCCGCAGCCGCGGGGCGGCTCCTCCCCTGCCCCGGCGGAGCCCGCTGCGCATCGGGCGGCTGGAGCCGCCGGCGGGCGTAGGAGGGGCGGTGGCCCGCGGGCTGGGTCAGATGGGGGTTGCGCCATACCCCGGCTCGCCTGCCCCTTCCCTTGGCCGGCAGAGCTGCCTGCCACCCGGGGGCATCGCGCCTCCCCGGCCCGGCAGTGCCTCCCCTCGCCCTCCCGCCTGGGCAGTGCTGCTGCCCCCTCCTCACACGTGCAGCCATGTTCCTCCTCGTCCTCCGCTCTGCTGGGGTTGGTTCAAAACCAGCTGCCCTGTTCCTAACCCCCTGCCTGGATATGCTGCTCTCTCCCTCTCTCTAACCCTGGGTCCACCTCCAACATGGCTGTGTCAGACCCTTTTCTTCTACAGGTCCTGACATCGGGAACAGCCTTCCTGCAGGCTTCGGCTAAAACAACTGTCCCCGAATATCTCCGCTCAGCATGCTTGGTTTGTGGTTCTGTGCCCATTAAACCGAATGGAGCAGGAAAAAGGTCAAGGTAGTTTTAGGCAGTGTATGCAGGGCGATCCCAAAGTAGGCAGGTGCTAGTTTTTCTGTTTCATTTCCGACCACCTCTTTAATACTCAGTTTTGAGTGCCACTCTTGGAAAAAGTGACAGACTGGAGAGCTGCCAGGAGAATACAATAAAAGGGTACTGCTCGGCTTGGTTTGAGGAAAGATTTTGCTTGTGAAAGGGTTATAAAGTGACAGTGGGGCAGGAATAGGGGGAGGGAGGGCGGTCTCCAAATAGCAGAAAGGATTATACATCAAGGAGGAGGAGATACTAGTTGGCATACGTGGAAGTATTTAGGATGCAAATAAGAGAGCAGTTGGTAGAGAAGATAAAACTCATGAGCTGATGCCAGAGAGCGCACCTGAATAGGAATCTCAGCATACTCTGCCCTTGCTGGGAGTGAAGCTGGGTTATTCAACATGGCATTGCCTCTTGAACTTCCTGGTGTGGCCTTCTGCATGGGTTTGAATCTTTCTGGCTGTTAATTGCATAGAAAATATTTCAAACCCCACCTATTTGTCTTTTTAACTGAAAGACTAGAGGGGTAGGCAACAGGTCAGTGCTAGACTCAGTGGGAGAGAGCTGCCTCCTCACTTTATTTTCCCCCTCCTTGAGTCTCTGCTTTGTTCATTTAGGGAGCAGCAGTAAAGGTAACATCAGAGCGTGAGGGAGGTGGTGGATGGGCCAGCTTCTTTTTAAACCAATTTGCCATGTTCTCCTCTGTTCCTTCCAGGAGCTCTGTTGATCCTTTGTTACATTGGGGTCAAAGGGTATGTCCCCTGTTTATTACACCAGATTTAACACTGAAATTGACAAATACCTATGTGGATTAGAAAAGGTCCTCCCTGGTCACCCTGTACAGGTTTAGAAGTGTGAATGTTTTGTGCATATTCAGAGTAAAATGCTCCCTCTTTTGAAAGGTCAGCTTTTTTTGCATCTCTTGTCCAGCAAGTTTTCTATTCTGCTTATCCAGTATCATTTACGTGGATGAAATATTTGTCCATTCATAGATGAGTCTTCAGACTAACAGTATAGTATCTCCGCTTACAGGGTGTTTATACTGAGGAGACAAGTCCCTGACCTGAAATTTTAAATTACTGTCTGTTTGCTTTAATTGTACTGTATTGTACCTGAACTCCATTAGCAACTCTCTCTACCAATGGCATTCAGTTTTTCACAAGTGAAGAGCCACTTGGGTCAGTGAATGGAGCTGTGGTGAGATTAGCATTGTTAGAAATTTATGGTGAAACTTGTAAAATGGTATTTATTACTCTAGGTGCCTGTGACATACTTACGAGCCGCCAATTCTGCAAGAACTTAGATATGTGAATAGTCCCGTTGACTTCAATGGTACTTATTAAGCATCTGTTGCCTTAGGGCCTGATCATGCAGGTTAATCCACCAGTAGCTCCCCAGAAAACTCTTGCCCCACAACCATACAGTCCCATCAAGCTGCTCCCTGCAACACCTCCGGAAGGTTGAGTAAGCAGATACACTTTGCAGTGTGCCATGAAAGTCAGCCAATCTAGGCTATGTTGAAGTGGGGAGTAGTAAGCTTTAAAATTAAGGAATCTTTTAGAGAGCGGGCTGGCTATCCAAAATGGAGGTAGATCCAGTTTGTGTGCTTCCATTGATCTCATCTATGGGAGATTTACCTCCCTCCCATATTGTCTGGATTGAGATTCAATTAATCTGTTACAATGAACACCTTTGATATTTGACGGTTGTAAAACATCTGCATTTTTTATAGTACTTTGAGGAGAATATCACTCTGTTTCCCACCCGGTTAACATAAGGAGGAACACTTCATTTCTGCTTTCAAGGGATCCTAGCATCTCCTTTTCCATTCCACACTGCATTATGGAGTATGCATCTATTGTAACTGGCTTGGAACCTGGTACTGAGTGAAGTGCACATCAAAAGCCTGGTGCAGATAGTCCATGCACAGCTACACGTGTCTATAGAGCCAGAGTAGAGCATTGCTGTTCTACATCAAAGCTGGACTGTGGTGTTTAATGGCTGTATTGCGCTAGCAGTCCTTATTAAGAGTACTTCATTTGTTGGAGCTCTGGTGATGAAATTGTGGGTACGAAGAACAATGCTTTAGTAGTCTTTGTATGTCACAAAATATTGGTGTGACCAACATTTTCTTCATAGAAACAAACAAGATTTTCCTGTAGTAACCATCTTCTCCAAAGCATACAGTCTTATCTATTATGTCTGTGGTAAGACAGGCCATAGTTTTTACTTTTAGTTGACTTTTCTGAACCTCTTTCATAATTTGTGCCTCTACGTTTCAGTAACACCATCAATGGATACAGTCCTTCAGATGAGGCATCACCAGGGTTCAGTACATTTGTGATGTCTATCCAGATACACACATTGTCTTTGAATCTTTAGTCCTACCATGAATGACTCTACATAGGTCACATTGGGCTAATCACCTGTTTTATAGATCACTGCCCTGAGGTGTTTAAATCTTTCTGAGATTTGTGTGTCACTAAAGAGACTTACAATTTTTGGTCGTTTGCAAACTTTACTTCTCTACACAAGCACAACAGCCCAGTGCTGGTCTCTGAAGTACCTTACTGATGGCTTATCTCAGACATGACATCTTTCACAATTTTGTTTATACACATTTAGTGGAATAACCTGAAAGAAGGATCAAATATTGAAATATTTTAAAGGCAACTCTGATTTATATGAAATTTGCTTATCAAGTGACATCCAGATCTATTAACTTTTTGGCTGCGCAGCCCTTAATGATTATAGCAATTTGGCATTTTTTATCAAACATAGCACTGCTACCTTTATAGCTCCACCTGGAACTAATTTTAGTGAAAGAATTAGATTTAATCAGTTATAAAAAAAATTTCTTATACGTAATAAAGATAATGCCCAGTGCTGCGTAACTTCATTCAGCATGCCAGTTGTGTATCCCTTTACAGCATGAGTCATAATCATGGAGTTATGGCCAGAAGGGACCGCTAGATCATTTAGCCTGATATCACAGGCCATCTGCACCAGTCACTAAACCCAACACCTGAAAGGAGACCAAAGCATTACAGCCTGCTGGAGACTAGACTACTATCTGCACCAGGCACAGAACAGGAGGGACTGAGGTGTTCCAGTGCTTCAGGCAGCCCCTGCAATGTCAGGGAAATGAATGAGTTCTACCCAGATAATCCCGGCAAGGGACTTGCACCCACACACTGCAGAGGAAGGCGAAAATCCCCCACGGTCAACTGGGAGAAAATTCCTTCCTGACACCACACATGGTGATCAGTAGACCCTGGGCATGTGAACAAGAACTAGCTAGCCAAGCACCTGTGACAAAGAATGCTCAGCTGCCTCCGCCTGCAAGTACCTCCCTCGCAGCTCCCATTGGTCGTGGTCCCTGGCCAATGGGAGCTGCGGAGACAGCACTCGGGGTGGAGGCAGCGCATGGAGCCGCTGTGGTGGTTTCTCTACCTAGGAGCATTGACTGCGGCCAGTGGGAGCTGCAGGGGCGGTGCCTGCGAGTAGAGGCAGCTCACAGAACTGCCTCGCCATACCTCCACGTAGGAGCAGCAGGGACATGTCGCTGCTTGCAGGGAGCCTCCCAAGATGAGTGCTGCCTGGATCCGGCATCCCGGTACCCCTCCCATGCCCAAAACCCCTCCCGCACCCAAACTGCCTCCCAGAGCGTGCACCCCGCACATTTCCCGAAATGCCAGTTTATAGAGCTTTCTGGTTGGTAAAGTACCGGATAACTAGGGCCCTAGCAAATTCATGGCCATAAAAAACATGCAATGGATCGTAAAATCTGGTGTCCCAACATGAAATCTGGTCTTTTGAGTGCTTTTACCCTATACTATACAGATTGCACGGATGAGACCAGCATTTTTCAAATTGGGGGTCCTGACCCAAAAGGGAGTTACGGGGGGTCACAAGGCTATTTTAGGGGGGCTGCCCTATTGTCACCCTTCTGCGCTGCCTTGAAAGCTGGGTGGCTGGAGAGCAGTGGCTGGTTGCCAGGCACCCAGCTTTGAAGGTGGTGCCCTGCCAGCAGCAGCGCAGAAGTAAGGGTGGCAATACCATACCATGCCATCCTCACTTCTGCACTGTTGCTGGTGGAGGCTCTGCCTTCAGAGCTGGGCTCCTGGCCAGCAGCCACCACTCTCTAGCTGCCCAGCTCTGAAGGCAGCAGCACAGAAGTAAGGGTAGCAGTATCACAACCCCCCCCCCCCCCCCCCACACACACACACAACAACCTTGCAACCTACCCACAACTGCTTTTTGGGTCAGGACCCCTACAATTACACCAGTGTGAAATTTCAGATTTAAATAGCTGAAATCATGAAATTTTCAATTTTTAAAATCCTATGATCATGACATTGAGCGAAATGGACTGTGAATTTGGTAGGTCCCCATGGATCACCCAGCTTTTACTGTGATAACATGATATAAATCAATGTTACACTCATCTCTTCAGCTCTTTTCCCCATTTCAAAGGGAGTAGCGGAAATAGTGTGTTCAGAGAATGGTCACAGTAGTGATAACAAGCATAGACAAACTCTTATATGAAGAAACTGAGAAGAGTGGGATTGCTTGCTTTAAAAAGGGGACATAAGGGAAGAAAAAATACACCTCTACCCCGATATAACACGAATTCGGCTATAACGTGGTAAAGCAGTGCTCCGGCGGGGCGGGGCTGCGCACGCGGATGGATCAAAGCAAGTTCAATATAATACCTGTAATGCGGTAAGATTTTTTGGCTCCCAAGGACAGCATTATATCGAGGTAGAGGTGTATATGGTGAAAGTAGACCAGTAAGTTCTATTCATCCTTTGTTGTAATAGAAGAAGAATGAGATGAGATTGAAAAGGAGCAAATTGAAAATGATAAAGGGAAACACTTCTCTCACAATGCATTACTTGTACTTAGTGCTACAGTATATAATTGAGGTTGAGTGCAGCAGGATTCAAGTAAGACTGGACTTCCTTATGGTTAATATGAGTATTCAGAGTATAGTAAAGATTTACCTTCTGCAGGGTTTCATGAATCTTCCCCCTCAAAGAGCTGGTGCTTTCCACTGTAAGCCATGGGATTTTAGGCTACATGATTCACTAGTCTGATCCAGTATTGCATTGTGTTCCTGTGGGCAAACCTAATATTGCTTTATTTTGTACTTAAGGTATTTCTCTTGTGTTTGTCTATGGCATACGAAAGCCTTTGCTTTACCTGAGAACATAGGGCTGGTTCTTATAAATCCTGTACAGACTTTAGATTGAGTGGTTTCCATTGACTGTACTTGTCCTACAGTAACTTTAAAAAAAACCACACGATGATGAAAACACACATTGTGTCCCCTCCTTTAGCATGAAAGGAGCTCCTTGCATTTCTGAAATTGTCTGTGGAGGATTTTTACTTCTGTGTCGCGTTATCATTGTGAGTCAAGCTGGGGAGCTCCCAAATCCATTAGACACCCCTCCCACATACATACCCCCTCAGGAATGTGTAGGCCTACTTGAGGGCCCTGCCTTACTGAGCACTAAGGCCCCAGAATGTTCCAGGCAGTTCCTTTTTATATGTGGTTATCAAGAGCTCCTTATTGGCGCTTCCAGCAGTTCCAACTGATGCAGTTTATTGCTGTATGTCCTGTTTGGAATCTTACGTTTTCGGTGATAATTGAGCATACCGTTCCGTCTCTTTGGCTCATTAGCTCAGTTTTAACTGATTTAGGTATTTTAGGTTCAGCCCTGTACCAGCTGTTTATCTTAAAGCTTTGCTTTTTTTTTAAGCTACTGCCTCAAGTATGACTTTTTTTAGTCCGTTTTAATAGCTAGCAGTCATTGGCATTGACACTTGGCTTGGAACTCTGTGTTTGATTCTTGTTTGATGCTTCACTGAGCTAAACTGCCAGAGACTTCAATGGCTGACAAATATTTTGTTTCGCTTTTTTAGGTTCCCTGTTGTTACTGAACCTGGGATATTGATGACAGCTGTTCAGCTGCACTTCTGACTTAGCTTTGAGTCTCTGTCTGGGCAAAATCAATTTATCAGGTTGGCTTTCTTCTGATTGGACTTCTCACAGTGCTTCAGTAGATGGCAGTTCAGTTGCAGTTAGCTCAGGACTTGAAAATTAGTGCTATGGCACATGGAGTACGGCCCTTTCCAAAGCAGAAAGGGTCATGTGCTTGTACTCTGTTCTAGTCCGTGCCTCATTGTAAGACAAGCACACTGATGTGAGGAAGGCAGCTAGCATCTAACAAGACTGGTGATATCCGCATATCCTACCATTGCATCCATGGGAGTGTAGATGTGAGGCTCCAGAGCCTTGTGGAAGTGTAATGGTGTCTTGTGCCATGGCTCTTTCTGAGACGCTTCACACTAATTGTCATTGGAAAGCAGGCACTGGGTCATCTAGAAGCTGAGATCAGGTGTGTTTCAGGAAGAGGTTTTATGCCAATGTCTGAGTTTCAGAGGCGCTCCTGGAAACTCATGTGCCTTCTGAGAGTTAGGTGGTGCCATCTGGATAAAATGGAGGCTATGCTGCTCTTAGTCTGGATTTACAAATCTGCCATCCTGTGACATGGTATTCTGAGAGGGTGGCATGGGGGGGCTGTTGACCTGGTGGGCTGGCGCAACTGACCAAGGCCATTCTATACGGTTGAGGAGTATGACAGTGTGAGGCACTTCTTGGAGCACCCAGCTCTCATTTGTGCTTTTGGGCTGAGAGAATGCAGAGCTCAGATGACAGGGGACCTCACCCTAGACAATACCTTCCATTCTGGTGCACTAAGGGAATGGCAGAGCAAAGAGACGGCTGGTTCCTTTGCTTCCCTGACGTGCCATGGTCACTGCAGGGGTTGTGTCTGTGCAGTGGCTTCTTCCTCTGTGGAGGTGTGCCAGTGGGATTACAGAACCTAGGAGCCAGCTCCCTCCCTTCTGCTTACATGCCAGGAATTGTAGCTTGCTCATCCCCCTGGTGTGCCAGGATAGCATTGGAGTGGAGTGATGTGGTGGGCATGGCAGCAGGGTTCTGAGACATACAGGGGTTTTTGTCCCCGGTGCTGATATATCAAGGTGACAATGAAGCTGAGGGCTTGTGTACGAATAGTTTCATTTGCTACATTGATGTGATGAGAAAACTTTCCCTCTCCTGTTGAGATGTCTGGGATTGGGCAGAGTTGGGCTGGAATGCATTGCAGTGCCAGCTTCCTTCCCGCTAACATGCCAGCACAAGGAGTATAATGTTGCTTTCTCCATTCACCTTTTTCCTGAGTGCTAATTCTCTGATAGACTGTCAGTGACTTGCTGAGAGGCAATGGTATTGATGCATCACTACAAGCTTGACTCAGAGACATTAGCATTAGTTGGGCATTGGAGACTCTGTGGGGCAGGACCGGCTTTACAAGTGACTGAAGTATCCAGCAGGTTTCCGTTGTTTGTTTTGTTGTACATCTGTTGGTCTCCATACCTGTTGCCATGCGCCAAGTCATGCCGTCTGTTTCGCCTTCTAAGAGTCACGTGCCTTTGCATTTCTCAGTGTTAGCTCCTCCTGCAGCCCTTGCATTTCTCACACCTCCAATTTCTTGGGTAGCAAGCTAAAGTGTCTTTTAGGAATTGTTGGAGTTCTGGTTTCACAACCACTTTCTTATGAAGGTACCACTTCAGTATGTTTAATGCTCGGTCTTCTGGGGAGATAGGGACATGGAGGGTCATTGATAAGAAAAGATTGAATTGTATCAGTTGTTCTATTACTGGGCATGACTTTTAAGACTGAAATTGATGTCTTAGTCAGCTGGCATATATGCCCAATAGTCAGCATAGTGGTGTTTGCTTCCCAAATACACCTCTACCCTGATATAACGCTGTCCTCGGGAGCCAAAAAATCTTACTGCGTTATATCAAACTTGCATGATCCACCAGAGTGCGCAACCCCGCCCACCCTGGAGCGCTGCTTTACCACATTATATCCGAATTCGCGTTATATCGGGGTAGAGGTGTATGTTGGATTGTGACTGTAGTGGAAGTTACGTTCCTGTTGGCTGATTCACTGCTTGCTGCAATGTGCATATTTGTTCTTTAGGGACACCTATGTAGGAGGGATGTGGAGACCAAAGTGGTGTCAATACTGATACAATAGTGGTGGCTTGTGTTTAGTAACCTCCACGTGAGAATTTCATTGGCCCCTTCAGATTTTGGTGGAGACAAATGCCCTCTGTATCTGAGAACAGATAACCTCAAGACTTCTTTGGTTCAGTGACAATTCAGGAACAATGCTCGCAACAGCTTTTCCAAAGTTGATTCTAGTAAGATAATCATATAGCCTGTTAAGGGAGTTCATGTAGGAAAAACACAGGAAATATTTTGTCCAGAGCAGAAACTGTGCATGTTTAGTTTCTGGGAATTGGGACAGTCACATGCACTTCAAGGGCTTTCAGAGTTCTGGTAGACCAGGGAATAGTCTGCTAGTGTCTTTGCTAGTGTTCAAGACGCTTTCAATCATGGTCTTAGTCAATCTAAGGAGAAGAACTACACAAGTATCTGTGGCAACGGTGCCTATCTGTGGAGGAATTCTGCTGTATTCTTCTTTCCTTCAGAGCCTGCTTCTGAAGTAGAGAAATTTGAAATTCTCCCACTCCCCAAGTTTTGGGATCTTACAGGATGTTTCTTACTTGATTGGGCCAAATGTACCTGAGTTTGAGTTCCTACTCTTGAAAGGAACTGGGCTGGAAAATTCAGAGCCATCTGAGGTTAGAGCATGGTCGTTAAAGCAAAGCTGCTGAATCTCCAGACAGGTACCTTGAAATGTCAGATCATTCTGATAGCGAAGGAATTTCTCTCATGACTTGTGTTGAAGGATAATTGCTTTTGGAAAAGCAGACTTACAAGGTAGATAAGTTTACGGTATTAAAGGTGGTGAGCCCCTCTTAGTAAGTTTTTCTGCTTGAGTGCGAGTACTGCTGTTGAAAGATAAAAAGACCAAAGGACATAAGTAACTAACATAATCTTTCATTTGAAACTTTTGTTTTAATGACTTTAATCAACCTCTTGCTAATAAAGGGTAAAATAATTGTAATCGCCAGTATTTTGGATAATTTTGTTGTATTTATTTAAATGATTTAACAAGTATAGCTTGCCTCTTGTCTGTCTCCACTGAAACTATTGTGCTTGCTAATTACTTTGAGATCTTGAAAATGAGATCAATTTGTCAAGATAATGAATGATTGAACTACAGATTTTTAAGTCTGAGACTACATGTTGGTGTAGTAGTTTCTTACCAAATAGTGATTCCTGTTTTACATAGGATTTCATAAAAATCCATGTGAGGGGATGAATGGATGGATATATTAAATTGCAGGGTTGCTTTTAAAGTAATTTATTAATTTTTCTGTAATTACAGCATTTGACACTCTGTACCAAAGAAATGGTGATGGAGAAGCCAAGTCCCCTGCTTGTAGGGCGGGAGTTCGTGAGGCAGTACTACACTTTGCTAAACAAAGCTCCTGACTTCCTGCACAGGTAATCTTTTTATATGTAAATTAATTGATGTATTCTTGAATATAAGAAGCAGATTGTATTTTTGGATGAATGTAAAATACATTTATTTTAATCTAAATTTAAGAACTCTTGGGGTTGGGTGGGAGAGTTGAAAATTATTCCCCATATCATTTGAAAGGTAGGTAATTGCAGCTATACTGAAAGCTATTATTTTATAAAACTTGTGTGCTTTATTTGAGTGTGTCATTCTGTATAGCTATTCAGGCAGATATATATATACTGTATGTTCATTTGGGTTTTTTTACATATGCACAAATGCAGATGGAGCAAATTATTCTCGTAAAGTAGAATTCTAGATGAATTTCTTCAAACTGTAGTAAGGTGATGTAGTAAGACAGCCCCTGAACTCCTAGGCAAAAATCAAGCTTCCAGTGTCCAGGTAGTGTAGGGGTTCACCTCGCTAATGTTAGCTGGACACAACTAGAAAATCCTATTGCTGTCCGAGTCTTTCGTACCCGCTAAGGCCTGCATAACTGAAAGATTACAATAAATATTTTTTTGCTAAATTTATTTTGTACATGTCATGGCATGGTGCAGTCAGTTTCATTGTCTTCCCCTGTATAGTTAGTTGTCTGAGTTTATGTAGCATTATTCACATGGCAACAAGGTAGAGAGAGGTTTAAAAAAAAAAGTCTGTAAAACAACAACAAAATGACTCAATCAGATATAGTACCTACCAAGAGAGCTAAAAGTTATAGTTAACTAAGCTTTATGTTGACTGAGAAACTCCCATGAGAAGTACAGTAAAAGCTGTTGTTTTATCCGGCATGTTGGGGGAATGGGATGTGCCAGTTAACTAAGAGGGAGGGAGTTTGGGTGCGGGGTTGGGCCACGGGAGGGGCTGTGGAGCGTGGGCTCTGGGAGGGAGTTTGGGTGCAGGGGGGCCTCGGGGAAGGGGTTTGGGGCACAGGAGGGGGTGCTGGATCTAGGGGCCACTCCTCTCTGGCGGCTCCCCACAAGTGATGACCTGTCCTGGGCTCTGGCTGCTCCTAGGCGGAGGTGGGGCTGGTGGCTGTACCTGCTGCCTCTGCCTGCAGGCACCGCCCCTGCAGCTCCCACTGGCTGCAGTTTCCAGCCAATGGAGGGGGTGGGTGGGTGTGGTGGCAGCATGCAGAGCTGCGCCTCTGCCTAGGAGCAGCTGGAGTCTGGAACAGGTCGTGGCTTGCAGGGCATCCCATTCTGCACCCAAACTCCCTCCCAGAGCCCGTGCTCCACAGCCCCTCCCGTGGCCCAACCCCGCACCCAAACTCCCTCCCTCTTAGTTAACCAGCATCTCCCATTCTCCCAACATGCTGGATAAAACAGCTTTTACACCCCCAACCTTTCCCCAATCCCCTGCCGGCCCCGCACCAACCAGACTATATAAACCGGCATTTCAATTAAGATCAGAAATGCCGGTTTATAGACCTCTGCAGTTGGGGAAGTTTCGATTAGAACAGTTTTTACTGTGTTTGTCTGAATCCTTACTAGAGATGAGATAAATGTTGCTAGTCAGGGATTTGTTTCCAATATACTAGTGAACGTTAATGGATCAATCCTATCCACCTGCATTCTCCTTTTATAGTTCCCATCATTGTACAGTTAACTTCATTGTACACTTTTAAATTTGATTAAGTGTTTCTTGCCTTCAGAAACTAGTTGTATGGTGATGAGTATATTTCCGAACATAAGAGTCAGCCCGCTCAGCATCATGTTTAAGGTTGAGTGAAACTTTCTCTTCAGAGACGTTGAGTGTTTTAAAATTCAAATGCCTGAAAATTTGCTGTCATTTGAGAGCTTGGGTAGAGTTGGTGGTGCATATCTGGGCTCATTTGGTCAAGAAATTCCCAAGTTACAGTTCCCTCAAAATGACCATTTAAAATTTTGATCTTATGTAATGCTTTTTTGCCCAAAGCAGAGGGGGAAGCTATCTGCAATACCTACCTAAATTAAATCACTGAACTGCCCCTGAGCTCATCTGCTGTCCAGCTTCAAAACCTAAATGAGTTATTAGACTTAGTTTCTGTTCTGTGGTGTGTCCAAAGTTGCTCTGAACCATACATACTTCCTATGTAACAGAAGTTGGAAGCAGCATTTCTGTGTAAAGGTAAAATTTTAAAGTGACCTAAACCTCAAGTCAGGTCAACTTAAAAATGTGTCTGTCAGTTCAGGGGCAGGGATAGATGTTGTTGCAAATGCAGGTTCTGCCTGTGTCTCACTCCTCAGATTGGAGCTGAGATCCAGCAGGCTTCATGCATGGTACAGCAAATACTGCTGGGACCTGGTTGGGGAGTCAATAACTGACAAGCTCGGGGCATGGCACAGCTCCACAAATCTGATGCCGGGGGGAAGGAGGATACCCCGTGTAGATGAATTGGAGGAGCAGTTCGTGCCTTCAAGCCTCCTGAGGTGCAGCATTTTTGCTGTGCACCTCTGGGAGTTTCTGGCATTCTGGAGCTCCTCTGTCCCTGTGGGGAAGGAGAGCCCTGAGCTCAATATAACATTAGAGCTGGGGAAGTTCTCCAGCATGTTCAGTAGGGAGCTTTCCCAAGCAGATGTTACTAGCTTCTGAGGAACCTCTGAATGCAAAGAATAGAAATAGAGGCAATGCTGTGCTCTCAGTCTGCAAAGAGTTTCGGTATCTCTGCCTCTGGTAGCATAGTCAAGCTGCAGCAAAGCCAAGAATGATCATGGTCTTGTTGGTTTTACTGATGTTGTTCAGAACCTTGCAGACCTCCTGTAACTGATATTTGGCTGTTTCCTGCTGGTCCTGCTTGAACGCTATGAGCAGAGGCAAGCACCGATGCTGTCCTCTGGGGAGGAGCTTAAGGGAGAGTCCCACACATGGCAACCAGAAGGTTGAGGGGAATGGTGGAGTGGTAGACACCCCTCTTGCCTCCTGTAATAACAGCTAACAGTAGACCACTGGTTCCCAAACATTTAACTAACGCAATCCACTAACTGCATTGTGGTTTTATAATCCACAGTCACCCTCTGCCCAGACACTGCAAGCCTAATCCTGGCCCAGTGTGGCGTGCAGGCCCCAGAGGGGAGGGGCGGGGAGAGAGAACGAGCCTGCAGTGGTGGCTCCTGTCCTGCCGGACTGGGCCCAGCTCTCTGCTCTGGGCGTTACGACCTGGCACACGGTGTTGCAACATCACTCGAATTTGACCAGGATGCCCGGTCACAATGTCCTGGGTGGGGAGCTGAGCCCAGCAACCACTGAGGGGTGAGTGCAGGGCAGGCGTGCTTTCTAACCCTCCCCCCGAGGCCTCTGCTCTGCACCAGGCCCGGAGAAGTGTTTGCCTAGGGCCCTGTGACCCATCTAGAACCTTCCCGTGACCCACTGATGAGTCAGGACTCACCATTTGGGAAACACTGCAGTAGACAACTTGCAGTGTCCAAAGCGAATGTGGGGGAGGCTTGGGATGTTTGGCACCCACTAGATGGAAATGGACTCCCCAAGCAGCTTGCAGGACATCCATCCTCTTAGAAGAAGGGATTGAGATTCCTTTTACAATGGGGTGCAACGGGGGGCTGGTTTCTTACCTGGTCAGTGGGGCAGCCCCATAAATACTCTTTTGTCTGATAGTTGCTATACCTTGACAATCAGCAGGGCTCAAGTTGTGTGAGCGCACTATGCAACATCATTCTTGACGCTTTTTTGTGAGGAGCAGCAGCGGTGTTCTGGCACTTGTATTTTAGGCCAGAAGTGCATAGCGGTACTTCTTTTTTTTAGGACTGACTTTTAGGTGTCCGATAAAATTTCCAAGCCCTGTGTGTGAATGGGAGTGAGTGAAGAGAGATTGGTATTCAGAAGTTGGGAGAAGGAAAAGGGAGGTGAAAGTCTAACAAGAGGGCAAGGGTAAGGGGGCAGGAGGAAAGAAAGAAGAGAGGAAATAAACTGAAGACAAGATGGGGAAAAGACACACTATAATCTCTTGTAGGTAAGAAAGTGGAGTGAAACCAGAAAATGAAAAGTTACATCAAAAACAAGAGGTGTAGTAAGTTACATTTTTCAAGTTATTTCTTATAAATTTGATATGCACGATTACAGTTAAATACCATGCACAGTTGTTCCTTTACGTTGCAGAAGACATGGTTTTTTTAGGGCAAGGGTGTGATGTCACATCTCTTTCACTTTGGCTCTTAGGCCTAGTCCTTAGGCTAGTAGGTGGTGTCAGTTTTTAAAGTCTTACAGAAAGCTACCCTCTCTAGAGATGTAATGATATAGCTGGAGCTCTGATCACATGCTGCTCTTTAAGCAAGATACTAGGCGGTCCTTCATTCAAACTCCAGTCAGTCCTTATTCTTATTGGTTGTTGCATTAGCATTTGCGTAGAAGATTCAGTAGTTTTGATTTTGGGGTTTATAATCTGCAATTCAACACTTTTGTGGAGTTGGTGTCTGAGTCTTCAAGTTTTTGGTCTAGCCCTTTCTCAGATTGACCCCTGATTTGTTTTAATTCTGTTCCTGTTGTTCTCTTTTAGGTTCTTTTGCTCCCCTGAGTCTCTGTAACTGCCCTATAAACCGAGCTGATTGCTGAGACTGTTTGCATGTTGGTGAAAAGTCTGGTGCTTTGGGGGAGATCAGTGGTGGGTAATTGTCAACTCTAGTCACAGGAACTCTGTGTATGGTGCTGCTGTGAGAAGCAGCTCTCCAGGTTATCCTGGATGCCAGTCCATGGTGACAGGCTGCAGGAGCTGTTGACACTGAGGATTCTGTATCAAGGAAGGGCCCTTAACAAACCAGAGTGTAAAGCATAATTAGTTATAAGCCTCCTTGTATATTTTTTTTAATGACCTTCTGGTACTGCCAACGCATCAGGCTTGATGAACTCCTGGGAATGCTCCAGGATTTTCAGCAGCTAGAGTTCCTTACAACAGGTGGCATTCTGAGCACAGCTTGCACCTTTGAGCACTTGGTGAAAATGCTGGACTGTCTCCCCGCAGCTGTTGCTCTGAACTGGCACAGTTCTGCAGGGAAACAGAACCACTTTAAGATATTGTGGAGATCTCTAACCACAAGCTAACCCAGTTTTCTTAGCTTGGGACACTTGGATGTGGCCTCTTGTGGAGGACACTAGTGTCTGTTAGAGTTCCTCTTGAAGCATAGGCACCAACTTTCTCCAGTGCCGGTGAGTGCCCGGGCCCCCCCACCCCTTTCCTTGCCCCGACTCCACCCTTTCCCTGCCCCTGGCCCCACCCCAACTCCACCCTTTCCCTGCGCTGGCCCTGCCACCATTCCAACCCCATCCCCAAAGTCCCCGCTCTAACTCCGCCCCCTCTCTGCCCCATTGGATCCCTTCCCCAAATCCCTGTCCCGGCCCCGCCTCTTCCCCCAGCGTGGCATTCCCCCTCCTCCCCCCTCCCTCTCTGCCCCGCGAATCAGCTGTTTCGTGGTGCAAGCGCTGGGAGGGAGGGGGGAGAAGCAGGATGCGGCGGCGTGCTCGCGGAGGAGGCGGAGGTAAGCTAGAGCAGTGGGGCAGGGCCAGTGGGAGCTGCTGGTGGGTGCTCAAATTTTTTTCTGTGGGTGCTTCAGCCCCGGAGCACCCATGGAATCGGCGCCTATGTCTTGAAGCATTTTTTCTGTGCTCCCTGTGCTGTTTGCCTGATCTATAGCTGAACTATTACATCTATAGAGGCTGTGGTTTTAAGGGCTTGACAGTGTTTGACATCCATCTGAAGGAATCGTAATAGTTCCACAGTGACTAGAGAGGAGTTTGACAATTAGCATTCACAATCTTTTTCCCCCCCAGTAAAAGCTTCAGGGCAGCCCCAGAGATCCTTGTCAGTAGGCATCTGCAAAAACTCAGCCAGTAGTCCAGCTTCTTCAGGAACTAGGAGTGCTACTTCAGATAGCTTTGTGGGTTATGTGGTTTGAATGGGAGTTCCATCATCGATGAACCTCTGTGGCTTTGCTGGTGCTATAGCTTCTGTGATCTGTTATGGATGGAAATTGTAGATTTGTGTACATGGGAGCTAAACATTTATTCCCCTGATGGAGCTTTAACTTATTATCTTGGTCGATAGCTCTGAATGATCAGCAGATCTGCCCCTTAGTGGGCTCTTCACTCAGCATGTTCAGGGACTGCAAGGCCAAGATCTGGGGGAATTTCATAGTTCCACATGAACAAGAAACGTACATCTCCCATGACTTCCCCTGGTGAGGAGGTTGAGCTACTTGCTAATGGAGGGTTATAATTTAGATCTGTTTGGGAAGTTTTGCATGATTTGCTCATCTCTGTAGCTACCCTTGGAATTGGGAGTTCGGCATGATGAGGTGCTCTCATCTGCTGTACAGGTGCTTATGTGTCCATTGCACGTCCTTTGTTCACCTTTAAGTACTTAAGAATTTTACTTTCTTAATTTCAAATGTAGAATAGCCCATTTCTCACTCCTGAAAACAACTTACTAGAGTGTTCTGAGGCTTCTAAAGTATGTAGTTTTAGAGCATATTTATTAAGGTACAGCTGTTGGACTGACCTGCAGCAGCTTCAGAAGGTCAAATCTTAAGAGTTAAAGAAATTTGTGTGTGTTGTTTATCCTGGAGGCACTATTTTCAGGAGTGAAAATCCAGCATAATTATTTTCAGAAAAGCCAGTTGTTTTTCTTGAACCTTAGATATGCATGAATAGTGTCTTATCAGAGTATTTGATGTATGTATGCCAGTGTCCCTGAAAATACTCTAATCAAAAATACTTGATAAATCACACATACGTATAATAGAAGAATAACATAAAGTAGTAGTGGGGGAAAGTGCTAGCCCAGTGGAGCAACAGTAGTAACTCATAAGTAAGATGTGTTTCTCTCAATACTTAATGCAAAGATTCAATCTGTTTTGCATGGCGAATAATACTGTCTCTTGCCCAAATTCATCTAAAACAATGTGATAGATTTACTAGAAAGTAGTCAAGAAAATTCTGTCTTCAGTTAGTTTGCAACATTAAAAATGCTCCTTTAGAGCGGACACTTCTGAGTCTCATCTTTCTGACCCCTCTAGGTTAAAGTCTGAAGTCTGTAGGAAAGCAGAAATTTGCACAGAGTGTGGGTTAGGATATTCTCTGGGGAGCATCAGAGGGTCTTGTGGCACCTTTAAGACTAACAGAAGTATTGGGAGCATAAGCTTTCATGGGTAAGAACCTCACAGCTTATGCTCCCAATACTTCTGTTAGTCTTAAAGGTGCCACAGGACCCTCTGTTGCTTTTTACAGATTCAGACTAACACGGCTACCCCCCTGATTCTGGGGAGCATATTTCTTACTGGTGAACAAAACTTCTAATAACTTGTTAAAAGTGAAAACTAATGTGCAGCAGTAACTGCTGGGTGGATAACATGTTCCAACCTTTGAAAGACTAATTAAAATTAACTTTGTAAATTCTGTCATGCACTAAACTGACCCAATCCAACTAGCAGCAGAAGAAAGTTAGTGTTTTGAAAAGTGGGTGGAGGGTATGTAACATTCAATTCTGTAACTTTCCATATGTAGATTACTATTTTGTTTTGTTTAAAAATATATAAGGGGATTGAAATTCAGTTGCTTTATCCCTTTCAGTGACTACATTGCTATCCAGTGGTATTCCATTAATATATCTTATTGCAAATACACCATTGTGAAATACTTACCACTGGAAAACACACGTTGGCTACTGTAGACTCAGTTTTTCACTCGTCTAGTTAGCAATGTAACTTCCAAAATTAATACTGTTAAAAGTATGCATTTGGAGTAAATCAGTGTTTACTAATTGCTGAAACTGAAAGATCATAAACCGGTGAAGTTTAAAATGATTATGATGATACACATCTGTACAAAATTGTAGAAGAAATATATATTGCATTTGATAAATTATGCGGTCCTGGAATTAAAGACTACTGGAATGCATATGCAGAAGGGAATAGAATTAAGATTGTACAAACAACCTTAATTTGGAATTTGACTTGAGTGGTTTGTTTAATTTGTAGAAAAATTAAGTAGTTCTGTACAATTAGGGTGAGTTAAACAGAACTAGAATGGAAACATTACATTAAGTCTTGTTACGGTTGTGCAGTACCTTATTAACTGAAACATTAACTTCTCCAGTTTTCTGTATTTCAGTGATCCAAATGAATATAAAATTAAAGTTCCATCTTGGGATGGAAATAGTTCTTGTATTTCAGTTATAACTAGGGAAGAACAAGGTGATTGAACTGAAACTGGTCTAACATTTATCTCCCTTGAATGGATACTCAGATTTGATTTTTGGTCAGTTGACTTCTATTCCCCGGCCATGTTTTTCGGTTTGATCTCAGCCTACATCTTTTTGAGCTTCTTGGAATAGTGGCTCCTTTAAATCTTGTTATCAAGGGTTTCTGAATTTTGCATTTCTGGTCATTGGTGCTGGGGAAGCCAATGGGCAAAATTGCAAACAAATGTTTCAATGTAGATATAACTTGGCCAACCTGTTTGTATAGACTGAAGCAATGAAAGATTGGTTCTTCCTGCCCAGCAGCTTTTAAGGATAATACCTATTTATAGAATGTTGATAGGATCTTTTATATCCTTACTAGATCCTTATCAGTGTAGCCTGAAATCTTAACTGGACCTTCTCTAACACAGTCAGTGAGAAGCACTAACTTGGGCACATTTCAAGCTCAAATGACAATAGGACTTAACCACAATTATAAAAAAACCCAACAAACAAAGTATGGTCGGGCTCATTAGAAACACAGTAGTCATTGTAAATAAGATGGAGGATGTAGAAAGTAGGTCTTGTTCTTCCAATACTCAGGAGTGATAGAAGCAGCCGAATGCACAAATGGAAGCATTTCTGCAGAAACGAATTTAAAAAACAAACCAACCAAGAACATGCCTAACACTACTACACTGGACTTAAACGCATGGTGTCTTTGACTTTGAAATTGGTTTATTTTACTGTCAGAAGCCTAAACTTGAAGCTTCAATGTTTTTGCAGGTTTTATGGCAGGAATTCCTCTTATGTCCATGGTGGACTGGATGCCAGTGGGAAGCCCCAGGAAGCAGTGTATGGCCAAGCTGTATGTATCTAAATCAATTGCATAGTCTTCATTTTAAGACTAGTGACTGTGATACTAATGTCTTAACCAATCAGTTTTGTTTTTTCTTGTATTATACATTTCTTGTCCAATAAGCAAGCTATTACGAATCAGTTACCATCTCTCTCATGTACTGTATAATGGCATGAGCTTAAATCCATACTTGTCTGAATTGTTTTGGTTAGCTGTTACTACTCCTCCTCTATTTACTGTATGCATTTTGTGACGTGGCTGTTACCACTGTAGGTAAATGGGTGAACTATCTTCATCTTTCACGCAGGTATGTTGATGTGGGAGGTTAGGGGTCCACAAAATTCCCTACCTGGAAAACTGGCTTGTTTCAGCTCACACCTTCCAGGAAGCTTTGGGAATGTATAGACTGCTATTCGGTGACCTTGACTGATGGGTAAAAGAGCTATCCGACACACTCCCAGACGGCCTTGCTCGGAGCTCTTCTTCTGTCAGACTTGGGATCTCTGAATCAGATTCCATTCCCGATCCCTCTAGTAGTGTCTGCTATAATCTGTTTTGTGGGAGGAGGGTTTGAAGTGCCTAATTTCTCCTACCTCATCCAAGTAAGTAACCTCTCATTCGGTGGCTGGACAGATCCTACACCATGAAGGGGTTCCCTGTTCATCTCTCTGTTCATCAAGGATGCCAGCCTCCACACAGGAGTTTCTGATTCATCCATTCAGGGAGCGCTGTCCTCTTTCAGAGAGATCTCCACGTCAACATCTTGGCAGTCAGGGCCATCGGACTGGCTTGAGTCTCCTCCCCGCCAGATACCGATCAAGTCAGACAAGGTGGCCTCGGTGGCCTTTTTAAATCAAGTTAGGACCCCAGAGCATTTATTCCAGAAGGAATCACATATTTTCTTTCCTGGGCAGAGAGAGAGGAGAGTGCTTTCAAAGCCCTACAGCTGTGTGATCTCCCAAATAGACTGGTTCCACTGGAAACTCCTGTCTTGGGGAATGGTTCACCACTATCTTCTTCAGGAGCCCTTCAGCAAAGTACCGTCCTGATCCCCATCTCTCTTGATGGACTTCTTCATAGCAAGTGGCAGAGCCCCAGTTCCCAGATATTGCACCCGATGCCTGGCTACAGGGTACTTTCTCCGTATCATTGATGGGGGAGATAGTTTATGCTTACCCTCTTTCCCCTTGTGTGGTAGGTTCGGCAGAAAGTTGTAAGGATTTTATGCTTTCAGACTTCCTTATTCCCAGGGTGGCAAAGATGTACTAGGTTTGTATCAGTGTATTTGAAAATGTAGAAGAACATCCAAAATATGTATAATAAATGTAAGTTGGTATTCTGTTTAACAGTGTGATTAAAACTGATTAGTCGCGACTAATTATTTTCATCTAGATAATTTGTTTTGCATTAATCTCTTGTGTTCACTACTTTTTACCCCTTGTCTAAACTGCATGCAAACAGTCCTGTCATGGAAATCGGCTGCTGTTTAGCCTAGAAAGTTGGGACTTACACAGTGGCGTAATCTCTTCCTATTTCATGAAAAATGTGTCCAAGTTTCCTTCCCAAGATGGTCTAATTTTCCTTGCTAGCCAGGATATTTGACTCTAACATCTGTCCCAAGGCCAGAGTAGAGGTGGTGGCATTCCTTGGACAGTTGTTCAGTACTTGAGATCTACTTATCCACAAGCGAAAGTCCTTGTGCTTTTTCGGAGAGCCTTGCAAAGGGGAGAAGTTGTCACAATAACTCTTCCCTGCTGAATCAGGCCCTGCATCTGGCATTGCTCCTCTGCAGATCTCTCCTGCCCATAGAACCTTCATGATTCCTTGGAACGGTGGCCGCATGCTAGGCAAAGCACCACAAGGCCTCTGTGGACAAGCTCTGGTGGGTTGCTTTCTAGTGCTCAGATCGTACCTTCCTGAGGCCCTACTGGAAGGATTCGATTGCATTAGCTGATGCAGTCCTTGAAAGCGTCTTTCTGCAGCAGTTTTTAGCACTGTTGCCTTGTGAAGGAGGCCGGTGTACTCCACAGTGCTTAACCAGCCTTCCTTGCCCCTTCACCTCTCCTTTTCTTAGCCAGTCTTAGCTTCTCCCTAGTTTCTCCTTCCCTTCCTGGTCACTGCTAGTCAGATCCTTTCATCCATACAGGTGGTGGCTATGCATCGGTGAAGGGTGTAATGGAGACAGGACTCTGGCATTTGTACCGTTGTCACATCTCTTAAGGCAGGTGATGTAGAAACACCAGAGTCCTGTCTCCACTACATCCTTCACCATTTATATCACTGGTGGAGCAGCTACAGTGATGAACTACAACTCTTAAACTTGTCATTGTAAATGAGGACACGACTTGTGGACTGTCTAAACTATTTAGCTTTGTATTCATTAGTGCTTAAATTAACACCACTGCAGTTGCACCTGTTGCCTACAGGTACAGAATGTGCTCATGGGATCCTTCATACTTAATCATTTATCAGTGATTGTCTTAAAATGCTGTAGGGGTACCTGTGAGTTTCAGGTGCGGTGGTGGTGATGGGGAGAATTTGTTCAACCAGTCAGTAACTGGGTATTTATATGTAACTTCATACTGCAACAAAGTGGCAGTGCACACCTCAATCTGCCTGATCTCCCGCTCTCCAGGTTTCAGTTTCGGACAGTGCAGAAGTCTTACCTCTGAATGGAATTATTGCATAGTTTGGTACATCATTGTTTCTGTTCCGCTTCGTGAAGCATTCCTCAATTGCTACTGATGGCAGAGAGATTACTCTTGTGTTCTAGTCTGGCTGTTACGAATTTCCAGAAGTAAGGTGTAGGCTTGCTGTCTCTGGGCCTCACCTTGCCAAGTGCCATGCATAGAGTAGCTTTTACTGACAATGTGTACCCGCTTTCATCGTCAGTAATACTTACAATGTAAAGTTTGGAGGATGAAGGCAGTGCCAAACCCTTGGTTATCTTCCATACTACAGTGTGATTGAAATCCTTTAAGAATGGCCAAGTAGACTGGGAATAAGGAAAAGTGTAAATTATTAAATGTCTTGACTCCATTGGCCGTCATTGGAGATGGTTGATACTTAATGTTACGGGGTTCAAAATTTGTTAGCAAAGAAGGCAGAGAGAGGATCAAGAGCTCCGTTAAGTTCACAGTTTCTGGTCCGTAAGGGAAGCTTGCTGTCCTGGGGCAAAGTTGCTCCTTAGCATTACTATCTCCATGGAATGCCCTTCATCGCAGGCAGTGTCTGACTCTGCCACATTCGGCAATCATGCTGTACAGAATGACTGTTAGGAGAAGCTCTAAGGACAAGCACAACAGAGGTGAGGTGCTGCCCTGGTGTTTCTAAAAATGTGTGCGTAGATGTCATCATTGAAAGGAAAATGAGATTGAGAGACTGAGAATCAACCCAGCTTTCTGAGATGGAAACAAAGGAATGGAAAAGAATAGGTCAAGCAAGCAAGCTATTGACATGCATGTATAATACTAAACCTGGATGCTACGAAAGCACTATCAAAATTTATATGTAGGCACATCGGTCCCATACTTCATAACTTTGGCATCCCCACAGCTGTATTAATGTTAGACCATGTTAAGAGGGGGTAGCCTAATATTGCTGCTAATTCGAAGTCGGACTGTTCTTTGCTATTGGATGTGTAATTATGGAAGTGGAATTGGTATCTTAAAAATTACACTGACGGTTAATTCTTCTTTGCAACTGGTCTTTGTAAATCTGTTGTAATATTAACTGTAGCAAATTGTGTTGCTGTTTTGCTTTCCTAAAGGGATATTTATTGCATTAAGTATGTTAGTGACGTCTTACATAGTTATAGTTAAAACATATAGTTCTGGGAGGGGAACTGGTGTTTTGCTGGATGTATTCAGCAGTGTGCCAGATCTCTGCAATCCAGACATGCACCATTATGCAGGACTTTGACATCACCCATGTTTGACTGATATTAGAACTATAACTATTGGGTACAAAATATCTGTATATGTATCTGCTGGCCAAAGAGATAATGCAAGATTGAGTCACGTGTTTCTGTACACTTCTGGACTGTCTTGTCAGGTTCTAGATTTTCCCATTGGCTTTGTGGCTATTCTATTTTGGTTATTAAACATTTAAGTAAAACTTGAGAAAATAAGCTTCCCCCCCACCCCACCCCTTTGTTCCTGCCTTCCTGGGAGAACGTGTCTGTTGACTTGACACTCCCAACTCTGACTGCTGTTGTGAGCCCAGGCAGAGTGTGGTCACTTTTTTTTTTTGTCCAGTACTTTCACACTTCTGGGTAGGAGAACTATGTAATTACAAAGTAGATGTCATATAGTACATTGGGCTCCTGGATAGAATGTATGGTATTCAGATACTTCTGTGATGGGACTTGTACAAATACCTTGGAAGAGTGATGGGGTGTCTTTTTTTTTTTTTCTTCAAACAAATGAATCATTTGACTCACTGGTTGGCCTTGGAAAGTGAAAATCTTATCTACTGCCTTCAGCAACTTAGCTGGAAAATTAGGTAAAAATGAGCTTTATCAGAGCTCTTTCATTCACAGCGAACACTGCTGGAGAATCTGAGTAATAGCTTTTTTTAAGCTGTAGCCTCTGTTTCAGCCAATAGCATTTAGTAAGTTCCCTTATCTCCTTTTGAGTTGGAAGGGAGTGGTTAGCTCAGGGTCATATAATTAATATAACTAGTCTTATGAGCTCTGTTTAAATTCTAGTTGTACTTAGTTTTAAAGTTAGATCTTTATTTGTATTTCTAGGAGATTCATAAGAAGGTGATGTCCCTACAGTTCAGTGAATGCCACACTAAGATTCGTCATGTTGATGCACATGCGACCTTGAGTGATGGTGTAGTCGTGCAGGTCATGGGGGAACTGTCTAACAACGGGCAACCAATGAGGAAGTTTATGCAAACTTTTGTTCTGGCTCCAGAGGTAAGTATGTACTCGAATGTGATTGCCTTGAACTTTATGAAGGCTGAGACGCTGGGGTTTTTCACCTTCCTCTGCAGCCTGGGGCAAAGTTCACTTGCAGTTTTAAACGAGTGTAAATGATGGAGTCTCTGTAACTTGAAGTCTGTCAATCATATTTTGAGGACTTCAGTAATTCAGCCAGAGGTTAGGGGTCTATCACAGGAGTGGGTGGGTAGGTTCTGTGGCCTGCAATGTTCAGGAGGTCAGTAGATGATCATGATGGTCCTCTCTGACCTTAAAGTCTTTGAATCTGAGACAGAAACCTGGCCTGTAGGTAGGACCTGGTCCATTAGATTGTAAGTAGTACTTCATAAAGCCTTGATTTCTAGAGACTTAGCCCACAGACCATAATTAAATGTAATTTGTCCCTTTCACAAAATGAGTTTGACACCCTTGACTTAATCTTATTCAACTCATTATGCTCCTGTCGTGTTTGGGTAATGCAAAGTCACTGGAAACAAACACAAATATTTGGTTTAAGCAACACAGGTCATGACTTACATGATCCTTATATAAAGGAATGCAGTACGGAAAGTCATCATTTCCTATTCCCGATGCTTGTATTCCTTTTTATTAGAAACCTTTATTAGATTCTTTGAACTCCGGTGCTGTGTAAAACTTACCTGTTTTGAGTAGCTCCTTTAAAACTTGTACATTTTTTTTCTAAGTAGAAGCAAAAATAAATGCCTCCATTTTAAAATAGCAAACGGTCAAATAGCTTTTTTAGAAAGAAGTCTCACAAATGAGTATCCATGAAATAAATGAACTTTTATATTCAGTAATTAAAAAGCATAAAGTTACTGTCAGTATAAACACTCAGGATTTCTCTTCTTGAATTTTTTTGACTGATTCTTTGGTCACAGCTATAGGATTTGATTATTTGTGTACTTTAAAAAAAAAAAAAATAGCCACAGGCAAACCCGCATTAATGAGATGGGTAGACACCAAAGATTATTTTAAAAGTACTGAAATGTTTGTAATTTTATTGGCACTTGTATTATGGTGGTGACTGCACTAGAAATGTGGAACTGAAGTAAGTAGTGATGTTACAAAGCTTACAGATCAAGTCAGTCAGCAGTAAAGACAACTCATCCATCTGTTCAAGTAACTAGTAAATGTGTACGCTTTTTCCTTCCATAGGGATCTGTTCCAAATAAGTTCTATGTTCATAATGATATATTCCGCTATGAAGATGAAGTATTTGGAGACTCTGAGGCTGAACTTGATGAAGGTGAGAACTTAATTTCTGTATGCCTTGGGTTCATTTGTACTTCTCTTCATTTTCCTTGGCAAAATAGCCTCTTGAGTTTCACACATCTCTAGACAAATAAGTACTTTCTCAAATATAAATTATAAATTAATTAATTAATGGAGATATCCTATCTCCTAGAACTGGAAGGGACCTTGAAAGGTCATCGAGTCCAGCCCTTCACTAGCAGGACCAAGTACTGATTTTGCCCCAGATCCCTAAGTGGCCCACTCAAGGATTGAACTCACAACTCTGGGTTTAGCAGGCCAATGCTCAAACCACTGAGCTATCCCTCCTCATATTCACTTCTGTATATTGTACATAATTTTTGTTAAAGTTGGAGTCTTAAGGTTATAATTCTGCTCCTGTGATATGCAGAATGTCTTTTGTAGTACTCAGTACAGATACAGTTTGCGTATTGATGGTTACACTCTTACATCTGGGAGAAGCTTAATTAAGAATGAAAATGAAATGAGCAACAGTGAACTTGGAAATTAAAGTATCACTTCAATTTCGGAAGTTTAGCTATACTGTTTGTCAAAAGGCAGGTCAGTTAAGCAAGTCAAAGTTTAATTGCACGTTTTACTCAGCACTGTGACCTTAGCCCTGAAGCTGAATCAGATGTTTGAGTGCCAGGGGACAGTCCTCCACTCTTCATTTAAATATTCAGCCTTCCACAAAGTATGAATCCTCTCTTTGATAATATCCAGCAGGGATTTGCAGGGGAGGCTTCCTGAATGAGCACCTCTGCTCACTTACCACTTTAATGGGCAATTAAGAGTAGGCTCGCCGTGTGTCAAGAGCACACGCTAACCTCAATGTTCTGACCATTGGAGCCACTCGCTTTCTCTTTTGTGGATCCAAATATTTCATGCCTGTCTATAGAAATAGTTGTACCCCTTGAGCACACTCAACTTTTTCCAACTGTTAAAGGCCAGATCAGAGCTCCCTGTCTCCTCATTGGCCAAATTTTTAGATCACTTTAAACAAGTGATCAACTAATGGGTATATTCAGTGTTAAATATGTAGTTTTATTTCACTCACAGTAGCTGGTTGAGATACAGTATTTCTTATCTCATTTTTTCTGCTAATTGCTTTGGTTCTGTGACATACTGGAGAAGTCCAGGTTCCGCTTGTGTGCCTCTTGCTTTGGCAAGACTTCCACTCGATACAGACCTACTTTGTGCTTCATCTGCATGATTGGTGGACGTTATTTAGGGAGATTCACAACCTGTGTCGCCTTTACTCATGTCTAGAAAGAGTGCTGGCTCTCTCCCTCTCTTTCTGAGGAGCCTGAGAAGGCAACTTGGACCAGACTAGAGAGTGTAAATATATCAATCCTTGGATCCTTCTTGGCTGCCAGGTCTTGGATCAAGTTGATGGCTGAGTCTTAGTGGCCAAAGACAACCAAGAAAGCCAGCAAGTCTGGAGATCTGTTGGGTGTGAAGCCATCTGCTTCCTCTCTTGTCTTGAGAAAGGTGTAGAAAAAGCTTATTGCCCCCTTCCTTCTGCAGTCTTGGTGGCAAAATATTACCTAGGAGTGCCAGTGAAATCCAAATACCTAGGGCTTGCCTGAATATAAAGTTGCGGTTTTAAAATGAGATTTTAATCTGAATTTTTTTTAGCTAAATTGCTGTAAAAGGGGGAATAGACTTTTTTTATTTAAATCAGACTTGTTTTCGTTTAGGTTTAAGTCAATTAAGGACAGGTTTAAGCTCAACTGAAATAAGCCACTCTTAAATCAAAATAAAAATGTGCACACCATGGCTTTGCACCAATCTAACTAAACTGGAAATCAATGCAAGTGTGTGTGTAGACTAATGGTTCATGCTGCTTACAAAATGTTCCCAAAGGATAAGGTGGTTTGGAAAAGTCGATCTCAACCAATCATTCTTTTTTATTGAGTTTTGTTTTCTTAGTCTTGTTACTTGCAGGTAAATTGTTTAATCTCCCCCTTTTTATCCACCACATATATAAAGGTGTTGGTTGTAAAACAAAGCCAGCAGCCTGATATTGCAGCAACTGTAGTCTCCTCTTTGAGGAAACGTAAAGGTGAAAAGCATCCCTGGAGAGTTTGTGTCCTGCCCTTTCCTGTGTTAAATGTCTTGCTTACAGTGGTGAAGCACGACTTTTAGTTGTCTCTTATTACACATCCTGGTTTTGTGTTCGTGTCCATTGTTTTGTGCCACGAAACTGATTTTCACCAAGGAAATGACATCGACTTCTTGAATCTATACTCTCTCCAGCGAGCAGAATTGAACGTGCTCTAAAAAGTGCTTGACGTTTCCTTGAACATTGATCACAAGTCTTGTTTGGTCTGTCAGAATCGGAAGAAGAGGTTGAAGAGGAGCAGGAAGAAAGGCAGCCGTCCCCTGAGCAAGTGCAAGAGAATACAAGCAGTGCATACTATGAAAGCCACCCTGTAACGTAAGAAGTCCGTGCTAAACAGTAGAAAACAATTGCTTTGGCTGCTTAGTCCTGAATACTCTTAATTCCCTAAAATATCTGTTTAACCAAACTAATGCACATATGGCCCTAATATGCCAGAACTGTGTGCGCTGAACTTTGTGTTTAGATGGAATATGTATGTTTGTGGGATATTGTAACTCATTATTTTTAATCTTATCTCTCGTCTATAAGTGTGAAATGACAAATGTGAACATAGAGATTAAATTCCAAATCCGTATGTGTTGACACCTTAAGCTATTTCCTTAGTTGTAATCCACCCATTTATAATATAAATATCTACTATATATTACAGTAGCACCTACAAAAACAACAAGGAGTCTGGTGGCACCTTAAAGACTAACAGATGCCACCAGACTCCTTGTTGTTTTTGTAGATACAGACTAACACGGCTACCCCCTGATACTTGACAAGTAGCACCTAGAGGCCCCCGCTGAGATCAGGGCCCCATTGTACAGATATACACTAAGGCCGGGTCCCCACTTACTTCGGACTAAGGTACGCAAATTCAGCTACGTTAATAACGTAGCTGAATTCGAAGTACCTTAGTCCGAACTTACCGCGGTCCAGACGCGGCCGGAAGTCTCCCCCCGTCGACGCCGCGTACTCCTCTCAGCGAGCTGGAGTACCGGCGCCGACTGTGAGCACTTCCGGGATCGATTTATCGCGTCTTAACCAGACGCGATAAATCGATCCCAGAACATCGATGGCGTGCCGCCGGACCAGCCGGTAAGTGAAGACTAGGCCTAAGTGTGTGCTTTGCCTAACCATTTTAAAATCTAAAGAAGACAGACCAAAGGTGGAAGAAGAGGCGCTTGACACATGAGGCAGGCAGGCACAAGGATTGAGCGCAAGATTTTCAGAAGAGCATTGCTCCCATTTAGGCACCAAAATATCTGGCTGGTTTCTCAGAAGAGCTCAGGTGCTGGATGCTGTGAAAATCTCCCTAAGGGTGTCATTGGGGGCTGGGCATTTATGAAAACGCCTTTATTTAGTTGCCTAAGTGGTAGGAGTCTCTCTTCTGGAAATCTGGCTGTAAGTGACTGGCCCCAGGTTACCTAGGGAAGGAAACACGACGCTGCTGAGAGTTGAACTCGGATCTTAGTCCTAGTCCAGTGCCTTACCCACAAGACTACTTTAAATGTTTCTTTAGACTCAATTAGGCCCTTAGTGCCACCTTTGCAAATGTTTGTCTTCATGGGGGGTTGCACAGGTGTAACTGGCTGGAATTTAGCAAACAATTCCGTTCATGCCCAAGAAGGAAACGGTTCACTTTCTCAGCTGTTGGCTCTTACAGAGCTAATGGGAGTGAAAAACAGTCCACTCATTTGAGGACTTGTCCTTTTTATACTGAGCACACCCAGAGCAGAAAAATAAGGTGCTGGTTTTTTCTCTCTAGAATAGAATTATGCTTAAGATTTTCGATTGGTAACTAGCTTTTTTCAACACACTCTCAAATGAGATGGGAACGATACATTTGCATGTGTACAGTCAACG
This sequence comes from Chrysemys picta bellii, assembly GCF_011386835.1. Classification (NCBI taxonomy): domain Eukaryota; kingdom Metazoa; phylum Chordata; order Testudines; family Emydidae; genus Chrysemys; species Chrysemys picta. Next base: position 11,506,070 of record NC_088795.1, read on the forward strand.
CAGGCACTATTCACAGCCCTAGTTTGCTGGTTCTCTTGTCAGAAATGCCTCTTGCCATTTCTAAGTGGCAGTTCTCCAGCTTTTCTAGTCCATTCCTTGAAGGTGATACATGCATAATGTGGGCTTGGTAATATTCACGTTCTAGCTAATGGTAAAATTCACCTTGACTTTAATAGAACCACAATGTGGCTTTGTGTGCAACTGAAGGTAGGGGCAAAAATAGTCTCTGCCTATACTGTAAATGTACAGGATGTCATGGTAGGAAGCTGAAAGCCTATTTGGGGGGGAAAAAATCAGCATTGCATGTTAGCAAAACTTCATCGTAAGAGCCTTGTACTTTACCGTGAACAAAATGCCTCTAATTCTAGCAATGGAATGGAGGAGCCTTTGGAAGAATCATCTCATGAGCCTGAGCCGGAGTTGGAATCTGAAACAAAAACAGAGGAGCTGAAATCTGAAGTAGAAGAAAAGAATCTTGAAGAGCTAGAAGAAAAATCTCCATCCCCACCGCCTGTAGAACTTGTTTCTCTACCACAAGAACCTCCAAAGGTTAGTTAAAGTTTAACTTTGTACACATGAATGAAGATGGTAATCCAGAACACTGACTATTCAGTGTTAAGCTGAATGTGAATCGCTTTCTCAAGTGCCAGATTGATAGATTTTTTTTTCCCAGTGTCCTGCTCTCTGAACCACAACACTAAAACAAGTTCACTTGTCAAAAAGATTTTTAAAAGATGAATGTGAACTGCTGTACAAAGGATCTGTTTAAATGTAGTGCTCTGCTTATGAAGTGTGCGCGTGGGTGGTTATGAGCTTAAACCTTTTTAAATGTAGTGTTAGATGTAGAACATCTAAATGAATTTAAGTGGGAGTCGCTGCCCTTCTTTAAAATGAAAGGAGTTACCTCTTTACCTGCAGGATGACTAGCAGTGTAGCTGTAAAAATGAATCTGAGGGTTTTAGCTGTCTCCCTCTAGGCGGGATGCCGTATTTCCAAAAACCATGCGCCGTCTGGTATGGTTAGACCCACTTAGTGTGAAAGGATATGGGGGAAGGAAACAGAAACCGGGTAGAGGTCACTTACTTCAGCATGGGTCTTTGTACTGTCAGTCTTGGTCTCTTTTCCTATTTAGCTTTAACTTCTGACTTCCACTTCTCCTTTCTTTCTTTCTCCAGAAGACAAATTTAGGACCAAAAACTTACCCTGTAGCCGTTATGGTTTTGTCTATCAACTGTTGTCTTTTGGAAAGCGGTGGTTTGGGGGCATTCAGAGAACTGGGGTTCAGTTAGGTAGTGTACCTGAGTAGAAGTACTTGCTCTGCGCTGTTGGAGAGATTGGACAGTTACAACTGCAAACCCTTCAATATCTGTCTTATTGGCATTGTTTGTTTATATTTGTAATCCTGGTACAATGATTACTGACAGCTTTAGATTTGAATCAAAAATATATTTTCAGCAGACTAGTTTCCCTCTAGGAATGTCAGTGGTTTGCCATGATTAGTAGCCTAGGTTTGTTGCATTTCTGCAGGCTTTCTCTTGGGCTTCAGTGACCAGTAAAAACCTGCCTCCTAGTGGTACTGTTTCTTCCTCTGGAATTCCACCCCATGTTAAAGCACCAGTCTCACAGGTAATCAATCTGTGAACTCCTTGGATTGTCTCGTTACCTCTGCAACTACTTTAGTCTTTAAACTAACAGATCAAATTGTAATGACGTAAATTGCACAAGTTCTGTTTTAAATGTTAATGCACTTACTTTAATGTCGCAATTAAAAATTAATTAAAAGGCACATACACTTAACAGGTGAGAGTTCTGGGTGGTGGTGAGAGATGTAAGTCTGTTCACATGTAATAAAGAAATGACACTCCTAAATTTTCTGACATTCTATTTGTTTATAAGGTTAAATGTAACAGTAATTTTACTGTAGTATGTACAATAAGGGTCATTCATTGCCAGAACTACCAATCCAGTTACCCTGCCATTGGGAAATGAAATTGTTCCTTTTGAGAAAGGAACAGAGCTTCTCCTAGTGAGAGAAAAAAGAAATATTAACATTCTCAATTATATATTTATATGGATTAACTGTACTGCTATGGAACCCTGTACCAACTTATGACTGTGAGAGGTGGGAGGGTTCACCTTTGCTTGCCAGCACAGTGGTCTCTTCCAGTTCCCAGACTTTTTGTGACCGGATAGTAGTATACATCATTCAGATACCAAAGACAAGAGGAAATATCTAGTGAGTGGGAAATTCCTAGGGAATTTCATTTCCCCGAGAATTTCTTGTCCTCCACATATCCAAAAACTTACTTAAAATAAGAGGCAATTTTGAAAAGGTTAATGTTCTGTAGTAACCTAATGAGTTACCTAAGGACACTTGTGGTAGCTCACTTCTGAACTGTAATGGGCCACAATTTTCAGTAGGACAATTCAGAAACCACTGTCACAGCTGTTCCTACCACCAGTTTTCTCTCCATTTTACTGTCTCACAGAAGCTAGGATAACCCTTCTGCTCACTGCCCCTGGAATGCTTTTTGTGACGCTGTCTTCTCCTTGACAGGGTTGTCATGGAAATCAGACTCTTGATTTGTAATGACTAGGAAAATCTGGTTAGTTTTAAAGTGCCTCACACTGAGGGGAGAATAACCAGTCAAGACAACCACTCTTGTTTGCACAGAACAGTGCGCTTGTTCCCATACAGAACCAAAGACTGCTTCCTTGTGCCATTCAGTTTGGAGAGCACTCCGAGCACTTATTTTATCTGAGCACTTTGATGTATTGTTTACATATGTCAACAAAAGCCAGACCGTCGTTGTCCCCTTCCATCTTTCACTGTATTTCCATATACAGTTTGTCAATGGCAGAAGAAAGGCATGTCCTGTTTTGTTTCCTTTCAGTGGGATTCTGTGTTCAAGTAAGTCTGCTCAGACGTTTTCAGATAGGACCAAAGCAGGTTTTTACAGACAGAGTCTTAACTCCATTATCTCTTTTGGGAAGTAGATGGATAAATCTCTCTCCAGCCTCCCTTATGCGCCGCTTAAAATCAGCGCTTGGAGGGTTGGTGGGAAAGACAATTACTTTATTCTAGGGGGCATTTTCATTTCCTTTAGCCTGAAACAAGATAGGGAATCAACATCACAATTACTCTTGTGTTTATGCAAACATAGCCCTCCATTTGGATTGTTCTTAGACCTTTTTTTTTAAACAAGTCCCACAAAATAATGAGTGTGGGGGCAACTCTAGGATTCTCCTCTGCCAACTCTTAACTTTCAAATAAAGTACCTATTATGACTCCATCTCTCTCTAAAGAGGTGGCAATTAGTAAATACCATTTTAGATTTAGATTAATTACTTTTGTGACCATGAATTACTATGGGGCTGGTCATATTCAGCCTGTAGTAGCCAGGCACTTGTCCTTTTCCTCCTTCTTTGTGTTCAGAGATAAACGCTGAATATCTGTCTAGGGAGTAACATAGGCCATGTCTTCACTGCTAAGAGATGATGTGGATTTGTTTTTTTTTTTTTTTTTTTTTTTTTTTTTTTTTTTTCCCACCTCCTAGTAACTAATGCACATGAGCCATCCCCAGGTAAAAACCACACTGAAGGTATGGCACTATACCCTGTCTGTGGTTGACTGTGCCTAGTTTGCCTTGCAGTGAAACTGAACTGCCAAGCCTTAAGTTTGTTTTTAACCAGGGGATCGCTCTCGTGCATTAGTGTGGTAAAAACACATCTCTTCTGAGCAGTGATGACAAGACCTTAAATGTAGTCTTGCCTTCCATTTGAGTTGAAGCAGTGATTACCTACCAAGGAAAGGAATTAAATAGTCACTAATTTGTATTTAATTTGGAAATCCTGAGAGTTCAAACCAGTGCTTCTTTTCGTGACTGATAGTGTTGTTGCCTTCATGTCTCCAGAACCAAGCCTTAAAAGCTTTTCAAACTGGAATATGACTTCTTCCTCTTGAGGACATATATACCAGGATATGTGGATGAGATTTTTCCGAGTATTCTAAGGATGCAGAGTTAATATCTTTCTAGACAGATGAGTAAATCTGAAAACTGGGCTAGTTCTTCTGGGTTTAGGGATTATTTGTTGTCTGGCTCAATGGATATCTTAAAACCACAAGGCCACAGGGGGAATCTTTGATCAATATTAGAAGTCTAGGCCTCTGTGTGGCTTACTTTTTCCTGTGGTCTATTGGTGAGAATCAAAGTGAGTGATTTCACAGAAGTCAACATGGAGACAATGTTGTATCAAGCTGAGGTTCTTCTTATCTGTATCCCATCTAATTATCTTCCTTTTGCAGTAACAGTGTGGCAGGCATCTCGCCGTCTGGGAAAGACCTTAAACGTCAAGGGATAGAACTCTTCCAAAGCAGATCCATTCAGTTTTCCATATATATGGTCCAATTTGAGTAATGTGTGTCTTTGACACATGAAATGTTAAAATTTGAGGGCAAATAAGTCTTGTGGGCTTGCTTCTTGTGCTCTTTTTGCCTCTGGGATTCAAGCAAGATGACAATCACAGTAGCAGAAGACGGTTCTCTTTAGTCCTCATTTCTCCTCTTGTGGATTCTGGGAGAATGGAGGCATTTCATATTCTATAGAGTCTATGCCCAAAGGCTCAAACAATGCAGACTTATGAATATGCTGCATGGGCATTACCAGAAACAAATTATTTGCTAATCATTTTACAGTTCCAAGGGGAGAGGGATGTATCCCCTCTCTCTTAGGCATGCTGTAGAAATATTCTTCTGTGGCTCCCTTCTGTGGCTTCCAGTGTAGTTCATGCACTTTCCAGGAAACAGAGGTCTGAGAGAGATTGGTGGATGGAACAAGCAGTTCTCAGTTCCAAGAGCAATACTATCCCCTCTCACAGTTTGGTAGGATGCTAGTTTGCAGGAGCGCATGCGCTCTCCAATGTTGCCCTGCGAGCTTGGACTCTTTAATTTTGAGGTGTGTACAAAATTGAAGCAGTCTGTATGTTTTGTGCTGGAGAAGGCTGATAGTTTGGTATTGCTGGTCTACTTATCATAAACCACGTCCTGGTGTCTAGTAAGGCTAGCCCTCTGTTTCTTTGGACAGACACACTCTATTTGTTGTGTTAAGTAGGCATCTGAGGTGAATGATTGAGCAGATAGACTGTTTCTCTTGAGACCCCCAAAGAATGAAATCTAGTAATTTTGAGGGCAGGCTAGCTTGCTGTTCAGAAAAGAAAAATCTGTGATTGCCTTTCTAGCTCCCATGTATTGCTATGAGCTGCTTTTATTTGTATAACTTTTTACGCATTAAAACTTTAGGAAAATAAAATATCACAATGGTGCTATTGTGGCCCAAGAGGTGCTGCTGCAGAAGTAGATGCCAGTGCTACACTCGGACAAGCTTTTATTTATTTTTTTCTAATTCTCATAATTAAAATGCCCAGTCTAAAAATATTGGCGAGGAAGTGCCTGGTAGGGTGCCACTTCAGAGGTAGGAAGGGTGCGAGGTTAGTCTTCAGTGTAATATTTGGGCACTTAATAGGTAATCTTTCCCAGAAAGTCTTTTCTGAGCACAAATATTGGGGTTAAGTCACCTAGTGTCGGTAGTTTGTTTACAAAGGAAAAGTGGTGGGAATCTCTCCTTAATGTCGCTTGCTTTTGAACTGCTGAATCCATATGAGCATGCAATGGTGCCTATGACCATTCCTTTAGTGAAACACCCCTTTTGGATTTTAGTTCTGCAAGCTCATCTCTGAGACCCTGATGACAGGAATGTGGTCTTCGTGGTGGTAGCATTTGTTTGGTTAGTACAAGTGAACTGAATGCTTGTGGATGATAGCAGCAATTTCTATAACACACAGACAGTAAATTTTCAGTCACCTAACTTTCTTGTTCTGTAGCTTCCTACCCCTTTTTGAGGGCAGTTTTTGTATGCAGATGCTCGCGAACATTTGTATGTGTTTATTGGCTCAAGGTGTGAGGTTTTTATGACTAGTGGGACAGTTTGTGTGTGCTCCCATGTGCACAGGCTTGGCATAGAGAAATAAAAGGAAGATGTCTAACTTGTGCACTGTAGGACTCTTTATCTAAGGTATTTTCTCTTAAATCTCCTTATGGGAGAAGACTGTATTTAGAGATTTGTGAACTTGCTTTCTTTTCCTGTTACGATGTGGCTGTTACCTGTAGTTGATGTATATTCTGGAAGAAGAATCCTCCAGGCAGACAGTAACTGTAATTCTGTTTCTTCCATACATATTAATCTAGGGCTAGTCTGTGCAGTCCAAGCGTGGCACGGGAAATGCTGCAGAAATTCTGTTTTTTAGTTGGATTTCTGCATATTTCTTTGTACTGGTTTTGAACACCTGCTGATATGTAAAATTATGGAGCTACTTGGGTCTCAATTCTGTGCCTGGTCAGTTGAAGATAATTCCCTCTAGCTATGCCCTTGGGCAAAATAAGATTAGAAAGAGAACTTAGTCCTGATTCTGAGAGGTTTGTGTTCTCTACCTGCTGGCAGAGAAAGGCAAGCCCTGCAGTCCTGGATTGGTACAGAGGAACTTGTAGAAAATTTTCATGTATTCCCAAAACACTCTTCCCGTGGATCTGTATCTTCCACAATTGTTGCTATGCATGCTAGTGATCTGTAGACTGCTTTTATTTCAGTTTTTCTTTGGTATCCGGTGTTGAACAATGTGTTCTCTTGTTTCAGCCAAGAGTTGAAACTAAACCTGAAGTCCAGTCTCAGCCACCCCGGGTGCGTGAACAGCGTCCAAGGGAGCGACCGGGTTTTCCGCCAAGGGGACCGAGACCAGGTAAACTTTTTCTTCTTGATCGTAGTTCAGTGTGTGAAGGTGAGAAGCTATGTCTCTTTTGTCTTTGGGTTCAAAAGGATAACTTCCCGAGATTGGTTGGTATAGGATTTCCTGTACCAACCAAACAGACCTTTGATCCATCTTGTTTGATGTCCTGCTTCTAGTGTTGGCTTGTACCTGACCTTTAGGAAAGTGAAAATCCTTTATTCTCTGCAACTAGGGGTGGAGGAATGAACCCTTTCCTGAGCCGTATTTTGTGATGAGTTGCTCTGAAGCATGAGGATCATCCCTCTAACTGCAAATGTTCCTTTTATCTAATCCTTTTTTAACATTCCTGAGTTATTTGCTCGTATCATGCATCAAGGAACTTCCTCAGATTGCTTAATGCGGTTTAAAAACTCTGTTCTCTTGAGGCTAAAAGTTGATGGCTTCTTAATTTTGAATGTCCTCTAACTCGTGTTGAACAGACAGAATGGGAGCACTTAAATACCTTCCATTATCTCTTACAATGTGCTTCTTCTTTCGGAACAAAATGTCTTTAATCATGCATCATGTCATGTGCCAAATGTCATGCCATTTATTCTATTCTTTTCTATTCTATAGCTTTTCTCAGGGCCTAGTATTGTCTTTGAGATGGTGTTACCTCTCAAATACTGCTCAGTTTTTGCTGCGTCATGCAGTCCTACTAATACATCCCGGTCAACTCTTCATCAGCACTGTTCATTAAGTACCCATTTTGAGCTGGGTACAACATCTAAATCTGTTCATGGGGATACACCTCAAAAGTTGTGTGCAGCTTGATCTGTGTATGTTAACTTGCAATTGTGAATGGTGCAGTAGTGTACGGTGGGTGAGTGACCCTATAGGATTTCACTTCAATTTCTGGATATAAAAATTCAAGTTCTGGCAAAGATCAAGAGAAATGATTTGACCTGTTAAGAGAAGCTCTCTGCAACTTGGAACAATAGATTAGCTCTGATCAAAGGCCTGGAATTAAACATTATACAAGAGAACTTTAAAGTTGGGTGGCGTTTTAAAACTTTTAAGTGCTAGCATAGACCAGACAATGGTTCTCAGAAGTGGCTTAAACGGGTGCAATTCAGATTTAGTGGAAGCAAGCCTTCCTGAAACAGATCTATATTAGCATCTACGCAGTTGTTCACGTTGTGCAACTGCACCAGATGAATGTACATACCAAACTTTCTAATCTACTTCGGGGTTAGAAGTACTTCCTACTCGTGGCTGTTGTCAGTGTGATTATTCACTTGCTTCCAACAGCACTGAAACTAAATGTGTTTAAGGTGGCTAGAAAATATTCTAACACCTGTTAGAAATCAGATTTCCTTTTTTAAAAGACTTGATCTGTACCAAGGGCTGAAAAATTAAAATTTAATAGAGGTTTTAAGTTTAGGCAAAATAGAGTTGTTAAATTGTGCATATCGGCTAACCCATGACTTAGCTGCAACTAAACCTTAGTATGGGTCTTGTTTATATCTGGCTTAAAGCTCTGACTTCTCAACTTGCTGTTTGAGTAATTGTAAAAGTTGGAATTTTGGGAACTAAATGTCTCAGGATACTGGGATAGATGAAAGTTATCATCTGTCACTACTTTGCATTCAGCCTGAGCTTGACACTGGCCGGTAGTTGCTATAGTATAACTGATTGCTATGGCGTGTTAATTATTTTGGATATATGCAATTAGCTGGTCTCAAGTTCTAGTAGACATTTATATCCATGTCACAACCACCTTGGTTGGGAAATGTATTGACAGTCTGTCGAGAGACTAGGGAGTTAAAAAGCACGGCAAATACTTCTCTTAGCTACAGATAGACATAGGGGTTGAAATGCAACAGTACAGAAGCTTGTTCTGTCAGCTGCCTGTCTGAAGAAAAATAAGATATCAAAATTCAGGGGGATTGATCCAGTGCATTTAAAACTCAGTTAAAATACCTAATACATAACCACTGTTTGGGAGCTATAGGAACTATCTTGTGCTGTTTAACTTTTGCTGCCAGAGCTAACAAACACAAATTCCACATATTAGTGGCAGTTGGCACAACAAGAAAGTAAAAGCAGTGTTACCTGCAAGCTGAAATAAAAACGTGAACTAAGGCAAATTGGAAAAAGACACAGCTAGCAGAGAGACTTCATTTTCAAGCATCCTAGAAGCTATTGTATGCAATAGGGAAAATAAACTTGAACAACCTTACAAGGAGAGCGGCAAGAACTCTTGGAGATCTGAATCAAACACTACAGTGCTAACAGCTGAGAAGTTGCTTAAATGCAAAGTAAAGTTTGTCTTCTGAACTCCCCTTGTATACAAAATGATTTCTAATGAAAAATCCTACAACAATCCAGCAAGGTTCTGTAAATCAAATCACGGAGGGGAAAATTTTCAAGACTTATGCCATATATTGTTGAAAAATGGAAAGGAATGATAATCTTGGTATTGTGTCATATCCGAAGATGCAGAGCCAGACAATGACCTAGTAATATGATACAGGCTAAGATTTTATATCTCATATTGCATTCATGGAGATAATAAAAAATGCATCCAAATTGTTACAGTACAATGGGAATGCCTTCACTCTTGGTCCTATCTTTTCAATAGCTCAATAACATCAGTGAACTTTTATATGGGGGTGTGGGTTATGTCTGTTTAATGCAATCTGACAGCCATAAATGAATATATATTCTAGCTGGGCTGAAGTGAAGTAACTGGAAGTCTTGCCACCACTAATAGATAACAAAACATTTAACTTCCAAAGCTGTACTCCTCCTCTTTTTGAACAGTCATGATGAAAGAGGAGGGGTAGAAGAAATAGTTGAAAATCTACAGTAAATGGTAGTTTTTCAGTTCATTTGAAAGGTTACCAGAAATGTCTTAAATGGCTAACTTTTAAATAGGGTAACTGTCTGAGACTCTGGAAAATAATAGACAATAGCCTATCATGAACTTTAAGCTTTCCTCACTCTTTTTAAGAAACTCCCACGGGTGTTCAGAGTGGGCTGTTGCTTAATATCTTTTTCTGTGTACTGTTTCCAGTTTTTGGGCAGGAGTGAACAGGTAACTTACACTTCCAAAGGTACAATGAGATGCACATTCATCTTAAAAACTGGTGGTGAACAGTGTTGACCCCTGCTCTCAGAGTGTTACGAAGATAGAGTAGTTGCAGTCATGAAGTATGCTTGCTTTTTAACAGGTTTTATTTTGATGATGTATGAAACCAGTTGGATCTCAGCTCCCAGTGGATAGATGTTGCAGTTTTGGTGGTATGGACAAAGGAGGTGACTGATGGTAATGTTAGCAGAGTCTCCCACTGAGCAGGTAGATAGACTTACTTTCTGACCCTTGGAGTTGTTCCCTCCAGTTCAGGATTGAGATTCACTGATGGGGAAGCTTGCATGGCTGCTGCCAGTGCAGTAGTCTTCAGATAAGTCTCTGCAGCTGGCAGTTCAGCACTTTCCATGAAGATTAAAAGCACATGAGAAAAATTAAGTATATTCAGTGGACGTGTTTCTCTTGAAAAGCACATAGCTGAGTGATGTGGCTTGTATGTGAAGAAAACAAGAAGCTTTCGATATCCCAATTGGGCAGAATTAAACTTTTAAAGGCACTAAATATGCATGCCTTCCCCAGCAGAAAATAGCTGAAGACCAAGGGTGAGAATGGCTCAAGTGAATGAACTGAAAGCAGATCAGTGTGTTGCTAGATGTTCTTCTCAAATTGTTCAGTACAAATCCTAAAACTGACTGCTTTTGTTTTGAATGGACACAGGTCGAGGGGATATGGAGCAGAATGAATCCGATAATCGCCGAATAATTCGTTACCCAGACAGCCATCAGCTCTTTGTTGGCAACTTGCCACATGATATTGATGAAAATGAACTGAAAGAATTCTTTATGAGTAAGTGATGGGCTTTTAAATAGTTTGAAATTCATCTACTGGGTCTAGAGGATGGAAGTGACGCTTCAGCCACTGAACATGGTATATGTTAACGTTTTAAAAGCAAAGTAACAAACTTTAACATTACAAAAGGCTTTTGAGAATAACTAAAACAAATAGGCTTATTGCAAGGCCTTATTGCATAACTTGTTTTTGTATTGTGCTTTCACAGGCTTTGGAAACGTGGTGGAACTTCGCATCAATACCAAAGGAGTTGGAGGAAAACTACCAAACTTCGGCTTTGTGGTATTTGATGACTCTGAGCCAGTTCAGAGAATCTTAGTTGCGAAAGTAAGTTTGGCCATGTAGCATTTGCATATTTGTCATAGTGAGGGAAGTAATGCTACGAAAACATGAATGATGCAGTGTCCTCGGTTCTTACTGCTCTTCACCAGAGTTCAGATTTCCCCTCTGATCACTGATTGAGGTCATGAATGTTTATATTTTGTTTGTAGCCTATTCTGGTTCCCACTTCAATTCTGTTCTTTAGAAGTTGCTGTCTCCTGATGGATGCTTATGAGTTCCAAGTTTTTGAACAGCACTACTTTCATCACTAAATCCTAGATCTAGGGTTTCTCAAGGGGGCAAGCTAAACTTAAACTGAAGTGGTGGGATTGGGGGAAAAAGGAAATTACAAAATTTCCAGGGTCAATAGATCTCAGCTTCCTTTAGGGATGGCAAGTTTTCAGTCCTAATAGTTTGAGAACTGAAAGTAAAATTGCTACTCTTGCAAGCTTGCAGTGGTTTTGTGGCACTGACCATAGCAAGTCCTAGACCTTTTTAATTCCTTGCCTAATCAAAGTATTTTACTAACTTATCGCAGTGTGTTTTATGGTCTCTATAGATATGTAGGGTTAGAAGTTGCAAGTCACAAACTGCTAGTGAAATTTGGCATTAAGCTGTGTGCAACTGCGTTGCTAAGGACAGAGTAACATTAGGGATTACTGTTTCCACGTGTTTTATATTGCTGGGACTTTATGAAATGGTGACTAACTTTGCCTTGTAAACATTTTCCCCTTCTAAGCCCATTATGTTTCGAGGAGAGGTGCGTTTGAATGTAGAAGAGAAAAAAACAAGAGCTGCCCGTGAAAGAGAGACCCGAGGCGGTGGTGATGATCGTAGGGATATTCGGCGCAATGATAGAGGGCCCGGGGGTCCCCGTGGAATAGTGGGTGGTGGAATGATGCGAGACCGTGATGGAAGAGGACCTCCTCCCCGGGGTGGCATGGCACAGAAACTTGGCTCTGGAAGAGGAACCGGGCAAATGGAAGGCCGTTTCACAGGACAACGTCGTTGAAATCCTCCACTGTTGGCAGACAGTCTTGGCAGTGGTACATTATTCGTCGTGTTTGCATTCTTGTTAATTTTTTTGGCTTTGGAATGTGACACAGCCTTTTTGATCATTTCTTTGATGTGAAAAGCATCCTTTGGTTACCAGTTAAATTGAGGTGGACATGCTTTCCCAAATTTCACAACAGGAGTCACACTGTTAATTTATAAATTTAGACTTGGAGAATTAAGGACAGAGAAATGACCATAAAACTATCTGCAACAAAAGTGGACTAAAGGACATGCCCAATCGAATTCAGGTCCTTTCAGTCAAAAACCCTCTGCTGCACATTTTGTGTAAGTGTTACTGTTTCTGCTTATTACTGTTGGAAACACAGTTAGTGCAATCTGTGCAATTGGAGAAGCTTGCCTTTTTTTTTTTTTTCTTTTTAGAACACTTGGCTCAAAACAAACTAACTAACTTGTGTTTATGCACTCATCAAAATGCACTAATGGGTACTCTAAACTCATTTACATTGGTATCTACAAGAGGCATCAGGAAAAAAAAATCCTTCATCTTTTTTCAGACAGAATAGCTTTTGAAATGATGCGGGCATCTGATCTGCTTGCTGTGACCAACATGTATACACACAAACCTTAACAAGACTACAAGTATATTCCAGAAGGAAACCATTTAGTGGTAAACTAAACACAATCCAGAACTTCAAAGTTATGGTCCTGAGTACAAAACAAGTTTGATAGCTCATATCTAAGATTTTTCTACCTGCCCCTCTTCGATACAGGGATGGCTGGCTGCTCAACACACTCCTCCTCCCCTTTCCCCTTCTTTAAGCATTGTACAGTGAATTGTCTTTACTGTATTTGAGTTCTCTAGTAATGTAATAAGCATGATGGTGCCTTCTATTAATACATCATTCCAGTCTTGCTGGTGATTTTGTACAGTATAGTGTATGAATTGCAGTGCTGCAAAGCCAAACAGCTGCAAAATGTTTAAAAGAAATCATTGAAAAGTTGTATAAAAAATTGCAGTATCTTTAAATCAGTAAGTTACTAGAATATCACTCACCTCGCTCTTCAATTAACAACTTTGGCTTTTTATGGAGGAGGGGAAGGGAGGGAGACGGTAACTGAGTAGTCTCCATATTGTCTTTTCTCTATCAAATGTAGAATTTTTATGGATATGAAGGTGAAATCTCAGTTACGCTTCAGAAGTCAGCTAAGAACTTGGTACGCTTTGCCAACTTCTAATGTATGCTCATCTATAGATTGAGGGTAAGCTTGTTCAATGACGATACTGCAATTTTCAGAGAACAGATCAGCAGCTCTAAGTATTTGCATTTTCCTGTTTTTTTGAACTTACTCATTTTGCACAAATCTTTGAACTGATGTCGACACCCATCAGGCTCTGAACTTAAGGGTAGGGGGAGACATCCTTTTATGTATTTTTACTTAGATTCTTTAAATCTGTGAGCGGTTTGCTATTTCTGGATTACTGTCTGCCTAGATGCACGTTCCAGTAAACTGCAAATGTAGCAAACGATACTGTCTAACTCCGTGCTGGAGAGTTCAGCAAGCACCAAGCTCTGATGCTTCAGGAGGGGAGGGAGTGAGTGTGACCACTTAAAAGCTGCTTCTAAGCATGGAAGACCTCATCACATTGCAACTAGTAGCAAATATGGCACAGTAACGATTTGTTTCTGGATCGTGCAACCGTTTGTGGTTTTCAAGTAAGCTGAAAGATGTTGCACATGTTTGTTTCTGATGTATTAGGCAAAGCAAGATTGCATCTGACTGTTTTCCCCCAAAACTTGAGGTCTTCCATGTTTGAGGGTAAGTCTTGCACTATTTCCATACGTTTTCTGGGACACATTGCTAAGTTTCCATTTTTATATTTTAGTTTGTTACTCTTGCATTTTCAGATGTTACTTGGAAACATAGTACTTGAACTCCTCACCACAAAACATAATTTGACTTAAGTTTGAAGCTTTTAGTCAAACTGCTGTCTTCAGCAAACAGTTTACCACCAGTGTTCGTGTAGCTTTTTAAAAGGTTAGTGCTATGATATCGCCCTGCCATCTTCTAAATTGTTATGGCAAATGGCACTGGGAAAAGTGTAACTGACAATTAGAAGAGCTACTGAGCCATTCAATTTCTGGCTTGCTTCTTGTTTAAATGCCATGAAATAAAGATAATGGAACATCATACCCAGAAGTTTACATGGTGATTGTTCACCTACTGTACTGTGGACTCTTAATGTTCTTGTCCCTTTTTCAGTAAATGTACCTCTTAAAGCAAAGTAACGGATTCATTGACCATTACTGTTAGTTGCTGATTTGTGGATGGTGGTAGTATTCTATCATTACAATCCTATTTCAACAAACTTGGCTTGCCATCTTGGCTTTAGTCGGTATAAAAGACAGTGGATTACCATCTTTATTGCTGTAATGTGTTAAGCATTATATGCTAGTAGAATCTAGTTAATTGTTGCAGGTGGAAAGTATTTTTACTTTTAAGTTTCCATTCTTGAATGTGTTTTGACTAAACATACCAATAAACTACTGATGTCTGCAGCATTTATCAATGTCCCTAATTCTCTCTCGAATGTAGGTCTGTTCTGGTGTAGCATTATTTCAGACCTTACTATGTAAAAGCCAATTTTTTAAAAATGCGTTCCTCAAAGTGATATAGGATCAAAAGCTACTCCCTTTTGCTTGCATGTCATATGCTTCAGTAGAAACTACTCACCCAAGTAAAGCAATTTTTATATAAAGCACACGCGCTCACTCGCTCTCTCGGGGGGTGTGTGTGTGTGTGTGTGTGTGTACATACACACACATCTCTACCTCGATATAACGCTACCCAATAGAACACAAATTCTCATAGAACGCGATAAAGCAGTGCTCCAGGGGAGCGGGGCTGCGCACTCCAGTGGATCAAAGCAAGTTCAATATAACATGGTTTCACCTATAACGCGGTAAGATTTTTTTGGCTCCCAAGGACAGCGTTATATCAAGGTAGAGGGGTGTGTGTGTGTGTGTGTGTGTGTGTAAAATCCTACACTGATGGAGTTTTTGGAGCAACACCAAGCAACTGTTGGGGTTATGTTTGACTGGTCTGTGAACACCTGCTTGTCCTCTGACCAAACCAATCAGCCCTGAGCTTGAATAATGCTTGAATAATTCTAGCATTTACCCATTTTTTGTTTGTCACATAATTAAATGTCAAGAACAAATTTACTAGGCTTCCTTTGTTGCACAGGTGTAGCAAAAATTGTTCCATTATTTACAAGTTTGTCCATCTGATGCTATCGCTACTTTAAGCTTGCAATATTTATTCTGTTTGACAATAGTTTTAAACCATTGTTCAATGTGTTCAGCTATTTCCTGCTGCCAAAAGTGATTAAAGGGTGGATGGTGGATTTGTTTAACTCCTGACATCTGAACTAGAATCTCTCTCCAGGTATTACACAATTCAGTCTCTCAATGTCCCTGTATGATAAGTCAATGCTTTGGTGTTTGAGTAATTGTAGAGTTCTTCCCAACTGGTAAGCTCAAATCAGGATGAGGATTATAGTCACTAAACCGTACTAAGTGACAACAGCAAAAATGTTCTTTTGAGTATAATTATGTCCTTACCCAGGGGATGGAGAAGGCAGATGTTTATAAAACACTTAAAAATAAAACTTTCAAGTGGACTAGACTTTCTTGGTACTAGCTGCACTACCACTTATTTTATAGTGAGGTTGGGTGCTTCACTTTTACATTGCATGATCCTTCCTCTTCTGGCCTCACTCAGATTGACAGATACTGGCCATGCCTGCGTTAATGTCAACTTTTCTTTTTGGGGAATAATTGTCCATATAAAGTATTAGTTAAAAAAAAAAAAAGCTCTTAATGCTAGTAGTCAAGCAACGTATTTATCGTGGGAGTTGCATATATAAAATTCCCACTTTGATTATGCTACTGGTAACAACTGTGATGTATGCTGGGGTTAAATATTCTGAGTGTAATGTCTTGACTATAACTTTTTTCATAGCAGGAATATCTGAGATCAATCAGAAAAGCCCTTTTAACATTTAGTTGCTAGATATGTTCATGGAGGATCGATCCATCAATGGCTATTAGCCAGGATGGGCAGGGATGGTGTCCCCAGCCTCTGTTTATCAGAAGCTGGGAATGGGCTACGGGATGGATCACTTGATTTACCTGTTCTGTTCATCCCCTCTGGGGCAGCTGGCATTGACCACTGTCGGAAGACGGGATACTGGGCTAGATGGACCTTTGGTCTGACCCAGTATGGCCGTTCTTATATTCTTAATTCAGTTATTGACTACAGTAAAATTATTTAAAGGGATCCTCACCAGCTGAAAATCTGTGACCAATCTTAAACACTATTCAGATAGGTAAACCTTTAGCTTCCTGCTTCTTTTTTAAGGACAGTCCTGCCAACTAAAGTCTTAAAACAAAACAGCAACTTGAAATTTCTTGCTGGATGTTAAAATTCTGGAGGCTTTTGTATGCAGGCTTCTGAGTCATTAGAGATGGTCAGAGCAGAAGAACCAGATATTTGCTAAACATGAAGGACAGAAAATAGCTACCATGATGTGCAGGGCCCAGTTTCCAAGCTGACGTGACATACAGTAAGGTTCAAAAGGAAAAAACCCAGAATGTCTTGCTAGAGACTTACCCCGGTAGAGCAATGTAATGTTAAAACTCTATTTGGATATGTTTTGAATCACTGGTTGTTTCATAATGATGGCAGATTACCTGACATTTGTCACACTGTCTGGGGTGGCTCACGACCGAGATTGCCAACCTCAGGGCAGATACCCCAATTGCTGGTGTATTCTATGATTAGATTTCACCAACCCAGTCACAAATGTGAACTCCCAAAGTACCACAGTCTTATAATGGAGTCACAGACAGACCCCTTAGACACTCCACTCCATCTTGCCACCCAGGCAAGCTGCACTACGTGATAAACAGTCACTTACACTAAAAATCACAAAATCCTCAGTCTCAAGAGACTAATCACTCACCCAGGTTGAGTTGCATACTAGATCTCACACCAAAGACAACGCTGGCAGTTCATACTATAGTAAACTAACTAAAGGTTTATGAACCAAGAAAAAGGAATGAAAGTTGAGAAGTTAAAGCAGGTAAAAATATATGTACAAGTGAGTCACAATTTATACTACATCTCTGCCACCTTTTGAAATTAAACTGCCACTTGCTTAACAGTCTCTCAGGGCTATCCAGAGTACTCTGAGATCTGTCTTCTCATTTGGTTATTCTGCCCTGTTAGAATCCAAAGAGTCCAGAGATTTTTTCCTTGTGTCCCTATTTATAGCTGCTTCGGACAGAAACCAAGCAGACAGGACATCCCCCACATGGGAGCTTTCCTTCATGATGGGAAAGAGAGGAATGTACTTAGACTTTGCTCCTTGATTCCCCCACACAATGACCATTCACATGAACTAGCCCTTTAATAGGAAAGTTCATTTGCATTATACAAGGCTGCTCGTTTGATGGGTTACTTAGTTACAGAGATGCAATGCAAACGTTTGCTATTACATTATAACAGGCTGCAGATAACTGAAAACTACGCATGCAACATCCCACCAGTTTTTAATGAAGTTTAAACACTAATCACATTCTTATACATTTTAACATATACTTTGTATGATAGTAACACAAAGTGAGCTGGTCTGTCTTCCAGCTGTGAGTTTGTCAGTTCTTAGCTGACACCTGCAGCCTTGGCCAGAGCTGGTACTTGGCTTACCAGCAGCACAACTGTTTGTGTTATCTGTGATTGTGGGTATTTTATTCTTGGCAGCCATAATAGGCAGAAGAAAAAGTTAGTTACAGCTCCAGCATGCTTGTCTGCCATATTTGGAGTTCCATGTTAGTGGATAAAAATACAGCCTTTAGTTAAACTGTGCCATATTTATGCAACAATGGTTCTTATATTAGTCCTGGAATACTTCACATTTCACCTGGCTGGTAGTAAACTACTCTTATTAAAACGCATTCCAGGATCATCAGCCCTCAGGAATAGGATAAACCCATGGCTGGTTATTTATGGCTCTCCTATTCATTACTTTTAATGCTCAAAGGCCACGGTAGACATGGTTTGAGTATCACATTACCCCTTCACTGACTTAAGAGGTAAAATATCTTGTCTTTGCTATTAAGATACGTAAACCTGTTTATGCTGGCACGTCTGCAATCTTCTGAGTACTTCCAATCCTTTAACTTGTGTGTAGTTTTCCAATCCAGCTTCTCCAAATGTAAGTGCCTGTAGTTAGATACTTCACTCGGGTTGTCTGCAGATACCTTGCCTGAATATAAACTGTTGTGATCTCAAACTGGTAAATTGGCTATTCTGCATGTTCAAAGGATGCAACCAAAAATAATAATAATAAAGTGGGGGATAAAAAGTTCAAAGGGCCTTTTTGATTCTAAATTGCTCTTTAACCATTTCAATGTTTATTATGGGCTGAAACCTCTCATAAGGTGGTCACTTTGTAGCATGACAAGTTTTTTAAATATCTAGTGTGTACAAAGAGGGTGTAGGATGTCCTTTTTAATGGACAAAGTGGGGACATTTTGTAAACTTAGTCTAGTCACTTCTAGCTTCATGCAGGGATTCTGTATCTGTCTTTGAAACTAAATTGGAGTGATTGTTAAAAGTGGCTATGGAGCAGATGCATCAACTCTCTTGTAAGTATCTTCGTAGTATTATATGCCAGAACATATCAGATAATATAGTACTGGTGTGATTAATTTAGTTTTGGAAGATGGTGCTTGGGGGCTGATCAGTACTGAAAATAAGATTTAAACTTTGCTTTTTTTTTAATGCTCTAGCATTCTAATCTTGAATATTAATTTCCTGGTACAAAACACGTGTCAATTCAATTAGCTTTGTGTCCAGAGGTCTTCAGGTGCTGAGTTGTATACATGAGCCATCACACTGCATTCAAATACGTAGGTTCAAATTATTGTGCATTTTTAAAAAGTTGTTGACAATGGCCGCCTCTCAAAATTAAATCCTGTTCACTATCAGAGCAGGGTTTTGCTCTGTTTCTCAAAATGTGAGTTGGGGACAAAGACCAAATGCAGGAAGTCTTTCAGCGTAAGCCACGCATTCTTTCTGTTATGTAGAGTAAATGTTTAGTACACTTGGCAATATTGAAAGTGGTGTCGTCTGTGTGCGGCCCCTTCTTGAACTCAACATATGTTGTGCAGGTCAGAGAGGGTTCCAGATGTTAATATCATAATTGTTTAATAATCCTGTTTAATCTGTTTATAAGCACCTAAAGGGTAATAAGTAATAACCAACATGGATTGTCAAGAGCAAATCATGCCAAATCAGCCAGGCTGGGTTGATTTAAATCAACTTTTTTCCTGTTTGTACTTCTTACCTTGTAAAGAAAGATGCAGTCTCATTGGTTGATGTAACCATTAAAACATGTTGATATACAATTAGAGCCTTTACTCTAGATTTGGTACATCTTTTTGAGACCTGGGAAGGAAAATTATAATTCTGTTCACTTATTTAAGCAATTACGTAGTTTAATATTTTCAGATTCTAATTGTACACTATTAGTATATTAGAAAGTAGTGAATGATATATTGCTTATTTGCTAATTTTTTGCTCATGATTTGTCAAGCTGCCTTAGGATAACTGGAATTAAACATACAATACAGCATATAAGATTTATTTTTATTAAAACAACCTTAAGAGTTTTGGATACATAAAATTCTTATCAATATTTCACATTTACAACTAAATGACCTATCAAAACAGAGGGATTAACGGTCAGTGAACTAAACTGATTATTTCAGGTTCACCTGGAAGAATTTTCAAATATGTCTTAAGTGAAAGTTACTGGATCTTACGTTCCTACTTGCCTAAATCTCTGGGACATTCTCTGGGTTACTTAGGCTGTCCTTCAAACTTTTAAACTAGTAAATCTCATCCACCCCCTTGTTTGTATTCATTTTAAGCAGGTTTCCTTTTAAAAATAAAACATTATTTAAATCAAATAATTCAATGGATACTAAATTAATTTTTTCAATTTTTTCATTGACTTCAGGGTAGATAAAATTAATCTAATTTTCGCCTTTGACTGGATTACTGGCCTAATGCATGGGAGAGGCTGTTGACACAGTCCCATGTGATAGTCTCAGCTCAAGTCCTCTGCTCTAGCTCACCCGTGGTCAGAGATCTCGTGGTGGTCAGGGAAATGTTACAAAGACACACCGAAAGCATATCTTAAGAAAACTGTGGATGTCACAAGCTGGGAAGAGCAAGCCACCAACTGACCCCAGTGGCGCCATATCCTCCATCAGACAGTGGCCCGCTTCGAGGAGAAGTGCCTTGGCCTCGAAGCTGAAAAGATAGAGGAGGAAGGAAAAAGAAATAACTTTCTCCCAGCAGGCCACTGGCCTACCACAAAATGTCTGTATCTACTGCGGGCGGATTTGCAGTTCCAGGATCGGACTCCTGAGTCATCTCTGGACCCATATGTAAATCTGTGGTAGAGATCACCCTTGAATCGAGGGATCGCCAATCAATCACATGATAGTCTCATAAGCAAACTAGGGAATGTGGTCTAGATGAAGTTGTTATAAGGTGGGTGAACAACTGATTGAAAATCTAGTTATCATTGGTTTGCTGTTTAAAATGGGGGAATATATCTAATAGGGTCCCCTATGGGTCAGCCTTGGGTCCAGTACGAGTCAATGTTTTAATTACTTGGATAATGGAGTGGAGAGCATGGTTATAAAAGATGTGGATAACACCAAGCTGGGAAGGATTGCAAGCACTTTGGAGGACAGGATTAGAATTCAAAATTACCTTGACAAATTGGAGAAGATGAAATTCAATCAAGACACAAAGTACTAAGGAAAAATCAAAGGCCCAACTGCAAAATGGGGACTGACTGGAGTGGCGGTAGTACTGCAGAAAAGGATCTGAACTGAACATGAGCCAACAATGTGGTGCTGCTGTGCAAAATAAAAAAAGGCTAACATCCTGCGAGGGTGTATTAACAGGAGTGTCATGTAAGACACGGGAGGGAATTCTGCTCTACTTGGCACTAGTGAGGCCTTGGCTGAAGTACTGTGTCCAGTTTTGGTGCTACCTGTAAACTGGAGACAGTCCAGAGGAGAGAAAGGAATGATCAAAGGTTTAGAAAACCTGCCCTTAGGGAAGGGTTAAAAAGACTGGGCATGTTTAGTCTTGAGGAAAGAGGGAGTGGGAGGGGACTTGGTAGCAGTCTTCAAATATGATAAGGACTGTTATAAAGAGGATGGTGATCAATTATGCTCCAGGGCCACTGAAGTTAGGACAAGAACAAATATAATTAACTTGCAGAAGGGGAGATTTGTTGGATACTAGGAAAAACTTCCCAACTATAGTTAAGTAGTGGAATAGGCTTCCAATGGAGGTTGTGGCTGTTTTTTTCAGAACAGGTTAGACAAACAACTTTCAGAGATGGACTTGGTTTACTTGGTCCTGCCTCTGTGCAGGGGATTGGACTAGTGACCTCTTGTGATCCGTGTTGCAGCTCTACATTTCTGTGGTTAACTGTTTTTATTGAGTGGTTACAATGAGTGATCGTCCTGAGGGGAGGATAATTTAAAAAAATGAAGTTGGATCAAGGAGACGAAAGATTACAGTATGTGCTGAGGCTTTCAGCAGAACACTTCAGCTACTTCATTGCACACATTTACTTACAAGCCTTTGAACTATTTGCTAGAGGAAAATGTTTTTTCAAGTGTTAATGTCTTTGCTCTACAGGCAAACTGCAAGAATCTGGTGTGTTTCTCTTCCTCTACTATGGTTACAAATTCTGCATTTTCGCATCAATGTAGACTGGGCTGTGAGTAGTCAGTCTCCTTTAGCTACTATTTCAGTGTGTGAACACACCTAAAACCAATCGGCAGTACTGGGAAGGAATTTGGCTAATGTGACTTCAAGTTGACCCACCTTATTTCATCTAAGGCGTCTTGATTTTTCTGACCCCTTCCAGATGTGGCCTGTGCCCAAGTCCCTATGTGTGATCTGGTTGGCTTTTTTTTTTTTTTTTTTTTTTTTGCATTGGGTTGTTGTTGTTTTGTAGACTGGTTTAATGGTCTGCGCTCTGAAGTGAGTCCTGATTGCCTCTCCTGGCTGAGACAGTTGCCAGTTTTCCCTCCATTCAGGTTTCTTTATGCCATGTTTCTAATATCTGCCTGTGAATTAACAGCTCCGCCTTTAAGGTACTCAAACTCCCTGTATGTTTATTGCAAACACATTTGATTGTACTGAACTGATGACAAGTAAGTGTTTCACTAACATTGTTCCACTCATTCACACAGCAGAGCTGTTTTCCCACAGACTGTTTCTGTATCCATCCTTCTTGACAACCACGTTTTGTTTGTGTGCCTTCTCTTGATAGGTGAGTGCTTCTTTCATGCTATCATGTCTGCTGCAGCTAACAACCTTGGGGGAAATCCAGCATTGCTGCCCCAAACTATGTAAGTGGTTCTGAGTATCTGTTTAGCAATGTCAGTATTCTCTTGGTGCCCAACCAAGTCCAGCACAGCTTGGATGGGGGAGCTTTTTCTTCTATTTGCTGTTCTGATACAGAGAGGTTCATGTTGCTCAAGGACCGAGGTGGTGGAGGGGCAGGCCTGGATTCATCTCAATGAGCCAGTACTGCTCACTGAAACACTGCTTCAGAGAACAAGGAAGGTCTTGCAAAATGTCACTATGGTAAGGAGGGCCCAGTGCTAAGGGAAGTATCCACGTGAGAGCAGGATTGACCATTCCATTTGCCTGCAGTAGCATTGGAGGCACTTGTATCAGACTTCTCCCTGCTTTGTCCAACTGCCTCTAGACTGGGGTAAGCCCTGCTTGCCCAGTTAGCCTACTTGTTTGGATATACGTTAGAACATGCCACAGTCTGTACGTGCTGATTGATACGAAGTTTTGGTCACAGTCCAGAACACCATGCCTCTTGCCGCTGTTGCCTCCACATATCAACTGGCCTCTTCTTAGCTTGGCTCTTCCTTGCCCTTTGCCATCCTCTATCATGCCAATCTCTTGTTCACCTTTTCCTCTGGCAAATGACCTGTATTTCCATCCAGCAGGCCGCACTTTCAAAACCTACAGTTTCTGGATCCCGGGGACCTCTGGCCTCACTTCCTGCTGAAATGGAATTTATCATGTAACTTGTTTTATTCCCATGTTGATCTGTAGTGGGATACGAGGCTGGTTGCTGGTTTCCCTTTAAATCAATGAGTAGTAGGTGATGCCCCTTAATGTAACTTCAGCTATCTCCCTATGTTCCATTTTGTCGGTGAGGTGGACAGTAATAGACTGTTGCATGTGTGAGCAAGCGTGCTTGGAGGCCAGATGCATAGTGATCTACTGTAACTTTTTTTGAAGCACTCTTACAATCTTTTCCAACTGAAAAGCTAATATTGCTCTGTTGGTACCAGGGTGGTTCCAAGACCTTGCGGTAACTAGGTTATCAAAGGCTATCCCTATGGCTGGAAATCGCTTCAGCATTTGTATGCAATAAAATAAGGAAGGGCAAAGTTCTCTGTGTAGTGTTGCGGGAGAGCAATGCTGAGGAAATAGGGAAAGGATGGAAGGACTAAATACTGTACCTCTAACCGTGGCTTGGCTGATGGCCACCTGCTGTAGCGGAGTGCAGTGATTACAGCCCCCATGCTGTAGGCAAGCAATAAAACAACCAAGGAATTTGAGTGTGTGCCTAGACTGAAGTTAATGTTTCACTGTCCTAAAAAGGCTGTAATGCACAACCAAAGCCCCAGGTACCCTGTTGCAAACTTGACCTAACTTCTGCAGTCAACCTTCCTTCACCCTGTTGTAGACTAGCAATTGACGCGCAGATGCCCTGATGTAAAGCTTGTGTTTTGGTCATTTGAGGCTATCAGCAAAATCTGTTAACCAGAGAGTTTCTTCTCCATGGCTTCATACTTTTAAAGTTTTCCATGTCATAGTAACTGTTTTGACTGACCCTGCTGTATCTTACGGCATTCGTGTAAGTTCTATGTGCAAAAACAGGGTCCCTTGCTCAAGGCCGGTGATTTTATTTCACGTGACACACCTTTCCCAAGCCTTGTGTCCTGAGAATAAAATGCTGCACACTATCTTGTGGTAGGGTTTACTTAGCTGCTAGTAACTCTAGTTTCAGTCTTTGCTCCCTCGCTCTGGTCGGCTAGGCCTCAAGTCTCTGTCAGGCTTATGGCGATAGGCCAAGGCAACTGTTTTTCCACTGATAATAGTTGGTGACCTGGGCACTTTTACACTGAAGTAAGTCTAATGAATGATAAAATGGGACACTCCCCCTGACCAAGCTACATCCATTTGCAATAACTTCCACAGATCATGCAAATCTCAGCTTGGCCTATTCAGTCACATGAGACAGTGCATCATAGGCTGCAATTCCCATCATCTCTGGTCGATGAAAGGATGCTAACAATTCCATATAGCAATTCATACTTCTCATAATTCCCAAAGGGCAGCATTGGTCTACCTTCTAGCTTTTCTTCAACAAGTAAAGTGCGATTAAAGAGCATGGCCCTGAGCCTTGTGTCCTCAGTTAATTGGGCATTTGCCCCCTCAGAAATGAGGCTTATGTAAAAGGTGTGAAACAGATGCTGACAACAGCATCAACGCTGCAGGTGCTTTCATGCCCTAGGGCAATAGTTCTCAAACTTTTGTACTAGTGACTCCTTTCACACAGCAAACCTATGAGGGTAACCTCTCCTCCTTATACATTTAAAACCTTTTTAAAAAAAAATATTTAACACTATTATAAATGCCGAAGGCAAAGCGGGGTTTGTGGGTGGAGGCTGATAACTCACAACCCACCCCCCCCCCTGTAAAAACCTTGCAACCCCCTCAAGGGTCACAAGTTGAGAGTCTGTTCTCTAGGGCATGGACTGGACTTGAAGTGATCCAAAAAAGCATGTTCCTTCTACACCTGCTGTTCAGGTGCTGTATTTCCAGTCTGTTTCTAACCATGCTGAATTAGATGGTTTAAATCTGTCTACATGCAATTAGGCAGAAGGGGTGAGGGGTCTGGCCAGAAGTGAGGCATGTGGTTTAAGGAGCTAGGAGGACAGACTAGCAGGTTTGAGGTGGTTGAGGGTATAATCAAGGCTATGGAAGGCACACCACTCTCACTGCCCTACTCTGTTTAGCTATTATCACCATTACATGTTAATGAGAAACTGCTGAGCTTGAATTGATATGCAAACTAGATACAATCAATTTAGGCTACAGAGGGCCCTCTGGTACCTTTAAGACTAACAGAAGTATTGGAGCATAAGCTGTTGTGGGTGCATGTCCATTTCATCAGATGCAAGACTTGATGAAGTGGACATGCACCCCTGAAAGCTTATGCTCCAATACTTCTGTTAGTCTTAAAGGTGCCCCAGGACCCTCTGTTGCTTTTTGCAGATTCAGACTAAGAGGGCTACCTCTCTGATAATCAATTTAGGGTTGAATAGAGACTGGGAATGGGTGAGCCATTCCAAACATTGAATCCATCTCCCCATGTAAATATTCTCACACTTCTTATCAAACTGTCTGTACTGGACTATCTTGATTATCACTTCAAAAGTTTTTTCTTACTTAATTGGCCTCTCAGAGTTGGTCAGACAACTCCCACCTGTTCATGCTCTCTGTATGTGTGTGTGTATCTATATCTCCTCAATATATGTTCCATTCTATGCATCCCAAGAAGTGGGCTGTAGCCCATGAAAGCTTATGCTCAAATAAATGTGTGAGGCTCTAAGGTGCCACAAGTACTCCTGTTCTTTTTTCAGGGACGATGTTACTGGCATGCGTTTGCATAAGCGATTGCCTCTACCTAAGCATGAACAGACTTTCTTATAACGCTGGTAGAGAGAAAACCGTTGAAACTTTATTAAAACCCCCTACTGTTCCAGGGTGCAGCTATAAAAGGTGCCAGTAATTTGAGATAGCGAGTGAATGCATCAGAAAGAAACTGGTACCCGTGATGGCAATGGGGGGAGCTCAATGCTCGTTTTCCCCAAGACCGTGCAGAGCGAAGCTCGGAGCAGGGGCCTGGGACTCGATTTCCCTTGCAGATGCTCAGGGTTAAGCCAGCTCTGCTCTCCCCTAGGCGGTGCTGGACTAGGGGCGAGGCCCAGGCTGCCCTGCCGCGCTGGCTGGCGGCGGCGCCTCCTGTGACTGGTGCTCTGGGGTCTCGGCGGGGGCAGATGCTGCGCTGTCTCCTCCGGCGCGTGCGTTTGGCTCTGCCAGGGGCACGCGCTGGTTGCACGGCCCGGGGCTCGGCGCCTCGCGCACACGGCTCCGGGGCCTCCCTCAGGCTCCCGCACGCGCTGCTGCTGCTGCTGGGGCTGGCCCCGGGCGGCCCCGCCCTCTGCCCGGCCCTGGCGGCGGTGTGTGTACAGCTGAGCCGTTGCCCCTGGCTACCGCCGCTCGCGCTCGCTGCCTGCCCGGGCCTTCGCGTGCCCTGGTGGCTCGCGGACAGCGGCCGCGCGCGCGCCCGCTCCCGTAGCGGCTGGTGTCCCCGCGCGGCCTTTGCGCCTGGCGCGCGGCCGCTCCGCTCCGCCGGGTGAGCGCGCGCGCGCGCGGCTGGCGGAGAAGCGCTCAGGCCAGGTGGGTGACAATGGGGGAGGCTGCTCCCCACGCCGCGCGGGGTCCCGGCAAGCCTGCCCTGGGGAGCCCAACCCACGAGCCACTCCTTGCCCGCGCTGCAGCCAGTGGGTGGGCAGCGCGGGGCGCCCCCTGCATTGGGGCAGGTGTGTGGCAGGGGGCTGGGTGTAATGGGGGCCCCCTGCATTGGGGCGGGGGGCAGGTGTGTGGCAGGGGGTTGGGTGCAATGGGGACCCCCTGCATTGGGGCGGGGGGCAGGTGTGTGGCAGGGGGCTGGGTGTAATGGGGGCCCCCTGCATTGGGGCAGGGGGCAGGTGTGTGGCAGGGGGCTGGGTGTAATGGGGGCCCCCTGCATTGGGGCGGGGGGCAGGTGTGTGGCAGGGGGTTGGGTGCAATGGGGACCCCCTGCATTGGGGCGGGGGGCAGGTGTGTGGCAGGGGGCTGGGTGTAATGGGGGCCCCCTGCATTGGGGCGGGGGGCAGGTGTGTGGCAGGGGGCTGGGTGTAATGGGGGCCCCCCTGCATTGGGGCGGGGGGCAGGTGTGTGGCAGGGGGTTGGGTGCAATGGGGGCCCCCTGCATTGGGGCGGGGGGCAGGTGTGTGGCAGGGGGCTGGGTGTAATGGGGGCCCCCTGCATTGGGGCGGGGGGCAGGTGTGTGGCAGGGGGCTGGGTGTAATGGGGGCCCCCCTGCATTGGGGCGGGGGGCAGGTGTGTGGCAGGGGGTTGGGTGTAATGGGGGCCCCCTGCATTGGGGGGGGCAGGTGTTGCACTGGGGGTGGGAGTTGCAGGATGTGGCCGGGGCTCCCCCTGCAGAGAGATGGGGGAGAGGTGTATGCTATGCAGGAGGGGTGTTATGTTTGATTTGGTGCCTCCCCGCCCCCCTGCAGAGGGGCGGCGGGGAGGTGGATGGGGAGGTTAGGGGGTGTGATATTGGACTCCCCCTACAAAGGGATGGGGGAAGGGGATACAGAGAGGTTTGTGCCTGGATAAGGAGTGAACATACACATACATCCTCTGTTGCGGGGGGAGATTCAGTCACTGTGATATTAACTCCTCAATATTGCTGCAAACCTTCCCCAGCTAGAGGTGAAAGCAAATCACCCCCAGAGCTACTTGTGAAGGGCTTGGATGCTGCGGTGATGGGCAGGTGCCCCATCGGTGGATGGAATGCGCTTGGCTGTATCACAGCTCCCCCTCGCCAGTGTTAGTTCTTCTCAGTCTTTCTGCAGGTTGGTGGTTTTATGTATTTCCTGGTCAGGGGGCTGTAGTGTGAGGGCGAGGGAGGCATAAGTGTTGTGGCACTCTTGCTTTGAGACTGGCTCACGCGTATCTCGAACACAAGACCTGCCTGCCTTGGGTAACTGAGGATTCAGTGAGTGTTTTGCATTTCCAAAGCACAGCACGCAACATTCACCAGTTAAATAGCATTGGGATGTAGGGCCCATCCTTAGTCTTATTAATGTCAAGGGCAAAAGTCTCATGGATCTCTGTAAGAGCAGGCTCATACCTAGCAGTAAGAAATGATCTAAGCTTTTGGAGTTTGGGATTGGCCACTTTTGATTGTGTAATACATTCTTGGCCATATATTGATTCTTATTTTTTATTGGTATTTTTGAAATATTTACATCTCCACTTGGACCCATTAACAAGTCTATGAGAAACCAAGTGCAAAGAGAGTTATAACTGCATAAAGCATCCTATTTAAGGCTTCATTTAAACAGAATAAAATGTGTGGAAACAGCAAAGAAGTTCTAAATGGAATTATTCCTATTGATGTTCAAGAGACGGCTCGATCATGGGTTAAGTAGTGCCAGTTAGAAATGATCAAAATGAAATTATCAGGTGAAAAATGAGCTGAGTTTCCTCCTCTCTGTGGTTGAGACAACATGAGTGATTGCTTATCTTCCTAGAACAATGTCAGTTCCAACCCTCTTCTGTACAGGCTTCAATCAGCCATTCAAAATAAGCTATTAAATGCAAAGTACTCTATAATCTCTGCAGTTTTGTATTTACTTTTCTGATCAGTCATATGTATGTTTTTTATTAAAACAGGTGTGTAAAATTCATAGCTGTTACTTTGTCATAAAGATACACAAACAGAAATATTTGTGCTTTGCATAAAGATAATATTTTGCCAAAAGTCTCGCTACTACTTTAACTTCAGTCTAGGCTTCTGACCTTGTCCTTTTTGTTTCCATTAAAAAAATGTGCTGAGACATCTCAAACAATACAGACACTCAGCCTGCTATGTTGTTTTTTATCTACTATCTCTCATAAGGACTCTTGGGAGGTCACAGAGTACAACTTGGGAAGGTTATGATTAAGTATGTGTGATGGTGGGGGCCGGGGGAGACTCATAGTAGTAAAAGCTGTGGAGAATTTGTCAGAAATGTAGACCTTGTGGTTGTGTATGCTTATCCTGGTTTATGGCTTTCAGCACAAAGACACAGCTGTTTCGGAGTTAAAATGGAAAAGTATGAGACCCTTGGGCTAGTCGGAGAGGGAAGCTACGGAATGGTAATGAAGTGTAGAAATAAAGACAGTGGAAGAATAGTCGCCATCAAGAAGTTTTTGGAAAGTGAGGATGATAAAATGGTTAAAAAAATTGCCATGCGAGAAATCAAGCTACTCAAGGTGAGTTCAAAGTAACATGCAGACACCGGGTCCATTTTACCCAGTGTGCGCGGCAGTCACTTATAGTAAATACACTTCTATATGAAAGTCCCAGGATTAGTCTAGGAATTTAAGTTTTACAGACGCTGAAACAGTTTGAAGTAAATGGTGGTTTTTGATGCATATTTTGATTGTCGTTCTTCTAAGAAAGATAGCTTTATAGAAGAGGCACACCATCTATTTAGGTAAGTTGTGTTACTGAAAACTTCAGTACAGAAGATTTTTTGGGAAGGTATTACAGTAATATAGTAGCCTCAGCTGCTAGGGTTAAGAAGAAAAGTATATTCTGGTCTTAGATCCTGATTCAGGAAAGCAGTTAACTACGTTCTCTTAAATATTTTCTTGAATGGGGATGCTTTCCTAAATCAAATTGTCACATTTCGCAGCCCTAGACAATTCAAAAATGCAAAAACTACAGTAAAGCAAGTAATTATCCATTATCATCTGTTTATGTGTAGAACATTCATAACTATATATCACTATAATCTTGCATCTGAAGAAGTGAGGTTCTTACCCACGAAAGCTTATGCTCCCAATACTTCTGTTAGTCTTAAAGGTGCCACAGGACCCTCTGTTGCTTTTTACTATAATCTTGGACAGCTTTGTAACTGTGTATTAGGGAATATTTTTTTTAAACTTTGCTAAACTATGTATTGAGAGATCTTTAATGAGTAGTGTCTTGTCTCTGCATTGAAATTACAGGATGTTTGTGATCTTAGAATTTGAATTACTTTTGAAAAAAATTAAATTTCTCGTGGTAAGTCATTTTATGTTTACATTTAGAATATAGCAACAATCTAGATGAAACAATCTAGGTATGGTCAGCTACTGTTGTTTTTAAAAATACCAATGGTAGATTGATTTGGCAGTTAGCCCAGATCAATTGGGAGTTACTTTTCTGTTTGGTTAAGTGCTGTTCTCAGTTAGTTGGCTGGCACGGACTTTGTTAGGAATGTGTTTGTGTGCTCTCTGTTCATGAGGGAAGGATGAAAGGAAATGAGACGCAAATGAAGCTGCAAACTTGATTCCCCCTTGACTGCAATTAAAGGTGTACTGTTGGCAGATATTCTCTTCATCTGTCAATTGGAAACATATTAGTATTGTTAGATGACTGGAAGTGGAGCATTGCCTGTGAAAAATTAAAAAAGGGACTTCTGACAGCAAGAGGTGTACGGGAGCCCAACAGAAGTGTGTGACACTATACCTAAAACCAGCAGTCAATTAGCAGGCATCTGATCTTAGGGAACGTGTGTTCAGTTTGTTATTAAAAGTAACCCAGCATTTGGCTAGGCATAATAGACTTAATTCCACTCCCTCTTCTGTAAAATGCTGCTTAACTGAATTGATTGATTTTTGCTGTGTATGGCAGACCTAATAAAAATAAATTCCTCTCCATAAGTTACAACAAATCTGTCCTGTTTAACAGCGTATTGACTCAATAAAGCAGCTCACCCAGTTACAAGACCGATGAGTAGATTTAAAGTGACGTGAAATACTGAATAAAGAGTGAACAGTGCTATTCCCAGCATTTCATCTTTATTTGATTGGGTTCTTTTAGTTTGTTGTTCAAGTTCTTTATTAGTAGACCGGGCTTTAGAATTCCATGCCTGTTGTGTCTGTCTAATGCCGGGTTTGTCACCGTGGCATCTAAGGAACAAGTGCACAGTTCCAAAGTCGGAGAGAATTCCCGCTGCTGTGTGGTCCTACTGCACCTTCCGGGGTGGGCTATAGTCATGAGCTAGTCCTAAATCTCATTCCATCCCTTCAGCCCAGCCTCACTTCAGTACAACCTCAGCTGTCCTCGAATGAGATTTCCCCTTCTGGGCCCATCCGGTACACTCCCCTTTAATCCATAAAGAGCCAGAAGGAGTTGTTTCCCAGCAAAATAGCTAATAGGACTGGAGTATTACAGGATATTCTGCTTATGTTCCTGCATTC
This sequence comes from Chrysemys picta bellii, assembly GCF_011386835.1. Lineage (NCBI taxonomy): Eukaryota > Metazoa > Chordata > Testudines > Emydidae > Chrysemys > Chrysemys picta. Next base: position 11,537,379 of record NC_088795.1, read on the forward strand.
TTGCATTTGCATATACAACTTCCACTGTTGTTTTGGTAAGTGACAATGTCAGACGTCACTTTCTGCATGATTGCAGGGTGGTGCTGTTCAGATGGACTATTAGTCTCAGCCTGCATATGGTTTTTGTACTAGTGTCACTATGGTGGTTTTTTATTGATACAGTATATACGATACAGCCCCTAGTGTTGGCACAGTTAAGATGGTATGAAGGTGCATAATACTGGTCTAGGGTATTCCCCTTCCCCAACAGGCATAAACTGTGCCAGCCTAAGGCCTCGTCTGCACTACGAAGTCTTGTCAGCATAACTATGCTGGCTAGGAGGGGGGGGGGGGATCTCCTTCCCTCCAGCAGACACAGCTATGCTGGCAAACCCCTCAGTGTAGACACAACTATGCCAACAGAAGAGTGCTTGTGTCAGCTTCGCTAATGTCGTTAGGACAGGTGCTCTAGATATGCCAGCAGAAGAACTTCTGCCAGTTTACGCTGAGTCTATGCTAGGGGGCTCTGCCCGCGTAGCTATTTCAGCCAAGACTGTAGTGCAGACAAGCCCTAAGCCCGTTTATACTAGTGTAACAGCATCCACACTAGAGGGATTGTACCACTTTAAGTATGCTGGTATAATTGAAGCGGTATGACTTGTGTGTAGACAAGGCCTTAGATACTGTGAGTTTTGGGGTTGGTGTTCATATGGTAGCTTCCAAATACAATACCTTGAAAATGTCTTGTATGATTTCTTGAGTACTTTTCAGAAATATTACCAACTGCAACATGGATTACAACTCTTTTTTGCAGTGTGGGTTTTGTTTTGTTGCCTCTACAGATAAGCTAATAATACAAATGTAAAACACTCTTGAGTTGGACTTTTCTCTTGTTAGACTATGGTGGTAAAATGAGTCGAAAACACACCTCCATGGCTTCATTTGCAGTTTTGACTTACCCTTTTTCTAAACCATCATTTAAAAAAAAATATCTCAAAGGTGCCTCCCTCTCTTGGTAGGTTACTTTTTAACCTGACTGTGCCAGATAAGACATAGTTTAATGAAACCTGTTTAACAGAATTTTAGAGAAGAATGCTGAAGTTTGAACTCTCCATTTGTACGTTTAGTTTAAAGGTATTGCAGCACTATTATTATTTGTTGTAAATATTTACATTATGGGAATGCCCAATGACCCCAGTCAGGATTGGAGCCCCATTGTTCCAGGCCACGTAAAGCCGCAGAGAAGAAAGTATCCTGGCTGCAGAGGGTTTACAGTCTAAAAACACGTGCAGCCAAAGGGTAAGGTATGGAGTTAACACTTACAAGCACATGAGTATGGTGGTGAATTGGCACAGCTCTGTAAGTTGCATTATTATAGACAAGATTTTTGTAATGGCGAGTGGAGAGGGGAATAGGAAAAGGAATGGAAGAGAAGAATTGTATGATTTTTGGCAGCACATTACTCTTTCCTGCAACAGGTGGAGAAGAGAAAGGTGAAGAATTTTAACCGTGTAGGCCCCTCCTTCAGATACAAGTACTTGCCTTCAGCGGTTCCTCTAACAGAGCTGCTACAATACACCAGTAGCATCCCTGGAAGACTCTGTTCCTGTAGGACTGGCAGGGATGGGTGATTGTGAACAGCTGGGGCTTGTATTTGCTAGATTGTGTTAGAACATGACTTTGAGCAGCCGGGCTAACCAAGACAATGTTGGACATGACAGGAACAGGCTGTGTTTAACATTGTGTTAGCTGTTCGTGGGTAATACTGTGGGTCTGGTAAGGTTTGTTCCTGGCCAGCCGAGTTAAGGTTAAATATGACTGCCCCTGTCTACCCTGAGCGGAAAGTCGTGCTTGGCAGCATGTTATTTACTGTAATGCCTTGAGGATGTGATCTAACGTGACTGAATTTTCTAGTAAAAACTAGCCCCCTTGTCATCTATGCTAGAGGACTTCTTGGGGTTCTGGTTTGCCACTACAGGGGCAGAAATCTTTCCCATGGACAGGTCTGTGCAGGATTTTATTGTTAGGGTTATATCCTGACCCAAACGCTTAAGCCCATAGTTAACTTTACACACTGCGAATAACCCCTTTAGTTTAAGTGCATGCTTCTGTTTAGGCACTCACTGAAGTCTTTGCAGGATTGGGGCCCAACTTAATACTGGTCACCTTCACAGGGCAAGGACTCGTGAACTGTAGAGATCTAAATCCAGTTGCTGTGAACTATCTACCAAAGAGCGGAGGTGGGCTTTGAAAATTCCCTTTATGAATACAATCATGAGATTCCCAGTGTCAGCTTTCTATTGTAAACTAAATATGGATGTGTATTTACTCTGTTGCTTTTTCTGACTATGGTGAAATGTGCCTCTTTGACTTACGAAATTAAAGTTATTTTCTCTGGAGAAGCATCTGGCACTGGCCACTGTCAGAGACAGGATTTTGGCCTAAATGGACCATTGGATTGACCCAGTGTGGCCGTTCTTATGAGACCCTCGGGACCCAATTTTAAATATAAATCAGCATGAGTGTCATGTCAGAGACGAGAGGGTGTTTGGAATACCAGGTGTATTGCAGTTAAATTTTCGGGCTCTAGATCTCTTATGCTGGTAAATGCTGATATGTTCTCCTAAAGTATTTATTGTTATATAACAGCAACTTCGACATGAAAATCTGGTGAACCTGCTGGAAGTGTGTAAGAAGAAGAAACGATGGTATCTGGTGTTTGAATTTGTGGATCACACACTCCTCGACGACCTTGAGCTGTTTCCACATGGACTAGATTACAATAGAGTTCGGAAATATTTATTTCAGATTATAAAAGGAATAGGATTTTGTCACAGTCACAATGTAAGTAGATTGATGAGGTTAACTTTGCATTTAAGAAAACAACAACTTGAATGGATGAGTAGCTGCTAAGGTACTTATTTTAAGTAAAGCTTCAGCTAGAAAGAAATATGTTAAGTATGCAAATGTTAATAGTGACAGTATTTCATAGTCCCAGAGTGACTCCGACCCAAGGTCCATCCAGTCCTCTAGCCTGTCTCTGATGGTGGCCAGCACCAACTGTTTCAGAGGCCTGGTCCCCACTAAGTCCCCACTTCGGACTAAGGTATGCAAATTCAGCTACGTTAATAACGTAGCTGAATTCGAAGTACCTTAGTCTGAACTTACTGCGGGTCCAGACGCGGCAGGAAGGCTCCCCCGTCGATGCCGCGTACTCCTCTCGGCGAGCTGGAGTACCGGCGTCGACGGCAAGCACTTCCGGGATCGATCCGGGATCGATTTATCGCGTCTTAACCAGACGCGATAAATCGATCCCAGAACACCAGACGCGATAAATCGATCCCAGAACATCGATTGCCTGCCGCCGGACCCTCCGGTAAGTGAAGACGTACCCAGAGGAAGATGTAAGAACTCTGTAGTAGGCAAATGTGGGATAATCTGTCCTTCACATAGGTCTCATCCTGGTCTCCAATGGTTAGAGATTTATTTAAGCCCTGAAGTATGAGGTTTAATAGCTCTTAAATTTTTGTTGTTGTTGTTCTTGTTAATTTTGAGTCTGGATATTCATGATGTCTCTTTAAATATTCACTTTTTTTAAATTTTGTTAAATTGTTGGATTCAACTTCCTGTGACAATAAGTTCCTCCGTTTAATCTCACATTGTGTGAAGAAGCATTTTCTTGTATATTTGGGAAATCAATATTGTTTTAGTGCATAGAAATTCTTTACTTTCAGCTGCATGATAAACCCAAAGCATTGAGATGTCACAGCACAACTCTTGACCATGTATTTAAAGAATAAAAGTTGTAAGGGCAGATTTTCAAAATCAGGCACATAAATTGTGCCTGCAAAGTATCGGTGCTAGGTAACTTCATGTGCAAAGGACGCACTCCCATGCACAAAATGATAATTTGTATGCAAAATGGGTGTGTTTTGGCACGTGCTTTGTGCACGGATTGTGTATGCATGAATGTCTTTTGAAGACTCAGCTTTGGTATCCACTGTGCAAGCTAAAGCTTAGTTTTTACATACATACAATGGCACTAGATTTTTTGGTGGGTCGGTCTACAGAATGTAAATTCTCGTGATCGAGAAACAGGGAATTCTTCAATTATACTTTTTGCTTCTCTTGTTAGATAATACACAGAGACATTAAACCGGAAAATATATTGGTCTCCCAATCAGGAGTTGTAAAACTCTGTGATTTTGGATTCGCTCGTACTCTGGCAGCCCCTGGTGAAGCTTACACTGACTATGTGGCAACGCGATGGTACAGAGCTCCAGAACTGTTGGTTGGCGATACCAAGTATGGCAAGTAAGAAAATGGGCAGAAGAGATTGCCGAGGGTTTTCCCTGCTTTGCAGACAAATTATAAGAAGGCTTTCCCACCATAACTATAACAACACAACAACTCCCCTTCCGAAACAACCTCCACCCCCCCCAGTACAGTATCTAGAACACACAAAGATAGAAGAGCCAGAGACTCAATAAAGTCCCCTAGGGGCCTCCCTATTGCCAATCTGGAAGCTGCTTGGGTACTGTGGTGATGGGCGAAGGCAGTGGAAACTCCTGAGATGGATGGATAGATCCTTCCTATCCTCTTCAGACAGAAAGATGCTAACAGCATTGTGGATTCTGAAGGCTGCAGGTTGTATAGTGGAGGAGAATGCTAATTAGATGGGTGGCAGGCTCCTCAGAACTTGGACAGATATGTGCGGGGCCCTGACGGGAGGTGTGTGGAATTAATGGGATTTCTTTGCATTGAGGATCAATCCTGTAGACTTGGTCAATACTCCCATGGACTTCAGTGGGCGAAATCCTGGTTTGGGCCCTTTACAAAAATGTCTGTACATATTATCTCTTTATAGAACCTTAAATCCACCTTCAGCAAATAAATCTTAAAAACAAATCCCTCCTTAGGAAAGAGCTTCTCAGCTTCTGCCTCATTAATAAGGGGGAAAATACTACAGTGTGTTGTGTTACATGAGGGTGGGTGGCATCATTTGTGAACTAAAGGTTTTGATTAAACAGCTCTTCACTTTTTTTATGCGTGGTTAAAACTGAAAACAGTCCTCTTGCCACATGTCAAAACCATGCGCTGTCCTGGGCAGTGCTGCGTCAGGCCATGCAGCCTGCAGTGACCTTCTGGGCAACGAACACCGGCAACTTTGGGCTCAGATGTAAGAAGGAAACCACCCTGAGATGGTTTTGCCGGAGCTGGTTTCAGGCTCGGTGCTTTTTTTTCAGGGCAGTGGATGTGTGGGCCATTGGCTGTCTGGTCACGGAAATGCTTACAGGAGAGCCCCTGTTTCCTGGGGACTCGGACATTGACCAGCTGTACCATATCATGAAATGTCTGGGTAAGAACATGTCAGCTTTTTTTCTGTGTTTAATTGGCAAAGGCTTATGGTACGTCGTGGCAATGAAAAAAGGGCGGCACTGGGAGTAGTATAAGCAAACGCTGTGCAAACAGTCTTGCCAAAGCGCCTGATTCTTGCCTTCATGCCCTCATGCTGTTTCAGTCGGGGGGAGGGGGAGGAAGAGAGTTGGTAAAGACGGATGATTGGGCCAAAACAGGGTGTTTTTTTGTCAAGTGGACAAATATCCTCTCGGGCTTTGTCATTTCACCTCTTGCCTCCTAGGCTGGAACGTGAATATTTTTTGTTAATGATTACAGCACTGTAAGATTTGAAAATACCACAATCTGTCCTCTGCTGTGTCTGACTGTGACTGGTTAGAAGCAAGCTGGTCTTACGTTATTAGCAGCCAAAGGTTATGCCACGTAGATGTGGCCATGTCCGCATCTGATAGGAAAGGAAGCAGCTTCGTTGCCAAGGGAATATTTAAAATAATTCTCTAGGCTACCACAGCCATCTGGCTAGCCAGAAGCTGCCAGGTTCCTAACGGCACCCCTAGACTGCAGACTTCAGTAGCCAAAGTGTCCTCAGTTAAAGGGACAGATAGTGCATCTGCTGTCTCCTTGCGTTTCCCCCCCATCCCACTGTCCTCACCTCTATTGTATCCGGACTGAGCCTCGGCTAGCGTGCACTCATCCGAGCCACAGACCTTGGCCAGACGCTGCGGAAGCCAAAAGACCAGAAGTTGGAGCTGGCGAAAGGAAGAACTCGGTCAGAATGCTGCAGGCACCCCAGGCGGACTCCCTAGTGGCCTTACGCACGGTACCCCCTGAACAGGAAGGGTGAGAGCGGAACCCTGACGTGCCCCCTGCAAGAGGGGGGGCAGAGGAGCACGCTCCTGATGCTACTGGCTGGGTTCTTTCAGAGAAATCCATGGCACACCTGCACCTTGAGTACTGCATGGAGTTCTGGTCACCCCATCTCCAAAACATATGTATTCGAACTGGAAAAGGTAGAGAGAAGGACAACAAAAATGTTTAGGGCATGGCACAGATTCCATATGAGGAGAGATTAAAAAGACTGGGACTGTTCACCTTAGAAAAGAGATGACTAAGAGGGGATATGGGTAAAATCAGGAGTGGTGTCAAGAAAGTGAATAGGGAAGTGTTCTTTACCCCTTCACATAACACATGAACCAGGGGTCACCCAATGAGATTAATAGGCAACAGGTTTAAAACAAACAAAAGGAAGTAGTTCTTCACACAACGCACAGTCAACCTGTGGAACTCATTGCCAGGGGATGTTTGGAAGGCCAAAAGTATAACTGGGTGAGTAAAAAACAAAACAAAAACAACTCGATGAGTTCATGGAGGATAGGCCTATCAGTGGTTATTAGCCAAAGTGGCCAGGGGCACAACCCCATGCTCTGGGTGTCCCTAAGCCAGGCTTCCAACGGCCAGAAGTCAGAACTGGATGGTGGAGATGAATCACTTGATGATTGCCCTGTTCTCTTCATTTCTTCTGAAGCATCTGGCACCAGCCACTGTCAGAAGACAGGACGCAAGGCGAGATGGACCTTTGGTCTGACCCACCATGGCTGTTCTTATGTTCTTAGAAGCAGTAACGGTCACTCCAGTTAAACTGCCCATTCCTGCCAAGGTCCATAGCGGAACTCCCGGCATCACAGGCAGTGGCTAGAGCGAAATGAATCATGACATGTGAGAAGTGATGACTGGGGTGCTGGCGCAGCAGCATTTTAAGAACATTAATTCCTTCATATGCTGTAAAAGGGAGGGGGGGGTCTCTTTTAGCTTGAAAATGGAGCCACCGTTAATTTTGCTTATAAAAGGGAAGAGAGACCCCGCAAAGGCATCACTGAAGGGTCTCAGTCTCTAAGGTTAGTCTGGGCCAGGTTGAGCGATAGTTTTCTCAGCCAAGAAAAGCCTTTTCATATTGGCTGCCTTTGAGGTTCTAGATCCAAAATGTCTGATAGGATAAAGAACCACAGTGAGACCGCTGAGAGCTTTAGCTAGCGTAAGGACAGTGGTAATGTTTACTGGCACTGACATCTACAATCAAACAGAGGGCTACAGTCTGTGCTAAGCTTTCTGTATGCATTGGTGATATCATAACAATATAACCTATCCATTCCAGGCAACTTAACTCCACGCCATCAAGAGCTGTTCTATAAAAATCCACTCTTTGCTGGAGTGAGGTTGCCAGAGGTCAAGGAGGCCGAACCTCTTGAAAGACGGTATCCCAAGCTCTCTGCGGCAGTGTTGGATTTAGCCAAGGTAATTAATTCGTTTGGAAATGCCTTGGTCTTCTGTTTTCTCCTTCTGTCCGTCTTCCCTTTGCTCTTAAGGTTCTGTGATTTAGATTGTGGGGAAGAGGAATCAAAAATGCAAGGGAGAGGCTGCGTTTCTGGCTTTCTGTCAGTTCCCAATCTAATTAACCATTAGCTCGGTTGGCAGTAGAAAAAAACATGGTGCGCAGCCCTCTTCCTTTAAACAAAACACTGCTGCTGCTTCTAGTATTTAGTGTGTCCTCATCCCCTTGTCTATGCTTTCTGCTTCCACCTTTGGCTGTTGTCCTTACCCTGGTCAACTGGGTCCTGACCCCCTTTGTGTCGCCCCACTTATTGCTTCTGCACTCAGGGGCATCATTTGCCAGGGGGACAGTTGCCCCCCAGAGACTTTTCATAGATCTATTTTCTCCACTGCCCTGTGTCCCCTGCACTTCGGATAGGTTCTGTAGCTGTGCCACTGGCAGAGGGAGGATAGGCTCTCTCTTGTTGCCTGCTACCTCATTGGCTGAATGGGGATGGAGCTGAGGCCCCCCCCAACTTGTGGGGTTGGTGATGGGTGGGGAAGGAGGCTCTGAGCTGCTCTCTTTCCTGCCTGGATCCATGGCCACTGAGCACAGGGAGCAAGAGCTGTGGTCCCTGCTCCACATGCTTTGTTCCCTCTCACGACGAGCAGCTGCGAGGGTGGTGGTGGTGGGAAGTAAGGTCTAGTCTGGCTAGTGATTTGGAGACCCCATAGGCACCAAAATGGCTAGGGGCGGCCCTGACTGCCAGACTCTTAAGCGGTGGGTTGGGCACAGAGCGGGACAGGTAACACATGCTGACCAGTGTGTTACAGATGCAAAATCCTAGCAAGGAGCAGTTAAAACACCCCTTCTCTGTGGTATGTGATTTTTATATTGTGTGGCCACGTGGAGAGCAACTTTCTCTCCCTATAGCTAGCTGCATTCAGCATGCATAGTCTACAAGCCAGAGAGCCACTTCCCTGTAACTCCTGAAGTCGGTAGCTTTCCTTGTAAAGAACGCGAGCAAGTAAGTCTGTCATTTGATGGTGGGAAGGAGTAGACAGGAGTCTGCCCTTCATCTTCCTCCCCAGAATTTTCTGCCTCTGTTACAATGGCAATTAGCCTCTAGAAAACCCTCATTTTTGCGTTAGCTGCTTTAGATTTTTAGTTTTGGGAAAATATGTATTGAACATTGCTGCTGCTACTGTGTGTGTGTGTAATACAATAATTGTGTTGGCCAAATAAAATAACACTTTGAACACAACTTATTTGGTTTCTAATGCTTAACGTTGTCTATGCTGTAAAATCCCAACCAAAACATTAAAATAATCAAAATGAGAGAGATGGTTACAATTGAGGAGAAAGCAGATTGATGTCTGTCAGTGAATTCCATATGGATGGAGTTTCCAAGTGTCATTGACTAAAATAGATGCAGCAAGCAAACTTTGTTAAATTCCTCCAGTTTGTCCTCCCTAGTTTCATCCCTTAATCACACTGTAGCAATGTTTTCTTCTATAACTTTGGACCCTGTTTATTTGTTTTTATACTGTCTCTTTAGTGACTTTTATTTAGACATAGCAAAGATTTTGCATTTGATGCTACTGCAGTTGCCTACCAAAATTGACCTGGGTCTTTTAGAAATGCTTGCAGATTGATCCAGACAAAAGGCCATCCTGTGCTGAACTACTGCAGTGCGATTTCTTTAACAAAGATGGATTTGCGGAAAGGTACGTTGTCTGTTGGCTTCTTGGTCAAAATGGCCGTGTGAGAGAAGGAAATAACGCCACTGAGCTGTGTGAGATTCCGTGCTGAGTTTGCAGGGCTGGCAGTTAGAAAAAAGCACAAGACTTTACTTGTACACTGAGCACATTTGCTATGGAAAATGCCAAACAGTAAACATGGAGCCCTGAACAGTGCCATTTTTACCTAGTCCTTTTGCCGAGTAGAACTGCACTTTCGGATAAAGAGCAGCCTTCAGTGTGGTTAGCATTACATGAGTGTAGTACTTGTTGCGTGTTTAGCAGAAAAAAGAAAATTAGTGTGCCCAGGGAAAGTTAGAGAATTGCCTATAAAAATATTCATCGAGTTATTGCCATAAAATGCACAGAAAACGTATTAGAAATAGGGGTGTGAATTATTTGGCCAGATTTGTTCAGTTTTTCTCAACAAAATTTGAGTAATTCTCGATCAGGGGGGTCTCAAACTTCACTGTCCTGCGACCTCCTTCTGACAACAAAAATTACTCCGTGTCCCTAGGAGGGGGACTGAAGCCTGAGCCTACTGGAGCCAGGCCACCCTGGGCGGGGGGGCCAAAGTCCGAGCCCCTCTATCCTAGGCAGGGGGAGGGGGCAACACCGAAACCCAAGGGCTTCAGCTCCACGTGGGGGGCCTGTAACCTGACCTTGATCTTCGGCTTCAGCCCAGGGCGGTGGGGCTCGGGCATCGGCCGCATGCAATGGTGCTTGGGCTTGGGCCCCAGCAAGTCTAATGCCATCCCTGGCGACCCCATTAAAACAGGGTCGTGACCCACTTTGGGGTCCCAACCCACAGTTTGAGAACCACTGTTCTAGATGATTAAATAATAAAACACAATTATACTTAACTTTATCTAAGTCTGGCAAAATACTGTAATCCTAGTAAGTCAGATCCTGAGTGGCCTATTTAAGTAGTACAGTATCAACACCACGTGGTTGCATATACAACGTATTCCACCGTCCATTAAAATCAATGGAGTTCTCCCATTGGTTTTAGTGGGTTTCGGTTCAGGCCCATATACGCTTGTTACATTGAGTCTTGTGTTACTTGCTAAGTAGCAAACTAATGTGAATAAGGATCGCTGATAAGGATCGACACCAGTTTATATGCTTGAAGTCTTGTGCAGGCAGGTGCTAAAATGGGAGACACAAAGGATATTCCCTAATTTCTGATGCAGAAATTATGTGCATTCTTTTTTCCAAGTGACCTCTTCTCTAAAATACCAGGAGAGAGTACCACCAGTTTCACAGAAGCATTTAATCCCGCTCCTATTAAAGTCAATGGCAAAACACCCTTGGCTCCAGTGAGAGCAAGAGCGGGCCCATTGATTGTACAGTGGATGCTACTTAATAGCAATCCTGATGTTAACAACTTTCGGTTCATAACAACATTTTTCTGGGAACCAAACCTTTCCCATTGACTGTAAGTTAGTAGGATTCAGAGACTGGCACAAGGCATGCTGCTTATTGACAGCTATTTTTGGAAGAAAGGCCCTGGCTGCAGGCAAGTGTGTGGGGCTGCGACCAGGAAAGGCGCATCCCAGGGCTGGCTGCAGCCGCACAAACCTGCCGTTCACTTATTGGCAGCCTTCAGATATATCAGCAACTTTTTGCTGGAACGGAGAGATTGCGAATAAGCGGAATCCCTAGTAATTCCATCTGTTGTCCCAGAGTACAAGCACAAGTGTCCTCTTTAATAATGTTTCACTAATATCCATAAATGACACAGACAACATTTTACATTACATCATTAATCATTGCGTGCAGCAGAGAGAGTCACTGAACTGGAACACAGACGTAATTGCCGTGTATGTTTTGTTAGATGTATATATTCAGGCCACTTGTGAGGCGTTTTAATGGATAATCCAGTTTGGCCAATTTCTCATTTAAAAAAAATATAATCGTTTGTTTGACTTCTTATTCAAAAGAGACGTAATCTGACTGGGCTTGGAGTGAACACCAAGTTGTGTAGATTTTGTACTAATGGAAGTTGCTTTATTTGTTTTTAATATGGAATATAGATTTGCTCAAGAGCTTAGGTTAAAGATTCAGAAAGATGCCAGGGACCATCCTTTGCCAAAAAAATCAAAAATTAGCAAAAAGGACAAAGACGATTCTTTAGGAGAAGAAAGAAAAATGCTTGATATCCAGGTTAGTAGATCTTGTTTTTGTTTTCCGTAATAGTATTCATGTAATCTTTTAAAAAATCCACCTGTGTGTGTGCATACGCCCCACTTCTGTAATTACATAGAGAAATGTATAGCTACACCTCTACCCCGATATAACGCGACCCGATAGAACACGAATTCGAATATAACGCGGGAAAGCAGTGCTCCGTGGGGGCGGGGCTGCGCACTCAGGCGGATCAAAGCAAGTTCGATATAACGCGGTTTCACCTATAATGCGGTAAGAATTGTTTGGCTCCCGAGGACAGCGTTATATCGGGGTAGAGGTGTATTTTTACTTTCCATTATTACAAAAGCACCTTCTTTCATCACTTTCTGGTAAGGCAAGCATAATTCTTGGAAATACGCCTTTGTGACCAAGAGCTGTTGAAATTTTTTTCCAATAAATCTGGTCGATTATCAGAAACAATGTTTTGTGAAACTACAGCTTTTCTTGAAAATGTTAATCTTTTGCAAGTTTTTTGACCAACTTTTTTCATTTATCGTTTTTTTAGCATTCACTTACCAGGTTTGGTTTTATTTTTCTCCATCGCTACATTTGATTGGTCAACTAAGGTGCATTTGAAAATTTCAATTATAAAATAGAACAAAAAATTACGCTTTTAAAATCTGTGAAAAATGTGTTTTAAAAAATAATTTTGAATGGTGAAAAACTGGCCAGTTTAATAAACCAGTGAAATGAAAGAGCCTTTGAAATTTTCAGTTATTTTCCCTTACCCCAGTTGTATTTCTTATATCTTGATTTAATCACGGCCGAATGCAAGACAAGGCTACCCTTGTAGGTCAGTCTGAATCTATAGTTGATGCAGAAAATGTTGTGCACCAGCTGGGCAGTGTTAGTCTTCGGCAGTATATTAAACCTGCTCCCTGTCAATTCTGTTGCTGGGTCACATATAGCATACAGGCTGTGATATGGAAAACCCTCAGCTTCATTCTGGGCTATCTGCTGTGGCTGTTGAGATCAGCTGTGCTGCATCATTTCGCAGGGGTAATTCTCTGGAGACTGGTGACAAGACAGCCTCAGGGGAGGACCTTAGTCAAGATTTTCAAGTGACTGGTGATTTTGGGTGCCTCGGTTCTTGGGTGTCCTACCTGAGACACCTTTAAGGGACGTGATTTTCAGAGCATGGGTTCTCTATAAAGTCTGCATCAATGTTTGTACATAATTCTTTTTCCCCCATTATATTATTCTCTCCAAATTGTGGTCTGGGTGAACATCTGCCACTTATCTTGAAAAAAGATCCTTGTGTATAATTTCAAAATTATTCCAAGTGCAAATGCTATAGAAAATTCATGCCATTTGATAATTGTACATTATCCAACTCCTTTATATGTTTTATAGTCTGCAGTTTGGTGTCTATAAATACTATTGCTCATAAACTCTGAGGCAATCCCAAGGCCTGTAAATTAACATTTTATTCACGAGGAAAAAATGTGGCTAGGATAAAGTCTGATTTAGGTTATTTTAGTTGAGAAACACATCTGTGGATTGCTGATAAAATGTAAAAGTACATGTGTTTTAATTCAGGTGGTGTTTATTCCAAAGGATTTAAAATGAATGTGCTAAAAAAAGAGCAGTGACTTTCATTTCTCAGCTGCGTTTTATTTCAGTTAATGGTTAAGTTTATGTTTTGCCTTTTTGGTACTTTAAAGGTCTCATAACTGAAAGCTGCACACACATTAATCCCGTTTTATTTGAGACAAGTGCAGAATTGGTTTAGGAAAGGAATTTTCCTGGATTCATTAACATGCAGTGCAACACTTCTGTTATGTATTCCATGTTAAGCGACTTCAAAAGGGAACAGATTAGATGGCAGCTGACTCTTTCAAGGTCAGATGAGAAAAAGCTATGTAGTGCTCAAGCTTTTAAAAATATAACTGGTGCAACAGACATCTAAGGAAAGACTTTATGTAGCCCGATCATTGCTCTTAGCCAGGCAGCGAATGTCCAGCAAACTTAATGGACTAATGGACTGGCTTTCACTTACTGGAAATAGCATCCATCCAGAGAGCAGGAAGGTGCTGTGCTGGGTGAAGCATGCTTTTAAAGTACATTTGGATAAGGAATTCCAGAGCTCATGTAAAGCCTCCTGTGCATTATTTCTTTATGTGCAGAAATGTTGGATTTCCTTTTGGCTTCCTTGCTAAGCCCCAGAGGAATCTTTCCTCCTCCTTTTCAGAGGTGGACGGAGTGCTAAACTCTAGATAGCAAAATGACTGTCTGGAAGCAGCATCTCCAGATACCAGGGTCTTATTGTAAGTCTAACCCATCACATACACCCTCCTATATTGTGTGTATAATGTTGTACATTTCCCTCCCTCGCCTTTGCACCAGAGAGTATTCAGTGTAGTTCTACCGGTATTGAGAGAGGTGAGCGCTAGGGACTTGGAATCGGCAAGCCCTGAGCATTAATCCTGCCTCTGATGCAGACTCCATCTGTGGTTGTGAGCAAGTCACTTAAACCATTTTCCTCATTTCCCAGTGGGTAAAATAAGGATGGTACATGGTTACCTACCAACTACGCAGAGCTGTGATGAGGATTCATTAAAGTGTGTAAATCAACTGACTGTGCACAGCATTATGTTGAATTGTTGCAGATCCCTGCTCCAGATGTAGAGACTTTTGCTATAAATCCCATGCTAGGGACTGGGATCTGCCTCAGTGACACTTATCTCTGCTCTTGTTCCATTTCTTTGGAAGTAGGTCAGGATATCTCTATTTTTCCTTAGACTTCTCTGGCCTATCTGCCTCTTCAAAGCACCGGTGACTCCAAAAGCCCTCTGCCCATCCTCCTTTCAGCCCTCTCCTGCTCTCAGATGGGCTTCTCCATTGGGCAGCTCTAGTGAGCTGTGCCTTCCAAGAGCATGGGAGGTGTCCTGTTATGCCCATGAGTTGAATAACATGATTAGCCCTCATGCATGGTACCCAGGATTCCTTTTGTCTCAGAACCTCTGGCAATGAAAAGCTGTAGGTGTCAGGCTAGGATCAGAATAATGGGTTGCAGCTTGTGTTTAAAAAAAAAAACAACAAAACCCACCACCAACAAAAAACCCTCTTGTTGCCACCAGCCAGCTAACCGAGCTGTAGTCACGTGTGTGACGGGTTGGATCACAGAAACCCCCTTGGGAGCTGCCACCCGATGTGCAAAGACTACCCCTGCTTCTGTTTTCCCTGCCAGCTCAGGACTCCAGCACCCTGTCTTGCTGAGCCAGACACTCCCGTCTGGCTCCAGACACAGACCCAGGGTCTGAATCACTTGTCCCAAAGCTGCAAGTTTACCTGAAAACAGCTTACAGAAGTGCGCTTGTCTTTAGCACTCAGATGCCCAACTCCCAATGGAGTCTAAACCCAAATAAATCCGTTTTACCCTGCATAAAGCTTATGCAGGGCAAACTCATAAATTGTTCACCCTCTATAACACTGATAGAGAGATATGCACAGTTGTTTGCTCCCCCAGGTATTAATACATACTCTGAGTAAATTACTAAATAAAAAGTGATTTTATTAAATATAGACAGTAGGATTTAAGTGGTTCAAAGTAGTAACAGACAGAACAAAGTAAGTCACCAAGCAAAATAAAATAAAATGCGCAAATCTATGCCTAATCAAACTAAATACAGATAATCTCACCCTCAGAGATGTTTCAGTAAGTTTTTCTCAGACTGGACACCTTCCAGGCCTGGGCACAATTCTTTCCCCTGGTACAGCTCTTGTTGCAGCTCAGGTGGTAGCTAGGGGATTCTTCATGATGGCTTCTCTCACTCTCTGTTCTCTTCCCCCCTTTATATATCTTTTGCATAAGGCGGGAACTCTTTGTCTCTCTGGGTTTCCACCCCCCCTCACTGGAAAAGCACCAGGTTAAAGATGGATTCCAGTTCAGGTGACATGATCACATGTCACTGCAAGACTTCATTACTCACTTGCCAGCACACACATATACAGGAAGACTCACAGGTAAATACAGCCATCTGCAGACAATGGGAGTCATCAAGATTCCAAACCATCATTAATGGTCCACACTTTACACAATTACAATAGGCCCTCAGAGTTACATTTTATATTTCTAGTTTTAGATACAAGAGTGGTACATTTATACAAATCAGATGATCATACTCAGTAGATTATAAGCTTTGTAATGATACCTTACAAGAGACCTTTTGCATGAAGCATATCCCAGTTACGTTACATTCACTTATTACCGTATTTTCTCTAAAACTATCTCAGTTACATTATATTGACTTATTATCAAGTTTTTATAAAACCATATAGACTGCACAACGTCACAACGTGCCGTCCCTTAAGGGAAATCACAGTAAACATTTGCTTACCTGTCTCTTAGGTTATGTCAAAACAGGCGTGACAACGTTGTGGCTGAGTAGGGTGATGGTGCTTTCATACCAGAGCCTAGAAATGTGTGTGGCCGAAGCCCCGACTGATGTGGGGTCTCATCCTCCGTGATTTAGTCCATCAGCTTTGTATGCCGTCTTCATGGTGCATGTCACTGCACTTTCGGCACATGTTAATTTCAGAAATAGTACGCTCCATAACATAACATCGCCTAGTTACTGGTGTGTCGCATGTACCTTGACCTGCTGGGAAGGGATGCTCAGTTGAGTGAGGAATGGACACTGGCCTGGTCTAGACTTAAAAATTTGATCAACCCAGCTGTGTCACTCAGGGCTGCGAAAAATGCCACCCCCTAAGCGCCATAGTTAGGTTGGCCTAACCCAGGGGTCGGCAACCTACGGCACGCGAGCCGATTTTGAATGGCACACAGCTCCCTGCCGCGGTCCCAGCCCCCAGCCCCACTCAGCCCCCCCGCCCACCGCTCTCCCCTGCGGGGACAGGACACAGAAGCTTGGTTCTGCAGCAGCCAAGCCCTGTTAGTGCTATTTTACTAGGCACCTAGGTGATGAGAAAGAGCATGCCCTTTAATTTTCCTAAACACGTTAAAACCAAACCAAACCTCCTGCGTTGATGGGATGTAGTAAGATAAAGTCTCACTGTCCTATGTAAATAAGTTAAGTCTTTTGTGAATTATGAACTCTACCTTCTGCTGATGGAAAACAGGTGTTTTCTTCATAACATCACTACACTTCTACCTGAATCTCACCGCTTCTTATGAGTGTCTGTCTTCTGTTCTTTTTCCACACGTGCTGCCGTAAATTAATGTTAACGTCCGTTCTAACCCCCAATAGGCGGAGTGACACTTCTCTTTCTAAACAGGACTTCAACATTGATCCAAAGATCAAAGATTCTAAACTGTTCAAGGTGAAATTATCCAAAGCTGAGGTGGAGAAGGCTGACAGATCTTCCAATATGAGCTGCCTGTATGACAGTGGAACCAGTCAGTTCAAAACAGTCCCTCCGACAAGCATGAAAGACTCCAGCAGCAGTTTGGATTACATAAAGAACCCGGGCATGGTTATTCCTCCCATTATCCCGAACCTTGCCACCATCACACCCAATATAAGTGTTAACTCTGGGATGGGAACTATTCCTGGAACCCATAATTACAGGTATGGAAGCTAAATAGAACAGTAGAGGAGTTTACCAAATGCTCCTTAAGGAGAGAGTCATGGAATGACATTGTTACAATGAAGGGGGTTAAATGGGTTTTGGGCAGGGCTGGGTGGGTGGTAAAAGATTTTCAGTGGTACGGGGGAGGGGCTGTAATTGTATTTTGAGATTATGGAATTTAAGAGTTAGAATCTCTGCTTTCCTGAGTTTATGCCATTCTCCCAGCTTCATGGAGCATAAAGGGAGCTGGTTATGGCTTCCTGATTCTCTCCATGGCCCTGATGCAACTTCATGGCTGCTGTAATATATGCCAGTAGGCAACAGTCCTCATGGGACCAAACACCATTTAGAGATACCCAGAGCATAGCATGCTCTGACCACTCACGCTCGCCCTTACGCACTCCTTCCACCATAGGGTGGCATCAGGACTGGCTATGACAGCTCTGGGGACACTGCCATGTCATTTTCTGCCTTATTTGCACCACATGAGCAGCACAAAGCAGAGCAGACAGAGGACTGCCTCTAGGAGTGTAACCACAAAGGAAGGTATCAGTTAGAAGGCAGTTATCCTAAGCAAATTGATTGGGGTTTTTTTTTTGTATTTGGAGATCCCAGAATCTACAGCTGGTGAACATGAGTTCTTGTCTGTAATACTTACTCCTGGGGGAATTCTGTGCCACTGCGCACATGCAGAATTCATGTCCCCCTGCAGTTTTTTTTTCTCCGCAGAAAATACATTCAGTTTACGCCTTTCGCCCACCAGGGGCTGCTGTGGCGCAAGAACAGAGAGCAGCTGCTCACCAGCCGTAACAGCTGATAGGGAGAGAGCAGAAGCTGCATTTCTCACAGCGCCCTGCCAACGGGGCCAGGTGAGGAGGCACATATTGGGGGAGTGGGAAGATAGAGCAGGGCACACAGGGTTGCTGGGAGGTCAAGTAGACTGGGGTTCAAAAGGGCTAGTGTGGGGGACAGACTGGGGTGGGGACTGAAATGGGGTGGGGGTGCAGGGCCACATGGGATTGGGGGGGCAAGGGTTGGCTGAGTGGGGGTGCAGGGACACATGGGGATGGGGGAGGGGAGGGGCAGGGGGTGCAGGGACACATGGGGATGGGGGAAGAGGTGCAGGGACACATAGGGAGGGGGGAGGAGGTGCAGGGATACATGGGCGTGCAGGGACACCTGGGGACAGGGGCAGATGTGCCTAATGAATGAGAGAGGCTAGGGGTCAGCCAGGGTCTGCATGGGGGGAGGCTCCCCAACCCCATAACAATCCCTCCCCCACCTTCCAACCCCCCCCCCCCCCCCCCCCCCACACACACACACATTCCATACTTCTCCCAGCCACATCCAACAACCCTCCAGGTTCACTCCCAGGCTCCTTCCCTCTCTCTCGGCTCCTCTGTTACCCCTGACTCCCCCAAGCCTTTGCACTGCTTCTGAGGGGTGTGGACGTTTCTGTATTGTAGTTTAAATGAATTATTACTCAAAGTTCTGTATTAATATGCCTAGTAAGGAATCTATATGTCCAAAAAAAAAAAAATCCTGAATCTTTCATTGTCTGTATTGTTACAGACATACTTGTTGGCAGGTATTTTGAAATAAATTATCAAAATAATTGAAACTGACATGATTATATTGTTATTTTGACAAATAAAATATGCAGAATTTTAAAATATTTTGTGCAGAATTTTTATATTTTTGGCGCAGAATTCCTTCAGGAGTAAGTTCTGTGTTAGCAAATAATGGTTTATCAGCTATTCTGGAAACATACAGACATGGATCAGTGTTGCAGTCTGGTGTATTCCTTGCTGTAACAGATGTTTAATAATTATGGGCCAGATAGAGCCCAGGGTGTAGGGGCATGAAAGAGGGAAGGGTGCAAAGATCATCCTCCTTGTCCCTTCTGCACAGGATCTGGGACACACATACTCACTTGAGCTCCGATTTGCGGGGCTAACTGTAACTGTCTCAAAGGGGGCAGGCAAGGCTGTGACCTCAGTGCCCGCTGTACCTAGTCAGCTGTAGAAGGGAGATCACCCTGCACCCTCTTTAGGGGTGCAGTAGCACCTGTGCTCCGTTTATCCTCTGGGTAGCTGCAGGAAGTATTGTGGCTCTGAAGATTGTTTCTTGGGGCTCCTGCTGGTGCAGTTAAAAGGGCCCCCACCATCCCCAAACACAGGTCTGTGCATAGAAGGCACAATAGTGAGCCCTAAATACAACTATAGCAGGGAGAGAAGAGTGACTGCAAAGAGTTTTGCATCAGAAAGCAGGAGTAGGAGAGTGCTGTCTGTGATTAAAAAATTAGACAGGCAGTATTCTCACTTGAAGTCAATGGGATTCCAGGATTTTGCTTATATGTGGGATGGATTGTAATCTTCCCCACTGTGTGTGTGACGCAACTTAGTTCGGAATCTAGAGTGTGTATCAAAAGTGGTGAAAATGTATATGCCCGCTCACCAGCCCTCCCCCACCACTTCAGTGTGACCCAGCTTTGATGTCATGCTACATTCTGCCAGCGAAGAAGGATGTGGGATTCTCCTCTCTGGTCGGAGTAACTAATACAAACCCTCACAGGACGCTGGCAGGCTAGTTCGCCAATAACAGTCCTAGATACCAGCCTTATGAATGGATTCTTGAGGTGAGTCCGTAGCAGCTGTTTGTCTGTATCACAATGCCACACTCTTCTGGGAGAGACTGACCTTGATTTTCATTGCTCGACAGACCGAAGACTAATAGCAAGGGTACACTTCTGATCAGGGTTGTAATCCACTGGCAGTGCAGTGTATATGTTAGAGACCAATAGCTCAACAACTGATTGTCAGGGCTGGATGTCTCACATTGCAGCGTTATTTTTATATGATGATGTTGCCAAGAGATTATTGCTAATTCTGACTGGAGTCTTTGGATTTTTTGTTTTTGTTTATAGAGTTGATGAGAAGACTAAAAAATACTTAACCCCTTTTATAAAGCAAGGGAAACATTCACCAGCAGGGCATTACAATGTCAGCTTGGGCACATCGGTAAGCATCATCCTTCTCCTGTAGTGAAAACAATGTATTTTAAACTTCAGTATTTACTGTCATGTCATTAATACCTTTCATTTCGGCCTTCTCAAGATATATTTACCTTCTTTGG
The DNA here is from genome assembly GCF_011386835.1 of Chrysemys picta bellii. Lineage (NCBI taxonomy): Eukaryota > Metazoa > Chordata > Testudines > Emydidae > Chrysemys > Chrysemys picta. Next base: position 11,557,620 of record NC_088795.1, read on the forward strand.
TTTGGGGACATCATATATAATAGTTTACTCACAGTTATGTTATGTGAATGTATTGTACTGGAATATTATTTAAGTTAGAGGCGCTCTCCAAGAGATCTAAATGATAGACATGTATTCTTCTAGACAAGTGCAATTACAGTTTCTGGCCAGGCTGGGAGGAGAGACAGGTGTTGGCTATGGTGACCAAGTAGTTCAGGATTTACATTTAGAATTTTCTGTGGACAGATTGTTAAAAACGAATGAATCACTCACATAAATGAGTGGCTAGCAGCTCCCACGGAATTCTCTTTGAAAGGCCATGCCGATTTAAAGCCTGATGCTATAGTCATTATTCAGGCAAAACTCCTCTCAAGATCAGTAAGAGTTTTGTCTGAGTAAGGACTGCACAGTTGAGACCACTTTCCAGTTTTTGATGTTCTGCGTAAGTGTAGGTGGTTTCCTTAAATTACTGATTTCCTAAAGCTTGTCTTGAGGATTATTGAACAGAATGTGTCTAGGAAAGAATACAGGCTGTTTTGGTACTTTGACGCTTGTGTAAGTCTCATAGCAGAGAATCTCGCTTCTTTTTAACCTGAATAATGGTTTTACTTTTAGTACTCCCCGCTTTGCTATACATTACTCCTGTAACTCAATCCCTTGCTGTCAGGTCTCAAATGAAAAGAACGTTCTTCAGGCAAACAAGAAAAGATGGGAATTCTCCAAGACAGATGTGCGTTTGCCTGAGCTAAACTATAACCATCTCCCTGAACTCAAAGGAGTGGACGGTACGAGCTTTAATTTGCTGTTAATTAAAACTGGATGATGAAGTTACCAAGAGCAGTATAAGTTGCATCAAGACATTTATTTTTTTAATCCTATTAGCATGTGACAGGTTTTCTGAGAAGGAAATATTGACACTGTACACTTAAAACAACAGCAAAAATCCATAGCAGGCAATGCATTTATTTATTTGTCTTCTGCAGCTCGAAATTCCAGATTTGTCAAAAAGGAGAACAAAACTGTCTCAGAATCTCGCATTCCATCCCTTGCCAGCATTGATCTTCACAACCCGAGCCTGGCTTTGCAACAGGTAATGATCCAATGAAATGCTTTGCACTGTTCTACTTGGCTTTTCTGCCAAGGTTTTCAAAGCACGTTGCAAGCAGCAGGAGCAAAAAGGTTCCAGGCAGTCTCTCTGTGCAACACGTTGCATTCCAGGGTGTCTGATGAGTAGCAGCATAGTCACTGGAGTAACTTGTTTTAGGACAATGCAGGAGTTTTGGAGCCTGATGGGGAAAAGAACCATTTTGGAAAAACTTTTGGCCCAAATTTATTATCCTGGGGGCAAACCTGGACCATGTTCGAGGTTCACAGTACAACCACAATTCCGGTGTATTTCACCTGTTTTCAGGATTTGTTACACACAGCACATGGCTTACAAATGGGTGAACTGAGATGCAGAGGCTACAGACCAATACCCATGGTGACACAGTGAGTCAGTGCAGAGTGGGGAAAAGAACCCAAAAGTTGGAGCAGAAATGGTTTGGCCATTCTAGGCAAAAAGAAAAAAAAAAAGTGAAGGGTGGGGAAAAACTCATGTCTCTTGATTTGCAATATGATCAATGAAGAATCTGCCCATGTTCTGTTGATATTGCACTTGGGACAGGCAGAAGGTTATTGATGATCAGTTTTACTAGGTCATACTGCTTTTAGGCTAGTATTACATTAATATTTGTTTTCTGACTGGCAGATCTCGGGAACATCACTGCCAGATGCTTCAGAAGCCAGCTTCCCTCGAGTAGAACGCTAGCCCGGAGAAGAACTGAGGGATTGGGTACTTTTTGCCTCTGAAGCGTATGTATTACTTTCTGCAGCTTAGCCTCTTGTTGCCTTTCAAAAAGAACACTTGACAAGGGCGGATACCTTTTGTGGGTTTACTGAAGAGAGAGCCTTCCGATGTTCGATATCGCCGTTTGCAGCATACTCGTGTTTAGAACGTATTTGTGCTGCTGCCAAGCAGGGAAGACCAGTGCATGACTTTGTGAATGGGTCCCTTTTCCTGTATCGTGCTGTGTAGTTCCATGCATATGTATCTTGATCCTAAGTGGATATTTTTTTGTAAAACTGAACTGAGGTGTTCGGCATTAGAGAGGGGGATGGAATGCATTATGGAATTGTGTGTGTCTTCTGAAAAGATGGTTACCCAACAGTGAAACTAAGTCAGTGTGTTAAGATACTGATCAACTCCTGTCCTGGGGAGAAGAGCTGTACCCAGAGATGGATGAGGTTTTGTGGGGCCCTGGGCCAGAGTAAGTGTGGGCCTCTCCCCTCCACTTCTGCATGCAGTCCCCTTCTTCCCCTGGTGCTCCTGCCAGGGAAATGGGGTTAGAGCGCGTGGGACTCCTGCTGGGGGGTGGGGTCGGGGCATGGGGCCTCCCCCGCTCCCTGGCAGGAGCACCTGGCGGGCAGAGTGTGGTCAGGGTGCATGCCCATTTTTCTGGGGGCCCCTGGGCATGGGCCCTGTTGGCCCTGTGGCTAATCCACCACTGGCGGTACCAACGGCATCCAATAGTTATCTTGTAGTAAACTATTTTTCTTTAAAAAAACAACAACAACAAACGTATTTATGGCCAGTTGAGAGCCCCAGGTCTCAGTGAGAGAGCGCAGGATTACCAACACTTATGAGCCAAGAAAAGATGGTAACTCCTACACTTTAATCTTTTTAAAGAAGAAAGAGAGCAGGCAAATTTAACAGACCCAAAAGAGAGTGACGTACGGGAAACTTAGATAACGGAAGAAAAAATTCATTGAGACTACATGTTAAAGACACACTGTCACCATAAAAATTGTCCATGGAAAATGTATCAATATGCTGTCAATAACGCTTACATTTAAAAGTTAAAACTGAATGAATTTTAAAAATCTAATATACTTTTTGCCATGTGTTTACTATTGTCATTTCACTAATTTTGGGTAGTGAAACTTAAACTGCTCACTTTCCGTGACTGGTTCCCAGGCTCTGGCGTAGAGCTGATGTATTTGGATTTCCAACACTACAGGGGACTGTTTAAATTTTAATAAATCATGTTTTTGTGAAATCTTTACGAATCATCAGTACAGACGTACTCGTGTTGTGGTTTTTTGTAACACCCTGTTTAATATGAAATACTCATTTTGGTCCTAAACTACGGACATCACTAAAATATCAGAACCGTTTGAAGATAAATATTTGTGCATTGCCTGCAAATCATCATCTGTGTACCTCACCCCTGTCAGCATCCTCCTGCAAATACTGACCCTGCTCCTGAACCGGATTCAGTTGTTGGGAAGGGCTAAGGGATTACTGTATATAAAATCCACTTCAGGGATTGTTACCATCTGAAATCAATTAAATCAAGAGATGTCTCTGGCATGTATATTGAGAATTTTTGAATGGTCTGGGATTCTGTAGCATTAGTGACTATCAATTGTTGAAATGGATCTGATAGCTGCTTAAAGAAACACCGTCAAGTTGAAATCTCGTCAGTTAAAGGAAGTGCATTAAAACTGGTTTCTGGTGTTTCAGCTCTACCAGTTGTTGTTTTACAGTCACATTTTCCTGTTTGTGGGTTGTGTCTATAGGTTATTTTTGTGGTGTTTTTTTCCATATCTTCCCTCTTGCCAAAGAAAAGACTTACACAAACAGGGGGAACTGACTGACTTGGCAGAGCGAATGGTAACACTGATTATACACACAGTGCTATCAAATGCACAAAGGAAATAAACTGCAAAAAGGAAGAAATTGTGTTTGCTGACTTCTTTCAGTTATAACAACTTTTTTATAGGTTACTTTTCTAACTGGGCTACAGTGGGAACTGCCGGGGGCTTGGCACTCTTGAAAAGCCTGTTACTTGTTTAGGAGCCTAAGTAAGGAATTCGCCTAACTTCTTAAGCTGGTGTCTTTATAAAGTCTTCCCCATAGTCATGGATACAAACTATTAAGACAGAAGCACGACTTTTAAATAGGTGTCTGTCTTTTTTTCCGGGGCGGGGCTTGTTTTTTTACTTTGCATTATGGCACAATTTCCTGCCATTCTTGGTTTGTTTGTTTTAAACTCTGAAGTCCTAGGTGCATTTTTGAAATAGCCTCTCAATGTAAAGGATGTGTGCAGGTTTCTGTCCAAAAGGAAAATGTATTTCCTATTTTGAGAAAAATAAAGATTGTTCTCGTCTATACAGATTATTATACCGTACTTGTCACCATAGTTCTGAGCCCCTTCTGATCGTGCACTGAAGTATGTGACTTACATCTGTCATGTGTGGTTTGTTCTCTTTCAGCCTCTCCCCAGGTGGAGAATTGTGTGCACGGTGTACTGGTTCGTTTTGGTAGGGTGTTTTCCTTAGGTGCACACTTTTCTGTATTTGTGTCAGAGAGGGCAAGTCACAGCAGTGTGCCTTGTACTTGGAGCAGAAGGTAGTGAGGTTTGGGAAGGTCCCTTAGTTCCTGGGCGGAGTTTGTTCCTCCGTCTCAGAACAGCTTCTTCAGGCAAAACTTCTTCTGTCTCCTGTGCAAACGAGCTTTACTCTTACGGTAGAAAGTTCCGCTGTGCCAAAGGAGTGGAGTTATCAACCTCCCACAGCTTTAGGTGATCTTCCCATATCCTGGGCCCAGGCCATGGAGTGCCTTGAAGATGGGGACTGAGACCTTGAACGTGATTGGATATTCTCTGGGAAGCCAGTGTAGGGCATGGAGGCCGGGTCTGAGGGGTTTGTGGTGGCCCGTGTTGCTGAGGAGATGCGCTGCAGCTTTCTGTACTAGTTGGAGTTTCCTAAATGCTGAAGGCGTCATGCCCAGGTATATGGCACTGCTGTAGTCCAGATGGGAGGTGACAAAGGCGTGAATAACTGAAGCCCGGTCATCGTTCTCTGAGATGGGATGCCATCTCCTAGCCAATCGGAGGTGGTGGTAAGTGTTAATCACAGTTGCTGCTATATGAGAACTTTGCGTTAGCGAGAAATCCAGGACCCTCCGAAACTAGACTGCATTGACCAGTTGTGGGTGTGTGCCTTCAACCCAAGGAGACCGCACCACGGCTACAAACTCTTCAAAGTGCTTCCTTCTGCCCACCAGCACCACCTCCTTCTTGCCAGGGTTCAGCTTCAACCAGCTGTCCTTCATCCGGGAGCTGATTGTCTCCAGGCACTGGGCCATCTTGGAGGTAGTGGGGGTGGTCAGATGTGGTGAAAGACAGAGCTTGTGCCAGTATTAGTGCTTTAAATGTAATATGTGTTCTCAACCCAGAGTGGATGAGGTTTATTCATATTTGGAGGATGGCATTTGGTCTTGGCACAACAGTACACAACCGAGACTAGCAGTTCTCTAGTGGGACGTGGATAACGTTTATGATAAAGGAAGCAGGCGTTATGATTGGTCTTGATCTATCATCGGGCTCTTCTAGCACCCAGCCCTGCCCAAGGACAGAGGGCTCTACATTAGCAGATTGCGATGCAGGATTGGGGACTGCATTAGTAAATGTCTGAGGACACCCCCCTTCAGAGGTGGCAGCTCATTTTCCAGAGCCGTCCTAGAGATCTTTCTGTGGCTCATTTATCACTGGGAGTTGGTTTGGGCTATGATGCAGGTAATCATGGAACTGACACTTCTTGCATATTTGCTGCTGCTCTTACCAACAGCCCTGGGCCTTTTGATAGCTGCTCTTTGGTCCCAAAGCTCTTCAGGCAGACACACAGGGTGTGGGTCCCAGTGTACACTAAGTGCTACAATAAGAACATTGAGCCCTTTCTGTCTGTAGGTCTGAAAAAAACTGTCCAAAGGTGGGTGTGTATTGAGTAAAGGACGTGCGAGGTGACACAGCCAGTTCAGTGGCTGAGCTGGGAATAGAACCCAGGTTCTCTGCTCCCATGCCCCAGTGGTCTGGGCTGCTGCCCTTACTGCTACATCACATATATCAGGTTGGTTTGTCTTTTACATTTTGCTTTTGTTCATTCTTCCTGTACCTGAGAATGAGATCTCTGATCCAAGAGCCTGCGAGTGAAGCGATGGAAAGTAACTCCCCCAGTGTATATAAAAATGTGCTGTGTGTTTCATTATCAATACTTTAATGCAAATATTTATCAGTATGTTTTAGGGATATTCTGTTGGTTTAATGCAATGTTACCAGTTTTGTATTGTGCATCTTATAGTTCACTTCCTTGTTTTTTGTCATAATTCTTGGACGCTGATATCACTTTCCCTTTTTGAGGAGGTGGAACAGTCACTGTCTTTATGGTGTGCTCTTAGCCTTGTGCCGTAGTGCTGAAAACCCCGGACTGTGTGCCTCAGTGCTGACTTGGACAACTCCTTGCTGAAAAACGTTTCTTGATCTTAAAATCAAAGGTGGTTTGTTTTTACTCTGCTCCCAATGTATGTCTAATGCGAATGTGCTTGTAGATACCTTCATATGATCAGCCGCAACGTATGATTCGATGGAAAAGAGAATAATAAAATGATAGGGTTTGAATGGTATAAAGAACAAAAAGAAGAGTGTTCCCCTATGTGTTCGCTTTTCTATGGAGTGGTTAGTTTCCTGTGCATAGTTTGGTATTGGTAAGTGTGTGTGATAAGTAAAAACAAGAGAGCATATTCCTACGGCAAGGCCACTGCATTGACTTATTTTGTCTATCCATAATGGAGTCCTCTCTTCTATTCCTCCACAGGGAGGGAATTTACATATGTGAGCGAATTGGGGGGAATTCTCAGGGTACCTGTGATGTGCAGAGCCTTTGCAGAAGTGAGGTAGATTCTCCTCCTGCTCGCTCTGTGGATAATGCAGCAGGCTGCAAGTCTCTGGGTATTCCAGTCAAGATCCAGTTCTGTAGCCATCCTACATACAGAGCTGCTACTGCAGTCAGTCGGTGGGATTATTGCATCAAACGCAGCCATAAACTAGCACCTTCCTGCCCCAGGGCCAAATCCTGACCGGTTGCTCAGAAGGCAGCGGTAGCTGTTTGTGTGCAGCAGGGGCAGAGTGTGGATTTCAGTTCTGAAGAAAAGGGGCTAGTCTGTCTGATTGTGGCAGGGCAGGATCTCACTCCTGTCTCTTTCCCGGTTACAAATAGCTTGGAGATCTCCTTCTGCTAAGCACCTTGTGTGGTTTTTTTCACTGTGTCCTCCCCACACCCTTTACAGGCTTGTGCAGGCCCGTATTTACAGTAAGCCACAATCCTCCGCTAGCTTGGCCAAGGAGGAGGGAAGATGGAAGGGATCTTCCGCTGGCAGATTCCTCTAGGCTCTGACTCTGAAAGTCTCATTCTGTCTCCGGCTCTTCCTTCCTGTACCTATTCTACCTTCTGCCTAATGAGTCTCTTAGCTCTCCTCAGCCCATCCCAAGCCATCGATTAGGCACAGCTCTTCTTAATTGGGTCTCCTCTAGTGCAGCTAATTGGAGCTGCAGTGACCAGAGTGCTAGATCAGCTGTTGTTGCCCAGTGCTCAGTGGGAGTTAGGTGCTTAAATATTTTCAGTATCTGGGCCTCAGATACTATGCTGATAGGGAATAGCTAAGTACCCAGGGAGACATGTTTGAAATTGGCACAGCCTGGGAGAGCGTTGCTGAGATCTTGCGATCTCAGACCTTTAACAGCCGCTCTGATTAGTGTCAATGTGGAGAGGCGCTGAAAGCCGCCCTTTAGCATTGCTAGGGGCCGGAGTCGTGCTGCTCACCCCGGCTTGTGCCTTGGCAGTGCTCAGGAGTGCCAATGTGTGGGAGCAAACTGAGCTGGCGGTGTAGGGAAACGCGGCTTCGCATGGAGCCGGGGGAGCAGATTCAGCACAGGCTGATAGAAAGCTTCCCAAGAGACTGGCAGTCCCCACTGTGTAAGTGTCCCCTCTCCCAGGCGCAATGCAGACGTGGGTCAGTTGCAATACTCTAGCTGTATTTTAACTCCCCTCATCCCTGTCCCTTCAGCTTAGGTTAATAACCCTCTGAACTCATCCGTGCTGACAAGTAGCCAGACGGCACAGCCACCCACGTCAAGGCATTCTGGGGGAGGGATATCTGCCTGATGCCCTGAATGTTCTACCTGGCGTGGGTGGGCTCCCAGCCATACCTGGGGCGGAAACTTAGACTAATGCAGATTTTTAGTTGTGGGAAGGAGCCATGTCCAGCTGTCTGCTCAGGGGGGATAGTTATAATACTCTAGGGCATGTTATGGAGGCAATAAGAAAAAAGTCCAAATAACCCCATGTAATGTCTTTCCATTTTTTACTGTCCCTGATCATCATAAATAGATCATTGTATTAAAAACATAGAAAGTATCTACTGGATGGAATAAAACACCTGTTTGAAAATATTTGGGGAAAGCCACAATGCATCTTTGCCCCCCTTCCTGCTATCCGCATAAGGGCGTTTTTTGTGTCTCTTCCCCTAAGAGCAAAGGATTCTTAACAGCCGAGATCCTGAACCTAGAAGCCATCAAGCAAATGTGGACGCTGTGTGTGTGAATTATCAATGCTACTGCATCGTTCAGAAACGATATACAGCAATAAAAGCTGCCTTAGGTGCATTCTTACTCTGCAGAACACTGTGGGCTCCTGTAAATAAATTTATACGGGTTTTATAAGAACTATGGATGCTGAACTGAAAGTGTTAGCAGCTTCCCCGTTGAGCACACTACACCCAGCCCTTGAGCACTGAGTTCATACATTGTTGTTTAGCAAATGCTGTACTTCAGTCTCCCACGCTAAGAAAACAGTGCCCAGAAGAGCTACCTCTTTCCCACCAACACTCTTTGCAAAGGGCTTACGTTTCCTGTTTATAATGCACCTGAACTCATTCCAAATTGGTGCAAATCTTAGACCAGGAAAATGCCACGTGCTGACTGCAGAATTAGTGACTGATGCCTTACATCTAATACACTCAGGATACAGAGAAGAACAAATGATCAATCCATGATCTTAAAACATCCTGCGGCAAACTTCACCTGGACCCTTGAGAGAACAGCTGAGTGTGAAATCATAGGAACATAGGAGTGGGATGGACGTCATAGAGTCCAGTGCCTGCTATTGCAGGCAACCACCTCGTATAATCCCATTCATAAATTTATCAAGCTCCATTTTGGGACCTCTGCACGTGCACTCCAGGGTAGTAAAGATCCAGATGAGGGCTGTCGATTAATCGCAATTAACTCACACGATTAACTCAAAAAAATCATTAATTGCGATTAGTCGCCGTTTTATCACATTGTTAAACAATAGAATACCAATTGAAATGTATTAAATATTTTTGGATGTTCTTCTACATTTTCAAATATATTAATTTCAGTTACAACACAATACAAAGTGTACAGTGCTCACTATATATTTTGATTACAAATATTTGCACTGCACAAATGATAAAAGAAATAGTATATTTCAGTTCACCTCATACAAGTACTGTAGTGCAATCTCTTTAATCATGAAAGTGCAATTTACAAATGTAGATTTTCTTTGGTACATAACGACACTCAAAAACAAAACAATGCAAAACTTTAGCGCCTACAAGTCCACTCAGTCCTACTTCTTGTTCAGCCAATCGCTAAGACAAACATGTTTGTTTACATTTATGGGAGATAATGCTGCCCTTTTCTTATTTACAGTGTCACCAGGAAGTGAGAACAGGGGTTCTCATGGGACTTTTGTAGTCAGCATTGCAAGGTATTTACATGCCAGATATGCTAAACATTCATATGCCCCTTCATGCTTCGGCCACCATTCTAGAGGACATGCTTCCATGCTAATGATGCTCGTTAAAATAATATGGTTAATTAGATTTGCGACTGAACTCCTTGGGGGAGAATTGTATGTCTCTGGTTTTATTTTACCCGAATTCTGCCATGTTATAGCAGTCTCGGATGATGACACAACACATGTTCATTTTAAGAACACTTTCGCTCCACATTTGACAAAATGAAGAGACGTGAGATGTCTAAATATAGTTACAGCACTCGACCTAAGGTTTAAGAATCTGAAGTACCTTCCAAAATCTGGTGTGGGATGAGGTGTGGCACTTGCTTTCAGAAGTCTTAAAAGAGCAACGCTCCAGTGCAGAAACTACAGAGCCCAAACCAGCAAAAAAGAAAATCAACCTTCTGCTGGTGGCATCTGACTCGGATGATGAAAAGAACATGCGTCGGTCCACTCTGCTTTAGATCATTATCGAGCAGAACCCGTCATCAGCATGGACGCATGCCCCCTGGAATGATGGTTGAAGCATGAAGGGACATATGAATCTTTAGCGCATGAAGCGGGCAGCATTATCTCCTGCAAATGTAAACAAGCTTGTTTGTCTGAGCGATTGGCTGAACAAGAAGTAGGACTGAGTGGACTTGTAGGCTCTAAAATTTTATATTCTTATTTTTGAATGCAAGGTTTGGGTTTTTTGTTTTGTTTGTTTTTTTTACATAATTCTACATTTATCAGTTCAACTTTCATGATAAAGAGATTGCACTACAGTACGTGTATTGGATGAAGTGAAAAATACTATTTCTTTTGTTTTTTTACAGGGCAAATATTTGTAATCCCAAATACATATAAAGTAAGCACTGTGCACTTTGTATTCGGTGTTGTAATTAAAATCAGTATTTTTGAAAATATTTAAATAAATGGTACTCTGTTATTAACAACGGGATTAATCGTGCGACTAATTTTTGTAACTGCTTGACTGCCCTAGTCCAGATATTAGAAAATTTCATTTAAATCCAGTCCACGATGGGTCATTATTCCGGAGAAGCTCTTTGCCTTCTCCCGGTGAACAGCTCAACTCATAGCTACTGCCACGATCACTTGTCATCTTCCAGCACTTTCTCCTATCTCTACAAATAGTGGATGTTGAACTTATCTCCAGAGCCTGCTCATGAGACTCCCCCACCCTCTCCAAGTCTCCTGTGCACTGCTTTAGTCCTGATTTGTACTCTTAGGGCCTCACTAAGGTTCTGCATTATGAAATCTACGCTAGAGGTGCCTCACCCTGCTAATCTGACGATTGTTTACATTTATATTTTGTCTTTTATAGCTCAGACTCCTGACCACTACCACAGCCCTCAGAGACTAAGACACCCTGTTACATGAGGGAGTTGTGTCCCAGGAGCAAGGATCTTGCCCCGATGGTATCTTTAGAGAAACAGCTTCTCCAAAGATCTGGTTGGTCCTGTTCACTGAGTGCTGATGACCAGCTCAAAACATCCCACTTCTGAATGTTGAGTTTAGGGAGACTTTGCAGCTCTTCCTGCTGCAGTTACTTCAGTTGATAGTCTTCTCCTGCGTGCCCGCCTCACACCACTCCCAGCAATAAACATCCAGTTTACAAGCCGTTTCGGGGCTGATTAGACATTTGTTCTCCAGCTCCTGGATCACCGTCCTCAGTGATTCTCTGCGTTGTCGTTCTCTGTCTAAAGTGTTCCTCAGATGTTCCTTGGCCTCTTCGAGCTCACTGATTACCTGATCTAATTGACACTTCAGTTTCTTTGGACTGTCCATTATGCTGTAACTGTGCTCCTGGAAACAAAATTCAATACATTAGACGTTCTCAACTTTCCCAAAGATCTCAGTCTTCCACATGTTCTCCCCATTCACCAAGAAGGGGTTAAGAGACTGTTTAAAAAGCCAATCCCAACTCCCATTAGCAATCACTTTTTGCAAAACCATGTGGAGTGTGCAAAACCAATCCTCCTAGCTAGTTAATCCACTATGGCTTAATGGTGGAACAATGTATAAGAAATGGAGCTGCCCCTACTGCTCTCTGGTGAACAATAAATTTGAGGGAGATGCTTGAACTGATGCTTTAACACAAATGAAAACAGGGACACTGAGCCAAATGCACTGGTGACCTAAGAGGATGCCGTTCCCTGTGGCTACACTGGCAGTGAGTATGCCCCACTGTTTTGAAAGCCTGCTTTATTTAGGTGGGTTCAAACAAGTCACTTTACTTACCAAGATGAATTGGGAATGAAATTCTCCTGTACTGGAAGGTGAGTCCGCAAGCTGGTGGTTATGAACTGTTACTGGCAGTGTTTTCAGCGGGGTGTTTCGTCTGCCATGAACTTTTCCTCGTCTCCGCTGTTATAAATACATATTTCACACTTCAGTTATTGAGTTAGAGATAGCAGAAAGAGATGGGATTGTGCAGGCTCATGTGTGGCTGCAATGTGCTGGAAGCAGGGGGAAAGGTGAAGTGAGGAATGAGTCCCACGCTGAATTGGGATGCTAAAGGTATTCATTAAATAGTTCTTGCAATGACAGATCTCTAAGGTGAGGAGCTCTCCTGGGTCCCATCTAATAGGTGCTTTCCAGCCCAGTCTTTTTGGTATGTTGGGAATTTATTTAATGATATTATTGATTTGTATTAGGAAGCCCAGTAAAGGATCAGGACCTTATTATGCCAGGTCTAAAGCAAATCCCTGCCCTGAAGAGCTCACAGAATAAGCATTTGGCTAGACTTGAGGTAATCAGTTTCACTTCTCATTTTATGTACTTGACCATTTCTTGTTCGGACTCACAATAGTTATTTAAAAAAAAGCCTTCAAGGGCCTGATCCTCCACTCTTTACTCAGGCAGAACTGCCTGAGTACTGAGAGACCGAACAGGCCCAGAAAAATGCTAATCTTTGGGCACAATATTTTTCCACCTCTCCTCCTGTTACCTGGTGATAATCCAAAAGAAGAAAACATCTTCTGCGTTCTATGTAAAGTGCAGGGAAAAGCCTGCCCGTGTTTGCCAATACAGTTAAATATAGGAACAATCACCTGCAGATTATAAAGACCAACCTGGAAGTGAGAAGGAAATTCAAAAATGGACGGGATGACTCCAGGTTTGAGCCTGATGTTGGGACCTCTTGTGTCGAAGTCTGACTTCTTAAAGTGGCGCGAACATAACACATCTGCTTTCTTAGGCTCCCACATACCTGCAGAGTTCACATCGAGCCTTTTCGTGGCCAACACCCACCTTCTTTTGGCCTCCTCATCGGTGGGGAATCTAGGACAAGTGTGCAGACAGGAAAGCAAGTTGAATAGATAGCCATAAAGTCTCTAGCTTTACATAAGTATCTGTAACTCGTGATTGTAAAAGGGCAAACTTACAGGTAGCTTTGTGATCACTCCTTCAGGCAATGTATAGCCTGTGTGTGATTGTATGCAGGTTGACACCCACCCCCTACTCTACCCAGCCATTTCCCGCTGAGGTATAGAGCACTCCCAGCATCGCCTAGCAGACCCCTCCTTGTGCTCTGGTTACAGAGCCAACCATGTTATGACCTTCTGTGCAGGAAGAAAGGGGCTGTGTCCTCCCCCACAAGCTTTTGAGTCAAATTAATTCACTTGAAGCCTGTTTACAGTAATAATTCATAAATCCTCAAGGAACTGACCTGGTAAATACAAACTGACAGAGGTGGGTTCAGTTCTGCAGCCAACGTCGTGATTGTTTCCACTAACTATTTCTATATGGCCTTTCATTTCAGAGATTCCAGACACTTCACATTTCATAAGACTATGAACTGATTTCCCCAACATCAATTTTGGGTAGGGTAGAAGTGATTAGTTTAGACATAAATATTCCTCACTCAGATGATATGAAAATGATTGCTCTATTTTAAAGGATGACACATACGTCGTGAATCTTTTGAGGTATCTAGTTCTGTGAGTGGAAAAAAACACAAATGAAGTTTTTAAAATTTCCACAGCCACAGACCCACACCTGAGTCTGGATTATTTTGACTCTTATAACCAGCATTACGAGAATCATGTTACTTTGTGGCTACAATGTTTAGAAGATGATTTCTTTTGGTTGAGTCTGGGATGAGATAGAGGAAAGCCTTAAAATGTTTCTTTGGATAATCATGGGATACACGTCCTGTGATATGACTAAGTTTTCTGCACCCTTTCATTGTGCTAATCTTTATTTCTAAGATATTATTATTACTCAATGGGACAGGCATTTGAGTTCATGTATATTTTGGAAAGAAAAATACAAAATATTATTTTGATGGCAAGAAGCAGCCACTCTAAATGACTGGGTTTACAAACAAGGCAGCATGTACGAGTAAGGAGAAGAAATGCGAAGTGAATGAGTTACATAAGAACGGCCATACTGGGTCAGACCAAAGCTCCATCTATCTCCGTATCCTGTCTTCTGACAGTGACCAATGCCAGGTGCTCCAGAGGGAATGAACAGAACAGATAATCATCAAGTGATCCATCCCCCATCGCCCATTCCCAGCTTCAGGCAAACAGAGGCTAGGGACACCATCCCGGCCCATCATGGCTAATAGCCATTGATGGACCTATCCTCCGTGAATTTACCTACCGTATATACTCATTCATTAGCCCATTCATTAATAAGTCGACCCCCCCAAAACGGATAGGTAAAAATAGCAAAAACTGTATGACCCTTTCATAAGCCGACCCTATATTTCAGGTGTTGGAAAACTTTGGCTCCCGGCCATCAGGGTAAGCTGCTGGCGGGTTGGGATGTTTTGTTTACTTGAAGCATCTGCAGGCCTGGAGCCCCTCAGCTCCCATTGGCTGGGAATGGTGAACTGCGACCACAGGGAGCTGAGAGGCTCCATGCCTGCAGACACTCCAGGTAAACAAAACGACAATGTATTAGATATTCAATTCAATGATTCCATAGAGTTTAAAATCATCAAATTTTGGTGTAGACCTGTTTATAAGCCAACCCCCGCTCTTTGGGGGGGGAGGGATAGCTCAGTGGTTTGAGCATTGGCCTGCTAAACCCAGGATTGTGAGTTCAATCCTTGAGGGGGCCACTTAGGGAACTGGGGTAAAAATCTGTCTGGGGATTGGCCCTGCTTTGAGCAGGGGGTTGGACTAGATGACCTCCTGAGGTCCCTTCCAACCCTGATAGTCTATGATTCTTTGATGTGTCACTTTTTTACCAAAAATATTTGGCTTATGAATGAGTATATACTTTTTTGAACGCTGTTATGGTATTGGCCTTCACAACACCCTCTGGCAAAGAATTCCACAAGTTGACTGTGCTTTGTGTGAAGAAATACTTCCTTTTGTTTTAAACCAGCTGCCTATTAATTTTATTTGGTGCCCTCTAGTTCTTGTGTTAGGAGAACTAAATACACTTCCTTATTTACTTTCTCCACACCAGTCATGATTTTATAGACCTCTATCATATCCCCCCTTAGTCGTTTCTTTTCCAATCTGAACAGTCCCACTCTTATTAATCTTTCCTCATACAGAAGCTGTTCCATACCACATATCATTTCTGTTGCCCTTTTCTGAACCTTTTCCAATTCCGATATATCTTTTTTGAGATGGGGTGGCCACATCTGCATGCACTATTCAAGATGTGGGTGTACCAAAGATTTATATAGAGGCAATATGATATTTTCTGTCTGATTATCTATCCCTTTCCTAATGATTCCCAACATTCTGTTCACTTTTTTTTTTTTGGCTAAGAGATTATCTTTAATGGAACAAATATAGACTACTGTGGCTAGTGGCAGAGATGGCTAATAGCACGGGCAGAAATAGACCCCACATGCAGCTCCTGTATAGACACCGACTCCGGGGCTGGAGCTACAGGCGCCATCTTTCCACTGTGCTGGGGGGTGCTCAACCACAGGCCCTGCCCCCTCTCCACCCCTTCCTGCCCCCCCCCCAGCCTGCTGTGCCCTCGCTCCTCTCCCCCTCTCCCCCAGAGCCTCCTGCACGCTATCAAGCAGCTGATTGGAAGGGAGGGGGAGGCACTGATTGGCTGGGCTGCTGGTGGGTGGGAGACGCTGGGTGTGGGTGGTGGGAGCTGCTGACGTATAACTGTGGTTCTTTGGCAATGTACATTGGTAAATTCTGGCTCCTTCTCAGGCTCAGGTTGGCCACCCTTGCTCTAGGGTCTATTTTAATCCACATTTGGACAAAATTTAAGATAATTGTATTCTGGTGGTTGTGTTAAGGTTGGCAGAACGTAATGCAATAACTAGAGATTCTTTAGCTGATTCTTCTTTCAGGTTCCCCAAGTGTAGGGCAGGAATTAGTTAAAAGCTTTAATATCAGAGGATTTCTCCAGCCTGCTCACCTCACTTTGTCTGAGACCGTCACACTGGTGGAATAGCAGACCAGAGAGAGATCATTCCCCATACGCTCCACTAGCAAATGGAGACAACCCTATCAGGTGTTGTGCAATCTCTGACTACTGTCCAGAATGGAGGGGAGTTATTCACACTGCCCACTCTGAACAGAAGGTACTTTCTATAAGTTCCTTAATAAAAGAGCTCAGATGGGGTAAAGGGCCATGTTTAGTGATGAAGCCAGTTTATATAGTTTTTTGGATCCTATGGAACTATCTTTTGTTATTAACACTTTCTCTGTCTTTGGGTTTCCACCTAAATGCCCAGTTTATCCATGCCCACCTTAACCCCACTCTTCTATGTTAGATAACCAGGAGAGAGAAAATAACCTTCTTTGTTCACTTTTAATCAATTTGATTATAAATATCTTGACTTTATAACTGACTCCATAAACAAGACATGGTGAAAGTCGAAGTATCAGAGGTCTGGGCATGATCTATTTTAATGGCTCATAAAGTATCTGTTGCTGAATTGTACCAAGTTCTCTCTTTTTGGAGTGTGCTCTGTAGCTTCCCCCTTATGAAGGCTGTGTTAACACTCTAGAAGCCAAATATTTTCAAATGACTTTACTATGAAATGTAAACATTTCACACTCTCTGAACCACAGGTGAAGGCAAGCAGCTTGCACACAGAAAAATCTTGAAATGTACAAGAGTAAAATGTGGCAAGGAACAAAACCAGTGGAATGATGATACTTTCTGTGTGCTAATTACTTCATTTTTATCTTCAAAGATATTTACAAAGTTTTATAATTTTCCAGATGCGGTAATGAATGGGCAGAGAGGCGGTAAGAGACCAAAGACACAAAGCAAGGTCCTGCTCCTGCAAGCATCTCCCTGCAATGGGAGGTCCTACCCCACCACGGACCAGTTCCAATCAGCCGAGTCCAACTCTGTAGCAGCACTGGGATTAGAACCTGGATTTTGTAACTAGCTCTGGGAGCATGGAACTGGCTCACATCCGCCCCTAGGTTCAAATGTAGACAGGAATCCTACTTAAAAAAAAATATGCCGAGAAGGTGTAAAGCAGCGTAGTTACACAAGTCTGACCCTTACACGTGAAACGTTAGTCCTCGTAACTTGGAATTGGGCAAACATCTCGATGCACATCCAACAGCCGAGCAGCTCTTCACCATGGCACTGGTGGCTCATCACAGACCTGGGGGGGAAACTGAGGCTGAGCTGGGAAGGAAATGGGGTAAGTGACGGCACCATTTAGCCCGGCGCATTGACTCCAGCGCATGCAGGAGGGCACGTAGGGTGACCAGAGCGCAAGTGGGGGGCTGGGGGGGCTAATAGAACCCTATATAAGAAAGAGCCCCAAAAACGGGACATCTGGTCACCCTGGGGGCACGACAGCCGCACGGCCCCGCCCAGCACCGGGACAAACTAACGCAGCCCAACGTGTTCGGCTTTCATGTGCTTTTAATACCGGGGGGGGGGGGGGGCGGCGTTAGTCCCGTGCTAATTAACAGGAGGCAAATCAGCGGGGCGCCACCTCGGTGACTATAATGACGTAACTCCCGCGCTGCTGGAGACTTTCCCCCGGGGGGGGCACTGAGCTCACCAGAGCTGCCCCGGGGCGGGGGCCGGGAACCGGCACAGCCCGGCCGGGCCTGGCTTCGAACCGCCGCCAGCCCAGCGTGTCCCCGAGGGCCGGGCCGAGCCGCGCGCGCGGCAGAACCCGGGCGGGGGTTGGGGGAGGTTCCGGGTACCTGGGGGCAGCGGCGCTTCCTCCTCCGGGCTCGGCGCTTCCGCCCCGCTCTCCCCGCCGGAAGTGCCGCTCACGACGGAGGCCGGAAGTCAGGGGCGGAAGTAGTTTCGAGTCGTCGGCGGCGCTTCCCCATAGAGAAGGGGGCGGGCGGACAGAGCGGTTCCGGTGGCGGGCCGGGGGCTGTCCGCGGCGATGGCGGCGGCGGAGGCCGGCGGGGCGGGCTGTGAGCACTATCGCCGCAGCTGCCTGCTCCAGGTGGGGCCCGGCCCGGCCCATCCCGGGCGCGGGCAGCTCGCGTGGCTCCTCCCCCGGGCTGCGAGCGGGGCCGAGCCCTGCGGTGACTCCCCCGGGCGTGTCGCTAAATCACCCGCGGAGCGACCCGGGCCGGCCCCAGCGGCTCCTAGTGCCGAGCTCCGAGCGCCCTGCCGCGGGAGCTGCTCTTGCCCTGTGCTGTCACTGTCTCCCCGCCCGAGCGGGGCAGGGGGTCGGAACTGTCCCCTGCGCTCCTAGGACTAAACTAGGGGGAACCCTAACGTCCGAGACCCCCGAGCAGAACCGCCCCCTGTGTGTTGTGGGGCCACCCTGCTGTCGAGGCACCGGGCAGTTCCACCCGCACTGGGGAGCTGTACCTTTAGGGCTGGAAGCAGGCGTTGATGGGGAGCTAACCTAGCTTAATGCATGCTCCCATGTACGCTTTCATTTTCGGTCACCGGCCCTTTTCCTTCCTCTCTGTTCCCAATCCTATCCAGACATTGCTCTTGGGAGCCCAAATCAGGCCATTCCCTCCCTCTGATACCTTATAAAGAAGATAACCTTAGTTATCCTTATAACTAGCTCCACCCAGCTGACCTAGTCTAGGGCTTTGAAACACTAAAAGGGTAAATGAAATCTAGGCGCCCTGGTGAGCTGTAACTTACTTGTGGTTTCTTCATAGTTTGTCTGGTCTATATTTTTTTTCAGGCTCCTTGCTGCGGTAAGTTTTATGTTTGCCGGCTGTGTCATGACAGCAAGGAAGATCATCAGATGGATCGTTTTAAAGTAAAACAAGTGCAGTGTGCAAAGTGCAGAAGGATCCAGCAGGTGATGGTGTCTACTTTAATTTTTTCAATATGCGGTGACTGTAATTGTTATCATCTGAATGGGATTATAAAACACAGATGCTTAATAGAGGGTCTTAATTTTACTCTGCGTGCGTAGGGGTAGATTTCGCCATTCCTTCAAATGGTAAGATAAGACTAAAGGGAATTTCTACATTTTAGGGGGAAGTTGCATTTATCCTCTTTCCATACTTAGCCAGTTAACATTAAAGGAGGAGAAAGGCAGTTTCAGTTCCTAGCAAAACTAATATAAACACTCTAGTCCAGCTACAGAACATAAATAAATTAATGGAGATATCCCATCTCCTAGAACTGGAAGGGACCTTGAAAGGTCATCGAGTCCAGCCCCCTGCCTTCACTAGCAAGACCAAGTACAGATTTTGCCCCAGATCCCTAAATGGCCCCCTCAAGGATTGAATTCACAACCCTGGGTTTAGCAGGCCAGTGCTCAAACCACTGAGCTATCCCTCCCCCCTTAACATGGTTAAGGTTATAGACTAGGGCTGGGTCTACACCACCCGCCTGAATCGGCGGGTAGAAATCGACCTCTCGGGGATTGATTTATTGCGTCCCATCGGGACGCAACAATCGATCCCCGAATCAACGCTCTTACTCCACTAGCGGAGGTGGGAGTAAGCGCCGTCGACGGGAAGCCACAGAGGTTGATTTTGCTGCCGTCCCTACAGCAGGGTAAATCGGCTGCGATACGTCGAATTCAGCTACACTATTCGCGTAGCTGAATTTGCGTATCTTAAATCGACCCCCCCCCCCCCCCCGTAGTGAAGATGTAGCCTGAAACTCTTGCAACCAGGTCCCTTGGCTTTGTTACATTTATAGTGTGGACAGGACCTTAATGTGTCTCCTGTAGCTTCTGATCGTTCCCTGTGTTCCTGCAGGTAGCACTTCCACAGCAGCACTAGTAAGGACGGAGATAGGTGCGATAGAAAACTCATCTAGATAATGAAACTTACAACCGTATCTGTTTCATTCTGCTGTTTTGGTATTTCTGGACCAATGCTGTGTACAGGATTTGTGTCTAGATTTGATCCCCCCCTTCCAATATACTGCCACAGTAATAAGAATGTAGGGGGGGGAGGGGGATGGGAGAACATAGGACTCTATCTCGTGTCCACCCAAACTAAGTGGCTTGACCAAGTACAGCAAATCCTATAGTCCTATTTCTCGGGCTTATTCTGTGAGACAAAGTTTGAAATCTAATTCCTTAGACAGCGTGTAAAATGTCCCCAGTGAAGACTGTTTTTGATTAAAAGAATAAGGAAACTTTATAAAAATCCTGTCAAGATTGGCAGGTGTAAACATGGATTTACTGTGACACTAGAATTGCCGGCCTAAAATGTCTTAACTCTAAACTTGCATATATGCATCTTTTTTGTGGGCAGAAGATGGAATGGGGCACAAAGCTATATAAAATCCTGAAAGTATAGGCTCTGTCATGTGGGACAACGTACTGTGCTCACCAAGTCGTAAGTTTAACCCTAGTGACAACGGCCCATTAAAGTGCTAGCTTAAAGAACCCCTCTCACCCAGCAAAATGTTAGTAGTTGCTTATGTAATGTGTATGTACTCGTAGGCTCAACAGAGTTGTGAGGATTGCAGCAGTATGTTTGGAGAATATTACTGCGGTATATGCCACCTGTTTGACAAAGACAAGAAGCAGTATCACTGTGAGAAGTGTGGCATTTGTAGGTACTGTATTTAAAATTAATATTTTTTCTTCAATGTTTATTATTCATGTTTCCAAGTTTACAAAGCAATTCTGCTTAGGTTGGCTTAAATATTGGTAACTTTAAGATATAGTATTTGAAATTGAAATTATGCATTGTGTTTAAGAATTCAGGATGCTAGAAGGCAGCTATGAGTTTAAAAATAGGTCTTGCTTAACACTTTAAAAAGTCATTCCATTATTTGCATATAGTTTTTTGCCTCTGTGTGTAATGTAGATATGGGAAAGTTTAGGGGGTGTCCTTTTATACTGAATTCGCATTAATAAAGGGACAGTTTTGTCAAGTAATGACTTGTTTAAAAGCTTTCTGTTGCTTTTAAACGCCTAATTAAAATGGATTTTCCTAAAACAATTCTGGTTGTAGGTCTTAAACGTCATGATTCCCTTTTGTTCACTAAAATAAATCTTCTAGTGATGTTGCACAGGTTTAATGCAGTCAGGGAAGGGAAAAATTTCCCCCCGATCCCCTGTTGCATATTCTGCACTCATTTCATGTGTAGAATGCCAAAAACAGAATATGCAGTAGAGCGCTGTACTTTGGGTAAAAGATCTGTAGTGTTTGTTGTAGGGGGGGAAAGACTTCTTAATTTCCCACTGCTGCAAAAAAATTGTCCTTTTAAAAAGATCTACACAAACATCTTGAAATCTTGGTGGCTGAATTAAGTTAATATTATTCTGTGTTTAAACTATAGCAGCATTCTGCAGCAGACCTATGCTATACATTTTCATCTAACTCCTCTGTACCACTGATTAATATTAAGGAAAGCAGTCTTAGAATTTTTGACTTCCACAGTTATAAACATGTTGGTGCTAATTTCTCTTCATTTTAGAGAGAACATTAACATGATAGTTCAGAGTCTTTGTTTCCAGAGATTGGGTTCCAGAGATTCCTAAATGCATGACTTTTGGAGAGATTTGAACTGTGTTTACGTAATAGAAAATCTGTAAAACAAGTGTCTGTTTAACCTGTGCTAATTATAGTTACTTAGATCTATTGTTACTAGGAAATAACAGGGGTAGCATCTGCAAATCTGAGACTAATAGTGGATTTTTTGAGATGCAGGGAAGCAGGCTGCATATTGGAGATAAGCTTTTCCTTCTGATGTAGCTCAAAAATAATGAAGGTTTGATCTTTAAAAATGTCACTGAATACATGATGGTGGGGAATTATTTTAGTACAGGCATCTCTTGAAGCAGTTTCCTTGCACTGCAGCTATTGTAAATGTCTGCCATTGTGAAAATTAATAAGTGCTAAAGAGGGGGAAAAGTTGGTGGCTACCATAAAACAAAGGCCATCAGCTTGAAAATATACTTGATCTTAAAGTTGCCCTGGTTACTGTTAAAAGTGACACTTACAAATGTTTAATTTAAAGGCTTGAAGGAAACAGTTAAAAATATTGTGCTTTTGACAGCTCTTTGTGTAATCAGTTTCACTTCTTAACTGCCTCAAATGTCACAGTCCTTTTAAAATAAAACATTTTCTCGATCTGGGAGAGAAATCCTCTTTTCTAAGTGTGAAACTTTTCTTGCAGGTATTAAAATGTAAATTGTACAGAAATTGGCAAACTATTCCTAACTGACTGCCTGTCTCTTTAGGATTGGTCCAAAAGAAGACTTTTTCCACTGTTCAAAATGTAACTTATGTCTAGCCTTGAGTCTTCAAGGAAAACATAAGGTATGAATGTAATACTCTCTAGTTTCATTTAAAAAGAACACAGCTCCCCCCCAGCACTGTGTTTATGAAAATGAGAGCTGGTATGTCCTAGCTAGACCCATGTATAATACAGAGCAGTGCTGTGAATACTTTCCTCCTTCCACCAATGTCTTGCAGTCCTGAACAGCAACATTGATCAGCACTGGACTTCTGTATTGCTTCCCTTGCAATGTCAATCCCATGGAATATACTCTTTGAAATTTCATTGTACATCTGGAGTCCCCGTATCTATGATCAACTCTTCTAAAAATGTTTTAAGATTCTCTCAGTTTGATTTGCCACTTTCCTAGTGGCATCTAGTAGTTTCTTTTTTGGAAGTCCCATAACAATTAAAAAAATAATTAAAATTGGAAATGTTAGCATTCACAGATTTTACTGGAATCCCCTTTGATGGATTTTGAACCCATGTTTGGGGTAGTAAAAGGTTTCATGAAACTTTTATATATTCTAAGGAAGTATAGATCCAAGTACTTCTATTATGCAAGAATCTACATTTATTTTTCTTTCCTGTTAAGCTGTCTTTTTTCTTTCTTTACAAAGTGCATTGAAAATGTCTCCAGGCAGGACTGTCCAATATGTTTGGAGGTAAGGGTTGTTTTTTTAAATGTTTCAGCTATTAAAAGTTTACTTGAAAATAAATTCTATAGCTTAATTGTGTACCTACTGAAATATTCTTTTTTCCTTTTTCTCTTTTGGCTTTGACTTTAGCTTTAGTGTGTTTGGTACTTGGGAAAATACATGCTAATTCTTATGTCTTGAAACAGGACATTCACACCTCGCGTGTCGGAGCCCACGTTCTGCCGTGTGGACACCTTCTTCATAGGTAAAGCCATTTCCATAGAATCCTCAAGATTAGAGATGGAAATCTATTGTATCTTCCAGTCCATCTCCTCACTAATGCAAGCCTGATTGTTCTCTGCTGTCTTCAGTAGTGGTCCGAATGTCCCAAGCAATGGGGCTTCCGTCCTTTCCCTTGGAGACTGCTCCCCAACCCAGTAAAACTTCCTGACAGAGAGGCTTCCTTGACGTTCATCTTACATTTTCCCTTGCTTAATTTCTTCTTGTTACCACTTACACTACAGCATATCACCCTAAATAATGTCCTCCTTGGTGCAGTCTGTTGTGCCATCCCCTCACTCTGGCCCTATAATGAGCAGTGTGTGTCTGGAGCCTCCTGAGGAGACCAGTTGGCTCTATGAAGGCATCCCCCGTGGAGCTTGTTGGAGGGTCCAGGACTCAAGTTGTCTCTTAACCAGTCTATATATTTAACTCTTAATTTTCATCCTGCATTGTCCTGGCGTCCACTGAACATTTCTATTGCTCTAGGAAATCTTTCCAGTTCGTCATTAATTTTTATGCTGACATGGTGCTCAGAACTGAATACAGCACTGCCGGAGGGTGGTCACAACAGAGTCATGTATTTCCTTCATGTCCTGTGAATCGACGCAACTGTATATTCAACCCAAAATGTCCTTATTCCTTTTTTGTTTCTGTTCGCTATTATATCTCATTGGACATACCTTTTAATTTCTTCTGTTCCTAGGTCTCCTTCATTGTTGTTTGCCGGGCTCCCCCTCCTACTGACTGTACGTTGTAGATTAACATTCTCCAGATGGAGCAGCATGAATCTTCCCTAACTGAATCTCGCTTTGCTCTGTTCTGCCCATCTCCCTGACTCTCTCTGAAGTAGTTCTTGTGGCACCTTAGAGACTAACAAATTTATTAGAGCATAAGCTTTCGTGGGCTACAGCCCACTTCTTCGGATGCATATAGAGTGGAATAAATATTGAGGAGATATATATACACACAGACAGAGAGCATGAACAGGTGGGAGTTGTCTTACCAACTCTGAGAGGCCAATTAAGTAGGAGGGAAAAAAAAAAACTTTTGAAGTGATAATCAAGATAGCCCAGTACAGACAGTTTGATAAGAAGTGTGAGAATACTTACAAGGGGAGATAGATTCAATGTTTGTAATGGCTCAGCCATTCCCAGTCCTTATTCAATCCTGAGTTGATTGTGTCTAGTTTGCATATCAATTCCAGTTCAGCAGTCTCTCGTTGGAGTGTGTTTTTGAAGTTTTTCTGTTGTAATATAGCCACCCACAGGTCTGTCATTGAATGGCCAGACAGGTTAAAGTGTTCTCCCACTGGTTTTTGAGTATTATGATTCCTGATGTCAGATTTGTGTCCATTAATTCTTTTGCATAGAGACTGTCCGGTTTGGCCAGTGTACATGGCAGAGGGGCATTGCTGGCACATAATGGCATATATCACATTGGTAGATGTGCAGGTGAATGAGCCCCTGATGGTATGGCTGATGTGATTAGGTCCTATGATGACGTCACTTGAATAGATATGTGGACAGAGTTGGCATCGGGCTTTGTTACAAGGATAGGTTCCTGGGTCAGTGGTTTTGCTCAGTGATGTGTGGTTGCTGGTGAGTATTTGCTTTAGGTTGGGGGGTTGTCTGTTTTTTTTTTCTCTTACTTACTTAATTGACCTCTCAGAGTTGGTAAGACAACTCCCACCTGTTTATGCTCTCTGTATGTGTGTATATATATCTCCTCAATATTTATTCCACTCTATATGCATCCGAAGAAGTGGGCTGTAGTCCACGAAAGCTTATGCTCTAATAAATTTGTTAGTCTCTAAGGTGCCACAAGTACTCCTGTTCTTTTTGCGGATACAGACTAACACGGCTGCTACTCTGAAACCTGAAGTAGTTCTCTGTCCCCGTTGCTTGGAGTGATCTTGAATCATCTGCAAGTTTCATTCCCATGCTGTTGACTCTTTCCTCCACTTCATTACTGAAGATGTCAGAATAGGACCTAACACGTTCTGGTCTCCTTGGGTCCCTCCAAACACTACGTATTGGTGCTTGGTTGCCTCCCACTTTCCACTGCCATACGAATTATTTTTTAACCATAGCTCTTTGGCTAGCTCGCTCTTCCTTCAGTTGAAGCCCCACTTTTCTGTCCAGAGGGTTTAAACCACAGTGACTTCACCTTCCTCGTGTAGCTACTAATGTGGCCTTGTGTTTTCTTTTTAGAACTTGTTATGAAGACATGTTAAAAGAGTGAGTATTCTGACCCCACTTCTTCCTAAGTACCGTGGCAGTGTAGACTCCTGAGCTGGAGAAGTAAAGATTGCTTTGACAGTCCAGGGCTGTGTGATTTAAATGCAACTGTTAACAAAGCAGTCTCTGCTCAGCTACTTCCAACAAATGCTGTGCAATGTGTTCATGTTGTACATCACCTTTCTCATTGACTACGCTGTCATGTAATCCCATTCATAAACTTATTGACTACATCTTCAAGCTAGTTGGGTTGTTTTCCCCACTGTGCCTGTGGGGAGCTGTGCCAGCCCCTCACTCCTCTGATGGACAGACGCCTTCTGCTCCTTTCCAGCCTAAATTTATTCATGACCAGTCTATCCCCATTGGTCCTTGTGCCAACGTTGTTCTTTACGTTCAAGAGCTCTTCTCCCTCCCTGGGGTTTTCCTCCCCGTCCTGATGTATTTAAACTGACTCTGTCACACCAGCATCTTCCTGACTTGTATTTTGTCTCCTTGCCAGAGGTTACCGATGCCCCCTGTGCATGCACTCCGCTTTAGATATGTCCAGGTACTGGCGACAATTGGATGACGAAGTGGCGCAAACCCCCATGCCCACGGAATATCAGAACATGATGGTGGAGGTAAATAGCGACACTTTTCTCACCGTGCCCCCTTCCAGTCTCCCTCCATTATTGGCCACTCTCTGCCCTCCTGTTAGCCGGAGTAGAGAGCAAGCGGAGCTCTCGCTGAAACAAAAGGTAATGTTACCCTTTGGCATGATGCAGAACAATTGTTTCTCATGTTCAGGGGATCAGGTGACCAGCTAGGTGAAGAACTATGTTGTTCCTTACCCACCTGCGCCCTGGTATAGCATTGCACTAGGTGGGGGGTAAGAGAAGCTGGGGGAATTACTCTTCTGAAACAACAGACAACACCAGATCAGGGAGCCACTGTCCTCTGCAGGAACAGGAATGTATGTTCTCATCCCATTTCAGAGTCAACGTACTGTTTGTGCAAAGCACTCGGACGTTTGCCAGTGTTAGAGTGGCAAATTGAGTGCCGCTATTCTAGCCAAGGGTAACTCAGCCCTTGACATCCACGTTGGGCCTGGCTTCTGCTTGCTAGTGAGACTTAAATTAGGGTCAGGGCTATGTAACTTATTCCAGCCGCACCCACAAAGCCAGCCCAGATGCCCCACTTCCCTAGTGTTTCTTGGATTGAGGATGGTTCTGCTTTTTTAGTTGATGTAGAAAAGAACGTATTTTCTAGAATGGGTTATCTGCAGCGTCAGGGAGCCCCCGCAGACGGAATTAGCGTAACCAGAGCTTTGTGTCCTCTCCAGTCTTCATCTGCTGGATTGTCTTGGAAGGCCAGATTTGTTATGCATCTAATATGCAAAAAATAAAAAGGTAATTAAAGTTGTTAAACAGCACACTTATCTAAACCGTATTAGTAAAAAAAAATTCATAATATTAAAAAAGAAAATTTGCAATTTGCAAGGCTTAGAAGGTCTTAAACCTAGGGCACCACATGAAATTAATAATTCAACTGCGCCAATTATAATTTCTGTTTAAAATGAACAGGAAATCATAAAAAAATTATATAATAATTATTATTTATAAATGAACAGGAAATCATAAAAAATTAGTATATGTAACAATATAGGTACAATAGAAAATAAGATCTATAACCAGCATTATCCCAGTGTAAAAATGGCAACATAAGGGAAAAATAAAACAAAGACAGCCTGCTGTAAACAAATCAAGCACAGATGATTCTGTAAGTGCTCAGCTGAAATAAACCTGACCACCAGTGCGGGAGTTTGGGCCCAAGTAGTCATTAAAGAGATTTGAAGGAGGTGGTACTGCTAGGGACACACTATGTGCTGTGAAATATCACAACTTCTCGGTGGAGACAACACCATGCCAGGGGAGCCTGAACCTCACCTCTCTGACTGAGATTGGGACCCATGCCTTATGGCCACGTGTAAAAATAAAAATGTAACGGAAGTTTTAACAGACAGTGAGAATCACTGGTGGCCAATCTCGTTGCACCTGTACCTCCCTTGCCCATTAACACCTCTGACTTCATACAAAGGAAAATAGAGCAATTGGTGCCCATTGTCCAACTAATAGCCAAGCAACAAACAATTGAAAACAATACTGTACCGAAGGAGGTGAGTTTGGGCCCCCTGGTTCATACTTTAAGCCTAATATTAATAGACATTCAAATAATTACCACCACTGTGGTCTTAAAAATGTGCTGCTAAATATTAAACTTAACCCCCTCCCCCCCAAAAAAGAATACAGATACTACAAATAGTAATATAAAACAAAAAATATAGCTAAAACCTAACCCAACATAAATAAGCACACACAAACCCCTCATTTAAAAAAAATATATCAAATTAAAAACAAAATATATTAAATAAATCAACAAAACTCAAAAAATAAAATATCTAAACCAACTAAAATCAAGGACAAAAACTGTTTACTATATATAACAAAAAAATCAAATAAGAATATAAAAATAAAACAAAAAGACATCTGGTAGTAAGCAAGTTTTGTTCTAGCCACAACGTTTTATGCAGCCTCCCGTTTGTCTTACGGCAGCTCTGTTTTATTACAGATCCTTTGCAATGACTGCAGCACCCGGTCCACGGTTCAGTTCCATATCTTAGGCATGAAGTGTACAAGCTGTGAATCCTACAACACTGCTCAAGACGGAGGATGCAGGATGGCTCTGGAGCAGCAGTGACTAACACACACATCACGTGTTACTGGAAAGAAAACCATCCTTGTTTGTTACGGCTGCTAAGGCACACGGCAACGTCTCATAGTCCAAATGGTTTCTCTGTTCATGTCCTATCTCAAAATCCCAATTCCTGGTGCCGAATTCAGGCTCCTTAGGAGACTGTCACTCTCTGCTGTTAGCATAGCCTACGATTCTCCCACTGCAGTGGTTGTGAAGTGCAAATCCATGTCAGAGCGCCTGTGAGATCTCACCCCTCTGCTTTCTCCGGTGATGCTCCGTGGAGAGTGTTCTTGTCTG
Organism: Chrysemys picta bellii; assembly: GCF_011386835.1. Lineage (NCBI taxonomy): Eukaryota > Metazoa > Chordata > Testudines > Emydidae > Chrysemys > Chrysemys picta. Next base: position 11,586,082 of record NC_088795.1, read on the forward strand.
GTGGAACTTCCCCGTCCGTGGTGCTGCGCATCTCACACACAGTGTTTAGTCCTAGAGAACTGCAAGTTTTAGAGGAGAGCTCAGCTGTCTTTTCTACCACACTGTATAGATACATATTTCTAATAAGATGATTTATAAGCAATAGCTGTCAGAACTGAACTGATTCTGTGGCATCTGAGGGCTCTGACCAGATTCTGCGGAGGCTGTTACTTCCAGGAAGAGAGGGCAGCAAGAATAGACAGATACCCATTCTGCATAGAAATCCGCGGGGAAGGTCAGTAGCTCGGAGTGCTATTTAAGGAAAGCTTAAGTATTCAATCTTTTTGGTAAATAGATTTTGTTTGTAAGTTTATTTGTAGGTGGATGAAGTCTGGGAAATGGAGGTGACTATAGATGGAAGAGGTGTGCTGGTATAAATCATTCATCTTCATCTAAATCTCCCATCCACAACCTGCACAAAGTAAAAACGGGCAGGTTTATTGATGTAAAGCAAGGCTACGGTGTGTCAAATCAGTGTGGGTCTATAACACTTTAAAAACAGGGCTCAAAGCTGCTGCTTCTCTCCTGATTTCTCGGGGGAACTAGTTTCTCCACATCCTAGTTCCTTTCACCTGCTGCAATTACACTAGCTATTGATTTCTTTCTACCCCGAAGGCCCTGATGCTGAAAAGTCTTACCAACATGCTGCTTTTAAATATGCCAGTGGTCTGTTCACTTCACTGAGTCTATTCAGGTGCATAAAGTTAGGCATGTGCATTTGTCTTTTCAGGATTGAGGCCAAAAATAGTTAATTCCATTGATTCTGCAATTTTGCAGAAATTCTCCAATTTAGGGACACTCTCAGGTGGCTTAGACCCAGTCTTTGGTTTTGTGGTTATGTTTTCATGAAACTAGATCTTACAAAACAGTTGTTAAAATATCCTGAAAATAGTTCCCTCCAGAGCGTCGGCAGTCTGAATACTGGGGGATGGCCCTCCTTTGTGAGAGCCAGTGTGTGACAGTAGCTCCAAGTATATATGAAAGACCTTTGTCTCTTTCATTGTCAATGCAGAAAATCACAAACCTAGCTTCTCACTATATAGCTTATTTTTTAAACTTGTTCTAATTATCTAAAGTGTCACTAAAATTTTATTTTTCATCTGACAGTGTCCCTTTATGCTCAAAAATACTTCAACTCTTAAGTGGTGTGTGGTAGTATTAGTGTATCCTGCTACTGAAATCTAAGTGCATATACATAGGTATCTTTTTCTAAAGCACTTTTCTCAATGCTATAAATTAATGTATTTTGATGTACAGTAATATCTTTAATAAAGCAGATTATAGTAAACTCTTCACTATCTTGGTGGTCAATGTTCCTGGGAAGTGTCAAGTGAATTTGAACTAAAATAGGATGGTGTAAAAATACAGTTTGACAGTTAATTTCAATGGCAGTGATGGATTTTTCACTTCTCTAGATGCTGGACCCACGGGCGTGGGAGAATGCAACTCAGCTGGAATATTACTTGACTCAAAGGTTTTATACTAGATCTATGCTGTGCCTTTTGACCTGCACAGTTGTTTACGCTGGAAATAGTTTTCCAGCAGCTCATGTTGTTCCTCAATCTCTCCATGGCAGTCCCCAGAGCTACACTGGACTCTGCATGCCTCCCTCACGAGGTAATTTGACGTTTTCTCTGCAGTTACGACCGCGTGCAATAAATGTGACGCTAATAGTGCTATGGAATGTTGCAACGTCCATAGTTAGTAAGTTGCAAATTAAGCACAGACAGTTACCTTGACCTCTGGGGTATGTCTAGACTGCACACTCCTTTCAGCAGCATTAGAGTACATAAGCGATACACACCCCTAGCATGGATACAAATAGAAATGTAGACAGTGAGACACAAAGACAGACCTGAACGCTGTGGATACGTACCCTACTCGACTCCGCTTGCCCAAGCGGTGCAGCCCCATCTACGCTGCTGTTTTTAGCAGCATAGTGTCCCGCTGCCTCCTAGCCGCTGGAGTCTTTCCCCGTTGCAGGGAAAGGCTCCGGTAGCTGGAAAGACTGGCTGGGGGACGTAGCGGGGAAAGGCTCCGTCAGCTCCCCACTGCCAAGTCTTTCCCTGCTTGCCCTACCCCCACCAGAGCCTTTCGCTGACGTGTGTAGCGGCACCCCACAGTGTGGACTCAGCCTGCTTTTCACTGTGGCGTTACACAGGTAACCTGCGTGCTGCTACGAGAGGTGTGCAGTGCAGATGTAGCCCTTGTGACATAGCAGCGTGGCCAAGAGTCTGTACCTAAGATCTCTGATGGAATTGTACACGGGTGACTAGCCTGAGCTGCTGCCCATGCCGATCAGTGCTAGAGTGGGTACGTCTGCCCGAGCTGGAAATTACACCTCTCGGCTGCAGTGTCGACCTGCCCTATCAGTGACAATTGCCACCACTGTCGTTCGAAACCCAAAATGCAAATTAACAGCCTTTCCCCATGGTACTGTGCTAAGTGTGTTGTGGTGTTTGGACAGCAACTGACAAAGCAAACACCACTGGACGCTTTGCCTTTCCTATGAATAGGATTTGGGGGGCTGTTCCCCCCCCCAACAGAGGGGAGTCTACAAAAGCAACAGTGAAGAAAAATCCTTGGTTTTGTCAGTCAAATGAAATAATACAGTTCAATATTAAAACTTGTTGATTGACTGACCTACCCTGCTGGGTCTAGCTTGGGAAACTGCGAATCAGTTTCTCTTTTCTGTGTATGTGTATTTATCAATCAGATTAAAGCTGCTTTTTTTTTCTGTCCTTAAGGTCTGATCTTTAAATTGGTCGGGACAGTTCCAAATAGTCATACACGTAATGTGCACAGCCTCTATGTCAGTGGTGTGAGCTGGGCACACGGGTAAACGGCCTTTTTTCCATAGGACACAGGGGCAACATCTGTTATGATTTGCTCCATGTTGCTTTGGAAACCTGCAAAATTAACATTCCAGCAGAGGCTAATCGATATATTTACTGGCAAGGAGAAACATTTTGTCTTCAGATCGTGCTCCTGCCAGATTCTTGCAGTGATGGAAGCACAGGCTTGGGACGTCACTGACTAGTCTAGCAGGAGAAGTAGATGTTTTATGTGACGTGACAGATATGTTGGTGACAAACAGATGGGCTGGGGGCGTTGCCCGCCTAAATGCCAGCACTGTCGTCGTTCAATGAGGGCAAGCTGCAGCCACTGACAGAAAGATAATAATTGCACTGCTCAAGAGAGACTCAGCCAAGGTAAAATGCAACTGTTCGGGTCTGCCCAGCGACTGCCACCCTCATTTGGAACTGTCAGTGCTTGTGCTGAGTAGAGCAAGAATTAAAAATACTACTCCAGTCTCTAATAACATCCAGACTTAGCCACGAAATTAGATACAATTGTGTGGACATGCTCTGTATTGCATGAAATATCCCTGTTTACTAATGCAAGCCAACTCCTTTTTTTAACAGGCAGAGGCTTCTTAGAGTTAAGAGCCATTAACGTGGGCCAAGATTTGAAAAAAGGGATGCCTATAATTAAGCTCCTCAGTAAATGTCTGGATTTTCAAAAGAGCTAAGCCCCCCTCTTCCTCCCCCTCCCCCCAGCAGCTCCCACTGGCTTCTGGGAAGCTTGGCTGTGAGATTTTTATTAAGAATATGGGTGTGGAAAGCTTCTCAATAGCAACGTGAAGCGCAAGTAGCTGCTTGTTCATGAGTAGGATGTCTTAGCTACAATTTATGCAGAGTCACTGAGTTAATGTTCGTAGCTGCTTTCGTGCAGGGCTTGCCTTGGTCCCAATTTATTTTCCATTCTAATGAGCTATGTAGAATTGGATGCTGAGCTTTGATATTTTTGTCCCCCTAAAAGAAGCCCCTACGTACGTACCTTCCTGTTCTAGCAGTGGCCACTATGGCTCATTGGAGCTTGGGGGTGTAATCATTGCATGAAGCAGGCTGAAAAGAATAGTAATGTGGGATTACAAACTCACATTAGAGAAAATATTTGATGCTCGAGCTGTTTTAGAAGTAGAGAGATGTACCTTGCACATAGAAAGCGGTATCTCCAGGAGACTCTCTTGAATCACTGTATCCATGAGCTGAATTAGGGGGAGGAATAGCTCAGTGGTTTGAGCATTGGCCTGCTAAACCCAGGGTTGTGAGTTCAATCCTTGAGGGGGCCATTTAGGGATCAGGGGCAAAAATCTGCCTGGAGATTGGTCCTGCTTCAAGCAGGGGGTTGGACTAGATGACCTTCCAACCCGGATATTTTCTGAGTTAGGAATAGCTTATCTATTTATGCTTAATTCAAAAACAAAATGACAAGGGGTTAAATAATCGTATCCAGGGATCAGGAGGGATTTTTTTTTGTGCATGCAGGAAAGATACACGAATTATATTTTCCTTAGAAGAACACAAGTTGCATCTGAAGAAATACAGGTGATGGTGGGGGCTGCAGATCAGAAATCACATTGCCAACTTGGAAAGCAAAGTTCTGGGGAAAGGAGTTTTGCCTTTGTGTCTATAAAGAGTGTCCACGCCTGTATTTCTATAGAAATGGGGCATGGGATGGCAGTGGTGACATGGATTGGAGGTGATTGGATGATTACATACAGAAGCTAAGGGTAGCATGGTCCTTGCATCCCTCTGTGCAAAGAGGTCAAACCTTCAGGAATCATGGGATGAAATAGTCCTTGGACTGACTCCTGGTACTGCAGCAGTTAAAGAAGTGAATGGACAGGAAGTGATACAGCTTGCTCCAGGAATAAGAAAACTGTACAGAACACTTACACCTCTGCTAAGTGCTATGGAGACACTACCTGTCCCTCACCTCAGCCTGCTCCCAGGGGACAGCTGGCTATTTTCTCACATGCCGTTCTGTGTGAACGTTTACAAGCAAAGAAAACCAAGTTCCCACGGTTCAGGCCAGCAGGAGAATACTCGTCCCCATGTGCATAACGACAGCCAGCTGGAAAGCAGGGATTTCAGTGATAGGATGTGGAGAGTCCAGGTGTCTATCCCGAATCGGTCACTGTGCTGATTAATCTACCTTGCAGTAACTCACGTACACTAATCCTGTGGTGGTGGTGATGGATTAGCATTTTACAAAATAGGTAATCGGAAGCAACGCACAAATAAATTGCTGGATAACTACATAAAGCTATTGCCAATTGCTTTTCCATACTCCGTTAGCGATATCCTAGATCACGGGTGTCAAATGTGCAGGCCCTGGGCTGGGTACGTGGCTTAATGTATCTGAGGCCCACACAACCTATTTAGACTAGAGAATCTGAACGTTAAACCAAAGTCGGTTTCTGGCCCTCCTGGCTGCATAGATGTGGCCTCTGTTACCAGCTGGCAGGTTAAGCAATACCATGGTGTCTTCCTGAGTCTGCAGCACCAGCCAGCGTTATGGAGGCAAGTCTGCTCTCTGAGTGCACAATCAGCCATTGACACGTGCCCATGGGCAGCTAAGACCGATGCTGGGGTATTGTGCCCCTCTGCCAGGGCGAACCTAATGCTGAACATGTGTCTTTGAACTGAGCGGGGAGGAGGGAAAAAGCTGCCTTTGATTCAATACAGCACTTCCCTGTTGAGCACAGGCTGAGGTGTGTGACTCTGTCCTGTCAGGGCCAGGGTGGACATTTTGTTTCTGTGCTGTCCAGAATGAGAAGGGAATGCATCTGGGTCCCCTCTCCCCATTGCTTGGTTTCCTTAGAGAAATATCAGGCTTCTGCATCAACTAGCACCAGGTGCCTCTCCAAGCATCTCCACCTGGCTGGAGGAGGGTCATGCATTTTCATTTGGCAGGTTTAGAAGAGAAACAAGTTTTTGTTAACTTGACAACTTTTGTAGACATTTGTAGACGGGGTTTCTTCCTATTTCTACTTTCTCCTCCCCCACTTTTGTCACAGAAAAAAGGAGACGCAAGAAGGGAGAAAAGGAAAAAAATAGAAAATATTTATTTACAGATTTTAAGAAAGCAAAAAACCAAACAGAACAAACAAAATTCTGTCCAAAAACAAACTTAGAACCCCCCCCCCCTCTTTTTTTTTGATAAGTTTGTTTTTGATAAAGGCCATTTTTCAAGAACAACAAAAAAAAGTGATGTTTGACAGTTCTGGACCAACTCCATGCTTTTGAGTGTCAAGGTGCTCTCTGAGCGTTCCCTGGGTTTGAATTGCTCCAAGCAAATCTGTGAGGATCTGGACAGGTATCCGCTTATGCCTTTCTGTATACTTCACCCAAGTGAAATAGCTAGACCTGAATCGAGGGCTAGGCATTCTGTACGCCTTCTTCCTTGGCCAAATTCCGCTGTGCTAAATAAATAAAAATTGTAAAAGGGGTCTTTTATTTCTTTAGATTCATATGTTGTTGTTTAGGATTTTGATGTTAAATAAAAATCTGGATCAAAAACCTATCCCTCCAACTAGATAAGTCACGCCTGGCAAGCTAATCCACCCTTCCCCTCCAGCTATTCAATGTCTTCAAAGGTCTGGGGAGAAAGGCATGTGCCTTAAAGGTGTAGGTGAGTTCACACCAAGTTGGGAGGGAATTCCAGTGCTCTGGTATTCTCAATTTATACCAGAATGGCTTCAGCTCAGGTGTTTCTGCTGATCTTAGCTGTGGAAAAAGCGAAACTCCCACCTGCTCTTTGCAACCCTAATGCTGGGGTTCCGGAGGCATGGCTCTGTCTGACCCATCTCGTTCATCTGCTCCGACAGCTTTGGTCAGTATAGGTAGCTGTCAATGTGCTTCAGTGGGGTTTGACACAGAGCCAGATTTTGCCTTGTCAGATTTACTGTGTTTATAAAACCACTAGCAACAATGCTCATCTTTTAGCATACACCCATGTTGAGTGCAATCCAAGTGTTTAGAAGGGACCATTGTTATCACTGCATCTGAGCTTCATAGCACTGGCCGGAGATTATCCGTCAGTGATTTCTGCATCAAGGCCAATCAGCGGGTGAGCTGTAGTGTGGAAGATAGATACTAGGTACAGTTGGAGGTAATGTGCCAGAATAATTGTTTATATAATTAAAAAGCGAGGGTGTCTCCTGTGGATTTTGTGGGTTCCCCGTTCAGCTTGCTTGGTGCCTGCGGTGCGGGCCTGCTGGGTGGTGGGGAAGGTATTCCACTAGATCTGGTTGGCAATTTCCCAACAAAACAGGTTTGTCACGTCCCAAATTTCTTGTGAAAACAAGTCAGGTTCAATGAACTTTCAGGGAATCCCAGGCAGGGTTTCCGCATAGAGTTGCTGCCAGCTATCCTGGGGCTGACGGGGAGAGCCCGGTCATGTGGGACACTCCCAGGTTTCCTGGCTCTATGACAGGCCTGTCTTGCAGACTGCCAGGGACCTTGGGCTTCCAGGGTCTGTGGCTCTGGAAGTCCTGGCTTAAGCTGAGGGTCCCAGCTCCATGGCAGGGAGCCTGGAAGCCCCAACTTTGATGGGGGCTCAGCTTCTGTCTCTGTAGCAGGGAGCCTGGAAGCCCTGAGATCCCTGCTGTAGCTCTGAGACAATACCCTCTCCATACCATACCTGGTAGCTGGCAATCCTGTGGGACATCAAGGACTAAACAGCTGGCTGGCTTTCTGAATGGGCCTCAATCAGGGCAGGTGAGCCTCATCTCCTAATCAGAGTCATCTCAGCACGGCAGCCACCTGCTCCCCTTTCCCTTGCAGGCGGTGCTGGGAGATCAGAGCAGGGGGAAGTACAGAGTGGCGGTGAGGTGGCTTGGAAAGGAGTTTGGTAAGTACTTGATTTTTTTAAAATAAAAACGGGCCAATAACTGTATGTTCTTGTTTGTGTTCCCTGCTTGAGTCTGCTGCCTGATGAACAATGAGTTTGTAACCTGTGTCTGATGGCCTCTGTCCTAGCTCTGAGTACATTCTCTCAGGAGAGAGGCCCTGGGCCTGTATTTCTCCAGGGGTGGAATACTGCAATTCTCCCTCCCTCAGACTGGGCCCTTGTGTATCCCCGCTATTTACCCAGCAGGTCCCACTGAGTCCAGACCACATGTGGATCTTCCCTGTGGGAGTCTGTGAGCAGGGGCGAGCGCAGCGACCAGGCAACCTTCTGAAACCAAAGGCTGCTTGTTCTCAACCCAGCGTAAGAGAAACAAAGGCTTTTAAACCAACAAAGAGTCTACCCAGCCCTCTGTCCCGCGCCCCCCTTCTGTGATGGTGACCTAGGCAGGCCTAAATTCTTCTGCCAGCCCCCAGCCCTGGGTGTCCTGCTTTCTCCAGCAACCCCCTTGGCTCTGGAAAGAGGGACTCCCACTTCATCCAGCCGGAGTTTCTTTGCTCTTGGCAGTTTCTGGGCTTTTAGCCTTGCTTGTCAAACCAGGCTCCTCGGCGCTACTAGCTCTGCCATTGTCTTGTAACAGCCCTCAAGTGTTTGCTGAGGGGTGGCTTATCTTGAGCTAGTTTTTTACCTTCCTGGTTGGGTTTTCCTTATATTGGTTTCATTTTATAGGGGAACTATATTAATACCACAAAATATCTTAATAACCAGAGCACAGTTTTCCTACCTCATTACAGGGCAGCTCTACTTCTGCCCCAATGCACATTGCAGCCTGGCGTGTGGTAAGAAGTCTTCCCAGCCCCTCCCTCCTCATTCAGCTAACTCAGGGTTAACCCTTTCGTCATTCTTGTGTCTTGTAAGAAATCTCCTGTTGTTTGCAGGGAATTTTCACTCTCACTTTTTTTTCTTTAAGACTAGAAAGAAAAAAGAAAAGGGGGAGGGGAAACCTCATTTTACAACTGACTCCCCCGAGCTCGGTGGTTTGTGACTCACCAAATCCCAGTCCAGCGTTGCCACCTGGGCTTGTGAGTTCCTTGCTCTGGCGATGTCCAGCTTGTTGAGTTTAGAAACTCTGTCTGCTTCAGAAGTGTTTGTACATTCTTTAGGCTGGGGGGGGGGAGGTATTTGTAAGTGCCCCTGTTGCACCTAATGGATGGCTCCTGTTCAGAATGGGTATAATCCCCTAGAAAAATACTTGTGCCTGGGTATGGAGTTGTTGACTTTGACCTTAAAGACTGAACTCACTTTCTTCAAATGTGACCTGGTTTTTAAAGCTTCTCTGGGCTAGCTCCAACCAGCTGAAGGCTGACTTCAGTACCATTATCCCTGGCTAAAGGTGGGGTAATACCACTGCAGTCACTGGTGCTTTAATGTATTTACACAGGGGGAGCTGAGAGACCATTTGGTTGTGGGTCCAGAACTGGCTTCAGCCGCTTTGGATTGTGTGAGCACAAACGTCTAGCCTGACCGTGCCAGAGGGAAGTGTGAGGGTTTGTCTGTGGACTCTGTCCAATAACCCTGATAGCAGAACTGGTCTAGTTCACGCTTTCCAAACCTTTCAATGTGATTCCAGGCCTTGAAAATTTCAGTGCTCTGCGCCCCCCCCCCCCCATTTTTTGGTTCCAATTAGCATGTGAATAGGGGCAAATGGAAACCGCTTCTTGGCTTCTGTTGGGGGCGTGTTGCCTTGAGCCGTGAATTGCATATTAATCGGTTAGGGTCTGTCTACATTGCATTGTAAACCCAGGTCTGAGGGCCCCGGGCTTGTGGGCTTGTGTGCATTCACACTGCACTGTAAACCTGGGCTTACAATGTCTTGGACCCGGGTCTCTGAGCCATGCTAACTGTGACGTTGCACTCCATATGATTTTATGAAAGTATGCTAATGAGTGTGAATATAATGCAACTGGAATATGCTTCATGCAAAAGGTCTCTTGTAAGGTATTGTTTCAAAGCTTATAATCTACTGAGTGTGGTCATCCTATTTGTATAAATGTATCACGCTTGTATCTGAAACTAAAAATATGAAATATAACTCTGAGGGCCTACTGTAATTATGCAAAGTGTGGGCCATTAATGGTGGTTTGGAATCTTGATGGCTCCCATCAACCAGGACAATTGACTGTGGATGGCTCTGTTTGCAGGCAGGCCTTCCTGTGAGTTAGGCTGGGAGGATTGAAGGCTTGGGGGATCTCACAGGACATGTGACCCTGTCACCTGGTACTAGAATCCATCTTAAACCTGGTGCTTCTCCACTGAGAAGGGGGGTGGGGACCCAGAGAGACAAAAGATTCCTGCCTTGTGCCAGAGCTATATAAGGGGGTGGAGCAGAACAAAGGAGGCTGCAGTCATGAGAAATGCCCTAGCTACTACCTCAGCTGGAACAAGGGCTGTACCAGGGGAAAGGATTGGGTCCAGACTAGGAAGGTGTCCAGTCTGTGATAGAAGCTTATTGAAACATCTGAGGGCGAGGTTTTATCTGTATTTAGTTTTCTTACTGTATTAGGCATAGACTTGCAAGTTTTATTTTATTTTGCTTGGTAATTCACTTTGTTCTGTCTGTTATTACTTGGGAGTACTTAAATCCTACTTTCTGTATTTAATAAAATCACTTTTTACTTATTAACCCAGAGTATGTATTAATACCTAGGGGGGCAAACAGCTGTGCTTCTCTCTCTCTATCAGTGTTATAGAGGGTGAACAATTTGAGTTTATACTGTATAAGCTTTATAGAGGGTAAAATGGATTTATTTGGGGTTTGGACCCCATTGGGAGCTGGGCATCTGAGTGTTAAAGACAGGAACATTTCTTAAGTTGCTTTCAGGTTAAGTCTGTAGCTTTGGGGCACGTGGTTCAGACCCTGGGTCGGTGTTGGAGCAGACTGGCGTGTCTGGCTCAACAAGACAGGGTGCTGGGGTCCCAGGCTGGCAGGGAAAGCAGGGGCAGAAGTAGTCTTGGCACATCACTTGGCAGTTCCCAAGGGGGTTTCTGTGATCTAACCCGTCACACTAACATGTCCACGCTGCACTACGCAGTCCCCCTGACTCACCTCTGCAGCTTGACCCGTCTCCTCACTGCAGAATGACGGGGCTTGGGCTCTGACCTGCCCCCTAGCAGAGTCACGGGACCTGGGATTTCAGTGCTTGCTGAGCCAGGCCAGGCTGACTTGTTGGTAGATGGAAGGGGGGCTTGGGCTCAAACCTGAGTAGAGCCTGGGCTAGCATGTAGTGTAGACACACCCTTAATTACCAGGACTGTATGTCTAGCCTAGACAAGGCAGACTTGCTTGCCGCTAGCTGTGCTTAACCCTAGGTTGCATACAATGTGTGTGTCCTGGAGCACCAGTTTGTCCTGTCTCTATTACACTCCAGTCCTTTTAGTGGATGCCTGTGAATTAAAATGTGTGAGAACATTCCTAAAAGCCTGAGCGTAGGCGAGCCCTCAGACTGGGGATCTGCCAGCCCCCCGGGTGTCAGGCTCCTGCCCCTGGCATGCCAGCACTGGCTCGGTTGTACATGGGTGACCCCGGGTCCTTACTGGCACATCAGGGCTGAGCTGACATCCAAGGTTTTGCTGTGTTGCTGGGCCACTGTGAACCCTTGGCCTTCTACACAGCCTGGGATCGGGCCCTCGAGCGGCATACGATTTCTGACCCATGCTACCGCCCCAGCCTGCCAGTAAATGTAGCTTCTGACCAGGTCCCCCTCTCCCGTGGCTGCCAGGATGGTCCTTGCTGGCCATTGGCCCACCTCTGTCCTAGCTACCAGCTTCCCCGGGTGCCGTAGGCTCTACCCACGCTGCTCGGGAATTTCCCCCCAGCCTGTGGCCGCTCCCCATTCAATGGCCAGTGCAGTCTCCCAGAAACCCCAGCATTCCCCCCACCCAGCGCGCTGTGCTCAGCCGGCTCTCGGGGTGCTGGCGCTCCGTCCCGGGGGCGGAGACGCTGACCCTACAGAGTGCACGGCGCTGGGGGAGCTTACTTTGCCATGAACTACGCAGGCTAGACAAGGGATTCATTCCTCTGCTGACTCTGGGCTGGAGGCCTCCGGCTGCCCTGCTGGGCAAAGCAGGAACAGGAGGGGGAGCTCACCCCAGCCAGGGAGCTGGGCTGCCTCGGTCCCCCTGCCTTGAGCCCCAGCCTGGTCTGTGCACCGCCAACCCACCGCCATGGCCTGAGCCGCATGACCTGGCCCCGGGGATTACACGCTTGGAGGCATTTCCAGTGGGGAGGTTGCTGACCCCTGGCTACACGCTCATCCTGCCTCAGTGGCTACTGGCTGGCAGCTGAACTAAGCAGAGGTCGGAGGTCACTAGGCAATGAGGGAGTTGTAGGGTATAGCTTCTCCTGTGCTCCATGACCCTGTTTGTGTTATGGGGGAGCCTGCTGGTTACAGGGCAGGGGAGTGCGTGGCCCTTAGTCCAGATAGAAACTGGGGAGCACCATTGATTCCTGCCAGCAGAGGGCACCCAAATGCTTCCATTGAGATGAAATGTGTCCCCATGGCATAGCCGGCTCCTGCCCTTAGCAGTCTGGCGTCTTCCTCGGGCTCTGGCCTGGAGGGAGCTGGCTTGTTACTCTGCATACCAGTGCTCCGAACAGGGCAGAGCCAGCACACGCTACCCGCACCCGACAGGCCTCGGCTTCCATGCTCATCCTTCAAGCAGGCCAAAGGAGCAGCCCGTCACGGGTCACCTGCACCATTACAGTATTAACCACAGGTGCCTGCAGGGGTATCCCCCCGCCCCAGTCCCTGCTGCAGAGAGGTCTGTCTGCCCCGTTCCTGTAGCAAGTGAGTCTGCAGCGTTCTGGAGGCGGACACTGCGGGGCGGGGAGTGCGGGAGTCCTGTAAAGGAAAAGGCTGCTTTTCAGCTTGGAGAATATTTGAGGTTGAAGTACCCGTGAGGGGCACCCCTTCCCCCTCCCTGCTGCTCAGTTTCTTTGAGGATGCTGGTGCACCAGAGGAGTGATGTGGTGTTTGATGTGAATCCCTTGCTAGATTTCAAGTACCACTGCATTAGGGTGACGAGACAGCAAATGTGAAAAATCGGAACGGGGGGTGGGGGGACAATAGGAGCCTATATAAGAAAAAGACCCAATAATCGGGACTGTCCCTATAAAATTGGGACATCTGGTCACCCTACGCTGCATTATGTGTCTCATTTCCAATTCATCCAACAGGTGTATCCTAGTGATGCGGAGGGCGTTCTTGGCGCTGGAAATCCCTATTTCCTGGGGTCCGTGGCCCAAAATCCAAGGCAATCTAAGTCCAATTTTGCTTCCGTGATGTCAAAAGCTGAACTCCTGTGTGAGATACCAGATTCTCTCGCCCCTGCAATCAGTGGGAGTGGAGGTCCCAGGCAGAGGGGGGTGGAGTTGCAGCTGCCAACAGGAGGGTGGCGGGTACTAGCTTTTGACAAGTAGTAGGTTTTTGGCAGCTAAAGAGGCTTTTCTGTCCTGTTAATTGCTATCCTGGTCTGGCTCTGACACTGCGCCCTCAGCATATTCGTTCCATCCTGGTGGACTCGTGCTGAGCTGCTGACAGGGCGTTTGCACTGACACGCTCTTCCCTTTGAACCTGGCCCTGCAACGCTACTGTCAAATGGGCCTCTCCAGGGGAGGTCTCCATCTGCGGGGAACGCCGTCCATGAGCACCAGCTTCGTGGACCCGGAACTGGAACTCAGCACTGTCTTTTAAAGTAACGTTTGTCAGGCCCTACTGGCCCCTTCATCCCGACTGGTTAAGTCACAAGAGGAATCTACCTTCTAGGCTGTGTGAGGTGCTCACGCTCCAACTCTGGGACATGGGGCGGCAGCGCGTGCAGCGAATCTACCTGGTGTGACTCTGCCTCTTACCCAGTTCACTCTACTCTTGCAGCAGGGCCAGCATAGACCAAGAGCTAATGGTGTCTTAAAGGTCTGTTGCTAGTTTGTGATGCTCCTCTTCTAGATCAAGAAATGAATGGCCATTTGTAGCCATGTGGATTTTTGGCCTGGAGGTCACAAATACCTGTCGGAGGGGCATGACCCCCCCCTTCCCTACCTCATGCTAAATGAGAGAGGGGTTCCTGGCTGGATGGGAGGGTCTGGGTGTCCCGGTGTGGAAAAGGCTAAGAGTCGTGTGTCTAGCATGCACTTAGGAGCATTACAATATTTCTGACCTTGGCCAAAACATGGCCCTTAATCGGGAGACGTCTCCCTTGGCTTTGCTGGAGGAAGATCAGGCAGGACCTGTCGTTCGTTGTACTGCTGTTGAGGCCTGTTTGAAACCGCTTTAGTAATAATTCAAGTCTAATGCAAAATTACTCTGCCTCTGAGATCATAGGGAGGGAAGTATGGGGAGGATGTTTCATGTTGGTGAGTTTGTACCAAACCCTAGACTGGCTGGGCTGTAAAACCCCAGTGTAAGACACAGGGTGCACTAAGGCACCGGTCGCTTCCCAGGGCTGAGGGAAGGGCTGGGTAATTCCTGATGCTCTGAACCATTCCCCACAAGGCAGGCTCTGGAATCAGACGGGCTGGGGTCGTTTGGGATCAGACACATCCCTGTAGACGGTGAGGGAGATCTTGAGCCAACAGTAAACAGGCCAAGTTTGTCCAAGGATAACCATGTCTGTGTGTGTCTCTCTCTCTGGTGCTTGGAAATGAAGCTTAGGGTGCCCAGGGAAGGGTAGATGGGTCAGAGCACCCCACCAAAGGGGGTTTGCAGCATGCCCTGCAGGAGGTGATACTCCTTGAAAGCAGCATTTTCTGCTTCCTTTTTCCTGTGTCAGCTTCCACATTTCTCTTGGGGAACAGGCCACCGAGGCCTGTTTGTGCTAAGGCATGTCTCTAACAAAAATTCCCACCGCTGCAGTCACGATGGATGGTTCCATCTTTCTGAAACGGGTTGTTTCCATTTAAACAAAACCGATACAACTAGACACAAACAGGCTTCCACTCAACTTGAGTCCCAGCTTTGTCTTTTTACCCACCATCCTACCCCTGTCTAGCATGCCTGACGGCATATAGCACTGGTTCTCAACCAGGGGTACGTGTACCCCTGGGGTACGCAGAGGTCTTCCAGGGGGTACATCAACTATCGAGATATTTGCCTAGTTTTATAACAAGCTAGATAAAAAGCACCAGGGAAGTCAGTACAAACTAAAATTTCATACAGACACTGACTTGTTTATACTGTTCTACGTACTATACACTGAAACGGAAGTATAATATTTACATTCCAATTGATTTATTTTATAATTCTATGGGGAAAACGAGAAAGCAATGCGTCAGTAATAGCGCGCTCTGGCACTTTTCTATTTTTATGTCTGATTTTTGTAAGCAAGTAGTTTTGAAGTGAGGGGAAACCTGGGGGGACGCAAGACAAATCCAACTCCTGAAAGGGGCACAGTCGTCTGGAAAGGTTGAGAACCGCTGGTGTACAGTGAAATCTAGTGGGTGAATAACATACTACAGGTAGACAGGACAGTGGCTCATGCTAGTTCAGCCATCTCCTCCTTGCTCTGGTCCCCAGTGCTGTGTCTCGCTCTTGGCTGGCCTCCTTTGAGCCCTGTGGGGATGGGGAGTCACCTGACGCCACTTCTGAAGTGAGACTCTCTTCATTAACCTTGGTCTGGGTGAGCAGTCCCTGATGGGTACGGGCCTGACACAGCCAGGAGGCACCACTGTACTGGGAGAAGCATTAGACTGGAGTAGGGAGGCCAAGCCGCAGGGGCTTAGTGCTGCTGGAGGCTGTGACTCCACTGATAAGGTAATCAGGCCCTGTTGCTTCTTGCCTATCACAAGGAAATGTGTAGTAAGCGGATAAAGGCCCTGGGGCTGGTAACTTGCTCCCAGCCAGTGCCATAGAAACAGCTGCATTAACCCTTCAGACTGGAGGATACGATGGAAATCGGAGGGGGTGGCAGGTGTAGAGCTTGGTGGCCAATCCACCAAGGGCCTCTCAGTACTTGGGGGGGGTTTAACCGTGAGCACTGTACGTGCCATCCTGGGGCCTCACTAAGACCCTGCGAGGCCCCTAGCTAGAACGGGAATTCTCCTTGTCTTGGTGTTGAGTGGGTTCCATCCCCCTGTCCGGTGGGGAAGCGCTAAGCGTGCCCGGCTCGTGCATCTCATTCTGAGTGTAGCAACAGGTCTAGCTAGCCCAGCGTCCTTGAGGTCAGGGCTCCCTCTGGGCCCACGCAGAGCCCGGTGGCCATCTGAGGCCTCGAAGTGCAGAGGCTGCCAGTTCTGCCTAGCCCCTCCGTGCTCTTGGCTCTGCTGGGCCTGGGGTACCCACGTTGATGCATGTCCTCCCCTGGAGGCCTTGCTGGGACAATGGATCGTGACTTGTTCCCCTGAGACGGCCAGGCACCAGCAGGGGCTGGGCACAGGGTGAGTCATGTCCTGACGTGAAGAAAAGGACAGCAGTACGGAGCCACGCGTGCACTCTTGTGGAGATATGTTGCGGGGCGTGACCCTAATGACACAGCCTAGGTGCCCCCCTCCTACTGCAGAGACCTGGGGAGGACTGCGTTGTCTGCTCTCCCAGTCTGTCCTGGCTCTGGTCGCCATAGATATCCATCCTTCTGTTCTTTCCCATGAACTCCAGGAGCTTTTTGAAGGAGAAAATGCCTCCACGCGTCACTGCCTTGCCCTAGCCAAACCGTGCCTGAACCCCTAACTCTGCTCAGGTGTGTTCTGGACACCTGCTGGGCAATGCCAGTACTGCATTAGACTCTCATACTCTCCTGGGCTGGTCTCATAATGCCCAAGGGAAATGCCAGCTGTGATATGGTGATCCTGCACCTCTTGTCTTCAAAATTAGGTCTTCCAGATACAATTCTCTTCTCACTAGGGGACGCTGGGCCGATGTTTGAGATGTTCCTGGGGAGGAAGCAGGGTGTGGTGGCATGGCCACTGGACTAGGACTTGGCGTCTATTCCTGGCTCTGCCACTGATTGGCTGTGTGTCCTTGGGTGCGTCACTTCACCGCGCTGCCTGTTTCCCCTCTCACCCTTTGCCTTGTCTAGTCTGGCTGCAGACTCTTGAGGGTGGAGAGGCTCTCCCTGGGCACGTACAATGGGGCTCTGATCTACCTTCCACTGCATACGAATACAGCATTCCCCTTGTGTCTCCAGTACCAGGCGCGCTAGTGTCGCGGCATTAGGGCTTGCAGGCTCTGTAGGCCTGCAGCTACCAGAAGGTGACCTGCTCACACGGGTCTGTGAGTGGGTTTGACATTCTAGCCACTGCTGTAATATAACGAACTTCCTTCAGCATTCTCCCTGCGTAAAAAGAGGTGACACTTCGGCTTTTCTTGTGGGAGCTGGGGTTTGAATGGTGTTGGAAGTGGGGGAGCAAGGAGAGTTGCTCATTTCTGGGAATGAGAACAGCCAAGTTAATTTTTGACTGTCGCTCCCGGTGTCTCAAAGGCCTGTGTAACAAGCCCCCGAGATCAGGGATGGAGCCTCCGAAGCAGATGCGGGGGGGAAGTTACAGAACTGCTCTCCCTCAGACTATCAGTAAGGTCACTCCTTTTCCAAAGGATGACGTTTAGCACATTCTGGGAGAGGGTTGATCTCTCCTGAAAGATCCAGGTTTAGAACAGGACACCACCTATTGTGTAACCAGGTAACAAAACATGGGCTCATGTTACTTGGAAACCAGGCATTTCACGTAATGCAAGCGTTGCCAGGGTTATTATCTGTGTTTAGTATTTGGGAGGTCAATACGTGGCTAAAGCAAGGGAAGTCTTGACCCAGGTCATTCTGCACTGGACGCAAACCTTTTCAGAAACTACTGCTGGCCCACTTCCAACAGTGCGCTGCATGGCTTTGCAAATCAATGGAGTTAAAGGACAGACATGTGATGAGTCCATCTTGTCCCCCTGCCCTGCAGTGTGGTCCTTTTACCCGGGACTTGCACTAAATTCGATGGGGATTTATGAGCTGTGACACACGTCCGCTCTTTGCCTCCTCCTTGTGGTGCCATGCACCCATGAGACACAGCTGTGGGGGCCTCAGGTCTTTGTAAGCTCCCTCAGTCTGTAAGCTCTCTCTGCCAGCCGGTCTTGTCCCCATGTGCTGGGAGCTGAAGTGAAGATATCCAAGCAGGGAGCAGCGGAAGACCGGTCACAGCAGCAGAGAGGACCGTGGGATGGGGAGGGGCAGTGGCTTGCCTCAGTACTGCTCTATCCCAATTATACTGTCTCGTACCCACGTGCTGGGCTGGATTGCAATGGCAGGTCGGAAGGGGACTGGCTAAAAGGCACAGGAGGGATCACAGCCTTAAGGATTGGTCCCCAACATAGCCGAGTTCCAATCCCCTGGGGTGAGTTTGCTTTGCATTGTAGCTGTGCAGTAACTGCCCACCGGTGGGATGTTTGGGGGACAGTCTGCAGAGGAATTAAGTCCCCTAGGGGGGGAATGATTGTTCCCTATATTTTATTCCATTGATGTGGGGGTGGGGGTACCTAGAGGATCCACACTCTGAAGCTTTGGCTCTCCACAGGACCCACAACAGATAGAAGATGTTAACACAGATGCCCCTTGCCTCCTCTCCATCGCCCTGGCCCCAAAGTTAGGTGCTTTGCAAAAAAACCCCCAAAGTGAACTTTTGCAGACACAGCGCCACCAGCTGGGGGAAAGGCAGGATTGCGCTACAAAAGGCATGCATTTCCTTCCGGGGGCGGGGGTCAGGGGAGTGTAAAGATGCCCAATTTTGGCCCTGGGATTTGGCAAAGCAGAGCGGCTCACTGAAAAGACTCAGTTTCCCCAGCGCTAGGGAAAACGTGTTCTCGAAGCTCATACTAAATAACAGCAGCATGACTCACGGTCCTGTTACTCCACAGCCAAAACTGCTCCATCTCAATCGCCCCACAGAGCCGGAGTAAAGCAATTGTAATAAGACACCTGCAAGATCAACATTTCCTGTCTAGGAAATAGGTCTTGGCTTAAAGTTTATTTTCCTTTGGCATTTATCTGAGGCAGCCATTGCTCTGTGGCGAGGGTCTGTCCCCCTGACATTAGCTAACGCCAATACAAAAGCATTCTTGTATTTATCAGGGTTGAAAATGGGCATTGAGGAAATGCCCTTCTGTTAATCTCTTCTTGGTCAGTCCTCCTAACACACCCCACGCTGTAATCAAATCACTGTAAAATTGTGAGAGAAAACCTCCTCGGCGTGTGTGTGTGTGTGTGTAAACAAATAAGGCGACTGATATGACTACATCCCTTTTGTATTCTTGCCAACAGTGTTTTTCCCCTCCTCTAAAACACAATGAAATAAAAATCCCCTAAAATATTCATGTGTATTAAAATGAAAATGGCAAAAAGCTTTTGACCAAAAACGAGAATTGAAATGTAAAAATCGACTGCCTGGGGGGAAAGGGTTTGGGCCCTGATTCAGCAAAACACTTCAGGATGTATTTTGGTCCCATTGAAATCTTAAAGTGAAGTGCCTTCTTCAAGGTTTTGATGAACCTCTACAAGGCGTAAGACATTTGAGTGTCTCTTTGATTTTCATGATCAGATAAGTTGACAGGCTGCTGTCCCAGAAGAATAAATATTGGTCAAATCTGGTCTCGGTCTTGTTAAAGCCATACAAATTTCTCCATGTGCTTTCCCCAGAATAAATGCTTCCAGTCTCTCTCTCCTCAAAAAAAGCTGTCCAGGTACTTCTCATCCAGACCGTGAATTCTTGCAGCTGTCAGTACAGAGCTGGTTAGCTGAGATCCCTGCTTAACTACGCGTTGGTTGTACAGATGTCACAGCCCGGGATGAGACCATTGGCTGGGTTCAAAGGTGCGGCGTGCTTGGTATTGTGATCAGGATGGCAGGGGCGGCGACTCACTTGCTATGTTCTGAAAGCATTTGAATCTGCTCTCCATTCTTCCAAAGCCGTGTTGGTTCCAAGCTTTCTGGTGTCCTTCAACTTTGGGCCAGTGCTGTGTTTACACTGAGGCCTTGTTCCTGCAACTGAATCCATCTAGCCTGGTGCCTGTACCTGTATGGAGCCCCGCTGGCGCTGACTAACATGCAGCCCGTGTGGGTGCCAGTATCTATCTGCTCACGTCCCCTTGGCTAGTCGCGAAGGGGGAATGGACACCTGGTAAGTTTTCCAATACGTTCAGGGCTGTTATAAAGAGGATGGCGATGAATTGCTCTCCATGTCCACTGAAGGCTGGGCTAGAGGTAGTGGGCTTAATCTGCAGCAAGGGGGATTTAGGTTGGGTAGTAGGAAAAACTTTCTAACTCCTAAGGGTAGTTACGCTGTGAGAGACGGGAATCCCCGTCACTGGAGGATTTTAAGAGCAGGTTGGAGAAATACCTGTCCGAGATGGGCTAGCACAGGTGCCGGCTTTCTCCTTGTCCCAAGGGTGGTCAGCCCCTGCTCAGCTCCAGGCCCTGCCCCCACTCCACCCCTTCCCCCAAGCCCTCGCCCCCCCTCTTCCTGCCCCCACTCCTCCCCTGTCCCACCCAGTTCTGCTGCCTGTCCCCCCCGCCCCCCAGGCCTCCTGCTCATCTCGGAACAGCTGATCACGGCGGGCAGGAGGCACTGCAGGGGAAGAGAGGAGCTGGCTGCCGGTGGGTCTCAGGCACCCGCTTATTTATTTATTTATTTATTTATTTATTCCCTGTGGATGCTCCTATGTGGGCTAGGTTTATTTGGTCCTGCCTCAGTGCCGGGCAGGGCCGGCTCCAGGCACCAGGCAACCAAGCACATGCTTGGGGCAGTGCCTGGTAACGGGCGGCCAATCTTGGGGTGGCGGGGTGCAGCGTGGCGCGGGGCACGGCGCTGGGGGGTGGCGGGGTGCAGCGCGGTGCTCGGCGGGGGGGGGCTCGGCGGCGCGTCGCTTTTTTTTGCTGCTTGGGGCAGCAAAAAAGTTAGAGCCGGCCCTGGTGCCAGGGGCTAGACTTGGTGACTTCTTGAGATGCCTTCTAGCCCTGCATTTCTCGGATTCTCTGATTGCAGGACTGACTATATGTTTCTTTAACAGACTTAGCCAATCCTAACTATGCCCCAAGCACTTCTCTAATGCTTAATGAGGTGGTTCCCCACCGTGACTCGAATGCTAGCTGAAGGTTAATGTAGTTTCTCACAGTATTTCCAAGTTCCAGGGAAGTGGAAGAGGCAAAGAAGGCTAAATCACAAAGCAATGGCTCCCGTAACGCAGCGGAATTCTCATTGGCGCGTGCGGACCTGGCAGACGGGGGATTGTGCTGCCACGTTTGGATCCAAACTTCCCTTTAGGTAGGAGCAGTTCAGGTGTGGGGTTCAGTCTGGGCTCGCCCCAAGGGTAAAGCTACTGATAGTGGAGTAGCTGTCCCAATCAGGGCTCTGCTTTGCCAGAGGAACTCTAGGATTGGTCAGTGCTGTTGAGTTGATTAGCCAATCACCTTTAAGCCATCCTTTTAAAATGAATAGGTGATTCTATCTCACTACGACAATTCCAGAGGAGAGCTAAACATTCTGAAGTGAACTTTAAGGTTTAGTGTAACTTCTCTACGACTGTCTAGCTTATTTTAGGTATTGATATGGTTCCCATCACTGTACGATCTGATTGCCTCACACTCTTTAATGTATTCATCCTCACAACACCTCGGTGGGGTGGGGTAGTGCTATTGATCCCATTGTCCAGATGGGAAAGTGAGGCACAGAGGCTAAGTGACTTGCCTGAGGTCACATAGGAAGTCTGTGGCAGAGTCGGGCCTTGAACGTAGGTTTCCCAAGTCCTAAGCTCGTGCCTTAACCATCTCCTCTCTATTTAGGGTGACCAGATCACAACACTAAAATATTGGGACACACTGGGGTGCCGTCAGCCCCGCCCACAGTCTACCCCTGCTCCTCCCAGGCTCCACCCCCTCCCCACTCGGGGGGGACCCCCACCCCTTTCCTCATCCCTCCCGGCCCCCTGCTGGCTTGCTGCGTCCCTCCTCAGTCCCCCACCCCCCGCTCGCCTCCTCACCCCCCAGTCCTGCCCACCCGCTTGCCGCTTGCTCGCCTCTTCACCCTCCCCACCCACCACTCACTCCTACGGCTTCACCCTCTCCTCGCCCACCCCCCGCCTCTTCCCGCCCAAGCATCCGCCCTCGCTCCACCCCCTTCCCCAAGTCCCTGTCCCTGCCTCTTCTCCACCTCCTCCCCTGAGCACGCCACGTACCCACTCCTCCCTCCTGGAAAGTGCTAAGCGCTGCCAAACAGCTGTTAGGCGGCGGGAAGCATTGGAAGTGGGGGGGTGGAGCGGGGACGCAGTGCGCTGGGGGGAGGGGAGGAGAAGGAGGCGAGGTGGGGGGAGCTTGGCTGCAATTTTTCCCTGTCATGGGTGTTCCAACCCTGGAGCACCCACGGAGTCGGCACCTCCCTCCTGCTCGCCTCCCCTTACCTGAATATCGGGACAAACGGCGTCCCGCTTGTACATTGATCGGGACATGGGACAAAGGGTTAAATATCGGGACATCTGGTCATCCTATCTCTATTGATGTCCTCCTTCTTTGATGTAGGAAGTTTTCCCAGTCTCTACAATAGGCTTGTATGTAGCGCTCAAGAAATGGCTTGTGATAGTTCTACGCTTCCTTTAGCGCCGTGATCCTTTTGCTCCAGGTGTTGTATCTGGGCACTAGGGTGCCAACCCAGCCTAACACTTAAGCACATGCTCGCTAAAAATACTGCATACGATTCGAGGAGCTCTGACTTCAGCAGGACCGTAACCAGGGTGGGGCGAGCGGGGCAACTGCCCAGGGTGCAAAGCCATGGGGGGCCGGGGGGGAATTGGGTGGAAAAGTAATGGAAAAACGCCAGTAGGATTTGCAAATATGCTTGCTTACCCCAGATGCTAAAATGCCTAGTTACATTTTGTAGTAGCAACCCCTCCTCTGAGCAAGGCCAGTACTTCCATGGAAACATGGGGCGGCGTTGGTGTCTACAGTCTGCTCCCCCTTTCTGCAGCCGACACCTGTGCTGCTGTTCCCCCTGCATGCAGGCTGGGTGTGAAAGACACTTTGCTGTTGCAGGAATGCAGTGAGCATAAGCCAGTACAATCTCTCTGTTTTCTATTTAACGTTCTGACGAAATACATATTTAAAGAGGCAATTACTCTGCCTCCAGGCAAAGCCCTTGATGAGCAAAATTCATCCCAGTGCCAAGCTTCATAACCAGGGGGTGATGCCTACTGGTACCCCACTTCTGTGAAAAGGGGATATACTGGAAGTGGTGACAAAGGTGCTAGTGTGAATGGGATTGGGATATTTGCATCAAACGCTCCGGCATTGGTATTGGTACACCTGGTAAGTATAAACAGCGCTATCTCGGAAGCTGATGGTACCTGTTTGATTTGAAAAGCACCATATAAATAATGTGAAATCTCCAGTTTGCATTTCTGAGTAGGTTTTGTGTGTGTGTGTGTGTGTGTGTGTGTATATATGGATATTGTGTATGCACTCTTTTTTAATTTCCGCTTAATTTGAAATGAGTATCTGTTTCAGTCTGGAATGAAGACGCATTTCACCTTTGGAGGGGAGGGGGGAACATCTTTGCATGACTACACAGTTGGCGGTTTGAGGACACTGAGTTGCAACTCAAATAGAAGGGTCATTACACATAATGAAGGGACTTTACAGGGAGGTGCTAAACGATGTACTGTATATATTTATGGGAACTGCAGTGGGCTGAGAGAAAGCCACGCCTCTGTGTTACAAAGGGCAATGCTGAATTAAAACGCACCTTCTAGCAACCATTTCCATAATATTCTTAATAAAATTATTTCCACTTTTGCTGGGGATAAAATGTTGATTCATTTGTCTAGCAAATTATATAATTACGGTCTCACGCATAGCAGCTGTGAGGAAGCTGCAGAAGACTGGAGAGCCAAGTAACCTTTAACTGAGTTTGCTGCTAATTATAAAACCAAAGTCCAGAACCAAGCAAGCTTTAAGTGAGGCCTTCGTAGTTTCTGAACAAGAGAAATTCCTCTGTAGGCTCCATACACAAAATGAAGTGCTGAAGGATAATTATGGTTCACCTGAACAGCGGTTCCTTTGGCAGAAAGCTTCAGGACGTTGTCAGGTTCAAAAGCCTGTTTTGTAAGGAGCGGCTTCCTCACCGCTTTTACTAACACCTTGGAATGAAACTGAAATTTGACTTTTTCCACCAGCTACGCTGTTAGTTTTTAACATTTCCCTCCACTTGGGCAGGGTGAAGATTGGGCAGTTTCACTTTGTTCTCACAGCCTGGTGACAGCTGCAGCCTCCCTGTGGTTGCTGTTTGTGCTTCAGCTTGTCTCACTCTCGTGTGCACGCCCACCCGAACCAGGTAAAAAAATACCCAGTGGAAACACTTGCCCATGTGGTGCTAGTTTCTGGGCATTATGCCTCGTTCTAGGTGGAGCTCCGTTTCTCTTACAGCTATCTTCATTGAAGGGTGTGTTCACATCCTGGAGTGTGTGAGGTTTAACCCAACCAATAACAATACCAAGGGGATGGGTACTCTAGGAGAAACCATACCGGAAAGGGATGCTGGGAGCAACTTCTTTAAAATTCTGCTACTTAATTGAAGGGAGGGTTGGGCTGATACTTCTCTCTGGTGGAGTTGCCCATTCTCTGGATGTTGCTAATGTTGCCTGACTGACAGGGTGCTAGTGAACCTTGGTGAATGGGGGGTGTAACCGTGCCTCAGTGGGTCACAACTGAGAATACCAAATTCAGGACAAACCCCTGAAAAATAGGGCAGACACCCCCCCCCCCCCCAAACTGGTGGTTATTCTCCCATGAGATATACCAAACTAGCAACAAAAGTAAACTTCTGTCTCACCGCACTGGCTAACAAGAAGTCAGAAAAGCTGTTTCCTTAGGTATCCCAGTCCTTGTATCACCACCAAAAACACTAGATTTAAAGATGAGTGGTTCTTTAAAACCAATTTAATCAGATAAAAGGTTCTTCTGATCCCAAAGGACCAGCCACACACCCAGGTCAATATACAACTCTAGGGTGACCAGACAGCAAATGTGACAAATGGGGACAGAGGGTGAGAGGTACTAGGAGCCTATATAAGAAAAAGACCCCAAAATCAGGACTATCCCTATAAAATCCGGACATCTGGTCACCCTATATAACTCAGATCTTACCCAATAATCACGCTGTTGCCAATTCTTTAGTATCTAAAATCTAAAGGTTTATTTATGAAAAGAAAGAAAGGTGAGAGTTAAAATTGGTTAAAGGAATCAAATACATACAGTAATGGCAACATTCTTGAATCAGGCTTGTAGCAGTGATGAAATAAACTGCTGGCTTAAGTCAAGTCTCTGGTTGCTTCCAAATTACTTGAAGGTCCTCAGTCCATTGGTTTGAACTTATTCTAATGGGAACATTCTTAGTCCAGAGATTTGATCAGGAAAGAGGCAAAATGGAACTGTTTCTAGGGCCTTTTATAGCTTCTGCCAAGTGAAGGGAATCCCATTGTTCTCACTGTGGAAAATTATAGGTAACAAGGTGGCGTTTGGAGTCATGTGAGCAAGTCACATGTCCATGCATGATTTTGCGTAGTCATAGCAGAAGCTATTACCTAAACTCCAGATGGAACATTCACAGGAAAGTCCATTCATTAAGTGTAGATGGGCACCTCCCATGGTGCACTGTGAGTTAAGTGTTCCTTGATGAGTCACTTGATTTGAATAGTTCCTTCAAGATGTCCAGGCTAAATACCTTGTGGGCGTTAACCCAGGAGCAAACATATTTGAAATCCAGGTATAGAGCCAATGCTCATAACTTTAAATAGAAACGTGATACATGCATACAAATAGCATAATCATATTTAGCAAATCATAACTTTTCCATCGACACCTTGACATCATTTGTACAAGATTTGTTGCAATTATATAACAGTGGTAGCAACAATGATCTACATGTTCATATTTAATCGGATAACATCACAAGGGGTTAACTTCTGCTCCCTGCTTGCTCTCGATACAGATGCTGGGGGAAGGACTGCAAACTGGCTGCCTGGGAGATGGTCCCAGGCCTTTGGGAAGGGAGAACTTCACGTCTATGCACCTTGTTTGGCGTTGAACCTGAACAGTGGTATGTTCTGCGTACTCTTTTTAAAGGAGGAAGTCTTGCTGGCTTTCTTGTCCTTGGCCTCTGAGCTCTAATACAAAGGGTTTCTCGTAGCTTACTGGGTGATGGTGATTTTTGTAGCAGCCTCTTGTTACCCATGATTTGCCACCGTTGTTGTATCTTATTCCTACTGAGATGGGTGGTCTTGGGGTGCTGCTGTTGCTATGGGCTTTGAAACCCACACTTGGGGAGAGGCTCCAAAGTCTGCGGGGTTGGCTGTTAGACCCCAGGCAATGATGGCTGTAGTAATAGTGTGAACAAGCTTTCCCACATGGCTTTGCCATAGCCTCTTCCTTGTAACTTGCAGTGAGATCAGTTTTCTGCTATTCCACTCTGGGACTTCTCTAAGCAGCCAGGTGCTTGGCTTTGTGACATGGCTGAACGTTCACTTGTAAGTCACTCGAAAAGACCAATTTCATTTGCAAACTAAAACAGGTGAACGTCTATTGCTGCCCCCACTGGAGTTGCTGTGATGCTCTTGTTTCCCTGAAATCAATGAGTGGCAACATGTACCTCAGACAATCCATGCCCCAGCAGACGCACTTAATATGTCGGCAGCGATGGAACTAAACTCCAGTTCGCAAATGTGTTAAACTGGTTTATTAACCAACTGCCCCGGCAGTCACTCTGCCTCATGCAGTTTCTATTAATGTGTGATCGTTTGGGAAATGAAATTGCTGTAGCTAGAGAGGGGCGGCACGTCCAGCTATTCGGCGGCAATTCGGCGGACGGTCCCTCACTCCGACTGGGAGCAAAGGACCTCCCGCCGAACTGCCGCCGCAGATCATGGCCTTTTTTTTTTTTTTGGCTGCTTGGGGCAGCCAAAACCCTGGAGCCGGCCTTGGGCAGAATCACTGGCCTGCTGCATGCTACCAAAACTCGCCCTGTTCGGAAGAGATATAGTGTCCTGGAACAACAACCTCTGAGTTTGTTTACACTCTTATGGGGGCCCAGCCAGTGATGAGCTCCCAAAATCCTAATAACCGGTTCCCTACCGGGTCCTCGGCAGCGGGGGGGCGGTCTTCACTCGCTCCGGGTTTTTGGCAGCATTTTGGCGGCAGATCCTTCACCCAGAGCGAGTGAAGACCTCTGCCCCCGAAGACCCGGTAGAGAACCGTGCGGTGAGTACAAGCCCCACGTGCCTGTCTTTCTCCCCCGCCATCCAACCCCAACACACTTCCTGCCCCAACTACCCCCCTCAGAACCTGCAACCCATCAACCCCCCCCCGCTCCTTGTCCCCTGACCACCCCTTCCTGAGACCCCACCTTCTAACCAACTCACCCTGCTCCCTGTCCCCTGACTGCCCTGACCCTATCCACCACCACTCCGACAGACCCCCGGAACTCCCATGCCTACCCAAGCCCCCCGTTCCCCATCCCCTGACCGTCCCGCCCCCAGAACCTCCGCCCCCTCCAACTGCTCCCTGCCCCTTATCCAACCCCTCCTCCCAGGCCCGGCCCGGCCCCCTTACCATGCCGCTCAAAGCGGCAGGAGTTGCAGAGCTGCTCAGTGCGCTGGCACCGGCGGCTCGGCGCGCTGGGGCCCTGCGAGAAGGGGAGAGGGGGTGGGGCCAGGGGAGCCTCCCCAGCTGGGAGCTCAGGCGGGCCAGACAGTATCGTCCTGCGGGCTGGATGTGGCCTGCGGACCGGAGTTTACCCACCCGCCGGCCCCTTTACAACCGGTTCTATACCAGCTTCTAAATTTAACCACTGGTTCTTGCGAACTGGCTCCAGCTCAACACTGGGCCCAGCCATGCGAAATGGAAGGCCCTAAGATCAATGAACTTCACAAGACCCCTGTGGAGGAGGGACATGTCACTCATGGGAAAGCTGAGGTGTGGAGACGAAGTAATTGACGGCGTGACTTTGTGGAAGTCAGGAGTGGACCATACACCTCCCAGCTGTGAGTCCAGTGTCTTCACCGCAAGACTGTCCTTCCTCCCTGTGCCTGAAGCGGACTTTGTAACAACTCAGTCGGAGATACGTCACCCACCCAATCCAACCCAGGTTTCACGTGAGCACCAGCAACGCACTGGGGCTATAATCTCTTAGAATTCAGTTAGCTTCAGGCAGAAGATCGGAACTTATTCATTTCCAATAAGCCTTCTGTGTCCTTCACATCTACCCATGGGGCTTTGGCAGAGGGATAGCTAGCAATCTGAAACCTGGGCATCAGCCCATGAGTAGCCTTCCTGCCCCAGTTCACTCCTCTCTCTAGGTCGATGTCTCCATTACAAACATTGCCCCAAGAGCACTGCTGTTCTAACTACTGATGGCAGCAAAGCTACCATCCATGCTGAACGTGGCCCAGCACCACCGCTGATGGAGAATGAACAAAGGTGGAGATTTAGCAAGGTGTTTAATGAAAGCCATGCTACCGAGAACTTGCCCACATCCTGCTAAGGCACGGTGAACCTTCCCCCTCACTGTGTGTCAATGTTAGTGGCTTATGCCTGTCCACATTCAACCTTCTGGTCCTGACTAGTAACCTGGCTTGTCAAGGGAGTCCATCCAGTTGGGTCTGTTTTAGGATGGCTTAAGTTTGGGGGTGACGTGTGAACATATGCATGATGTGGGCGGGAGAAGGCAAAAGGGATCAGTAGTTTTGAGCAGCCTATTCTTGTTTTTCAACCTCTTAGAGATTCACATGTAGCAGCGCTCAGAATTTCAGAGTGCGCTATCTGAAGTACTGGGGGGCTGGCAAAAACATAACCGCAACCAGCGCCATTCTGCCCTCATTACCATACCAGCTGCTGAAGATTTACGAAGCCTGCAGGAAATAATGCTGCATATGAAAATGCATGAGAAAAGCCCCAGTTGTATTTAAATAGCGTCTGGATTCCCTAAAGCAGGAAACTCATTGTCATATTTAATCTATAACCTAATTGTTGAGGTGAGCGATGGTGGTTCTGATTCCCACCACTGCCTTGTCCGAGGGAGTGGGGATGGATTTATGCCATGCGCTCAGCCTCTAACAGGTTGAGTTCAAGACTTTGTCATATCTAAACAACCACCTGTTTGCCTTCCCTTGCCACTGCCCTGCAGATGCTGCCCTGTTTCTCTAGTGTGTAATTATTGGGGTGACTCTGTACCCCAAGCCCTCAGGGTGCCGGTAGTGTCTTGTGTGCCGTGTCTTGAAGGCAAGCACTATCGGCTCTTCAGCACTGAGGCCTTGTGGGTGCTAGCCTGGGTGGGTCCCAGTAACCACTCAGACACATGGTGAAGGGAAATAGTATTTTAGGAGGGCTGGCAGGAAAGGGAAAGGTTGCAAATACCCTAGATACTGAAGCTCTAACAGTGACAGCTCAAAGTGAGTAATAGCGATAAGGGTTTGGATCCCTCGGGCTGCCCACCCAAGAGG
Source organism: Chrysemys picta bellii (assembly GCF_011386835.1). Classification (NCBI taxonomy): domain Eukaryota; kingdom Metazoa; phylum Chordata; order Testudines; family Emydidae; genus Chrysemys; species Chrysemys picta. Next base: position 11,615,328 of record NC_088795.1, read on the forward strand.
TAAGGCCGGGGGGCCCTCTCCACTCATCTCTGTTCCAACAAATAGGGGCTTGGGGGTTTCCCAGCCAGGCTCAGTCTCTCACTGGAGGGCCCCTCTGCACTGGCTCTCCGCCCAGCTGCTGCTGCTCCTCCGTAAGTTCCCCACACACCTGTAACCAGCTGTACTATCTGGCGGTGGGGAGGGGGCTGATGGGAGTTGTAGTCCCTTGCTAGCAGATCTCTCAATTGACTTTCTCTCCTGTATCGAGACGGGGCTGAGCCAAACACTTGTTTCCTGTAATAGAGGGTCTTGTTTCTGGGTTTCAAGGGTCATGTTAAAGAAATGGGCTACTTCTAAAATTTCTTTGAACACTCTCCATGTCTGTGGCAACGTTCCCTCTTACCCTGGTGCACCAGGGACGCCACCGGGCAGCATAGGGCTATCCGAGGCTTTGTGGCTTCTTTGCAGCCTTTGCGCCATCATAAGGGGCTGCAGCAGGGCCTGGAATTGAGTCCTGTCTGTAGCCAAAGTAAGTGGTGGTCAGTGTGTGCTACTCCCTAGGGCTGGATCTCGACTGGTAAAATTGAAGCCCGTGATCCAGCGCTGCTCCAGTGGTATTCGTGGCAGAAGTGTGATGTAGACAGGCTGCTGGAATTCTTAGCACCCTACTGTCTACTGCTGCCCAGTTTTCCATGGCACTAAAAACACCCGTGCTAGGCTGTGATGACCCTAGGCTACCGCCATGGCTACAACTGAGGGCAAATCATGCCTCCGAGTCTTTTCCGCCTTTAGGAAGGCAAAGGGGTTGGTTGGAAATGAAGGAGAGAGGGGTGACGTGGACCCCATCAATGCTACCCAGCCCCCATGTTCTGAGATGGTTTAAGATCAGTCCTCAGACCATCCCTGGTTGTGCTGTGTCTCTGTGGGGTAGGGACAGGGCTTAATGGCTTTTAACAGCAGTTCAGAAAACTTCCCCATCTCCCTAGCTGACCCCAGCCAGTGCTACCTGACACGGCTTGTGGCATTGGAAAAATCCCTTGGGACATGAGATTTTTCTGTGTGGCTTGGGCCTAAACCTTCTGGCTAGCTGTAGGGCTCCTGTGAGGTTAAGGACCCAGCTTTTCCTTTTATGTGCTGTTGCCCAGGGTGAATCTCTCTCTCTAGGAACAAATCTCCTTTTGCTCTCGTGGCTGGGGCACGTGTCACTCGCATCTTCTTGGTCGGACACGGAGGTGGCAGATGCCCTGCTCTGAGGTACACTCCCAAAGCCTGGGCCTTCATGCTCTCTAGCATCATTGAGTGAGCACCTCCATTGGCCGTGGTGCTGCTTTTGAGGTCTGTACTGAAGCTATTGAGTATGTTCGCTATAGTAGTGGCTAGGGATCCACCAAGATCAGGGCCCCATTGTGATAGGTATGGTGTCCCAAAGAGCTTACAGTCTAAATCGATCAGGCCACTGCTGGGGTAAAGGGGTGGCCAAGCTGGGCTGTGTTTAGCCCCAGTGCACATGCAGCAGTAAACATGCAGGTTGGCTTGGCCTGTTGAGGTCCTTTTCTTAGCCCTAACTCGTGTTGAAATCAGTGGGTGTCTGGACTAACACTGGGCTACAGGACAGGGTCCTACGGTGAATAACTTTGTTTTATAAAAATCTGTGATGCCAAGTAGCTTCAGGTGTGGAACAGAAAGTCGCATCCAAGAGAGGCAAACTCAATTGACAAAGGGGATCGTTCTCCAGTGACTTCCTAAAATGACCCCCAGAACCTCTCTGGTAATTTATTCCTCAATATGACTGCAGTATTCCCCAAGTCCAACAGCTGCCAACAACACGGGCTTGAGCGCCTTCTCCTGACTTAAAATGCAAATTGTTGCTGGCACTTGGCTGCGTCTGCAGCTTCTAGGAAGATGATATAGGTGCCAGGAGTGGAAAGGGGGCTACAATGAGGAACAGGTTGATGCAGACCCCATCTGTCAACTGGAGGAACTAGCAAGACCGCCTTGTCCTCTGTGCTCCCCTGCAGAACAGACAGGGCACTCAGGTCTATAAACCTACAGAACTTCAGGGCCATCTGTGTGGAGCGCCCATGGCACTGCCCTGCCCTTGGGTTCTCCACCCGTTCCTGTTTCTGTGGTAGCATGGCTTCCCCACCAGCCATTGCACCCAGAACTCCACTGATGGTTAGGGTGGGAGGGAAGCTGGCATTGCAGTGGGGTCTGTAGTGAAGTCCCAGGACAGCATTGTCTTACTGTTGTATTTGTTAGCACTTTTTTTTTTTTGATCCAGTCTAGTTTTCAGTGTGCTGAGCTATGGGGTTTCCATTATGTTAACGCGCTGTGATCGGAATACAGCAGCTTAAATGAATGTTATTGAATCTTCCGGAAACTGCAAATGTCTCATCAATATGTCCGACCTTGTTCCAGGAGAGGTCACAGAATATTCTCCTGCTGGCAAGGGAACCTTGATGGAATTAAGTCTTGCTGAGATTTTCACTGCATTGTATCTGAGAGTCACTGTTAATAGTCACTAGAACCCACCTTCCTAGGAACTGTTGTTATATGAGCGGTGGATGCCGGAAGAGGAGACTGTTATTTCTCAAACTGTGTGGTGATCCACATGAAGATATCCTGTTCCTGCAATATCCTTGAAAGAGTTATTGTATTGAGTTTGTGGGCTTGGATTGTATATAACCTTTCTAGGGGGCAGACCTGACAGATGTGAACCTTTCAAGTCTTTTCAACTCCCAGGTTTTTGTCTACATTTGTGGCTCTGTGTGTGGTACATGTAGCTACACACTGCAGTGTAAAGCAGGCTGCATCCACATGGCAGTGTGTAGCTACACGCACCAGTGAAAGGCTCTGGCAGGGGGAGGCAGCGGGACACCACATTGCTAAAAACTCACTGCAGTAAGTGTAGACATAACATGCCAAGAGGGGTATGGACTTTGGGGATGTTAAGTGTTAAATGGGTTTCCTGGGGAATCCCCAGAAAGAGGTTAATACAAATTACCCAATGCCAGTTATGCAAAACTCCAACCAGAGCCATCCTTTGGGTATGGTGAATTGAGGTGACTATTTTGGGGGGGGCCCCACAGGCCGGTGCAAGTGGCTGGCACTGGGGGGGGGCACGGGGCTGGCAGCACTGCAGGACCCTGGGGGTGCTACAGCACACCCTGCCCCCCTAGTTCCCGCGCCTATTGCGGGGGCTGATTTGTCCCGGGCCCTGCACCCCCCTTGGGACAGCCCTGACTCCAGCTTTCTGAAGCTATAATCTGAGGAGAGAATCATTGTTTGCTGATTAGCTGTTACAGGAGGCCAAGGTCTAAGGCCTGAATAAAAAAAATGCTGATCTGCCCAGTGGGTGGTTCTGGATCTAAGACAGATGAAGCTGCAATCAGGGAAAACCCAGTTGTGGGTTTTGAAGGACTAAAACCTACCAGAGCCCTTGGTTGGATTGGGGGTGACCTCGAGTAAGCTTTCTAGCATGCGTGTAGGTTCTTTTATTGTTTTAATGGGTTTTCTCGGTAATGCTTTTACCTTAAGAACAGAAGCGTTTGCTTAGAAGGAGCTGTGTGGTACCTTACAACTGCGGGTGGTGCTGTGGTCATCCTAGCCCTTGGGACCTGGGGGGAGAGCAAAGCGCAGGTGCTGGCTTGCTGAGGCAGTGTGGTTTGCTGGGGATATTGCAGTAAGGCAGGGAGCAGTGCAGCCTTCAAATCCCAGGTCAGGAGGGAGTAAGACGTGGGTCTCTGCGACAGGATGGATGGAAGCCTAAAGTGGACCCAGAGGGGCAATGCAGGTGCAGTTACTCTGATGCTGTCCAGGGGTGAAAGTAAAGTGGAGCTCTTTCTGATACGGAGTCGCTCTGGCCCCCCCGGAGGGGGTGGGGCCTTGGGCGGAAAGGGTGGGGCTGGAGGTCAGAGTCCCCCAGCCAGTCCATCTGAGCTCCCTGGCCCACGCTGCCCGGGGCTCCAGCGGTGATTAAAGGGCCCGGAGCTCTGGCTAGCACTGCCGTGGTAGGGTCAGCAGCGGCGGCCCGAGCCCCAGGCCCTTTTAAATCGCAGCCCCAGGGCAGCTACTTCTCTTCCCCCCCCCCCCCCCCCAGCACTGTTTTAACATCGCTGCCCATTTTGCGCCCTCCCCCCCCCCCCCCATTGGCGGCCTGCAGGTAGGGACCCAGCAGGGCTGCCAATCGGATGCAACGGGCCGGTACAGGCGGCTACCTTTTACCGGTACGCCGTACCGGCCCGTACGGCCTTACCTCTTGTGACAGCATCAGGGGTGAAAGTATCAGTGAAGGTGGCGCCACCAATGACCTATTGTCACCCCTGGTTGCAAAACCTGGCTCTGCCACTGATCCTAAGGTGTGTGCGGCACAAAGCACAGCGTCAGTAGCTGTGAAGGCAGCGTATGTGTCTAATTCATGCAAAAAGGACTGTTAATGCAACAATAAAGCTGCATGATAAAGCTCATGAAGTCAGGAGAGGTGATCATTAAAGCTGAATATCTGCCCCAACCCTACCCAGGTGCACATGCCTTATACTAGGCCACTAACTGTTTCATAATAAGAAAAATCGAATCCCGCCCTCTCCTCACTCAGACGGCAGAATCCTTTTGTGCGAAGCTCAGATTCTCCTCCTTTTGTCAGAGACCAACCACGGAGAATTTGTCTGTCAGGGACTTGTTATGGCTCCTAAAGGATAGCAGAGTGCTGGTAATAGCTCTGTCGAACCATTTTGATGCGATAGCTTTTAGCGATAATTCAGTTTGATTCAGCACAGCGCTTAACACAAGTAACGTTTTGTGTTCTTTAGTCTCTGGGAGCTGGTTTTCTGCACAGGCTAGTCAGGGCCGGCTCCAGCATTTCTGCCGCCCCAAGCGCAAAAAAAAAAAAAAGCTGCGATCGGCGGCCGCAGTTCAGCGGCAAGTCCTTCGCTCCTAGAGGGAGTGAGGGACCTGCCACCCCGAATTGCTGCAGGTGCCGCCCCTCTCCCTTGGCCGCCCCAAGCACCTGCTTGTTAAGCTGGTGCCTGGAGCCGGCCCTGAGGCTAGTATTACATGAGTTCTGCAAGTCTGTCAGGAATCACTTCAGATTAGATGTGCGCTGTTGCTGAATGTGGACGTGATAAACCGGAATAAGATGCAGCGCAACTTAACGCAACAGTGCTTGGCCTAATGTGACATGCTGCAAGTTGGGAGAGAGGCTCTGGCTTTCACATTGGATCTCTGCATTAGTAGTTTGCAGAGAAAATAGTTGCCAACCTTCTCTACAACCATTAGGATGAATGGCAGCTTCTTGAGCACCAGGCTGTATCTGTTCATGAGCATGGATTTTGACAGCTTCTGAATAGCACGTCACGTCCGTGTCTCGGATCAGTGGGAAGGTGATGAAAAACTGGAGAGACTGCTTTCACATGCATCAGAACCACCAATACTGCATCCGCAAAAGGAAACAAAGCCTGAATTGCGGTCCTGTATATTACAGGAAATCATAAAACACGTTTTCCCCCCTTCTGTGGTCTTGAGCGTATTGTGAAATTAGGAACAGATGGGTGTGTTGCTACATGGTGGGAAACTGCTTTACATCCCAGGAGACCCTAGGGGTACAGAAATGAACAGGGCGGTGTAACTACTGATAAAGCAGATGGATCACTGAAGACTGCAAGAGTAGGAACAATGACTTGCTAAGTAAACAAGCAGCTTGATAAACTTACATCCCCTTAGCAGAACTTAGCACTTGCCCTGCCCTGAAGAGTTTAGTCGAAAGCCAAACACCACCCAGGACAATGGCTCAGCTGATGGAGGACCAAGGGGTTACTGATGGTGGGTAGGGAGGATGGATTTAACTGGTCTGATTTGTCCAGCTTCCAACCCTTTTAAACCAACAGATAATTATGGTCTAAACCATCTAATTCTTGAAACGGAACATGCACTCAGACCACTGGTATGTGCCCTCAACCGAGCCAAGTCTTCCTTTTCCGTGGGAATATTTGTAATTAATATTAACCCCTCTGACTGTTGAATGTATTGTATGCCGGTTGGTTGTCAGAGAGGTCTGCATTTCCATTGGTGTATGTATACAGTTTGTGAAGGGCTTTGGTATAAAAGACAGTTTTTTGTAAGTGTAAAATATTAGTAATTACACTTAAAATGCTTTTTCCAGCGGTGTTTAACAGAGTATTTAGAGCTGCTTGTGTCTTGAGGGTGTGGTGCGAAAAATCTTTAAAACCTACAATAAAAATCTCAAGGATGACCTTCATGCCCCTGACCTGCAGCATGGATCGATGTAGTACACATTCATTCCACGCATGGACATGCTATGGGTATGAATAGGAGCAGGCAATGAACAGAAATCCTTTAGCCCTGAGAGTACTCGCATGTGTAATCGCTTTATCCCGCTACTTCCGAGCTTCTTGCTGTCTGTCGAACTGATCTCGTCGGCCAAGAGAGGCTGACTCTTCCGTGTAAAATTTCTGCAGCATTTTTCCCACCGGCAGAACCAGGCTGTCTGAACAGCTTCCTGCCTGCCTCCGAAGTTGTTCCGCGGGGAATTGTTACTAACTCTTATTACAGGTGGGAGACCGGCGGAAGAGCTGTTACCATCAGGATGTTAATGTCTATTTCTCAGAAAGGCATTCGTTAAAATCGAGAGGCAGCCTCCTGCCAGACATCAGTCAGCCCCTGAGCTATTAACCTACAGCTGAGCGCTGCTTGTGATCACTTGTTCTGGGGATCTGAATTTGGTCTTGTGCTGAAGCTTTGTAGACGCGTGTTGGTAACTAGAGCTGGTGGGACGTGTTCTAAGGAAACGGCTGGAATTTGCCGTGCAGGCTGCCCAGAGCTGCCGCTCCGTTACCTTTGGCAAATAATGTTGAAAATTGCGGTTTTCATCCCTCATCGGAACGAAACCAAATATCAAAATCCTCCACGAAACAGTTACCTTTCCCCCACAGAGCTCTACTGTACTTGTAACCTCTCTGACTCAACCAAAGTTTTCCAGCTAAAGAGGGAGATGGAATCAAACAGAGATGAACCAACGTTCCCCATTCTCCTCTTCACCTCAGACAATGGTTTAGTGCATAAGGCACTAGACTGGAACTCTAGAGGCCTGGGTTCTATTCCTGGTTCTCCCAGTGGCCTGTTGGGTGGCCTTGGGCAAGTCACTTCATCTCTGTGTGCCTCCATCACTTGCCAGTCCTGTCTATTTAGGCTGTAAGCTTTTCAGAGCAGGGACTCAACTGTGTATGTACAGTGCCTACCACAATGGGGTCCCAATTTCAGATGTAGTTTCTATGCACTACTGTAATACTAATGCTATTAATTTTCATCTGCGGGGGGGGGGGGGGCCGAGGGGAGGGAGGGGGGGTTGTGATTGTGAAATAATTAACTATGGTATATTGCCTATAAATATTTTTCTTCCTATGAATCTTTATCAAGTGACGGATTATTTGATATGCCTTTTAGTGTAAGGAATAGAATTATGGGCTGGGGGAGGGAATTTCTTGAAGGCTTCAACAGCCTTGAATCCTCCTGTCCCGATGTTGCATTATATTTTGCCTTTGTAAGATTAATGGATGTTGTCTGAGTCCCCTGTAGTTCTTGGTTATTCGATTTGGTTGAAATTTTCAAACAACTCAACACCGGTTTAGAAATGGTAGCAAAATACAATTGATCACATTGGACGTTCCATGGCAATTGGAAACAAGTGATGAAAAACGAAACTCAAGTTACACAAGATGTTCCCAAAGCAGCCCGTTGGATGGAATTTCCATCGGCAAAAAAATTGTAAAGAACCACAGATGAATAAATCTCCCCAGTAAAGCCAGAAGGAATCATTATGGTTCTCTAGTCTGACCTCTTGCAGAGCAAGGGCAATGGAACCTCACCCAATAATTTCTGTATTTAGGCTTTAGTTCAGCCACAAGTTATTGGGCTATCGCTTACAAAGCCATCCAGTCATAAAATCTAAGCTCCTTTTTGTGAACTGGAAAACTGAAGTTTGCTCAGCTCTCTGGCACGTTTTGCAACAATAATGTCCCTGGATAAACTCCATGGCAGGTAATCATTTCCCCCCCCCCCCACACCTGAATTGCTCCTGTGGCTTGAATTGAGGATATTTGTGGTGGTCACGTCCCGGTCTAATGTGTGTTATGTTTTGTTTCTTCCTTTTTACAGCTGTGTTGTAATTGGCCCAGGTCCCATCGTTTAAATTTGGGATCAGCTTGACCTGGATAAAATCCTGAGGATCTTCTGAAATGAGACATAAAGGAGAATTTTAAAGCTATACCTAGGTATTTAGGCCTCAATTCAGCAGTAGTAGCACCTAGGAGCCTCACTCATGGATCAGAACCTGTTCTAATATATAGGCCTATACATTTACCCTAATTGTGCGCATAATGATAAAAAGTGAGTAAAGGTCCATAATATACCACCAGGGCTGGCTTTAGCAAGAGCGGGGCCCGATTCCTGGGGGTGGGGCTTGCTGCAAGTCCCGCCCCCAGGAATCGAGCCGCGCTCCGGCCGGGGTCGCCGGGCTTGAGTCCGGCCCGGAGCTGCTCAGCGGCCGGAGCCAAGCCGAGCCACGGGGGCCAGGCTGGGGGGCCGTGCCGGAGCCGCGCCGTGCCGTGGGGGGCCGTGCCGGAGCCGCGCCGTGCCGTGGGGGCCAGGCCAGAGCCACTGGGGCCGGCGTGCTTGGCCGGAACCGGGGCCGGACTGGGCCGCGCCTCCCCGGAGCCCTTCTCGTGCCCACCGCCACCCCAGCTTACCTGGTGCTGCCTGCCTGCCCCTGCTTCTTTTCAGACTTCCCGCGAACCTCTGATTCGCGGGAAGCAGGGAAGGGGGAGGAGCAGGGGAGGGGGAGGAGCAGGGGACGGAGCATTCAGGGGAGGGGAGGAGGGGGAAGTGAGCTGGGGGTGGGGTGGAGAGCTGCGGCGCGGGGCCCAATTCAGCCAAATCAGCTGAATTGGCCTAAAGCCGGCCCTGTATCTCACAATAACCCCCATCAACATTTGTTGTTCTAGAAAGGTGTGAAAGCAATACAGACAACAAAAAGGCCAACTGACACAACACAAGGACTGTGTTAAGTTCATGCTTGGTAAACAGGAAAAGTGAGGAACCGGAAACTAGTGGACCAAAATTGGTGTGTTACAGATTAGACCGAACTGGTGGACAAAATAATGAGAGGAATGGGCTGTTCTTCCCATCACTCCCTTTTGGGGTTCTTTAAGGAAAGACTTTGGGACAAAAATTGGCTACTGAAGTGAGCTTCATCATCATGGCTGCCATCCCCACCATCTCCTGGGACACTTTGCCATCCTGATCCGGAGACATGTTCAGGCCAGAGAGAGGGAACCTGACAACATCGCCACCGGCTCAGGCTAAATCCAAAATGCCACCTGGGCTCAGGCCCCCTCAGAGGTCCAGAGAGGCCCAGGCCACTTCCAGCTTTTGAGGCCCTTAGCCATAATAAAAATAAAAAATGATGACACGTGAAAACAAAATAAGGCACCAAAAAAAGAGTGAGACATAATTTGAATATTTTTTTATTTAACGAACACTTTTCTAGCCTTTTTCTGTGCAAATGCACTAATTATTGAGGAAAAATCCAGCTTTCGTGCGATGTTACAGTTGATATTAAGCATAGCGACCCCATTCAAATGCTCTTGTCCCATAGTTGAACAGTGATAATTCTTTACCTGCTTCAACACATTGAAGGTGCATTCACCAGAAGCCACTGACGCAGGCAAACTGACAAATACGCAATACAATTGTGATATTAGGAAACACCGCAGAGGGTCCAAGTTCAAGTATTTCTTGAAGCAATTCCTTTGGCTTGTAATCCAATTTAAATTTGTGGCATATATTCGTTTGAGGAAGATGACCTTGTCACTGATCTTTTGAGATTTTTGTTGTACCGTTGCTGAAATTTGTACAGAAAATAGATCTTCATTACTCAGTCTGTTGAGCTGCCAAAGAATCCCCAAAAGGGTACGGATTAGTCGCAGTGACTCAAATCGACGTGTAAGACCTGATTGAATAGAGTCAATGATGACAAGTTTCAGAGTAACAGCCGTGTTAGTCTGTATCCGCAAAAAGCCACAAGTACTCCTAATGATGACAAGGAAGACATTGACCCTGTAATGCTGCTTGGCCTCCGATTCAGTAGGTAAGTTGCGATTGGTGGAAAACTCTGATGAAATGCCAGTATTCTGTGCTACTAATTTGGACTCAGTCAGGATCGCATCCAATTGTTCACGAATTTGTTGAATGTCATTGATGAGACTTTCAGTGATATCCCTCTCAACATCCAGTGTAGCATTGCAGGCTTCAATTACCAGATTAGTTTGGTAGATCATTGTAAGTAGCTTCATCCACAAAGGTGACATCCAAATGCATTCAAATTTGGACATTGCTTCTGAATAGACTGAAGTTCAGTTCGAGCCTGTGCAGTGAGATTGAGAGATTCAAGCTCATTTAAAGCCTTTCTCACTGAATTCAAATGCTGCGCAACTGGTTGAACACCATCAATCCGTGCAGACCATCTAGTTTTGGACATCCCATGCAGTGAAACAGGAAGATATTGCTTCAGAATAACAAGTGTCAACATTTTGAGGCCCCCTTTGAGTTTGAGGCCCAGGCCAAATGACCCTCCTGCGTCTCTTTCTCTCCCCCCCCCCCCACCCGATGGGCCCTGCCTGGGCTGTGAGACTTTGTCACCCCCCCGGTCCTTTGTGTCCTGTTGTGATAATTGGGCCGACAAATTTACTCTAGTTGTGAGCTTAATTGTAAGATGTCTACGAAGGCTTACAAAATGTCACAATAACTTATAACTGTTAATAAAACGTAAGGATGCAGTGTAGTTGCAGTTGTCGGTCCCAGGCTATGAAAGCGACAAGGTGAGAGAAGCTTGACCTGAAGAGCTCTGTGTAGCGTGAAAGCTCGTCTCTCTCTCGCCAACAGAAGTTGGTCGACCCATCTTGTGTCTCTAATAAAATGTCAATCTAGTTGTTTTTAATAATAAATGTTTTATAAACAGGTACAAGGGAACGAAACACAGCAGCCCAGTTAGTGAAACACTGCAGCTCAGTTAATATAACTTAAGAATTATGTTTCAAACTATAGTTGATAAACTAAAAATGAATGAACTAAAATTGGTGTGGTGGATATTAGGCCTAATTAAATTAAATTACTGGAGATATCCCATCTCCTAGAACTGGAAGGGGCCTTGAAAGGTCATCGAGTCCAGCTCCCTGCCTTCACTAGCAGGACCAAGTAGTGATTTTGTCCCAGATCCCTAAGTGGCCCCCTCAAGGATTGAACTCACAATGCTGGGTTTAGCAGGCCAATGCTCAAACCACTGAGCCATCCCTTCCCCTCTAGGGATAATAAGAGTCTGGCTTAGCTGTCAAGGACTGTACACCTCTACCTCGATATAACGCTGTCCTCGGGAGCCAAAAAATCTTACCGCGTTATAGGTGAAACCGCGTTATATTGAACTTGCTTTGATCTGCCGGAGTGCACAGCCCCGCCTCCCCCCACCCAGAGCACTGCTTTACCGCGTTATATCCGAATTAGTGTTGTATCGGGTCGCGTTATATTGCGGTAGCGGTGTATTTTGCAACATGGCTGTGAGCTAAATGCAACGCCCTCTATAGCCCGATGCTGCTCCAGGTTTGCCTGTCTCCAGGGTGGCTGATAACTCTTGTGCTGTGCCTGTGTTTTTCAGCCGTGAGGTTGCAAGTGAAAGTTTCCATCAAAGGCAGAAGCTGCCTTTTCTATCTTTGCTGGTCTTTCTTTTCCCCTTTTGTGTGTTCATCTTCTAGGGAACGGGACTGGACTTTAACTACAGCAGCAGGAACAACGGCTCCAGCCCATCTGCACTGACTTCTCTTTTCCCCAAAAAGGACAATTATCTTTGATCCCATCAAAGACTTGTCAAACAAGGAGTTTTTCCATCTTCTAACAACTCTCTCTAGCTAAAGGGAACCAGGGATGTTAAAATGAAAGCCTAATACTTTACATTTCAAATGCGTTAACTGTTTTTCCTTCTTTTTGGTATCTCTAATAAAAGGCTAAAAGGATTTTTAATGGTATGTTTGCATGCTACTAAGCAGGTTGAGGTCTCTGTAAACCAAACTTCAAAACTTGTTTTATACGGTTGGATAGGTGAGCGATAAATTCATAGGTCACATCTTTAAAAAAATGTAGGTAGTTTTGAGGTATTTTGTCTTTCTGTTCCAGGCTTTGTTAGCCACTGCCGGAGAACTGAAATACACTGAGCTTTGAGCAATATATGTCTGACAAGAGGTCTCCTACTTCCTGAGATGTGCTGTTTTCATCTCCCGTTGTAGGAGGAAAATGTTTCTGGGGGAAAAAAATCTCCCTCCTCCACTACCCAAGAGAAGATAAAAACTTTGCAAATGTCAGTGGCGGAGGAGGGTTAGAAAAAATACCAGAGCCCTGTGATCGCAGCATCGCTGGATGTGGTTCTCTTGGTGTCTGCAGGGGAGGAACTGATTGTTTTCTAAGAAATAATGAGGTCAAGCAAGCATAACTCCTGTACTTCATTAGAGGTTTTTCTTACATAAGCACTGCATGCCAGACCAGCCGCTTAGTGTTTTTGCAGAGGTGTATATGGAACATAACAAGGAAATGTCAGGAGGAGGATGTCACATTGGCTCAGACAGTTGGACACAGCTGCGTGCCCTTCTTGCCTTTTTGTGTCACCTGCTTTCTACAGCTATAGTCTGGGGAAGGCATACAGTGCTGTATATCTGGGGGCAGGAGGCAACTGAAATAATCTCAGAAACCTCTTCCACCACGATGGGGGTGGGGGGGATAACAAGCAAACTTATGACTAAACGATTCCACTGTGAAGCCGAGTTACTCTTCTGGTGTGTAATAGCTTATGGAAGTGGGTTGGGTTTCAGATCCTGGGTCTGATTCCCTGCTCCACTTCAATCAATGGAGTTACATCCGCAGATAAACTAGCCACCATAAGAGCAACTGTTGGCCACTGCTGTGATATCCCAGGGCTTCCTGCTCTGACGAGGTGTGGTCAGATTAGAGGTCTGTGGCAGACCTAATCTCCTCCTGCAGAAGGGATGTCCGTCTGACGGAATGGCATTTGGACAGGGTGGGGGTGAGTTGGCATGTGTGCTTTCAATTTCTGCAGCCAATTGAACAGGAAAGGATTGCTGTTCACCAGGTTTTAGGTGCTGGTAGAAGAGGAAACAACTAGATTTTAGAAGGCAGCTGACTCTCTGAAAAGCAGGGCCGGCTCCAGCGTTTTTGCTGCCCCAAGCGGCGAAGTGTGTGTGTGTGTGGGGAAGATAAAGCCACGATCGGCGGCAGCTGTACCGCGCCGCCTCATTCTTCGGCGGCAAATTGGCAGCGGGTCCTTCGCCCCGAGAGGGACCGAGGGACTTGCTGCCGAAGACCTGGACGTGCCGCCCCTTTCCATTGGCCGCCCCAAGCACCTGGTGCCTGGAGCCGGCCCTGCTGAAAGGACTTGAGAACCGCTGTAGGAAACCAAGGGAGTGTGAGCTTCGAGTGTGGTGCTGTGGCCCAAAGGCCAGAGAGATACTCAACAGCGCTGAGCCGCCTGCAGAGGTCAGGAAGTGATTCCTCTCCGTCCCCCCCCCACAATGTATTTTGTTTTATCTCCTTCCTCTGACGCATCAGGGATGACCCTGGCTGGAGATGGGACACTGGGCGGGGAGGGCCAGGGCTCTGAGGGGGCACCGAGCATTCGCTTGCTCAGGCGCTTGGCTGGTTGGTTCTTGCTCACATGCTTGGGGTCTAACTGATCACCATGTGTGGGGCAGGAAGGAATCTTAACCTGACCTGGGGGATCAGTGACCTTTGGGTCTTTCACCTTCCTTTGCAGTGTGTGAGTGACTTGCCAGGATAATCTGGGTGTATCTCACTGAATCATTTCCCTGCTGTTGTGGGGGCCTCAAGCACTGGTGCATCTTGGTCTCTCCTGTTCTCTGCCTGTGGCACGTAATAGTCTGGTCTCCTCTAGGCTGTGATACTTGGCTCTAATTTGGTTGTTGGATTCAGTGTGCTGGGTGGTGGTGGTGGCGGCGGCTTGTGATATACAGGGAAGTCAGACTAGATCTGTTGGCACCTTGTGGCCTTAAACTTTGACTCTCTGAAGAGGGGAATATCAAGTAATAGTAGTGAGGGAAGGGTACTCCGGTAGAAGAGTATAGCTGAGACCAACCATGGAATACTGTAGCCTGTTCCGCATCGGCACGCTAAAAAAGGATGTTGACCAATTGGTAAGCATTCAGGGAAGCCACAAGTTACCTGAGGACTGGAAAACATACCTTGCAATGAGAAACTAAAGGTATTTGATCTACTTAGCTTATTCAAGAGAGCATGGAGAGGTGACTTCTTGGACTGGAAGTACCTGCACGGAGAAAAGAGATCAGTTGCTAAAGGGCCCTTTAGTCTCTAGAAGATTAATCATACCAAAACACAGTGGCCGGATGGTGAAATAAGCCCAGTTCAGACTGGGAATTTAGGCACCATTTCACAGTGAGGATAACTATTGGAACAGAATAACAAGGAACGTGGTGGATTCTGTCACTTGATTAAAAACTCTGAGGTTGGACCGCTTTCTAAAAACCGCTTTAGTTCAGCTACAAGTTAATGGGCTGAAAGCAGGAGTCACTGGGTGAAATTCTAGGGCCTGCTGTGCAGAAGGTCAAGCTAATCAATTTTAAAGGCAAGGACCACTGATCTAATCTGTTCACTAGGACCCTGAATGGCATTGAATAGCTTATTATATAAAGAGAGCGTAATGTATCTTGGACCACGCAAACAACTAAGCATTTGAAGCTATAAGTATGGGCTCCCAAAGGTCCTCAGAACTCAATCTTTTCCTCTTTTGATCTAGCATTTGAATTTCTTACCATTATCTGTCTGGCTCTGCAGGTCTTTCTTCTTCACAGAGAAACCAAGCTTGTGCTCTCGAGTCTAGAGTTCACTGTCTTGTGTAGCAATGGCTTTGAAATGTCTAGCGTGGTGCCTTTAACTTTAACCAACCTTATGCTGAGCTAACTAACTGAACCAGCTAATGCGCCTAGAACTTCTTGTGAGCCAAAAAATTGAAGGTTCTTTAATGTTGCTGAAAAGACTGACGGGGAACCTGGACAGACAGGGCTGTGTGACAAGGGGTATAAACCCCACACTGGTGACAAAGGGGTTAAAGAGCTGCTGTGGGAAAGGCTGGCCCTGCCCCTCCAGTAGGGTTGCTAATTTTGGTTGGATGTACTCCTGGAGGTTTCATCACATGGCGTAATCTTTTATTAAAGATTGATCTTTGATTCCTGGAGACTCCAGGACAATCCTGGAGGGTTGGCAACCCTACCCGCCAACCTTGTCAATCATGTTGGGTGGAGTAAGGGTTTAAAAGCCAGAAAGTCCAGACAGGTGATCGAACATCACGTAGGGTAAAGCAGTCCATTGACACCTGGGATATTAAGGAAGTAATTGTGTCAAACGTTGGGCACTTTCCACTTCCTTTGATGTCAGTGAGAATTGAGGGTCCCAGCACTTTGCAGAGTTGCTGCTCACGAAAGCTGCTGTAAGCATCACAGAAATGATGTGTGTATTTTAAAGCCAAAAACCTGAAAGCATCTCGACCAGGCACCTGCACTTCTGAAAGCTCAAGGCTAGATTGGGCCTTTAAAGGGCAAGTTAGGGGCTTAGTAGCCTTGAATTGTGGCCTACAGCTTCTAATTTAGTAGAACGGTCCTTGCCTCCTATATCTAATCTCTGCAGACATATTTTCCTGTTATAAACTGCCTGTTCTGTTTGTCAAGTGCTCTTGCTATTTTAGGCTCTTTCATGTCTCGGGCCTCTCTTGGCACACAGCAATGCATACATAAACATGCCACCCCTGCTCCAGCACCGTGTATATCACGGACGGGGCTTGCTTGATTTCTTTTGCCATTTGTAGACTTTATAAAAACATCATCTATTTTTGCACATTGCCAAAGTACGTGCTGTGCCTAGCACTAAATGGTATATTGACAATGACTGCATGTGAAGTAGGATAGTACATCTCATCCAGACTCTCTCCTGGTACGGATCCTTTATCGGGGAACTCCAGGGCATGGATTCTGGAACGTTCTTGCTGCTTTTCATGACCGTAGCTTCCTTAAAGGGATAACGTCAAGGGTGAGAGGACCAACATTTAAAGTAATATTGCATTAGTTTTTTGAGGTCCTCCTTTATCCTTAAACAGGGCACATTTGATACATTGAGCGATGGGACCCATTTGTGTGCAGTCTTGAAAGGGAGCTCTTGTAGATTCCAATGCTGTGTCAGTGCAAAAGGAGTGAAAATTGGAGCTGTAGTTAATTTTGAAAAATGCGAAACAAGGAAGTCCTTCAAAGAGTGCTCACAGAATCTAAGCAAAAATGGCCTGCCACATCTCTTGCATGGCTGGTGAAGGAAGGGGGTCGGAGAGAGTGAAATAGAATTTAAGCAGTTGGCTGCTGCCGTTCCTACTGTCCTCTGTTCACCCTGATCAAAGTTCTTTTTCTAAAGTTATCCAGCCTCTTTGAAATCCTGGGCCAAGTTCATCTCTGATCCATCCATGCAGTCAGATGACATAGTGGAGAGCAGAACTGGCAGCAGGGATGCGAGAGAGAGTATGGTGTAGGATACCTAATATATACGGCTCCTAGTCTGCAGTGTGGTTACCGATGAACCCCATTAAAGCCCTTGTGTGGAATGGGTCCAGAATATAGTGTGGCTAGGGCACTAGAATGGGAATCAGGAAATCTGGATTCCATTCCTGGCTCAGCTCCTACCCCTCTCTCAGCCTCAGTAATCTACTGTAGAAGGTGTACAACCATGACAGTGCTGCTTATTGGTCAGGCAGGGGTTGGCCAGATGTCTCTGCACTGAAGTACAGTCCTGTCCTTCGACACCCCTGCCCAAGGCTCTTTGAGGGCTGGGCCCTTATACAGTCAGTCTTTTCCTGATGGCTTTCGTTGTATTGTCCTCTGAGTGGGTAGGGGAGCCCGGGCCCACCTCCTCCAATGGGCTCCGGTCCAGGGCCCAATAGAGGGCAGCTACACCCAACACCTTGGGATGCTAAGCTGCTGCCCCTCGGGCCACTTCCTACCCCGGCCTCCTTCAGCTTCCCAGAGTAAATCACTCTAATCAAGTCTCTGACCCCCACGCTCTGCCCCCTGCCTCTCCTTGGTGGGTTCGCATGGTCTGTGTTGTCAGGTCTCGTGCAATGAGCTCCTGGGCAGTACTTCCCCCTCAGAGCAGGCGTCGGCTCCCTTCCACTGCCTGCCTCGGTACTGCTTGGCTCCCCGTTTTGTGCAGGCTTTGCAGGTGTGCCTGGGTGGGGCTGCCCAGGCCCAGAGCTGTTCCTTAACCCCCGGCTGTCCAGTGCAGGGTGTGTATACCCCATCGCACCCACCTTTTGGTCTGTTTTGATTGTAAGCTCCTCAGCGCAGGCACTGCCTCCGGCTTTGTGCAGCGCCTAGTACGCTGGTGCTTTGGTACTGGTTTGAGCCTCTAGAGGGGTATCTACACAGCCCGCAGCAGTGAGCCTCCCGGCCCACACTCACAGACTTGCACTAGTGCACACAGCTGGGTGCACCGCGCTGTGAAGCGCTTGGGCTGGAGCTCCAGCTGGGAAGCCAAGGGAAGGGAGTGAGCTCCAGTCTGAGCCACAGCTTCCAAGTGCTGTCTACACAGCTGTTTCCAGAGAGCTAGTTCAAGCCCTGCTAGCCCAAGTCTTTCAACCTGGGCTGCAAGGCTTGCTGCCGGGGGCTGTGTAGACGTACCCTAAGTGGTCCTGTAGTACCAATAACCCAATGTAGATTGGAGAGGGAGAGCCCTTGGGTTCTGTTAACTAGTTGGATACGAAGCACTGGACGGGCATCATGGCAGCCGGCCTATACAATGAGAGATAACGATCTGTAAACCCCAAGTGCTCCCCACCCGGCTCAGACAAAGGTTGGCTTGTGACTAGGGCATAGCAGGTGCTATTAATCCGAGCCAGCAGAACAATATTCGCATTAACCACAGGTACAAAACTGCCTCAATAAAACAAGAGGCAATGAAATCATATGAAGTCAGTAATTGCCTGTTGTGTACTTCATTGCAAAATCCAATGAAACCGGTCAGCGTTGACTCATTCCTTTTATAGTCCTTTGTAAATGCCTGTAAAATATACACAAAATCAAAGTTAATTGGAGCCAGCAGAGCCTTTGGCAGAGTCTCGGGGTAAGCACTAGGCTTTACATGTGATTAGAGGGAATAAAATCTAGTTATTCATGCTTTTGAAAGGCCACAAATTTAACGTGGTTACAAAGCAATGGCTGTGCAGGCAGACCACTTATAACTCTGTTGCTCTTGTGAAGGGGGTGCAAAGTATGTACATTTTTCCATGATATTCACTTGGGCTTAATGGGAAAACTTATGAGAAATCAGAGTAGCAGCCGTGTTAGTCTGTATCCGCAAAAAGAACAGGAGTACTTGTGGCACCTTAGAGACTAACAAATTTATTAGAGCATAAGCTTTCGTGGACGACAGCCCACTTCTTCGGATGCATATAGAAGTGGGCTGTAGTCCACGAAAGCTTATGCTCTAATAAATTTGTTAGTCTCTAAGGTGCCACAAGTACTCCTGTTCTTTTTATGAGAAATCGAAAGTTTTCCTCCAAGAAGCTGCTGTGTATTACCAAGTTAAAGGCATCTCTCGCTACTGAAATGTTAATGTTAGCTTATCTAACTTATTTTATTATATTTATTCATGGGTATTTATTGTATTTCTCTGAACAGCAGCAGAGAAAGAGATGGAGGGATTTTGCAAAGCCCTCAGCACTGGCTTGCTTTGATTACATTGAATTCAATGGTAAAACTCCCATTAGGTTCAATGCAGAGTTAAGCGAGTGCTTCGCCATTGGAAAATGCTGTCACTAGCCCTAACAAAAAGAAGTAGCGAGTAATGGACCAAATACTGTGCTTGGGTGCAGGCATTCGGCTAGCACTGACCCTCAGTAGAATCATCATCCACATGACCTCAGAATATGGCCCATGGAAAGCTCAGAATGTGAAAATGAATTTGTGTTAATATTTCAACATGGCTGGAGGATGGAAATTTGTCCTTGTTTTAAAGTCCAGTGAGAATGAACTTCATCCAAACCCTCACCGTGCTCTCTGTTCTTTGATGAACTGATTGGTAATGAAAGTAGATGGCCCTTGCTTAATTACCAACAGGCATTCAGCCCCTGGGACTTGGCTGTATTCTTGTGGTTTGTGACTTTCGTTGGCTTTGGAGTGACTTATAGCCTTCTACTCGCTCCTGTGCTGGCTGGGAAGGTGCTGTCATGCCATCTCCAAAGAGAACACTAGTCTAGCAGGGCAGGTGAGGTCTGTAATTTGATGTGACAATCCAGGCACAGCAGGGACTGGTGTTTCAGTAGATGTTCCTCTTCCCTCTGACTTGGTACTGGACCAGTAAGGGGACTTCGTTCTCCTGGAAGGTGCTGTCTTTCAGATGAGGCTGTGAAAAGGAGATCCTGGCCCCAATGGGAATTAAAATTCCCATGGCACTTTTCATGAATGGAGGACTGTCTATTTCATGTTCCTCATAATAAAACAAGAAGGCTCCATGCTCGTAAAACTAACCTGGTTCTTTTTATTAAGAGAACTATTTACAGAGATTCTGCAACGGCAACTAGCATTCCAGCCATGTGCACACAGACTGTCTTCCAGGTGCCTCCTCCAAACACTTCCCTCTTGCCACCTGTGTTCTTCCCTCCAAGTTCCTTGCAGGTTGCTTTAGTGTGAGCCTTGTCATGTGACAAGTCAAACATCAGTTATTTAACACTGAACAAAGAACTGTGTTAGAATAAAGAGCTCAGTATTAGCCTTGCAGATACCCTCCTCCTGCTCCAATGGTAAGCTTTTTGCTTTGAACCTTGTCCTGCTTGACTTTCTACTACAGATGTAGAGACAATACACATCCTAATTAGTTCCCATTGTCCTTGGCAAAATTCTATATACAGTGAATGCATGGGACCTGCTCAATTGCAACGCTAGTCAATTTGATAATGATTGTGTGGTATTCCAATCCCAAACTTGCTTTGCACTCTTAAAGAGTATCTGTCTCGCTGTTTTCACTTTAACAGTGGATAAATGGTTTCTACATGCAGTATGTATATAGACAGTAAGGCACTTTTGGGTCTCTGTTGATGGAACGCACTATATGGTAAATGCAAGATCATGTAATCTAATCAAATTCATCTTGGTATCTCTGAAATTAAAATGGCTTCAGTATTCATAGTTAATTCTGCAAAAGGCCTATTGTGATATCTGGAGTGCAAAATGTACGTGTATTCAGTCAACGCTTGTCTGTACAGCACCTAGCACGATTAGGACCCCGATCCTCGTCTGGTACCCCTAGCTGCTCTTGCAGTGCAAACAACTAACCTGCTGCTGCTGCAGCTCTAATGACTCTGGGAAGGATGGCTTTGTGATTAAGGCACTGGCCAGGTGCTAGAGATCTGGGTTTTCCTGCCAGACTTCCTATATATCATGCAAGCAGCTTAATTCTTCTTTTTTCTTTTAAACTTCCCTACATCAGAATTGTGGTGAGGATAAATCCTTCACTGGGAGGTGCTCGGATGCTATGGAGACAAGCACCAGAATAAAGCCTAGACATTAACAAAAGGGTGATATTCTTTACAATAATGGAAATAAATGCCTGTTGTTTATCTTAACCATGTGAGATCAGTATACACCTCTCAAGAGGTTCTTAATGTCCCTCCATCTCCTTCAGCCTTCCCCAGTAGATCAAGGCTCCAGCCACTTCCTCAGCCCTCCTCCACTCTAACCTGAACCCAATTTTCTCCTTGGACTGTCTCCTGATCCTTGCCTGTACTCTGCCTCCTGCTCCCCAGAAGGGTCCCCAAAATGTCCAGATGCATGTTTTTGGCTGACTCCTTCTCTTTGCTCATCCATGGATTGAGGATCAGCGTGAGTCAGGAGTAGAGAAGCAGGTCTCTGTGGGAGCACTTCACAACTGAGCCTCAACTCACTGATTCCAGCAGTTGGGAGCGGGAGCGGGGTGGGCTGTGGGGGGGAGTTAAGATTTTTATGCAAGGCAGGAGTCCTGACTTGTGCTTCCCTCCAGCACAGCCAGTCTCCAGGGGCCATAGGCTTGGGAACAAGTCGGCTTTCTAAGGGTTAACACAAAGTGAAGCATTTCACCGGTGACTTCCTAACAGATGCACAGTTAAAGGGGAACTGTGAAGGTAAACGGAATCAGTTAATGCCAAATGCCTTTATTAACCAGCTTGTGTTCAGCACACCAATGACTCTGAACTTGCTTTTAAATTCTTTTTTTATCCTTCAAAAAAGTCTGCTGCACTTTTGGCTTTTCTTAAAGAGGTCTCATTATGGGATGTCTTTGACCTCAGCTCCCCTTTAGTCACGGACTCTTCTAGTACTGGTGGTCGTCAGAACGTGGCCCACACTTGCTGTCTGGATGGACACCGTTCTGTTAGGAGTGGATCCAGCTCTGAATCCCAGGTGCTTCTAAGCCCTCTGCACGCTGACTAGTTCTTAGCTCTGGGTCTCTCAGGCACACTCCCAGTGCAGTCCCAATGTCCATGTCCTAGTGCAGAGGGACCCTACACTCCAGCCAGCTTTGACCCCAGAACCAGTGACCCAGCCCTCCTGAGCCCCCAGTTGCTTAGAGATCTGAGAGGCCACCGAGTGTCGTTTTCCTAAGTACTGTCAAGACCAGGCTGTGGGGGGCTTGTGTGCACACAGCTCAGTTACTAAGTTTCAGTCAGGAGTCGAGTAGCAGGATTGGGACTGAGCTGGGACAGGAAATCAGGGTCAGGCAGCAGCCTACGGACAGCAGGTGAGTAGCAGAGTTGGGGACAAACCGGGTCAGAAACTGGAGTCTAGGGTACACCACGTGGCAAGGTCTGGAAAGGCGGCAAGCAGGCCGTCTGCATCGTTTCTCAGACAACCCCCCTTGGAGCTTTCCTGGTTTATATACTAGCAGAGCCAATCAGTGGGCTGTGGGGGCTGCCACTCAGGCCCTGTTGGGTGGTACTTCCTGCAGTGTTTATCTTCACAGAGTCCTCCAGCGGAAACCCAGCATGAACTTCCAAAGGCAATGTGGATGGGTCAGTGGGCCCAAACCACCATGGTTCCACATTCTGGTCCCTCAGGTTCTTATAGTTACAGCTTTCAGGGACAACGTGGCTGTAAAGCAATGAACACAGACTTAGGCCAGGAATTTCTTAACCTCCACGCACCAGAGAATCACAGATGCACGGTGAATGACGAACTCCACAATGTAATCCCCCTCAGTGTCCTCACCACCCCTGAGAGGTCCTGGGGTTGGCCTGAGTCACTAGGCCAGGCAGCGCTTCTTCCCCGATTGGGCTGGTGTCTTACCCCTGCATTTCTGCTTGAGAATTTCCATGGTTGTCCCCTCCCTTCAGCTTCTAGGTAAACAGTCATGCAGGCAATGGCCCTACTGGTTGCAAACCTATTTGTGCCACTAAGGTAGAGCCATTCATTGCTGAGGGACCTTTGTTGCTGAGTTGTAGCTTGCTGGACAGTCTCTCCACTAGATGTCAAGCTCCTGCTACAGAATGATCACTCAAAGCCGTACTCAAGGCTACATTCAAAACGGAGGTTTAAATGCAACATGGCATTCACAAAACCAAAATCTCTCTCAGCCCCAATTGCCATGTTAATGTCACAGAATGTTGTGACGTCAGGGGCATCAGGAAAGGTTTGTAAACCAAAAGCCCACATCTGCAAAAGTTTTAGTTAAGGGGCGTTTTGCTATTTACTTCAACAGGAGTAACATCAGGCCCCATATTGGAATAGCGCAATCCTCGATTAAGGATGACTTTGAGCGTAAGGTGCTGGATTGGGATCTGGATTCAATTTCCAGCTCTACTGAATTCCTGTGTGATCTTAGGGGTGAAATCACATTTTGTGCCTTATCCCTTATCTGCGAGATAGGGCTAATACCTCATTTGTCTTGTCTGTTTAGATTTTGAGCCCTTTGGGGCAGGGATGGTCTCTAAAGCCTGGTCTACACAGTGTAATTTGTTTAGTTAGGGTTGTGATTTTTACCAATGTAGTCGTACTGATAGAACCCTAGTTTGGACACAGCTTTGCTATTCTAAAGGTACCTTATACCCATAGAGCGTATTCCCCTTCCCATGTGGGACTTCCTATGCCAGCATCAGCACTTCTATAGCTATATAATAGAACTGCCTCAACATTGAGGGACATGTACTACTTTAACTACACCCATATAGTTAAAAAGCAAGACAATTTCATGTGTAGACAGTCTTACTGCATGTATGTATAGAACCTAGCATGATGGGGCCCAATCTCAGATGGAGCATCTAAGTCTTGGTCTATCCTGGGAGGGGGAAGGGGGGATCGATCTAAGTTACGCAACTTCAGCTATGTGAATAACGTAGCTGAAGTCGACTTACTTAGATCGATTTGCCGAGGTATCTTCACCATGGTGAGTCGACTGCTGCCGCTCCCCCATCGACTCTGCCTGCACCTCTCGCGGTGCTGGAGGACAGGAGTCGACGGGAAAGCACTTGGGGGTCGATTTATCGCGTCTAGACTAGATGCGATAAATCGATCCCCGCTGGATCGATCACTGCCCACCGATCCGGCGGGTAGTGTAGACATACCCTAGATGCTACTGTGATATAAATAACTTCCAACATGGCCATGCATCATTAATAAACCCTGTTAGGTTATTTTGCATAATTATAAAATGCTGGATCTAAACACAAATTTGTTCATGGAATGTTTTGTGCTGTTGGAAAATGTAATGAGGTGAAGAGGATACTGCCTGAATTCTTGACAACCCTTCATGGCAGACCATCTCAATGCAGGTAATTGCTATTGTATCGGAGGGCTTACAAATGAGATGAAGTATTTCCATAATTTGATTTTTAACTGAGATTTTTTTGGAACATGGGGAAGTATCCATTTTATTTTGTATTAGCAGCCTTTGTGTCTGCTGGTGGTGGTTAGGGGAGGGGAGAACCTGCTGCTATGGGACAGTACTATAAATAAATGGCAGCACTTGAGAATAAATAGGCCGGCTTGATCATGCCAGAAATCTAAAATGTGCAATATACTCAATGTTGAATGATGATGAATCAATTCATGCATTTTTTTTTCATTTTCTGCAGCTGCGTTCCTGATAAAAACAAGACTCTTCAGTCTAGAAATGGTAAAATATTCAAAATCTTTTTTAAAAGAAGCCCCTGAACTAGTAATGTCTCTGGAGGCTTAATTCTTTTTCTGGCCTACGCACTTAATAGTTTATTTTTAGTACCCTGTGGAATGTTTACACTGAGATCAGAAACCACTCTAAATGCGGCTAGCTCCATGTCTTCTTACAGAGGCTGACTTGGACACAAACAGCAAAAGGAGCTGGAACATTTCTTCTTTTATTTTCCCACTCCTAGAAGGCGTTCGGATACCCTGGCGAGCCTAGGCCGATTTGTGCTTTGCTGTTAAAATAGTACAGAATTCACTGTTCATCTAGGCAGATGGCAAAACTATGTAGAAACTCAGTGGCTTCAGTTTATTTCCCTTTATGGGCTTGACATTTCATTGTGTGGAAACAGGATTGGGTTCTAGGACAGTGCTGACTGTGACTGTGGACAAGGAAAAGCTGTGTTCGGAATTTTCAGCTCGTCACCGTTAAATTCTGGGCCCCGTTTGATTTAATTGCAGTTTGCTGATAGAGACACATTGAGCATTGTCAGTAGAGCTGGTTGTAAAATAATAATAATAAAAAGAAACTTTCCCCCATTAAATGTAGTTTTGTCAAAACTGAAATATTTTGCAGCAATGTATCCATTTTGACAAAAAGTTCATCAGGAAGGTTTCTCGTGGAGAGGGGCGAGGAAGGGGAGAGTCACCCTTCCCACCCCTGAATAGCTCTTGTCACCAGGCTTTGCCACTCCAGCTCTCATTCTGTTTAGAGTAAATCAGTATTTTCATTCAAGGTCTGTCCCTGAAGGAAACCGGTTGTTCTGAAGGAAACAGGTTCTCCAAAATGACTGGAAAAGCCAATGATTTTGTTATTCTGTAGCCTTCCACAGTTGTATCTTGGGGTAAGCGATTTTCAGAGGCAAAACTCTTTCTGGACTTCCACCTTTTGGGTGGTGAACTGTGTCTGTGACAGACTGACAATATTCTGGACAAAATATATGGAGTTGAAGGTAAACTTAACTGAATTAAGTCAAACCTTATTGAATTAGGGTTGATACCTTTGGGGTCCATTGTGTTAAAAATGCAGTTGTGTATGTTACTGTGGAACTGTATGTAACTCCTCCAGGAGGAGGGGGGAAGCTGATGTAATTCATCTGGTTACCAGCCCAGTGAAGCCACCCCTGGACTGTTTCTCATATACTAGTTCAAACTGGATTCTCTTATAAGAGTGGGTAATTGCAGTGTTACTCTGAGGACAAAGTAAGCAGGCCTGCTTAGGCAGGGTCTCTTGCTGGGGTATTACAGTATAGTCAGGGCACTGTGAAGCCCAGAAATACCCCAGTCAGAAGGAAGTGAGATGTGGGTCTCCACTCGAGAGGTGATGGCCGGGGAAGCCTGAAACCTAGCGGTGCCCTGGCTGGACCGCAGAGGGGGAATATAGGTACAGTTGCCCTAAACCGTGCCAGTGTCCATGCAATGGATGTCTTGGATCATGCACCTGTTTTTTGTCTCTCCTTTTTCATCCTGCCTCAGACACCCAAAACCAAAGGCGATCCGGCTCCCCATGATTCATTCTACTGTAAAACTGCTCTCTGAGTTTTGAAAAGACCATATTGCAACAAGAGAGAATAGCTTGACTGGAATAGTTTTTCCCTGGTTCCTCTAACTTGCATCATGCCTTGAATCTTATCCTTCTACTAGTTTCCAAGACTGGGTTTAGCAGGCCAATGCTCAAACCCTGGGGAGCATTGGCCTGGGGGGAGAGGGGGAGAGAGGGATAGCTCAGTAGTTTCCAAGATGCACTTTAAAATTAAATGATGGCCTTGATTTAGAACTGGGCTATCTATTTGTAACAAATAACTTATTCCACAAGCTTATCCCTCTTTCATTCTCCAGCTTCAGCACAAAGGCATAAGATCTGTTTGCAAACTTTTTCATTATTTGCAATTTGTGACCATATCTCATCCTGGGTTCAACTCCTGGCTCTTTTAGTCTTCTGTGTGACCTCGGGCAAGTCATAGAATTGCCACGCCTCAGTTTCCCAATCTGTACTTCAGTTGTGGAGGAGAATGATTGTGAGGTGCTCAGCTGGAAGATGTAAATACTGTCCCCCGACCTGGTTACTCTTGGTGTGATACTGCTTGTTATCCTACTTGTGTTTCCAAAGACTAAGCTGGTGACATGAACCCTTCTGGCACAAAAGCTTGAGTGTTTGAGACTTTTTAAAAATAAGCATTTTTGTGATTTAAAAATACCTGCCTTAATGCTGAAAACTAATGAATACAAGAATACACTTGCAGTAGTCCCCTAGCACAGGTCCCAACAGTCATTCTCCTTTTTAAGTCTCTTTATACGCTTAGCAAGTACCGAGTGTTGCTCAATATCGGTGCTCTTCTTAATCTTGAGTGATCTGAAACCTAAATCTACTGGGAGAAAACAGTCTGAATTATAGCAATGGGGTTGGATTCCCCCCCCCACCCCACCAGGGCTTTTCGTATGGCTCCACAATTTCAGAACCCAGGCCTACAGGTAGCTGACCCCTCCAGACTGCCGCCCAGCAGCCACTGTAACCAGCTTGTGCTCCACTTCCCACGACTTGCTGCGGACACTGACCATGGGCAGTTCCGCCTCAAGGGTTTGACAGGCGCTAGCCTCGTGGCTCCTGATTGGCTTGCCACCCCTGATTATAAATCCAAAGGGCATTCCAGGAAGTGTTCAGGGAACAGTGTAGATCTCTTGTAGCTGCCATGGTCATTTCTGCTTCTGAATTCCTGGCTTTGCCCTCAGCTTGAGTTGGACTTTGCCTCCTGACTCATACTCTGAACTTTGGTATTGACCCAGCCTGGAACCTGACTATGAACTCCTCAGGGTCACTCCAGCTCTGACCCTTGGCCCCGACTGCCCTTGTTGAGATCCTGACACGTGGGTACGTCTACACTACCCGCTGATCCGGCGGGTAGTGATCGATCCCCGATCGCTCTGCTGTCGACTCCGGAATTCCACCACGGCGAGAGGCGGAAGCGGAGTCGACGGGGGAGTGGCGGCCGTCGATCCCGCACCACAAGGACGTGAAGTAAGTGATTCTAAGTCGATCTAGATATGTCAACTTCAGCTACGCTGTTCTCGTAGTTGAAGTTGCGTATCTTAGATCTATTTCCACCCGCCCCCCCAGTGTAGACCTGTACACTTGGAGTTATTCCAGAATAATTATTCAGGAGTAACGATGCCAGAGTAACTCCATGTGTGGATAGTATTATTGAAGAACAAAGCAACAGAGGGTCCTGTGGCACCTTTGAGACTAACAGAAGTATTGGGAGCATAAGCTTTCGTGGGTAAGAACCTCACTTCTTCAGATGCAAGACTTCTTGCATCTGAAGAAGTGAGGTTCTTACCCACGAAAGCTTATGCTCCCAATACTTCTGTTAGTCTCAAAGGTGCCACAGGACCCTCTGTTGCTTTTTACAGATTCAGACTAACACGGCTACCCCTCTGATACTCGATTGAAGAACAAGAGATCCTTGTTCTTGTTTAGCTTAATCTACTTTGAATCCAATCCAGAATAAGAGTGTCCACATATGGAGTTATTCCAGAATAGCTATTGCACTTTAAATTCACACTCTACCTGAATCAGAATTAATTTTCAAGTGTAGACAAGCCCTAAGATCACTTTTGATTCAAATCCTAAGGCATAGAATGATATTAGTGGTTCTGAGTGTGAAACCCAGAAACATTCATAATGGCAGGCAGTGTTGTCTAATTAGCAACGTTGTGTTGGTGAAGAGTTCAGAGGGGGATAATTTGTGCTCTGCTACTGTTTTGGGGCTGTCTATAGTGATAACAAATTGGGTACTCCAATGAAGGTATAATTTGTTTCAAAACACTGGGTACTCATCAGGACCTGAAAAAATGTATGAAGAGCAACTTCAATATTCGCTAGGTATATTCCCAGATAGCCAGGGTTGATGTTCCAGGTGCATTTGCCTGTTGTACATCATCTTGCATTATATGTGGTTAGCATAGTGCTCCAGGGCTGGAGCACCCACGAGGAAAAATTGGTGGGTGCTTGGCAGCTCCCCGCCTTCTCCCCCCCCCCCCAGCTCATCTCCGCCTCCTCCCCTGGGCACACCACGTGCCTGCTTCCCCCCCCCCCCCGCAAAACAGCTGATTCGCGCGGCAAGCGCTGGGAGCCAGGGAGAACGCGGCGCACTTGGGGAAGAGGTGGGGCCGGGGCAGGGATTTGGAGGAGGGGTCCAATAGGGGCACGGAGGGGGCGGAGTTGGGGTGGGGACTTTGGGGAAGGGGTTGGAATGGGGGAAGGGCAGGGAAAGGGTAGAGTCGAGGTAGGGCCGGGGGGGGGGCGCGAGCACTGGTACCGGGCAAAGTTGGCGCCTGTGGTGGTTAGTGTGCTAACTAAACTAGCCCCACATAGCAACTGTACTGCTAGCAGCATTGCATAGCACAGCAATCCCCCCGCATGGTACTATAGGTCTCATGGGTATTGACTTGCTGAGAGTTATGTCACATCTGGATGGATGCAGCTCTGGCTACGTTGTAATAAAATATCCCCTACGTGATGGATTAAGACAGACTGAATCGGATTGGTCTCTGCTCTGAAGGGTCCTGCAACTTTTGGGGAAAAAAAATAGGGTATAATGTTTCTGGGAATGAGGGAGCCAGGCTTTTTCCCATCTCAACATCTGGTTTGCCTGCCCACACCACACAAGCCGTTTTGGGTTCCCATGTTTATCCACAAGCTACAGTTGTTCTCAAGCCAGCCTGCAGCACAACTGTTTAAATCCCATTCTGGAAGGATGGTGAGAAAATCAGACCCAGCGTGTTTCTCCTCAGATTCCAGTAGGATCTGTACTGAGTTGTCTTTGGAAAAGTTGAATTAACCCTTTTCACTGTCGTGCACTCGGGACTCCCCTCAGGCTGATAGAGAAGGGTTGAAGCACGTTGGAGAAGCTGCAGTCTTGTGTTAGCTGGAGCTTCTTGGTGCCGCTACTGACCAGCACTGCTTGCTTTTGCAATATTTCGAACCCAGCTTTGCATCGCCTGGAGGTTAGCATAGTGCAGATAAGCCTACCCAGGTCGAGGTGCTTGTCTGAACCAGAATCTTCCGTTTCCCATACTCGTGCATGGAGAAGTGACTGTGGTAGGTATGCAGGTTTGACGAGCGCAGTCTGCAATTGGAATGAAATGCCCCCATGCGTGTCCTCACAATAATCAGGGAGGAATGTGCCCACTCTGTGTTCTCTGCTCCCCTCCCTTTCACTGACCACCCTCCTGGAGTTCCTACTCCTCCAGGCGTTCGTGAGAGGCAGCCTGTGTGCTGGGCAAATTCTTCTAATTACTCAGTGCACCAATGGGCTCCCACCTGTCCACCATGACATTTTTTTCCCACTGGTGATGTAAATATTTCCAGGGGCAGCTGTGAGCTTTCCCATAGGGTCCCTGCTGCTTAATTGGCTGCGCTGGTTCAATTAGACCTGCAGAGCTGCGTGTCAGGGGTGAGGTTTTCTTTGGTATTACACAGCTCAGGAGGGGTAGCTGATTCGATAAAAGCAGCACTGACTGGGCTGGAAAATGCCTGAGGGTGGTTTTTTTTTTTTTTTTTTTTTTTTTTTTTTTTTTAGTAAGTAGAAGCTGTGTGTGTGCTTGCTATGGCACATGGCATTTCTGTAGCCAGGACAGGTGTGTAGTGTTGCTACCACAAGGGCTCAAAATCATGATTGGCTTAAATTACATTTTGGGTTTTTTTTGTTTGTCTCTCTTCTGGTTTTGGAGTCTTTAGGTCTCTCAAGTTACATTTTTTTCAAGCTTTTCTCTGCAAGCATAGTGACTAGTAACTTTTTTTTTCCATGTTAAATGAAAACTGAGATTCTCATGTAATCACAGGACTCCGGAAGCTGAGGCTTTTTTCAAAAACCCAGGTAGTGCAAGACTTGTAATAAAATTGCACAAATTAGCAAATCATGAATACAAAACTCCTGACTTGCATACTAACGTATTGGAGAGACAAGGTAGGTGAGGTAAATATATTTCATTGGACCAACCTCTGTTGGTGAAAGAGAGTTGAGTTTTTGAGCTACACAGAGCTTTTCTTTAGGTCACCAATATATGTCGAATTCACAAGTAAGTGTGGAAATGCATGTGCAAAGATAGGAGTGGCCCCTTGGCCTCAGTCTTAGGTAAATTGGGCCTTATTTGTGTTCCTGTTCCCTGTAAGTTACCCTAGAGTGTCTCAAAGGAAACAATCAATGGTTGTGGAGCAGTAGGACTGGTGGGCCAGTTCACACCAGCTGAACTTTGGACCTGCCGATTTATTACAATACACTCCCACAGTTTCCTGGCTCAGATCGATTGTACCTGTCCAAGTTAGTCATTTGGAGCCACAGTTCTTTGCTTCCTTTTTCTCAGATCCTCCTTCTTTACTTGGTCCTATTTAGTGTCTCACATCTAAAAATTCTCTAGGGACCAATCCCGCAGTGGCTCTCAAAGGGTGACCTCGTGATAGGTGTCTCTTCCAGTTCTAATCCTGTTAATGTTACTTAACTCTTCCAGTGGTGTGTGGCTTTAACAGCACCACCCGACTGGCCATATGTTTCTTCCTTTGACATTCCCCACGGTGCAGAAGACACCAGGGGTTTTAAAGTGGTGTTAAAGGGGTTAACGCTTAGTGCTATTTTAAATGTTTCCATAAAGCGATCAGCACTGACTGCTTTGAACAGAGATTCCAGTAACGTCTGGGACAGTAGACTTTGCTTTACAGCTGGTATCTATCATGCAGGTTTCACTTTCAGCTGTCGGTGTCCCATACAACTGACAACAGAAGATCAGATCGATTAAATCTCCTTTAACACGCCCAGTGTGGTTCAGTACCGTGCATGAAGGGGGTGTGCGTGTGACAGCTCATAAGGAAGTGCTATCCGAATTCCCTGAGCCTACAGAAGTGTCCCTCGGAGCTAAGGCCCTGCCAACATCGAGAGTTTCTTAAATTCACAGCAGCGTCATGGGTGTTCGAATTTCATATACAGTCGCCGAGACCCCTTCTCCCCGAACAGCGGTGACTTTTCCCACGGAGGGGAGGCAGAAGCAGGCATCGGTGCGTCTGCCGCCCTGCTGAGGCTGGTTGTTGGCTGGTTCAATTCTGGGGCTTGGGGGCGAGGGCAGCAGGCCCCTGGCTTGCTCTGTGCTCCGTTCTGGTCCAGGCCATGGTTGTTGCTTGTGGGCTGGCAGGGACTGGGGGGTGGGGGTGCTGACAAAGCCCGGCAGTTAGGTGTCCCGGCCCAGCCTGCCCCACCGTGGGGGGACACTGCAGCATCAGGTGGCGAGGTGCTGGGACCGGGATCTGTCAGTTGGAGCATGAGGAGATGTGTGTAGGGAGCCTCTCTCCCATCTTCCCTGCCCTCAACCCTCTGCAGGGGCTGGGCTGGAGGATGGGCAGTGAGACACCCCCTTCCCCTCCCCCCTCAGCCTGCTGACCCCCCCCCCACTACTGCCCCCAAAACAGCCAATACTGTGATTTTTCCAGCAGTGGAAAGGCAGAAGAGGGGATGCCAGTTTCCACCTCCCCACGGCTGAGAAGTCACAGTAATGGGGGTAATTTCATTATTTCTGTGCAATGATGATTTGCACAGGGCCTTACTCATCAGCCTTCAGTTTCAGCAGATGTTCAGCTTTCCTTCTCTAGTCTAGTCCCTAGGGCTCTGGACTTGGAGTCGGGAGACCTGGGCTCTGTTCCCAGCTCTGCCACTGACCTGCTCTGCGACACTGGGCAAGTCACTTCACATTTCTGTGCGGGTTCCCCTCCTGTTGTTTGTCTTGTCTAGTTTGATCCCAAACGCTCTGGGGGGAGGGCTTGTTCTTTGTCTGTACAGGGCATAGAACAATGGGGACACCATCTTGGGTGAGGTCTCGAGGTGCTATTGTAATGCAGATAATTAATTCTTACGATTGGGCAGAAAGCCCTTGGAACATGTAGTCTTCCTGGGTCTAGCAGCCTGAAACAATAGTTGAGTGACAATAGGGATGGACTCTGAAGCCCAAGGTTAACAATTAGAATATTAAAATTAAGTTTCCCGTGGTAGTGTGTGGAAAAATCTCATGTGCTTAGAACAGGTATGCTAAGTGGAGAAGGGAGGCCGATTAGACTCGAGGTGTATAACTTGTGCCCCTCGGGCTGCCCCACGTTCAAGGAGAGGACTCTCTTGTGCTAGCTGATCTGGGGTGGTCCTGGTGCTTCAGCTGTAGCAAGCCAGAGGAGCTTGTGGAAGGTTTATCCAGCGGCTAGTTCTGAATCCATTTCTTGACTCTCCCAAATACTTGTTTGCAGCAGCTAGGGGGCAGAAGGGAGTAAAGGCCTCTTCTCCCAGATGCGAGGTTTTTCCACTGGCTGCTTAGGTGACCTCTCCTGCTTGCTAAGAAGAACCGGGGATGAATTCTTTCTATAACGGAGCGAGAAGCATCAATTCCGACTTGATCAACATGTGGGCATTTCAGAGGACAAATGTTAAGGTTGATCTTGCAACTCACTGACGTAGTGTCCTGTGTCCCCATCAATGACGTATTTGTGGTATTTGTGCCAGCTGCTTGAAATGGCTTAAATTGAAGAGATCTTTTCTGTTGTGAATCTGAACAAATATACATGCCAGCTGCTGCAGTCTGAAACCTGCCTTTCCTACTTCACATGGAGGCCTTGGGTCCAGGTGAACATCAAGAAGTGCAGGTTTCCCAGAAGCTCCTATATTCAGTCTGATGCTCCTTTGCTGCCACTGTCAAGTCCTATTTGTTTTAGCTTTTAAATCCAGATGTGCATTTCTTTCTGGTGAAAATGTTTCATGATGTGTGCGCCATTTAGGCGTGACCATTAGGCTCCCAGCAACTTCCCGCTGCGAAGGTTGAGTCACTGCCCTAGATGGATTTTGTTCTTTGGGGGTGGAGGGTGGGGTGGTTTAGGCACCACAGTTATAAGAGGTTCAATGGAAATTACACTTATTGTGTACATTTTTATCAGTGAGGGTAATTGACCATTGGAACAATTTATCAAGGCTTTTGGTGGATTCTCCGTCACTAAACAGTCTTCAATCCAGATTAGATGGAACTCTTTGCCGGATGATGTTGTGAAGGCCAAGACTGTAACAGGGTTCAAAAAATAACTAGATAAATTCATGGAGAGCAGGTCCATCAATGGCTATTAGCCAGGATGGGCAGGGATGGTGTCCCTAGCCTCTCTTTGCCAGAAGCTGGGAAGGGGCGACAGGGGATGGATCACTTGTTGATCACCTGTTCTGTTCATTCCCTCTGGGGCACCTGTCATTGGCCACTGTTGGAAGATAGGATACTGGGCTAGCTGGACCATTGGTCTGACCCCATGTGGCCGTTTTTATGTAGATGTTTTTCTAAAAACTGATCTTGGAATTATTTTGGAGACGTTTTATGGCCTGTGCTAAACAGGAGGTCAGATGTATATGATCACAATGGTCTCTTCTGACTTTGGATATATCTCTTGATATCAGTAGATGGAGAAAACTGCACCTTCACCAGTAGACCCCTCACTAGGGAAGTCCCACAAGGACCAATTCTCTCTCCCATCCTAGTCCGTATCAGCCACTAGTGAACTGGTCAGGCCACATGGATGCAAGTCTAGTAATATGCAGATGACCCAGCTCTACTCATCTTTCGGCACATACAGCCATTCCATTAGAAGGTTCAGTGCTTGGGTGAGATCAGCTCATGGATGAAGAACCCAAATATTACAGAAGTGATGCTGGTGGGCAGAGGAAAGCATGTGAAGAGTTTCCAGCCACAGTGCAACCTCTCTTGTTGGACGGTACACAGCCACAGTTGGTCAATGCAATCCGTAGTTTAAGAGACTCCTGGATTCCTTGTGGTGATAAACTCTCACATAACTGTATCCATGAGTTTGAGTAACACTTTCCACCATATGTTTGGCTAGGAAACTGTCCTAGCCTGGTGGATGATGTCCTGGCTTCAGTTACACGGATGTATCACCTCCTGTCTGGATAACAGCCGTGGAATATACCTGGGCATGAAGTCTTCTGCCTTTAGAAAACTCCTACCAGAACAGAACACTCCTCCGCAATCCAGGCCATATGAACGCCTCAAACCTGTTTGCTTCCGAACTTAATTTGGTGTTCTGTGGGAAGCCTGTGTAAAGGTATCTCTTTGTCTTCCCGACACTCAGTGACTTGAACCCAGAATATCTAAACCCGCCTGAAGCTCTGGATGAAAAACGTAGCAGAGAACTCTGCTCTTCGGGCACACTGGAACTTTTTAATGTAAGGGTGAAGCTTGTCTGGGGAGGGGGGGGGCAGGCAGTTTTCCCAGGGGCCAGCCCTGGGCATTGCTGCAAACAGGAGCTAAGGATCATCACACACCTCCTCACCTTCTACTCCCTACAAGGGCGAGGTACATGTGCTTAAACCTGGCCTCCTCTAGTGTGAGCGGAGAGCAGCATTTACCTATGGAAAAACAAACCAAAACACTATATTGCACACGCAGCTCTCTTCCTGGAGAGATGACGAGATCCCGTGACCCATGACAGATGCTGGTCCCATTTATTTGTCGCACTAATAAAGATGTTCAGATTCTATGGCCATGAGTGCAACGCGAGAAGAATTCTTATATGATAGAAAAGACAGGACCGAGAATGGGAGGTAAAATGGGCACACACAGGTGAAGGAACATGGCCAAGGTCACACACCAGGTCAGTAGCAGAGCTGGGAATCGAATCCATGCCCCAGTCACTGGACTGCTCCAATTCCCAGAATGATGCACATTATCCATGTTTCATTTGATAAAAATCTATGAAGTTGAGAATAGAGTTTTGAGAGAGGTGTGCAGAGCTTTACTTCCTGTCTAGAAGAAAGTGTTAGTTGGCTGGAGCCTTTGATGTTAGGTGTAACCCAGTTAATTGGTGGGAGGAGGTGTCTTGATATTTTCATTGTTGTTGGAGCGAGATTAAGTGCTGTGATGTACGTGAAATGACGCACTGCGTAGGAACAAGACACTCATCCCTTTTTACATGCAAGCCACTCTGTCAGAACAACCAGACCTCTGAATCTGTCATATAAATCAGGTTTCTAGTCAGAGTGCTTAGGAAATTGGATGCTTATAATTCAGTTTGTCTGGTCATTAGATACGTTCAGAAAAGAATGATTGTAAAAAAGTGGCTTGTCTGGGCTATTCACTCCCTCCAGTTCAGTTGCTGATTGGGTTTTTGCTCTTGGTTTCCAAGATCCTGAAAGACATCATCTCCCACCATCTCTTCCAGTGTGCACTCTAGGTGGCTATGTAATGCTTCCTCCTCTCATACTATGGTACTTAGACCTGGTCAACATTTTTTTGACCCAAAATTTCTCATCAAAACCAAAATGTTCTGCAGATAAATGCAAAACAAGTCTTTCGTGTTCCAAAATGTTTTTTCTCCACATTGGTTTTTGAAAACAAATTATCAGAATTTCCCTCCTCCTTTTTCCTTTGTCTCTGAATGTGACAATGAAGGTATAGGATTTTTTTCACTGTTTCCTTTTCTCTTATTTCCATTTGAACTCTTCAAAATTTGAAAATATCAATGGCAGAAGGAAAAATGAAACAAACGTTTTGCTTCTGTAACTTTTCAAAGTTGGATAAGAAATATACTTTTTTTTTTTTAACCTAAAACAAAACCACACCCGCCCACATCCTGATCATTATCTTATTACACTCAATAGCATGAAGGGAAGGGTGGGGGGAAGAAACTTGAAATTTTTGGGGGAAAAAAATTCTGTTTTTTCAGGGTTGGAAAAGGAACTAACCATTTTTTGGGCAACATTTTCATTTTCCAACTATCTCTATTCACTGAAAAGTTTTTCTTCATGAGACTGGGTTGGTGAATTCTTATACACACTTGTGTAGTTTTGCAGGCATGGATTTTTAGATGTCATGTGCGTGGCTTGATGCCTTTCTGGATGAAAGGTGTATGTGAAAAGCAAGGCCCAGTAATATTGCCAGCAAATCCTAAATCGAAACTTCCCACTGCAGAGACTTCACCGTGTTAGGGGGACCAGTTTGAGCTGTGGGCTTGGATCCAAATAGAGACTTGGAGCTTCTCTGGCCCGTGTCTGTTTGTCTTGTGGGTTGTGTAGGATCTCCCATTGCAGAGCCTCTGTTATTGCATGGTTAACTTTGGAAAATATTCCCTTTAGAACCAATTCTGTGGGCATATGGCATGTTTTTTCTGCCCTGTTATTTATCTGCATGAGAATAGGATCTCTGGTTTTGATGAGTTAATGTTTCTGTATTCATTCGCCACCTGAAATTATGTAATACTCAGTTTCTGACATCATACTTCTCTGCTCATTGAACAATTGTGGTAACTGAGGGGTATGTGATTGAAAGTGAGAATAAGCAGCAGGAGGGGAGAGAGAGGATTCAGAGGCCAGGCTATGAAAATAGCAACAGAGGGTCCTGTGGCACCTTTAAGACTAACAGAAGTATTGGGAGCATAACACGGCTACCCCTCTGATGCTATGAAAATAGTTTGTTGGCTTTATGATCTGATTTTGTTGACTCAAAAGTAAAGTTTAATAAAATGAATGTTTGTGCTGCTCTGACCTTTGCTTCCTCTTTCCTTCTTAGCAAGGACCATAGCAGCACTCCAAACCCTAGGGATGTGCAGCTCCTCTCCAAGAAGCAGCGAGCCAGGGCCTCCCCAAATCACTATCACCAACTGGGGCACAGTGTCATCTTGTGAATACCACGTGTATCTAAACGCAAGTGTGGCAGCAAGATGCAGGGGTTGAAAGGTCAGTGGGTGAGGGTGGAAGAAATCTCTGTGCAGTGTTGATAGGCAGCCCACTGCTCCCTGATCAAAGTTCATTCCTGCCAGGGAATGCATCCCACTTCTCACCCACAGTCCGGTGGGTTACTGAGGGATGAATCCCTTTGATAGGTGCCAATCAGAAAGAGCATGGGTGGCCGTCAAGTGCTTCCTAGAAGTTAAGGGCTTTTATTGGGTTGTGTACTGCATTCTCAGGGCTAAGCAAGTGTAAATGCTTAATTCAGGGTCATGGAACTCAACCATGTGACCAGCTGATCTGGGATGTAGACTTGAGGTGAGAAGCACCAAGCATGCATCTAGCTGTCCCTTTCCAACAAGATTTCACCGTGGTTCCATCACTGCCCAAGCCATGACTGTCACTGGAAATACATGCGTCTGACGAAGTGGGTATTCACTCACGAAAGCTTATGCTCCAATACGTCTGTTAGTCTATAAGATGCCACAGGACTCGTTTTGTCGCTTTTTACCGGAAATACTGTTACCACCAGCAGTAAATCTTGGTCACGTCAGCTCTTCCCATGATGAAAACAGAATACATTGGTGCCGCGGCTGGATATGCTTGCATCCCATAATGAGCTCTTTAGAAGCGGGATTGTGCTTTGAGCCTTCCAAAAAGAGGACGATAGACGTTGTTGTAACTTTATGCAAATCCACATCTTGGCACAGCAACTTCACTTTTAATGAGTGTCTAAATTAAATGGTGCTCTTTGCCCGAGCTGAAATCTGCACATTTTATAGCGCTTGTGCTGTGCTCGGTTGATTTTTCTCCCTGTATTCTTCCAGGCATTGTGCCATCACCCAAAGTACATTTATGATTGATTTTATGCAGAGAAAATGGGCAACTTTTCAGCATCAGGCCTAAAAGTAGGTTCACTTTCTAATGCTAACTGGTGTGAGGCTCTTTGTTGAAAATAAGGCTTTCATGCTATTTTGTTCTGATCACAATTGACTTCATTGAGGTACTATGTTAAACTGAGCTCGTCTTTTCTTCCAATGCTCTGCTCTACCTTCATTACCCTGAGGATCATCTTTGACTCCTACATCTACTCCCTTCGTGCCTAGGCTGTGGTCATCCTAGATCCTGTGGCTTTTTTCTTCATCATGTTTCTAAAGTCTATCCCGATCTCCCCATTAAAGTATTGCGTTCTCTTCTCGCTCAGGTCAAAATCTTCTGGCTATTGTGCTAGTTTTAATCGGGAGTCACTCCACTTTAATGTGGTATCAAACTGATATCTGGCTTCAAGACTAAGCTTGATAAGTTTATGGAGGGGATGGTATGATGGGATAGCCCAATTTTGGCAATTAATTGATCTTTGATTATTAGCAGGTAAATATGCCCAATGGCCAGTGATGGGATGTTGGATGGGGTGGGATCTGAGTTACTACAGAGAATTCTTTCCTGGGTGCCACCTGGTGAGTCTTGCCCACATGCTCAGGGTTTAGCTGATCACCATATTTGGGGTTGGGAAGGAATTTTCCTCCAGGGAAGATTGGCAGAGGCCCTGGAGGTTTTTCGCCTTCCTCTGCAGTGTGGGGCACGGGTCACTTGCTGGAGGATTCTTTGCACCTTGAGGTCTTTAAACCACGATTTGAGGACTTCAGTAACTCAGACATAGGTTAGGGGTTTGTTACAAGAGTGAGTGGGTGAGATTCTGTGGCCTGCGATGTGCAGGAGGTCAGACTAGACGATCATAATGGTCCCTTCTGACCTTTAAAGTCTGAGTCTATGATGTGAGATCAGGATCAAATCCTCCATCTTCTTCTGAGCATTCATGTTTCAATTCCTCATCCTTAGCTTCTGCTGTAATGAGGCACAAGCATTTACCTGAAGAAATAAGATTAATTTCACTCTCATCATGTCACATATGGCCCTTTATTAGTAGGGGTTTCTAGATCATGGCATTCTCCCTTCCATTGCTTAAGGATGTATAGAATGAGGTCGCCTATTTATTAGGGTTGTATGTATGATTGGAACTCTCAGAGCTTCTGCCTGGGTGTTAAATCTAAATAAAAGCCCCTTAACGTTTTCCAACTAGAGAAGAAAGACGATCCAGTGGATAGGGCACTAGCTTAGGACTTCCACTGTGACCTTGGGTAAGCCAGTCTCTGTATGTCTGTTTCCCATCTGTCCAATAGGGATAGTAGCACTGACCTACTGCACAGGACTGTTGTGAGGATAGTTACATTAAAGACTGAGGCACTCAGAAGCCATGGCAATAGTGGCAGGATAAGTACCACAATGATGGAAACAGGAGCAGTAGTGAGCCGGAGTGGGGAGAGCTTTCCCTGCCCTGCAGCCTCTTCCCTAAGTGCGACCGCAATGCACTGTTCTGGAGGGATAGCGCAGTGGTTTGAGCATTGGCCTACTAACCCCAGGGTTGTGAGCTCAATCCTTGAGGGGGCCATTTAGGGATCTGGGGCAAAAATCTGTCGGGATTGGTCCTGCTTTGAGCAGGGGGTGGGACTAGATGACCTCCTGAGGTCCCTTCCAACCCTGACATTCTATGATTCTATGTCTCGCCTTAGACCGTGTTTGATTCTCTTGGGTTTTACACACTTGGTTCTCACAACCTGGCATCCCCCCACCTCCCCCTTGTCTCCATCCCCCACTTCCCCCCCCCCCTTGCTCCCATGAACCTTGGCTGTCCATCCCTTTCCACTTTCTCACGGTTCCGTTGTGCCTGCTTCTCCAAGAGCAGTACAACACAGCCATCCTGAACTGCTTTAGAACCTGAGCCCACAGAGGTCACCATTAAAGGTGAGTGTGCAGCCAATGTAAGCAGTAGAATGACCTGGCACAAAATGGAGGAGGACAAGGCTATGTCTGAATGAATGGGTTTGGGGACCATGCATACCTTGAGCACTACAAAAATGCTGAACCTCCCTACCCTACAACTTCTTTACAACAGGTCTCTTTACTCCCCAGCCTTGTTTTTTGCTTTGTGCAGTTAATTGGCCACTCAGCTGGCCTTGTCCAGTTTTCCAATAAAAAGGCAAAGTGTATTGGTGAGATGTTCTTAGATGTAGGAGTAGCCTTCACATACAGGCTTTGCTGGGTGGAAAAGAATGACATGGCCCAGTCTGAGGAATGATTCCTTCTTATCGTGCCCCTCTTGTTATCCCCTTCTGGGGGGGTGGAGCAAACAGCATTTGTCCCTTTGCTTCCCTGCCTCAGGTTCCCCATCTGGAAACAATGTTCGCACTCAGCAAAGCAGCTTAAACCCAGAGGAGCTTGAAGTTATACTGATGATACTGCAGTGGCGCACTAGCTATGAAAGAGAAAACCCACCCTAAGGGCTGGAGATGTTGGTAACATCTATTTTATTTAATGGCTCTGTTCTATTTTTCCTTTCGGGTTGCACAGTGTTAAAGGCTACCTTGTTTGGAAGGGAAAATAACATTCTGAGGAAATAGAATACAGAAACTAATGGGATGCAGGGGCCGTGCTCTGGTCCTTTCTGTGTTGTATTATCTACATTGTGTGGAAGTAAATAGATAAGAATCTGGTTTCATAAGCAACTGGGGCCAGTTGATTAGGAGCAGAGGTGGGAAAGTACCTGAATTTCTGCCTGGCTGAGAGACAATAACTTCGTGCCCTGCTCCCTAGTGGGCCAGGATTGCTCACAGAACAGTCCTGTTTTGTGAAGAGTGAACCATTTTGCAATGTCATCTTTGCCATTCCTATCATTTAGGTTTGTGAACAGAAAAGTTTCCCCCCCGACCTATGACAATAATCTTACACTTGAGAAGGGGTGGGGCTGTGTCGTGGAGGTGGCCAGTGACCTAGTGGGGTTCTGGAGAAGGGCAGGGGCTCTGTCGCAGAGGTGGCTAGTGACATAGTGGGGTTCTGGAGAAGGGGTGGGGCTGTGTAGCAGAGGTGGCCAGTGACATAGTGGGGTTCTGGAGAAGGGGCGGGGCTATGTAGCAGAGGTGGCCAGTGACATAGTGGGGTTCTGGAGAAGGGGTGGGGCTGTGTAGCAGAGGTGGCCAGTGACATAGTGGGGTTCTGGAGAAGGGCAGGGGCTCTGTCGCGGAGGTGGCTAGTGACATAGTGGGGTTCTGGAGAAGGGGCGGGGCTCTGTTGCGGAGGTGGCTAGTGACATAGTGGGGTTCTGGAGAAGGGGTGGGGCTGTGTAGCAGAGGTGGCCAGTGACATAGTGGGGTTCTGGAGAAGGGGCGGGGCTCTGTCGCGGAGGTGGCCAGTGACATAGTGGGGTTCTGGAGAAGGGGTGGGGCTATGTAGCAGAGGTGGCCAGTGACATAGTGGGGTTCTGGAGAAGGGGTGGGGCTGTGTAGCAGAGGTGGCCAGTGACATAGTGGGGTCCTGGAGAAGGGGTGGGGCTGTGTAGCAGAGGTGGCCAGTGACATAGTGGGGTCCTGGAGAAGGGGTGGGGCTATGTAGCAGAGGTGGCCAGTGACATAGTGGGGTTCTGGAGAAGGGGTGGGGCTGTGTAGCAGAGGTGGCCAGTGACATAGTGGGGTCCTGGAGAAGGGGTGGGGCTCTGTCGCGGAGGTGACCAGTGACATAGTGGGGTCCTGGAGAAGGGGCGGGGCTCTGTCGTGGAGGTGGCCAGTGACATAGTGGGGTTCTGGAGAAGGGGCGAGGCTGTGTAGCAGAGATGGCCAGTGACCTAGTGGGGTTCTGGAGAAGGGGAGGGGTTCTGTCGTGGAGGTGGCCAGTGATAGAGCAGGTTTTTTGAGCATGCCAAGGCCAAAATCTGAATAGTCAAGTCTTTAAGGACATGGGTTGCTGGACATTTCCCAGTGACAGGCATAGCAAGAGCTGAGGTGGTCGCAGGCCCTTCTTAGGAACTTTGGAGCAGTTGGGATGTGGACTCGCAGTAGCTGTGATTTTGAAATGAGAAAAGAAGTTGCAAGGCAGAAAAAAGCTATTTCAGTCATTTGGCTGCTTGGACTCTGCATAAATTTAGTGTCTTCTCACCCAGACTGGTCTCAGGTATGTTAACCTACGTAAACCCACACCTACTGTAATTGCAGGCTGGGTTACCAAATGAAGTGTAATTTGAACGGATGATGTCCCTTCATGAATTTTTACCTCCTACATTGCGAGTAACACTTAAAGTTCAAATTAAAAGATTGTTTTCCCTATTTGTTCACTCTGTGCAGTTTACTGGACTTGGTATAACTGGTTCTACTGGTTCTTCTGTGTTACTGGTAGCCAGTTTCTCCTTTTGGTTTGCATCATTCACTAAGTAACAATGGGGAGACAAATGTTTGAAATATGATTATAAAAGTGCACCGCTTTGGGCAGGGGGTCTCGGGGGCTAATGTATAACTTGAAACTTTTTAACCAGCTCTTTCAAAAAACTGACCAGAATTCAACCTGTTTTGACTGATTGGGGTTAGGTTTAGATCAATTTAGCTCCTCCTTCAAGGTGTGGATGAAGTCTCCTCCTTGGTGCTTGCTACTTGTAGCAGCTTCTCCCCTCTCCTTGCATGAGTTGGGTCCTGGGTTCGTCCTTGTGATGCCTAAGGTGACTTCCTCACTGTGCCCAGACACAAAGGGTGCTGTCCCTTGGGGAAATGGATAATGCTACCACTGCTGGCAAGGAGTATAAAACCCAGTGCACCAGAAACAAAGTACATCAGTACAACCCCCTGCGAAGACATGACGCACCAAGGAAAGGGTGAGGGTTACTGAATAAGTACTAAACATTAACTCAACCCATTCCCCAACTCCCACCCTTCACAGCTTATCCCAGCCCCCCGTAGTTTCCCTGGCACCTTCCCAGGCAGACGGGATGCTGAGGATGAGACCAGAGACGAGTGCTGCAGCACTGTGGACATTGACTGGCTTAAGCAAAAAGGGCCTTCTTACAGTGTCTTCGCCCCGGGTCCTCTCCTGAGTTGCTGGCCTGGAGTCCTGTGCCAGTCTCCGCTAGCTCTCAGGTTTCAGAAGGGCAGCTGTGTTAGTCTGTATCAGCAAAAACAACGAGGAGTCCTTGTGGCACCTTAGAGACTAACACATTTATTTGGGCATAAGCTAAAACCAGTCTGGAACTGCCTGACCCATGTGCCAGATCCCTCAGCAGCTCAGACTCCCTTTATGGGGAGTGGGAGTGAATGTGGATCAGAGACTCTCGGAGCCGCTCAGCTTCTCTCTCTCACTCCCAAGCTCAGAACTGAAATGAGTCTTTGTCTCTGAGCCCACAGAGGAGCTGAGCAACCCTGGCTCTTTGTTGGCCCAGCAAACTCTATGCAGAAGCTTCCCTATTGATCTCCGCAGGAGATTCCCGTCCATTCTGACACTATCCCTGACTCCAAGCACGGGAAATGGCGTCCAAGGGCTCTGGGAGCCAGTACTCTTGTACTCCCTAGGGCAGGACCCCTTAGAGGCTCAGTGCAGACTTCCAGGAGCTGGCTGTAGGCCTGGTTTGGCCTCAGTAATTGGACACGGGTGCTGCCTCGTTTCCTGGGAGACGGGATTAGGGATGTGAATGGATCAGCAGGCTGGAAACGGAACATCTGTACTAGCTAAGTAAGATAAGGGGGAGGGGACCCCCAGGGAACCATTTACAAGGGATAAGAGAGCAATGAACGAAACAAGCCTGGACTATAAAGTGTAAGCTGTGCGTGGACAGAGGACTGGTTCCTACAAAGTGCTTCCAAGCTAATCCCAAAATGTGTGATGCAATGTACAGTAAATACATCTAATGTATAATTGTATATAAAGGAAGGGGTTTACTATGTAACGTTGGATGTGCGGTATCCCCTATACCCTCCCCCCCCATGGTTGAGTCTCTGATCAGCCTGGCGTAGCAGTGCTGTATGCCAAATAAAGGAGCCGGAGTAATGAGACTGGAGTCCAATTGAATGATTGGGGAGCCAAGTGGAAGAGGTCTAGGGGGAACCCCACATTAGCAAACTCCAAGTGGGTGTTACGTAAGCACTTCAGCATGTGTTGATGTCCATTGCTGAACAAGGCTAGATGTCAGCATGTGCTTATGTGCTTTGCAGAATTAATAAGACTCAAAATGCTCTTTCTTCTGCTCCGTGCACTAAGGGACACGAGTCCCTTATTCGTTTACTTGTTGAACAAATCACTTCTGGACTGAGACCTCATGTGACATTTCATCCAGAAGGAAACATTCCAGTGTACATGGTACAAATTAGAAGTTTCTAATGCGAATTCCAGCACATCTCTTTATAGCATAGGGTGACCAGATGTCCCGATTTTTATAGGGACAGTCCCGATTTTTTGGTCTTTTTCTTATAGAGGCACCTATTACCCCTCACCCCCGTCCCAATTTTTCACATTTGCTGTCTGGTCACTCTATTATAGCATAACTAGATTAATAGATTTTTAAGCCAGGAAGAGACCATTAGATCATGTAGTCTGATCTTGTGTAGAACAGTTACTCCTGTATTAAGCCAAAACACTCGCATTTGATATAAGCCTAAAGTATAGTAAAACTAATTAAAATAAAACAGATCTTCAAATTA
This sequence comes from Chrysemys picta bellii, assembly GCF_011386835.1. Lineage (NCBI taxonomy): Eukaryota > Metazoa > Chordata > Testudines > Emydidae > Chrysemys > Chrysemys picta. The sequence goes on from NC_088795.1 coordinate 11,659,881, forward strand.
TTGTACAGTGAACCATTTTTAATGGTTGGTTAGCTGTCTTTGGTTATCATCGACCTAAAGATGAAAAGAGATGGAGAAAGGAGTGAATTATAGGTGGCATGTTCTCATTAGCTGTAGTGAAGATCGAGCATGTATTTCCATTTGGCAAAGATACAAGCAACTGAACAAAGTCCCCTCAGATGTTTACCTGTTTGCTCACGGCCCAGAGTGAATTGTTTCAGAAACCTTAACAAAAATGGTTGAGGCATTTTGAAGAGTGAAGAGGGGTGTGTGTTTTTAAGAGGGGGAAGAATATACTTCAGCCATTATAAAATTCACCTTTTTTTTTTTTTTTGGACAACTCTTGTGTCTTTAGTGGGATACTGCTCCAATCTGAAAAGTGGCCGGGACATTAGAATATGAGCCGAAGGTTAGGGAGCTGTTATTTAGATATCGAAGATATGTGGTCTGATTTTTCAAATGTGCTGATTACCCAGCAGCTCCCATGTAGGCACTCATCTTTGGAAATGTTGGCCATGGTGTCTAGGTCACAGATGGACCCTTTGGTCTGGAGACGATCGAATCAGAATTGAACAATAAGGGTTTTTTAAGCCTATGCTGTGCTTGTCCTTTGTACAATAGTTTAGTTATTGGAACTGCTCAAGTGTGCTGTTAAAATTGCGCAGAATTTTTTTTATCCAGTCTACAATCTGTCCGCTTTCTGTTCACTCTGGCCATGCGTGTAGGGGTGGGAAAGTTGGGAGAGTTTTCACCTTTCCTGCACAGGAATGCAGAAGAAATCTGGGAAGAGAGTGTGTATGGAGTGAAGCCAGGCTCTCTGTGACGGGCATCAAAGTGAATACAGACCATAAGTGTATTTAATATGTAGATCTATATTATGCCCAACAATAGCAGAGCACTTTGGAAGAGTCACACATTCTGTTCCTGTTGACTAGTGGACTGACTCAGCCAAAAACAGCTGTAGTCAGCAAAGTGTGGACTGCAAGGGTGAGTGCTTTATAATAAGGAAGTAGAATAAACCGAAAATAATCTGAAAGTATATGGAACAACTCCCTATTTAGGGACATAGCCCTGTTTGTATTACCTTGGGTGTGGCGTGCTCTCTTGCAACCAACGTATTTGCTCTGTCTCTGAGAATCTGGGCATAAGCCTACAGAATGAGTGTTGCCTGAGATAAGAATGCAGGACTGAGCCCACACTATAATCAAAGAAAAAGTGAGAGATGTTTTGAAGACTAAATGCTGATGCAGAAAGAAATGCAAAAAGGGCATTTCTGTCCTTTGATCATGTGAAATCTAGTCTGTGATGCTTCTTAGTGTATGTGCAATAGCCTCAGGTGGCACGTGACCAGGATTCATCACTGAATTTGGTCCGCTGGTTGGATCATTCGCTTCCCCAGCTTGGGGTGGGTACTGACGGGGAGTGCGACGTGAATGCTGATCCATGCCCCCCTAGTTGTGCTAATTTTGCAGTTTTGTCACTTAAAACCCGAGTCATCAAAGTAACATGGGTTCCATACAGTAGGTGGAAATGTTTTGGTTTCGAATGTCATTAGCTCATGAAATTTGCTTATCCTCTTTGAGATCGTAAGGCTTCGTTCTAGCAGCGATGCCCACATTTGTATAATGTGAGGAAACTGGCACGTTGTAGATAGCACGCTTCGATATTGGGACAGGGCCATTTTTTTTAAAAGTACAGAGAACTTGGGTTAGTAGAGCAGCTTACTTCCATCTGGGCTTCGCATGAGGTTAGATGGCCTCAGACGAGCAGGATACTAAAGAAAAAGCTGGCAGAACTCAATGTTGGCAAGAAGCCATGGGCACCTCTGCCATAGATCTAAGGCCAGAAAGCACCATTTTCCAGTCTGATCTCCTGCACAAGCTATAGGTTTCAGAGTAGCAGCCGTGTTAGTCTGTGTCCGCAAAAAGAACAGGAGGACTTGTGGCACCTTAGAGACTAACACATTTATTTGAGCATAAGCTTTCGTGGACTACAGCCCACATAGAATCATAGAATATCAGGGTTGGAAGGGACCTCAGGAGGTCATCTAGTCCAACCCCCTGCTCAAAGCAGGACCCATCCCCAGACAGATTTTTGCCCCAGATCCATAAATGGCCCCCTCAAGGATCAAACTCACAATTCTGGGTTTAGCAGGCCAGTGCTCAAACCACTGAGCTATCCCTCCCCCCATTCATCAGATGCATAGAATGGAACATATAGTAAGAACATATATACATCTCTACCCCAATATAACGCGACCCGATATAACACAGGTTCACTTATAGCGTGGTAACCCCGGGGCTCCAGCAGCAGGGCTCTGGCCGCTGCGGGGAGCCCTGGGCCCTATAAATCACTGCTGGAGCCCTGCCGCCACTACCCCGGGGCTCCGGCAGTGAGGCTCCGGCGGCGCTTTGAAGGGCTCGGAGCTCTGGCCGCTGTGGGGAGCCCCGGGCCCTTTTAAATCACCGTCGGAGCCCTGCCGCCGCTACCCCGATATAACGGGGTTTCATCTATAATGCGGTAGGGATTTTTGGCTCCCGAGGACCGCGTTATATCGGGGTAGAGGTGTATACATACAGAGAACATGAAAAGGTAGTAGCCATACCAACTGTAAGCGGCTGATAATAGCTCATCTTAATTGATTAGCCTCTTAGAGTTGGTATGACTACTTCCACCTTTTCATGTTCTCTGTATGTATAAATATCTTCTTACTGTGTGTTCTATTCTATGCATCCGATGAAGTGGGCTGTAGCCCACGCAAGCTTATGCTCAAATAGTCTCTAAGGTGCCACAAGTGCTCCTGTTCTTTTTGCACAAGCTATAGGATTTCACGCAGTCCTTCCAAGCTCCCCCCTCCACACTGTCTCCCGAGCAGCTATTCTTAGTCCTTCGCTTGAGCACCTGTGTGTCAGCTGCAATTAACCTCTTGTTTCCCAGAGACCAGGTAGCGCCCTTGCTCCATGCTATGCTGAAATCAGCAGGCTGACTAAGGGATGCAGGATTATGCCCAATTTCCATTGAAAGAAAAATGGGGAGTTATTTGAAAGAGATACAACATGGCCAGTCGTCCCATCAGGTTGAGTCTCACGCTAGGGTATTAGAAAAAGATGTCTGAGTTTCTTAGCCTCTCCATGGAGGAAGAGGACGCTGCTGCTGCTTCTGGGGATGTGGCCAAATGAAATATTGGGCTTGGCTGTAACCTGAGAATTAGACCCTAACTTCAGTTGAAAGTGTGCACCCGATCATACATCTAAGCACCATCAGCCATTCAGATACTTCGATGGGCTCAACATTGTGATACTTTGCTTTACATGGGCCATCTTGCCTCTTATCCCAGTGGCATGGTGAACGGGCTGGCCCACTGTGCCTTGAAAGGGTGGGGATGATTTGAAATATTTGATACTGTTAAATATATTTGATTCAGCAACTCTCACTTAGGGAAGGGTAGGTCGTCTTCTGGACATCTGGCTTTTAGTCTCCAGCCGAATTACTATAGCCACATCCGAGTTTTTGGTGCTAGGACCAAGTGCAAGAACTTGTACTGTTACCCTGGCATAGCCCCACCAGCGAATATGGTGTATCTGTAAAGATGCTAAATTAGCAGAAGACTGTTAGAGGCTGTGGAACAGAGATGCTATTCTTGAAAGCACATCTGAGTTCTTTGAGTCAGTGGCTATAGTACATAATGCTTTTTCTCCTTTTGCTTTCTTTAAAAGGTCTGCTATTTCCTTCCAGTTCCGTTATGAAATGGTGTTACCCAGTCACACCTTGCATATAGAAAGAGAATCAAATTTGTAATGCCTTTCCTTCACAGTGATCCCAAAACACGTTCCTAACTGCTCTACCAACTCTGAATATGTTCCGTAACCGTACTCTTGTCAACAGTCTCTTTGCTTTCACTGGGACTACTTGTGTGAATAAAGGTTGCAAGATTAGGTCCCAGACGCATGGGACTCATTTTGCCCGCAATCAAAATGCAGTTGTCCCTGATGTGAAAGGCAATATCTGTTCAAAAAGCAACACTTTAGGAGTTCATCCAGCTGATGCTATTGTAAATTTTAGGTGAGCAGAATGGAAATGCCCAAATTGTAATTAGTCCAGGATACGAGGCCTCCTTCACCTATTCATGATAAAACGGATACAGATTCTTTTATGGCTCCACACAGACAGTCCTTAACAAAAAGATGGACTTAAGAGAAGATGGAAATGTACCAAGCTTGCTAGTTGTATTTGATATGGGGGAACATGTTCCTTTCTTGTATTACACTTCAGTAGAATAGTTCATATTCTACGTGGCATGATCACTTTCCTCAGTGGTTGTCCTACAGAAGCAAAGAACAGATGGTAGCTGGACTTAGGATAAGGGAGAGGCCATAAGACTCATCTAGACTTTATTTCAAGAGTTGAATGTTTTCATTTTTCTAAGTCCCAGTAATCTAATTTACTTCTCTGATTGACCTACACTGCTGCCAAAAATGTAAAAGTTAATATCAGGCTGAAAAAAGTAATCAAACAAGTATTAAAAGAGCAGTGTGTGAAAGTCATAATACTTCTCAAGACAGATAACTATGGAGTTCAAATGCAGCTGGTTGTATTTTTTTTCCTGCTCTTTGCTTATCCTACTTAACATTGCAAACATCTTGTATGTTGAGCCAGCAGATGCATCCACGGCCACAAATGTCCCCTCGTCCCACCACCTCTGCCCTATCCTTATAAACACAACTCCAATTTGGGGGAGGAGGGATGTTTGTCATGAAAATTCAGTGACTTGCAAGATTGATTCCTCATCAAGAAGAGGGTGATTGAGAATACAGGGCAGTCCTGGAGGCTTGGAGTATTTCAGGTGACACACAACTGCCATTGTTTCTTTCCCCCTGTATGACATAATTCCAAAAAGCTAAACTTTGAAACGTCAGACTTGATATGTAATGTAGCATTGGCTTTGCTGCTAAGTATTAGAAAGGAATATTGGTTGGATAATTGTTAAACATTTGAAAAATGACTTATAGGAATTTTCATTTGGGGGTGTGTGAATTTCTCTCCTAATGAAATGCTGCCTGCTCTTTCCGTGGTGAGGTATTTCACATTGGTCCTGATTGGGATAAATTATTCCAATGAGACATTAGCTTTGCTCATTCAAATTCCCAAGATGTGAAGGCCTCTGAGAAATGAGAAATTGCAGATCACTCAGTCTTTATCTCATAGAAATTAGAGACTAATGTAGCAAAAATCCCAATTTTTTTTTAAATGTTATGCTCCTGTCCGTTGGCAAGAAACAGCCATCGTAATTGTCCTGCTGCCACTCAATTAATCTGGCCTTGCGGTCAATTCTCTTCAGGTAAATGGGATCAGTGGTTGGAATTCTTCCTCCAGCCAATGAGATGAGAACTTCCAAGTATTTAATGAAAACCTACGTAGCATGAGAAACATGGTATATAATTAAAAACAGTGGGGTTGCAATACAGTGGTATACAAAACAGCTTCTGCGCACAAGAATGTCATTTTTGGCAGTTGCTATCCGTATAGCAACCCTCTTTCTCCCCTCCCCCACATTCTTTTTTCAGGGTGGGCTCTTAAAATCTGGCTGAGGCCAGTCATTGCAGCCCTCGAGTGTGGGTATTTTGCAGCTGGCTTGCCGCATCCATTGCGGCAGGATCTTTAACTTTTGTATTTCCCAACTTCTTTAATGGTGCAAGCTTAATGTTGCACTTTGACATGAATGTAGGCTGACCGTTTCAAAATGGCCTAGGAGATTTAGGTGCACAACTTCCATTCGTTTCAATGGAAACTGTCTAAATTCAATTTGTTTCTAAATCCTCTGTGTGGCTTTGCAAATCTCCGCCATTAAGTCTAAGGCTTCTGCTTTTGTTGCACAGATAGTCCCAGTAACTTCAGCAGAACTATCTGCCTGAGTTAGACGATGCACTTGAGAGAAGTTGCAAGACGGTGCTAGTTAGATGTTCTGCTAAATTCTTAAAGGACCCTGAGCAGGTAGAAGAACAAGTTATTTTAGTTTGTGTGTCTACAAAGTTTATACCGTGCCCTAAGGGAAAGGCAGGAGGCCAGAATGTGTGGGGAGAAGGAAAGAGAAGCGGGTGGTAACATGCTACCAACCAGGGTTTCCGCATGCTGGCGCCTTTGTCCTCTGTAGGATAGGGGTAAAAGCAAAATTCTTGGCTATAGCTGGGGTATGCTAGAGTGTGTCGTGCAGATGGGGTCAAGGTGGATCTCTGCATCATGGGGGTGGTGGCTGTGGACCCATATCAAGGGGATCCGCAGTACATTGGGGTCTCCAGCTCATAGTCTGCGGACCACATGTGAATGGTAAAATACCAGATATCGTAGCCTCTGGCCCACAGCCAGAGTTAATGGGGACGAATTCATTGTCTTGTATAAGGTTGATGCGTAGCTCACTGACCAGGATGCAATGTGGGTGTGAGGCAGGCTTAATGAGGAGAGGATCAGCTAAATGAAAAGAAGGGAAAGGGGAGAGGGGACATTGAATGGAAGGAGGCGTGGGGGCAAGGCAGAGGAGAAGAGGGTAATAGGGTCAGGGGTGGAGTGAAACTGAGATCAAGACTGAGGGAAGGAGGGGGTTGGAGCAAACAGCCAGTCAGCACAAGGCAGAGAAAGTCTTTGAATATCTCTGTTCTGGCTGGCTAGTCTCTGGCTGGTTCCTCTGTGCAGTTCCCCCCCCCCCCCCAAAAGCCAGATGTTCATCTCCATGTGAACATATTCGTTTCAATAGGTCGGAACAGCATTTCCAAAGTCACTGCTTGATGTGCTGAGTCACCCGAGCAAAGTCTGGCTGGGTAACGCGCAGGAGTTTCTACCATAGCAGGGAAAGAGCTGATTATGTCATAAGGTGCATCACGTGTGCTGGCGGCATCTGTGATAAAATCATATGATCTTAATTGTTTAGATCGTTCTTCCTGTCTCAGGTTTGACACTTTTCAGCCTCGGAGATAAAACAGTGACTTTGATCAGCAGAGTGCAGTGACTGACCTATTTTCTCCCCTTGTCGTGAAACAGAGCTGTCGCTTGCAGATCAGGATTCGCGGGCAGCCCAAGGATCCTGTACTAATGTTACTCGCAGACTTTGAAATGACTGGGACAGAAAGGAGCCTGAAAGCTCAGCCACCCCAATGTAGCTTGAAATGGCCCCTCTTACCAGTGTTGTAACCTCCTTACAGTGGGGATTGATGTCTCTTCGCTAGTGTAGGAGATTTCCTAGGTTCTAGTCCAAGCTGGACTAGTCCAAGTCACTAATCCTGACCTTGATCAAGTCAACGCCACCTTCCTAGGACCCATTTGCCCCCTGTAACATAGAATCATAGACTTTAAGGTCAGAAGGGACCATTATGAGCATCTACTCTGACCTCCTCCACAAAGCAGGCCACAGAATCTCCCCCACCCACTCCTGTAACAAACCTGTGTCTGAGCCATTGAAGTCCTCAAATCATGGTTTAAAGACTTCAAGGTGCAGAGAATCTTCCAGCAAGTGACCCGTGCCCCACGCTGCAGAGGAAGGCGAAAACCCCCCAGGGCTTCTGCCAATCTGCCCTGGAGGAAAATTCCTTCCTGACCCCAAATATGGCGATCAGCTAAACCCTGAGCATGTGGGCAAGACTCACCAGCCAGCACCCAGGAAAGAATTCTCTTGATTCTGCCACCCTTACTCAAGTTGAGTAGCACCTTACTTCCCAAGTAGCCCCGCTGGATCCAACAGGACTCTTTGCAGACTCAGACGCTACTCAGTTTGAATAAGGGAGCTTGGACTGTTAGGGTGAGGCCGTGAGATCTCTGTCTAGAAGGCACTATTCCAGCCACAGTGACTCACAAGCAGACTGAATTGGGATCGGAGCCACTGGGATCTTAGAAACATCCTCGCAAATGGTGTGAGCGGTGCACAGGCTCTTCTGTGAGGGGCCCTGGGGCTGACCAGGCCTGGGCGAGGAATCTCACAGGCAAAAGTATTAGCGAGGAAATATCGGAGCAGAGTTTGTTGATGTGACGTGTGAAGTGCAGCTGGCTTGTGGGAGGGGAGCGGCAGAGGAGATGGTCTCGTGCAGCTCACAGTGCATGTTCCCGGTGGAAGCCCCTTCCCTCCTGCTGGAAAAATTGCAGCCGTTTCGGGGGGCAAAGTAACCAGCAGCACCCTCCTGCCCCCCTCAGCCTGCGGCTCTGACACCCAGGGGCAGCGGGAACAGCTGTAGCGGCCGGGGCCCTGAGCAGGCACCCACACAGTAGGGAGTCTGAGCAGTGTCCAGGGGGTTGGGGAACCCTCCTGGTGGGAGCAGAGGAGAGTTCCTGATGGGTGACGGGGCAGCCAGTGGGGTATGGGTGCTGCTCCCCAGGCTGGGGGGGGGGGGGAAGGCTGTGCCCTTTGGGGGGTGTCTGCACTGTGGGGTCCCTGTGCTGGCTCCCATGGGGGAGCGAGGCACCCAGGCCTGGGGAGTAAGGGGGCCTCCCCTCGCACGTGTTCCAAGTGATGTCCGGTTTTATGCAGTGCACTGTAGCCAGTGCCGCTGCCGCTTGGAACACGTGCTCTGAGCACAATATCCGTGTATGCAAAGACCTGCTTTTGCCCCTTCCCCCCCCCCCCCCCCCCGGTGGAAAAATCGTGGTATTGAATTGCTAATTTCTGAGCAGTCTGTGAAATCATGATTTTCCTCAGGGCCCTAATCTTAACCAAAGCCGGTGAGCTGTCGACTTGTCCCTGGGAAAGCAGGGAGGACGGTTCATGGTAATACAGGCCTGACCCGTGTTAATGTCTTCGGCGCTTTGCTGTGGGTTTCAGTCCTGATCCCATGGGAATATGCCGTAGAGCAGCTGCTCCCAGGGCTCCGTGCCCCAGTACCCACAGCAGTGTTGCACAGGAGCGGCTATGGGTTGGGGGCAGTGGCAGAGCACTGTGCTTCACCCCTTCATTCATAGGCCCCAGTTCGTCACATGTTCACTCCCTTCTGCCAGCAAAATGGGACCTTGGGGGTGTCATGGGAAGGGGTGGTCACGACATTGGAACCAGGCTATCCCAGATGACACATTTCATTACCATATTGCACGCTTAATCCTCTGGAACTAGAACAAAAGTCTTTTTAATAAGTATCCTTGTGGCACCCCAGTAGCCACTTCCTGTTCCCTTCCACTCCCAAACTCAGCGCTTTGCCTTTGATATCCAAATCAGGGCTTCGTTCCATTATCACTTACATTATCATCTGTATTGTTGTAGCTCCTATGAGCCCGGGGTTTAGCCACTAAAATAACCCAGAGCTGTATTTACTGGCCACGGAAATCAGTCTGCCTCCAGCACAACTATTTCTAAAGATACATTTCTGTCCATAGAGCTGTCCTGTCAACTTTCTTCCAGCCCCAAAATCTTGTCAGGCTTCATGTTAAAAGGAAGGTGGAGACACAGATCTTATTATTTTTGAAGCATTTGCCTTTTATTGAGTGTTTCGCCTTTGCTCAGTCCGGTTACAGTGCATGCCATACTCGTGTCCTGACCTTCCTTTTGTTCCTTATATTCTTGGAAGCCTCTTAATAGTTAACTTGTCTTATGTAATCTTCCTTTTATCCTCTACAATTAGCTTTTATGAGATGTACAATCTTGACGTCATTCAGTTAACTGCAGTTCCTAGTCTGTATCTAATTTTACACCTCTCATGTTGCTTTATACGCCCTAACTATTCTTTGTTTTTCCACAGTGGCCTTTGTCCTACTCATTGGCACACAGTGTGCATAACTCTTAAATGGCATGCTAATTTACCTCAGAACGCTTTGTTACTTCACTTGGGTCATTTCCCTGTGTGTTTATCTAGAAGTGTGGAAGGGACCTCACGAGGTCATGTAGTCTATCCTACTGTACTGACGTAGAATTAAGAATACCTAGATTATCCCTGAAAGGTGTGTGCATGTCTAACCAGTTCTTAAAAGCCTCCAGTAACAGGGATTCCACAGCCTCCCTAGGTCACCTGTCCCAGTGCTTAACTATCCTTCTAGTTGGAAATGCTTTTCCTAATAGATAGTCTGGAATAAGGGAGATTTAGGTTAAGCTGATTACTACTTGTCCTACCTACGATGGACATGGAGAACAATTGATCACTGTCCTCTTTATAACAACCATTAACATATCTGAAGACTTGTCATGTTGTGCCTCCCCCCATTTTCTCTCCCCTAGACTAAATATGTCAAATTCTTTAAACTTTCCCTCATAGGCCAGGTTTTCTAAATCTTTCTTTTTTTAGCATTTTTGTTGCTCTCCTCTGGACTCTCTCCAACTTGTTCACATCCTTCTTAAAGTGTGGTACCCAAAACTGTGCACAATACTGCAGGTGAGGCCTTATCGGTGTGGAGAAGAGCAGAATAATTACCTCCTGTGTCTTCCATCCGACTCTCCTGTTAATCCCGGAATGACATTTGCCTCTTTCACAACATCATACCGTTAACTCGTATTTAATTTGTGACCCACTATCACCCCCAGATCCTCTTCTGCAAGACTACTGCCCAGACAGTTATTCCCCATTTTGTATTTGTGCATTTGATTTTTGTTTCTCGGGTACAGTACTTTGCACTTGCGCTATTAAATTTCATCTTAGTGGTTTGGGCCCCGAATCTTTGTTTGGGGTTCCTAGCACCACTGTAATATCATTTGCTGCATTCTTCCAAAATTTGCTCTTAAACGTATTCTTATTTTTCCTCCCTCTTCTCACTTAAGCCTTGATCACAAACCCTTCCTCGAGCTAGGAGAACCCCAAGCTTCTGGTGCTTATTCGTATGTTGTGCAAAATATTAGTTTGCCTTCGTCTTTGCTATTTTGCTCGTAAAGGAAAATGTTCACACGTGGTGCCGAAGTGAGGGATGGGAGAATTCTGTATTATTGATTCATGAAGGAGTTAGGTCTGAATCGCCATGACCAGAAATGCCACCAATGCCTTGCTGACCTAGGACTCCCAACGTGTGAGGGGCTGAGAATGGAGATTGTGACCAGCTGATGGGTTCCAATGAATCCATGGAACATGGAGAGACATGTCCTTCTCAGTTCTCACACAGCAGCACTTTGGTCTCTAGCCGTGAGGGACCAGGAGCTCTGGACCAGCAGCTGTGCAGGACATGATGCTTCAGGAGCAAGACCCTCACACTGACAAAGTAGCTAGCGGATTTAGCTGCCCTTCCTGCAACTGGCCTCATCCCTTCTTGGCCTTTCTGCTCCCCACTTGTGCTGGGGGGATTTAGTGGGTTTTATGGTATGGATCCCTAAGAACTACACCAAGATCTGCTACAAATCCCCGTACTGGGGAATGCTGGGATTGGCGTGGGCATGGCAGGGCCCAGGAAATCGCTACTTCCACACCCATGGGGACCATGGCAACCGGGGCACAAATTGAACTGGCCCCTGGAGGCCCCAGCACAGAGCTGCATTGTGGCTTCGGTGCCTGATCTGTAACCTGCAGCATTCTCCCTGTCTGCATTGGGGCCCTTGTTCCCCTTTCCTTCACATCCTTCATGTGAGATTCCTGCAACTTGTCAGTCCCAGCTCTCCAGTTCTGTTGCCTTGTGCCCCTCTACGTCCTCCGTTAACTGCCCCAGTATAAAGGGACTAACCTCCTGATCAGATGGTAAAGACTGAACTGACTCACGAGTAGAGTAAAGTTGGTGCAAAATCAAGTTGCTAATCTGTTGTGTGGTGGTGTATGTTGTGTTACCTCTATGTGGAGAGGTGATTTAGAAGAATGGTCACCGGGGTACTTCTTGGAATAGACTCTAGCAGGCTCTCTGGGGGATGGCTTCTTGTCCGTGATTAAGGCAGTTGTCTTTTCTCTTGAATAATGACAGGTTTCAATATGCATCCGAAGAAGTGGGCTGTAGTCCACGAAAGCTTATGCTCTAATAAATTTGTTAGTCTCTAAGGTGCCACAAGTACTCCTGTTCTTTTCTCTTGAAGGAACTTGTGGTTTTCATTGTAATCCAAAACGGCTAGAAATGCCCTGGCAGGCAAAGGCAGAAACCAGGAAAAGTGTGAAACACCTTGGAAATTCAGGACATGCTTGTCCGTTTCAGTTCAGGAAGTATCTTGCACAAAGCAAGCTGCAAGCTGCTAATATTTAAATCCCAGTTAATCTGCCAGTCACACGGGATGACTTGTCTTTCAGCTCTAATACGTGAGTAAAATGTAGATAATGAAGAAATTTAGAAAAAATCCAAAGCCATTTCTCATCCACTGTCACCAGGAAAAACGGGGTCTTTCTGTCTTCGCTCTGCTTGCTGGAGCAGTCTTCTGATTCGAAGAACAGAGCCCAAACGAAGGACTGTTCAGAAACAAAGTTCCAACAAGGCTTACTGATAAGTTGACTCCTCCTTCAAAAGCAACCTGGGGTGATCTTTGAGTGGCAATTATGTGAGAACCATAGACTTATTAGGGGTAGCTGATCAGGCATTTACGTTGACTGACTGGTATCCACACCAGGCCATCAAAGGACTCCTGATTCTTAGTGAAAGACATGTGACGCTGTGTCAATTTGGATTTGATAAATATTGTTAAACCTCTTCTACTAAAATGAAATCAAGAACACGTGGCTCTAGAACTAAACTAGTAATACTAACCACTGTTGAATCAAAATCAAATCAACCAATCAAACAAGATAGTCTCCATATTGAATTGGAGTCAAGTCATCAAATTAATACCAAACATAATCCTTTTTCTAAGAAAGTGGCTGGCTCTTTGGTTATAAATCCCCACTAATACATTTTACCAAAGTCATCAGATCTATCATTTGTATTTGGTTAAGTAGCTTAATAATGAAACCAAATTATTATCTTCATGTCTGAACCACAACCTCTGAGCCAATTCTAACGCTTCCTCTCTTATGTGGTTTCCTTCCCCCAGCAGAGCGCTTATAATAGACTTGAACACAACATTGTTGGTAAGCAGATGCTTTACAACTCTTGCTTATAGGAAATTGGAGATGATGATTTCAGGTCTCAAGACTTTAATTAGTGTCTTTATGAGACTATGTTTAGGGCTTGTTTAAACCCAGAGAATTACTCTTTCAGGTACCTTCTCTGCATGGGTTTTGAGGGCTCACACAACCCCACTTTCATTAAAATTAAAGAGACTAAAATGGCTGGGGCATCTCCCTGTTAATAAAAACAAGACAAAATCTAGAAAGGAAAAAGAAGACACATTTGGGGTGAGGGCTTCATGGACTCCAGCTCTTGTAGTCATCTGGAGTCTTGTAGGGTAGGAGCTGAGACTGTCGTCAAGGAGCCAAATAGTGGTGATCTGCTGGCACAGCACTTCTTGCTAGTGGAACTCCTTCAGGTACAGGGAGAGAGGGCTGAAGGCTGGAGTGGCCTGTCTGATGTTGGGACTTATCTCCCCAAGTTGAGATCGTGAAATGGCACTCTGTCCTCCGATGGCTTATTGACACACAGCAAGGTGTCTTAACCATATCTGGGATTCTTATGGGTTATGAATTTCACTTGCTCCACCTTGCAGCCTCCATGGGTTCCAGAAAAATCAGGTGCGAGAGGCCTGCTTTGGAGCCGTGCGACGTAAGTCACTGTTACCAAGCATCAACTCCGATAGGTCCCGCTTAAGACTGCCTTGTGTGTAAGATGTCTGGTTTTAGTTTAGCTGAGGGAGAAGATGACATTTATTGGATGTCTGCATTTATTTTTATTTCGTTGATGGATGAGTGCTTGAGAGCCTGACTTTTCCGAGCTGGGTTTTGATTTTTATATTGAATTTAAAAAATATTCAGTCTTTTCTATAGCATATAACCTGTTGGTCTGTGACTCCCTCTCCTCCTCAAAGATATGGAAAATCTAGACTACTTTTGAGGAAGCTGGCATGGTTTTATCTAGGTCAAATGCCTTAAAGGTTGATGGGAAATTCAGTGTAACCCCTTAAAAATAATCCCTAGCACAGCAAAGCCAGTCTCTCAAACACTCATTCATCAACAAAATAATAAATTCAGGCATGTGGTCTCCTCCACTGCTGATCTAAACCAAGCAAATCATTTTCCTGTAGACAAGGCAATCCCAGTAATCGGTCTTGTCTGGAACTGGGCTACAGGTCACGGATTATTTTCTGAAACCAAAATCTTGGTGGAGAAAAATTGTTTTACAGCTTGTCAAGATGAAACCTGTTTGAAATAAAACATCTTAAATTTTGTCTAGGTCTGTACGCCCAAACAGGCTATATGCCTTGTATTAGTCCTGTGAGGGACTCTGAGCTCCTGGTTCATCAGCTTACAGGAGACTTCTAAGGCTACCTCCAGGCCTGTTGAGAGAAACACGTACATCATGGTTGCCGGATCCCCACTCCCTCCCATTTGATGTTAGACATTTTCAGGGGCTCCCTGAGCTCAGTGCCCTGATACAATTGTTCTCTCTTTCCCACCTCTGGCTACTGATGCTTCAGGAACTAGAACCTCACACTGACAAAGTAGCTGGTGGTTTTAAGACTTCTCATCATACAATCAGTACCTCCCCCTCTTGGCACCTCTGCTACTAACCTCTGCCAATGATGGCAGTGGGTTATATGGTATTGTGACATTATTAATATCAACTGTGACCGTATAGATCATTGTTGCAACCAAGGTCCTATAGTGGCACCAAATCTTGTACAAAGGAGGTCAAGTGGGGTGTCTCTGAAAAGGTTATGATTTGCTGGTTATGATTATGCTGTCTGTATGCATTAATTGTTTTTGTATTTAAGGTTATAAGTATTGGCTCTATACTGTGTGTATTTCAAACTTGTGCTGTGCTTCTGGGTGACACCCCGGACAGTTTGGCATCAGCACTGCCTAGCCTGCTTGATGGCCCATTAAGGACCATCAGCTATGCAGTTGACCCATTGAGAGAAGGCAGATACACCTTATGACTCAACAAGACATGCAGGGACATGCCTATGGAGAGAACGCTAAGGCTTCTAAGCCATGTGATGGGCAGCTTGTGTTTGGAACAAAGGAAGCACAGGCCGCGTGGCAAGAAACTATAAAAGGCAGCTGCTCCTTCTCCATTTTGTCTTCAATCCTGCTTCTTACCTCTGGAGGAACTTACAGACAGCCCCCAACCTGAAGCAAATACTCACCAGTAACCACAGAACAAAAACACTAACCCAGGAACCTATCCTTGCAACAAAGCCCGATGCCAACTCTGTCCACGTATCTATTCAAGGGACACCATCATAGGATCTAATCACATCAGCCACACCATCAGGGGCTCATTCACCTGCACATCTACCAATGGGATATATGCCATCATGTGCCAGCAATGCCCCTCTGCCATGTACATTGGCCAACCGGACAGTCTCTATGCAAAAGAATAAATGGACACAAATCTGACATCAGGAATCCTAACATTCAAAAACCAGTGGGAGAACACTTTAACCTCTCTAACCATTCAGTGACAGATTTAAAGGTGGCAATTTTGCAACAGAAAAGCTTCAAAAACAGACTCCAACGAGAAACCGCTGAACTTGAATTGATATGCAAACTAGATACTTTCAATTTAGGCTTAAATTGACTGGGAATGGCTGAGCCATTACACACATTGAATTTATTTCCCCCACGTTAAGTATCCTCACAGCTTCTTGTCAAACTGTCTTAAATGGGCTATCTTGATTATCACTCCAAAAGTATTTTTTTTTTCTCCTGCTGACAACAGTTCATCTTAATTAATTAGCCTCTTAGAGTTGGTTGGGCAACTCCCACCTTTTCATGTTCTCTGTACGTGTATATATATATCTCCTCACTATATGTTCTATTCTATGCGTCCGATGAAGTGGGCTGTAGCCCACGAAAGCTTATGCTCAAATAAAGTTGTTGGTCTCTAAGGTGCCACAAGTACTCCTGTTCTTTTTGTATAACTTCAGTCTTCCTCCTGTTTCCTATGCATGATGGTGTTCTAGGCATTTGCCAGACAAAGTGTTAGGCTGGGATTGAGGCTAGCTAGCCAAATTCCAGGCCTTTGATCAGCTCCTGATTTACATACTGACTTCTCAGATGAGTGACATGTTGTTGGCAAAGTCCTTTTACGTGTATGTGGGGGGAACAGGCCTGTCCTACTCTTCGTGCCGAATAGAAGAATCGGTGAGCAGGGTGTTTTATCTCTGGGAAGGTACAAAGTGAGAGTATATTATTCATCTAATGCACAAACATCTAGGAAATCTAGACGTGTGAGAGAATCCCTAAAGGAATTCATGATCATATTTCCACGCCTCAGTGAGCATTAGATTGGCATTATGCTTTGCAGACCTGGCCTTGACGCTAATTTCTTCTGACCTTCTCGGATGACTATTGTGGTCCCAGTTGCATTTGTTAAACTCACTTTATGAAAATAAGAGATCATGCATATATTAAAGGAAAGCAGCGAATGAAACAATTATGCAAATGGAGCAGGCTTTGTTGTCCCCAGAACGCTTGATTTATTGGCGGCCGCTGAGCAAAAGCGAGAAGTAGAGCCTGCATCGATAACCGTGATTAACTGAAAGCCTGAATGAAGTCTGTGGTGGCTCAGATCTGCCTGATACTATGATGGCAGATGTGGTTTATGTGAAATAACATTTGGCGAAGTGCTGACAGGCTGGGGGACAGCAGGGCTATCTGTGGGTTCCCATTGTTATTCCTGACCTGGAAAACAAACAGCTGCTTGACAAAGGAACCAGCTATCTTCAGCATTCCTCTTTAGCTGAAGATTTAGATGAAACTGCAGCTATTTTTTTCCACATGACCCTGCCTCTGCTTTCCAAAGCCTCCCCTATCTCTGAGCACCCAGTACACCACCTTGTGAAGTTGCTGGGAATTGGATAAAACCCTATCAGGAAGCTTTTGCACTCACACACTTGCATTGATAAAACCGACATGAGAGGGTGGTTTCTTCACTTGCTGGAAGGGGCCTCTCTTGACGTATCAACAAAGGTCCAGAATTTGTTTTTTCTGGGCAGGAAGGAGACCGTAGGGGCCTCGGTTCATAACGCTTTGGCAGCTGTGGATACAAGCTGTCGATGGCTATTCTGGCTAGTCGTTTCTCTGCACCAGATCTTTGTCACTGTTTGAGTGCTGTGTGCCCCGTCTGGTCTCACTAACACATGCCCGGGTAACCAGGTCTCAAAACCAACCAGAGAGAGAAATTAACAGTGGGGGTATCAAAGGTTGTGTCTCAAGGTTCTTTCCCCCCAGGGCCCCACTTGGGGTGAAGGCAGGCTCCTTGCTTACCTCATCGTTACCTTGTTACCTGGGTGATGGCACTCCGATGGTCGAGTCCTGGGGGGGTAGCCCTCGGGCTGTGCCCCGTAGCAAGTCTGTGCCCTCCTAGGGTGGGGAGTAGGAAACGGTCCAAGTAAAAGTTCCAATGCCCACGAGGGGCTCAGGCCCCTCCTTCGCACAAAGCAGAGAGGAGGCCATTTTTCAGGCTCTGCAGAGAGTCTTGGCTCCCACCGTCCTGCCAAGACTTAATCCCGGGAGTTTTAACAAAAGAAACAAACTGACCCCTTGTCTTTCCTCGGCGGGCTCAGGCTGGGGGCACTCTCAAGCCCTTCTCCAGGGCACAGCCCAGTGCCCTGGACAGGTAGTTCTAGCTCTGCTTGTTCGGGTCCTGCCCCCGTTGGGCTGGGGTCTGCCCCAGGCCTGACAAGCCGCACAGGTGCAGCGGGTCGGGGCTGATCGTTCTTTAACCCCTTCTTGACTGGTGGGGGGTTACCTGGCCCATCGCAGGGGGCAAGGTAAGGGCTGAGTCACTCAGATAATGGCCCGTCTTTGTTTAACGTACCGTTCAGACAACATGCCAAGCAGTAGCTCTCACCCCATACGCTTAGAGGTGACCAAGAGAGAATCTCCGCCCTTGTATACTCGAGTGGGCTTCCCAGTTCCTATTTAGGGGAGTGGGAGTTTAGCCATTCAGTTCAGTGGGACCATGATTGGGCTCTGAGATCTGGATCCTGCGATCACTTAAATGCAGGAGTTGTCCTATTGAATTCAACGGGACTACTCATGAGTGTAAGTTAAGCACTTGTATTGCAGATTCAGGCCGGAGTCTGCAACCTGAGCGTTGCCTTGATTGCTTTTCTTTAAAGGATTTTTTTGTTTTATAAGCTAAAGTTCTATCTGAAAAAAACTGGCTACACTTTGTGATGGCTTCAGACTGAACCGACACCGTTGGCGCTTGAGTTACCAGAGGCAGCCTAATTAAAGCTGGCGTCATCGGACACGCAGGCTGATTAAAGCTTCGCAAAACACTTATGGAGAAACGAGTTAAACCGATTACCTCTGATTCCATAGATAAGTGTGTGTTGCTCAGACCCTGCAGGGGCAGGAGACGTCAGCTGATTGGCTGTGACTTGTGGTAACCAAGTCATTAGAATGTACAGCAGGTCAGGGAGCTCGCTTGTGTGCTATACTGATTGCGCCCAATACTCTGCAGTGCGGTGTACTCATTTGACCACGTCCTGGGGCTTAATATTGTAGGACAATATTTTTTTCATATGGAAAGAAGGGTGTGACCAAGGGACCTTTTGGTGCCAACTGGCAGAGGGCAGGGGGTGCATAAGAGTTGCAAGGATCCCCAGGCCTGGTATCTGCATACTAGTTTGCCAGAGTGTGTCACATAAGGTCTCTACTGAAACTAAGGGCATGGCTACACTCGCAGATGTAGAGTGCCGGGAGTTAAACCAGCCTTTGGAGACACTGTGATTGTGGAGCATGTCCACACTAGCAGCTCTTGCAACACCACAGAAAGCAGTACGTTGTGGTAGCTATCCCAGTGTGCAAGTGGCTGCAGCATGCTTTGGGAAGGGTTTGCAATGCCTCATGGGGCAGACACAGCATCACATGATGCAGGTTTCCCAGTCCCATTGTTCCATGGGCATCCTACTAGATTGCCAGCTGCTTTTCAAATGAGGGGGTGGGGAGTGTGACAGGGAGTGTGGTGTGTGTATGTGGGAGGAGAGACCATGTGTTTTGGGGGGCAGAGTGTGTCAGCATGCTGTCTTGTAAGTTCAGACAGTGGCAGGGGGAAGGGGAAACCTGACACACACACACACACACACACACACACACACACACACACACACACACACACACACACACACACACACACACACACACCTGCCTCTGCAGCAGGAGCATTCCACAGTAATGTTTGCTGTGTGTCCTGCAGCAGATAAGCACGCCGGCTGTCAGAAATGGAGCTTTGAAAGGGGATATTCGCATACCTGCAGCCAAGTTTAAAACAATGACCAGAGTGGCTACTTGACTTCAGGGGATGATGGGACGTTTCCGGAGGCCAATCACAGCGCAGTAATGCAACACGTCGTCCACACTGACACCCCAGCACTCAGGCCAGGGCACAGCAAGCTTTATGCTTCTTGTGGAAGTGGATTACCAGGAGCGCTCCAGCCGCGGGGTCCGGGTACTTTAAGTGCCTTGCCAGGGTGGACACCTCAGGAGGTAGGGCCCCCGGGACTGATTTAATGCTCTCTAACTTGCAAGTGCAGCCAAGGCCTAAACCTTTGTCGCAGTGGTCATTGTAATCCTAGCGAAACGATGTGCGGACAATGCTTTAAGGACTTACGTAGATATGCTGAAAATTATATTCTTAAGGTCCATGAGTTGGGACCAGTCATTAGAACGTGAGAAACTGGTTTCTTGCAGGTAAAAGATGTCTGTTGGTCCACATGTGAATTGAGTGTTGTTTGTGCTGCAGGGAATGCCCGTTTACAGGCTGAGCAAAATGCTAATCAAGTGATTGCAAAGTTCCCCTTGGAGAAAAACACAAGCAGTGCGGGATAGTTTGAGCCAATGGATTTTTGGCCTGTAAGTGTAGGGACCGTGACCAACTTTGCATCTGTCCACTGAGGAGGCAGGAGGACAGCATGAGCGGAAGATCATCGCCATGCCTGGCTATGGTATGCTGGAGGGATTTTGGGTTTGCTTTTGCTCTATATGACATGACAATGTCTTATTAGTTAAGCTTGGTCTCTAGTACGTGTATTATGATTTTATTTTCTACATAACCCTTTGTTTCTGCTGGCTACCCTTTGGATCTCTGTTCTTTGTTCAGTAAACTTGTACTTGCTTTCTCTGTAAGCAAATGTAAGTAGTGTGTGTTAACCAGAGCTGTGTTCTATGCTTAACTGGTAAGGGAGCAGAGGATCTGGCAATTCTGTGCATGTCCAGTGGATCGGGGGCTGGGCACTCCAGGGAGATGCTTGGAGGACTCAGGGTTGGTGTGTGCCCATCGCTAACCTGTACAGAGACAGCAGGACCTGTGGGGGCCTGGAAGGCAGAGCTTGTGTTGCCGAAGGCTGGTGGTGGTGAGGAGCGGACCCCTGGCAGGCACAGATGAGGCTTCCTCACCCAAGGGCAGATGGTAGTGAGGTGCCTCACAACCCTGGGTCACTGGGAAGCATCACAAAGAGTTTTCCAAATAAGCTGTTTTTTAATAGTCCCTGTGATGGGATGTCCACCCCAAACAAGGCCTGAAGGGGTAAATTAGGCCAACTAACCTTAAGCTGCACCTGGAGGAAACCTAAGGAGTGCTAGGGCCTGATTGCAGATGAAGTCCAGCTCGGGGGAGGAGCTGCGCAGGATCTATAAAGAGAGGACATTGGCAGGCTGGGAGAGGAGACCTGTAGTTGCACTCCCTGGTACAAGGGGGGAGAGCAGGAAGCTGTCAGGGGAGAGTAGGAAGCCATCCAGGGAAGGAGCAGTCAGGGCTGGAAGATTAATGCCCAGACCTGCTGGGTTGAGGGTCCCCGGACTGCAACCTGCTGTAGAGGATGGGCCCGGGTCCCCCTACCAGCCACTGGGGGGAGTGGCACAGACCAGGTAGCAGGGAGCTGACCGCCTGGGATGGGGTTTGCCTCAAAGGACTTGCGGTATCCTGGAAGGGGGAAGAACTTCAATGTGACTTGGCCGGAGGGCTAAGCTATGAAGAGGAAAGCGCTGCAGCTCCAGGAGCAGGAGTTGCTGTGGAGTGAGTGAGGGGATTGATGGACTGCGTAACCACAGGGAGGGGC
The DNA here is from genome assembly GCF_011386835.1 of Chrysemys picta bellii. Taxonomy (NCBI): domain Eukaryota; kingdom Metazoa; phylum Chordata; order Testudines; family Emydidae; genus Chrysemys; species Chrysemys picta. Next base: position 11,680,903 of record NC_088795.1, read on the forward strand.
CTCTGACCAGGTGACAGAGCTAATTCCCCAGATGAACAGCAAGGAGGTGCTGCTGAGCAGTCCCCAGAATAAAACAGGCCTCACTGGGAGCTGCTGAATCCCTGCTACTCACTGTAGTCAATGGGAGATGTGGGTGCGCAGGTTTTAAGGATCAGGGCTAGCTTTAAGGATCGCTGCCCACTGACCTGCTGACACGTTTGCCCCTGCTGAAACAGTCTATTTCCCCCCCTCCCCATCACTCCAGGTATGAAAGAGGTGTTGTGTCTGTGCAAAGTCAAAACAGCTGGCGGGAGAGTGGGGATAAAATTCCAAGTTTTTAGTATAGACCAGCTGGCGGGCAGAACTGGCATTACAAATGACCCGTATGAAATAATTCATGCCACTGCTGCAGGAAGGAGAGCAGCACACCTGAGCAGCTGCATTGTCTAATAGGCTGCTGGAGTGATAACAGGAACCTACGTGTCTTCATCAGACATGCTGCCGGGTTCCTAACTGAGATATGTGCCAATGTCAGTCAAACTCTGACAGCAACAGACGCCACCCAGGTTTGACGCATTGTAAGCGCAGAGATGGGTATGTGATGGGATGCCTACTCCTCGCATGCTTTGATTGTGTCTTTCTTATCTCAGACATTGCATCCCCTAGAGAAATGAAATCCTGTTTAACCGTAATTACCTTTAATTATCCAGGGAGCTCCATGCTTCTTGAAATATTATGTATGGCTTCTAAAAGCAAATCTCTCTGGATACCCCAAATAACTGTAACATCAGAGGCAAGATGGAAATGTAGAAGAAATGTACGAAAGTGACCCAAATAATCAGGAGAAGGTGCCATTTTCCTGAATGTTTCACGCTTTCTTTTCTTATTTTGGATGTCTATGAAGTCCAGACTCTCCTCTGATTCCCAAGCTCCTGATGGATGGCTGAGTAGAGACTCGGTTGGTTTATGCATCTACTGCGTCTGAGCTCCTGGGGGGCTTGGGTCGGAATTGTGCTGGGTACTATTCAGACATAAGCCCAGACCCCAGCGATTGGCTCCATACAATCAGTAAGAGATGGGTAGGAGAAATAAGACCTTATCCTTACAGCCCTGCTCCCATGTTACGTTAGTATTTATACCTCTGAGGAATTTAAATATATATCTATATCTATATATCTATATATCATTTTAAAAACTAGGAGGTGTGAAAGGAGAAATTGCCTCTTTTCCCCATGGGAAAGGTCTCAGTGCATGGATGTGACCTTGACAGCAGAGTGCATGCTGGAGGGTCACACTGGCAATGGAGAGATGATCTGCAGTGTGTTCTGCAGGATCCTAGACTAAGTTAAAGGGACCCTGTCCACTTAATCACCCTTCTGTCTGAATCTTCAGCTACAGTTGATGCAAAATACAGCAAATGCAGCTGGTTTGGAAAGAGATTGGCCAGGATGACGACGTTCTTAGTTTATTTTGCACATCCGAGAGCCTCTTGTGGTGGTAACCTAGTTATTTTTATCACAGTAGCACCTGCAAAAGTCTGGGCTGGGGAAGGTCCCAGACCACACTGACAAATAAACTCCAGCCCTGTGAGATGTTGCTCACAGGAGATTGTGCAGATGTTCACCATACGTAGGCGTGTGCCACTTGTCTCCCCTTGGCAGGGCTTCATTATGCACATGGGTCCTGCTAGGTTCCTTTGGGTTGGCTCCTTCTTGATTGGGGGGGGGGGGGGAAGAGAGGGAAATAAATAGGGGTATTTCCCAAATGCCACTCACTTGTGGTACCAAATGAGAGATCACTCGTGGTAAATTGTGCAGATCTGTGACTCTCACCCTCCCCCCAAACCTTTTTTTTTAACCTGAGGGATGAGTCGTCAATGTGTACGTTTAAATGGTCATCACACATGTTTGAGAGAACCCCTCCCTGAGCTGAACGGGGCAGTTCACACTCCCTCAGAGGTCATGTTCCAGGCATTCTGCGCTCTCCTCTTCGCTTTGATTACGCTCAGGTTGTGTTTCCGAGGCTTTCGCTGCAAACAGAACAGCTAGAGACTTCTTAAAAATGAAAACGGAGATTCAGAAGAGGGCCCTACCTTCTGAGAGGTGCCGTTACAGCATTTAGGCCAATACCACCCGTGTCTGAGCCCCTCGGAGGCCCTGGTTGGGATTGTGCTGGGTACTGTTCAGACATAAGTCCAGACTCCAGTGATTGGCTCCATCCAAGGCAGACTCTTGTGCCCAGGCAGAGCCAGTGGCGCTCCAAAAGAATCTACTCACCCAGCTCTGGTTACAGGGTGATTGATACTTGTCACTGTTTCTCTTGTGTAGTCAGTTTCCTTTGTTTCATGTGGGCATTTCACACAGCAATGGGCAGAGAGATTCTTTTGGGGTATTTTTGTAAAACCACAAATAATGGCCAGGCCGGTGTATGACCAGTTAGAGCTGGCCAAAGAGCCATGGGCACTTAGCTGAAACGCTTCTGTTTTGTCAAAGTTTGAAAAATGTCACCCAGCTCTACGATAAATATATTTTAGCCGACTAGATTTCCAATTGTCCCCTTAACTCTAGACATGGTGGAATTCCGTAGGGCACATGTGTCAAACTCAAGGCCCGCGGGCCACATCCGGCCCGCCATACAATTATATCCGGCCCGCGAAATCGTTTTATATATCTGTTTTTAATGGCCCTGTGATATGACGCCCCAATAACACACACTACAAATCCCATGATGCAGTGCAATTGCCGCCAACGGCAAGCCGCGGTTCAAGTTCGCGGTCTGTTGATGTATACAACGCTAATATCAAATCAAAGCTAGACCCCAACAATGGCCAAGAGAAAAATTGATTCTGAAAACCGAGGCTTTCAAAGCCGGTGGGAGAATGAGTATATGTTTACTGAAATTGCAGGTAAACCAGTGTGTCTCCTTTGCGGGAGTAATATCGCTGTAATGAAGGAGTATAACCTAAGACGGCACTACGAGACGAAACATGAGAACAAATTCAAAAACCTGAGCGCAGGACAGAAGCTACAAAAGGTAGAGGAGTTGAAGAAGAATTTGACATCCCAGCAGACGTTTTTCACCAAAGCAAAATCACAAAGTGAAGCTGCTGTGAAAGCAAGTTTCATTGTGGCCGAAGAGATCGCCAAATCAGGACGGCCGTTTACCGAGGGGGAATTCGTAAAGAATTGTATGATGAAAGTGTGCGACGTCCTTTGTCCAGATAAAACGCGAGCGTTTGCAAATGTAAGCCTCAGCAGAAACACTGTTGCTAATCGGGTTTGTGAGATGGCGACTGATTTGAAAACACAGTTGATTGAAAGAGCAAAAGATTTTGTTGCATACTCCCTTGCCGTGGATGAAACTACTGACGCGACTGACACTGCACAGCTGGCGATATTTATCCGTGGTGTGGATTCCAATTTGTGCGTAACAGAGGAAATACTGGACATTAAATCGATGCACGGGACAACGAAAGGAGAAGACATCTTTGGAAATGTATTTCAAAGTGTAACCGACATGAAACTGCCGTGGGAAAAACTCGTTGGACTTACAACAGATGGCGCACCTGCTATGTGTGGTGAAAAAAATGGACTGGTGGGAAGGATGCGCTCAAAGATGCGGGAGGAGAACTGTGCCGGTGAGTTGACAGTGTATCACTGCATCATACACCAGGAATCGCTGAGTGCTAAAGTCCTAAAAATGGATCATGTGATGAACACTGTAACACAAACCGTCAACTTTATCAGAGCCCACGGTTTAAATCACCGCCAATTCCAGTCTTTTCTGCGGGAAATAGATAGCGAGTTTGGCGATATGCCATATCATACGGAGGTCCGGTGGCTAAGTCGGGGAAAAGTTCTCAAAAGACACTTTGAGCTGCGAGAGGAAATCTGCCAGTTCATGGACAGTAAGGGGAAAGACTGCACAGTTCTGCGGGATGAAAAGTGGAAATGTGAGTTGGCGTTCCTGGCTGACATAACGTCGCATCTTAGCGCTTTAAACCTTCAACTCCAGGGACGGGAGCACATAATAACCGATATGCATGATGCAGTGAAGGCATTTCAAGTGAAGCTGCGCTTATGGGAGACACAAATGCACCAATGCAACTTGTCTCACTTTCCCTGTTGCCAAGTAATACGGAACCAAGAAAGTGCCACAGTTTTCCCAAATGCCACCTTTGCTGAAAAACTCAGCGCGCTGCGCACTAAGTTCGCACGGCGCTTCAGTGACTTTGAGGCACAGAAAAGTAACTTCGAGCTGCTTCGCAACCCATTTGCAGTCGATGTGGAAACCGCACCTGTAGAAATGCAGATGGAGCTGATAGAACTGCAATGTAACGGGACACTGAAGGCAAAGTACGACACTGCGGGGCCAGCACAGTTCACTCGCTTCATTCCTGAAGCGATGCCGCAGCTCCGCCAACATGCGGCTCGAATCCTGTCCATGTTTGGCAGCACATATCTGTGCGAGCAGCTGTTCTCTGTGATGAAAATTAACAAAACGTCACACAGGAGTCGCCTCACTGATGAACACCTGCAATCGATCCTGAGAATCTTCACAACACAGAACCTAACCCCAAACATAAACGAACTTGTTGCAAAGAAAAGACTCCAAGTATCAGGCTCTGACTAAATAGGACAAGAAAATGGAATGTTATGATTTGTTATGATTATACTTTGCTTTAAATTCAATTTTTTATTTATATTTTCAGATTTTTTAATATTCCAGCATGTACAGATTTTGAATGTATTGTATTGACAGGATATTTTTTTATGAAGAGCAAAATATTTTAAGTTGAAATGTATTTATTTTGGAATGATATCCTGTATTTTGGTTCATATTAATGGTTAAAAAACATAAATATTTAGTCTGTTAAATAAATGGTTATACTGTTCGGCCCGCGAGTTTTGAGTTTTGGCCCCCTGTGCAATTGAGTTTGACACCCCTGCCGTAGGGCATTCAGCATTTTGTACCGAAGATGCACAATGCAGTGTGCGTGGGGAGAGATGCTTTAAAGAGTTTGCAGGATGTTAAAGGACTTGATGAACAGGCACTGAGACTGAGTTGAGTTTTGGCCTTGTCTACCTGGAAACCCATTTCAGGTGTGAATTTAAACAGATACAGTTATACCAGTCCAATATGTTTGTGCTATCCTCTGATTCTGAAATAAGAGTGTTCTCAGGACTTCCCAAGTCACATAAACAAAACCCCGAAAAGCCATTCTTACAGTGGAGTAAGTGTCCACACGGCGGGATCATACCTGTACAACTGGTAAAATTTCTCCACGTAGACAAGGCCTCAAGTGACCCATTGTAAAGCAGGTTAGTAGCCTGCCTGTCTTCCGAAAGCATCTAAAGGGAGGCAGAGCTCTTGCTGCAGCTGCTTCCTCCAGATGCTGTGTAATGAGGACCAGGTGTTCACTTGGATGGCAGTTTCTCATACAGATTAGGTCTGCGGCTGCCTTACTGGCTTAGTGTTTTCCAATTGCTTTGAATGTGGATCCCTTAAAGTACATTTCAGAGGCTGTTGGTGGTCTGTGAACCAAAGGCCAGCTCTATGGGCTATCTGCTGCAGCTGCCTTGGGCGTGGTGGCTTATGATTAGGGCAGACAGTACCCAATACCATTCTCACAGTAGGCTGGAGAACAGCTGCTTACGGTTCCTGTGCCTTATGAGGTGCAGTAATTCAGTGGCCAGACTAAACTGTCCCTAATCGGGGTTAGGACAAGAGGGGGACCCTCTACCATTCTGAAAGCAGCCCATGCTAATTCAATGGAGCTCCAGACTTTATTAGTTCATATATCACCTTCTTAAATTGTTGGGAAGCGAATGGCTGGAATGTCACACACCACAGTTTGTACTTAGCTATGGTGTCTCCCTCTTCTTCAAGATCTTACCCCGAGGTGAAGAGCTAGGAACAATATGGTCCCCAGAAATTCCACAGCCAACTCGGCTGCAATACAACAGCCTTTCTTTTAGGACTGGTAGAAACCCCCACATTTTAGTTTCTGCCCAAAATTTTGAAGGAATGACAAATGTGAGCTATGTTCAAAATTCTTCATGGACATCTTCAGGAGAAAATTCAAGTCAACATGTGTTTGTTTTCAAATGGAAAAATTCCACACTGGTTTTTGAAAACCCAAGTATTTCAGTTTTTGCCTATCCCATGGGACAACTGAGTGGAGAGTAAATGGAAAGGGGGAAAGTTCCTCCCCATCCAGAAAACCAAAAGTTATAAACCACAACAAATTTCCAGTTCAAAACAAAGCAATGGTTTCACTTTGAACATTTCCCAGTAACATTCACTGCATCAAAAAATTTTCATGAAAGTTTGACTCTATCAAAAGAACGCTTTGACCATAAATGTGACCAGCTCTGTTTCCAACAGAAAAATTCCATTTAGGATGTTGCCTTACGCACACAACAAAATGCTCCCTCTTGTACAGCTGCCAGTCAAAAGACAAGGCTGACAAATGCAAGAGACAGAATCACAGTTCAGGAGACTGGAGCATGGGTGTGGGGTTTATTGACAAGGGGAAGCGATTACTTGAACAGAGGGATTTTTGAAGGAAAGAGAAGTTTGTAGATGGCAAGGGACTTATTTCAGGTGTAGAGGCATAATAGAAAGCATTGGAAGGCAAAGGGAGCAGTGAGGAGAGTCAAGATAGGCGAGAACATAGGGAAGGGGGCAGGGTTCTAGATGGGAGCAAGATTATGGATTTCAGAAGAGTGAGGGGAGATTTGATAGCAGCCTTCAACTACCTGAAGAGGGTGGGGGTCCAAAGAGGATGGAGTTCGGCTGTTCTCAGTGGTGGCAGATTACAGAACAAGGAGTAATGGTCTCAAGTTGCAGTGGGGGTGGTCTAGGTTGGATATTAGGAAACGCTATTTCACTAGGAGCGTGGTGAAGCACTGGAATGGGTTACCTAGGAAGGTGGTGGAATCTCCATCCTTAGAGGTTTTTAAGGCCCGGCTTGACAAAGCCCTGGCTGGGATGATTTAGTTGGGTTGGTCCTGCTTTGAGCAGGGGGTTGGACTAGATGACCTCCTGAGGTCTCTTCCAACCCTAATCTTTTATGATTCTATGATTCCACTAGTGTCTGCTTTGCATCTACTGGATAACCACAATCTTCCTACAAAATGAGTCACCCTTTCTATTTAGTAAAAGTCAGCACTGAACTAGGCGGCAATGAAAACTGGTCAATTCTGAAATAGGGAAAACAGTTAGGGCCACTTTCAGCCTGCTAGATGAGGGTACAATTAGAAGATACTATCTTTACTTGTAGACTGAACAATTTGATCTGGGACTGGAGACCCAACCAGCACAGAACCCAGAGATGTCGCTACAGGGAGTAACTCTAGACACTGCTCCAACGTGACTTGATTCAGGCTGGAGTCCTTGACTCCTCCCTTTAAAAATGTCACCGGGAACTGTACGGAAAGAAGCGCAAAGTTAACACACCTCAGTACAACATAGCACAAGCTTTGCATGACTTTAATTGGTGTCATTGGTATATCTTACAATGAATGTGGTTATGATGACATCAAATATCCAATTGGCTGCACTTAAATCTTCCCATTCTTTCCCCACCTGCCCCAAGTAAAAATGACCACCGCCACAGACTGAGTGTTGGCTCTGCCGTCTGTTGCCTTTTTTTTAATAAAAGCAGCCTTATGGATCCATTCATTGCCAGAAAGCTAGAGGCAAAAGGTGAATCTGTGCAAATTATCATCCTAGCCTGCTGGGAATCCCTCCTCCGAGGCGTCGGGGAAAGAGGGATATACTAAGGTGGGGCTGTAATCCAGGGCAAATCAGAGGAAGGAGAACTAATGAACAGCTAACCCTGCTGGAACTAGGAGATCTCGGAAGCTCCCACACAGACTTCAGACAGTCCTTGCTGTTTTCGCTGGTATCTCATCAACCGCTCTTATTACTGATGCCGCGGTTGTGACATCTCATCGCATGACTGTGGCTGTCCCCAGTAGGGCATATGGGGGGCCTGGCATTAGAAATAGCCTGTAATATGGTAACTGCTTTTGATAGGCCAGCAACCGGCTACTTGGATCGAAAGCTCTACGAGGCAGGGACCTCCTAGTTATTTTGTGTCCGTAAAGCACAACGTCTATCAATTGGGTGATATGAAAACTACTGGGAAAAGATCTCTTGCCATTAAACAAAAAATCCTATTGGGAGATGGCATAGTAGCTCCCTTCTAAAGCCTCACAACCGAAACTAGGGATGAGATTTGTCATTCGTCCAATGCTGAGCTCCTTTGAATCTGCTAATTCCCCAGCTCTTTCCAAAGACGATTGGAGACGCACTACTCTTTCCAAAGAAGTTGATGATGAACTTTTCAGAATTTTTTTGGCTTATGATGTGCTAACTTCTGCAGTGCAGGTGGGAGGGACTGAGCAAAACAGGTGGTTTTCTCTGAGCGGGCCACTTCTAGCCTTTCATCTTGAATTGTTTGTTTCCTTGACACACTGAGACATTCCAATGACGTTGGATGCACCTAACGTAACTAAATGAAAGAGATTTACCACAAGGAACGTGGGAAATATAAAGCAGATATAATCTTTGTGGGTACCAAGAGACGGTAGGGAGTGTGGTCTAACGGGCAGAACCAAGGCGATAGACTTGGTTTCTTTCTTGCTGCCCCATTTGTGACCGGGGACAACCTCTGGGTGTTTCCCCAACTGTAATGGGATAACACTTACCTGTATCAAAGGTGTGTGTGTGTGTGTGTGTGTGTGTGTGTGGGAGGCTTAATTAACGTATATAAAGTACCACAAGATCCTTATTTGAAAGATGCTATAGAAACACAATGTATTTTTAAGCTATCCGTAATCTATATCTTTAGGGTACTACAGTAGGAATCGCATGTAATGGTACAGAGCAATAGAAATGGCCCCAACAAGGGTACCTTTCTATGATTTCTCACGTTGGACCGAATTCTGTTGGGGAAAGAGGCAATCTTTTGAACTTTAAAGAGTTCTTCAGGCTTGGGAAAGGTACTTAGTGCCTCAGCGAAAAACAAAGTGGAACAGATTGTTAAGCACAAGGAGTTAACACATGCTGGTTTCTCATAGTCCTTTGTATGTATGCAGATCACGTTTTTTGAGGCTGTCAAAGCAGTTTAGACCCTAAACCTCACAACGCTCCTTAAAGTGATGCTAGGTGACTTCTTATCCTGATTTGACGGAGGGAGACTGGACTGACAGCATACATTCCAAGTGTCCACTAATTTTAGGTACTACTACTTTGGAGGGCCCAAGGTGAGCCACCCAAGTGCTCTGAGGCGGAAACTCTTTTTGTTCTGTGTCTATACAGCACAATGGTGCCCCGATCCATGACTGGGGCTCCTAGCGCTACTGCAGTACCAATAATTAATAGTTCTTGACTGGTTTTCAAACATGGTCTGTGTTCTCCGTATAGGTGACTTTTATTCCCAACAGCAAGGCCCCTGCACACGTTTCTCATCCAGTGGAACTAACACCCCTGGAGCAAAATGTCCCGCTGCACTCAAGCCGTTATCTGCACCTTCTATTTGACAAAGAGAAGTGACAGCTTAAAAAGTAAGTTTCCATCCAAGCTTATGTTTTGGGGGTGCAGGTCTTGGTTTACCTGTCAAACTGGTAAAATGGAAATGCATGCCAACCACTATTGTAGCTTTGATGAGCTAATGCATGTTAACCTAATGATACTGTGCTGGCTTTTTAAAACAATCAAAAAACTACTCTGAAAAAGACAAGGTTTGGAGTTTCATAAGTCTGTCGGATCATGTGCTCCAGTGTTATTGTGTATTTAAACAAGCCAAGTCTGTTTTGATCTCCTAAATGAACCCATGTGGCTTTGTTTACTGGTAGCAGTAGCAGGATTAGTAAACACAAACTTTGGATTAAAAATACTGGCTTGTTTTAGCAAATGACCTTACCAGATAAAAATAACTGTAAGAAAATAATTCAATAAAGCAATATATGTAGCAGATGACCACACTTCTATCTCAGATGCTGTAGAAACAGGAGCTATATTTGTTTCCTTACAGCACTGGTGATCTGTCAAGTTTCTTTTATGTAATAAATAAAGACACCCAGCCTTGTTCACACAATTAAAAAAGAAAAGGGAAAGGTCAGGGAGAGAGAAATGATTGAACTGGGTTGAAGATCTGCTGCAGCGAACAGCTATTAAACATTAAGTTGAGACTCTCAAAGCAAAGCATCCCAGGGGTTAATTTCAAAGAGAGGTGTGTGCAATTCCCATAGACTGTTCTAAAAACCTCCACCACATCTTCTAATGTGGGGCCTAATTCTGCGATCTTTACCTCAGGTTAAATCGTAGTTACTCATCCTAGCAGCTTAAATGAAGGGAAGGGCAACAGAACTGGTTTCGCCTATTTGCAGTTTATTTGGGGTATAACCATATTCTTCACTAGCAGCGGTCAGATCAGAGGAAGTGGTGTTTTGAATGTGAATGTTGCGCTTCATGGAATCTTACGTTGCCATGGTGCTGACAATGTACGGGTTCTTTCCTAACGTTTCACCCTTCCAAAAAGAAAGTTCCCAACTCCTGCCGGCATTTCTGCCACATGCCTTCATTGCAGCAGCGGTGGTACCTTTGTCGCCCCTTCCTGCTTATCGCTAATTTTCCACTTCAACGTGTAACACGTCAGTGTGTAAACCTGCCGCCCACCATGACATAGGTGGTGGATTTAACCTTCAGCTGGATTTATAATTATAACATTCTGAAAATGACACCCTGGTAAAGACGACCAACAATAAAAGCATCCGTTTCTGGCATGACCCTGCTGAGTTTTCCTTTTCTCTACTTCCCAGCCTCCTGGGTAATTTGTTTTGATCTTTTGGTAATAAACGATAGAAGGCCTGTACTGCACTGCAGAGCTCTGACCAGAACCCCATCCGCTCTGAACAGACAGGGAAGATTAAAGCGAAATCAAAGGAACAGAAGCCGTACAGATGAAAACCTTTCAGTCATTACTTCCCATCCCCTCACTGAGATTTAATATAATTTCCTCCTTAAAAGCGTAAACTCAAATTTATTGCGCTTGTGGAGTGACAGCCTTTGGTTTCGAGACCGTGATTGCAGTCTGTCAGCTTCAGTTTAGTCCCATTGCAGTTGTGATTCAGCATTTAGGCTCGTCTTAAAAGTATGATTCCATGTGTAACAGAGGAAGAAGCAGCAGGAAGGGAAGATGGCGTGGCACTGGAACTGAATGCATACCCGGCGACTTGTTGTTGTTCTACTGTATAAGCACTTATAAATAAGAACATTTATTTCTTGTCCCAATTAACTTTCCTTTGCTAAGAGTCGTCATAGAGCGGGTTGTTGTAGTTTCCCCAGGATCCGTAGTCATGGTCATCCAACAGCCTTCCATATGAAGAATGTCTGGGAGGGTGAGAGGGAGGGAAAAAAAAGTCTGGGATTAGTTGGGAATAGTTTAGAAACACCCTATTCCAGCGCTATTCCTATTCGGTGCACAGCCCTGTAGAAAGGATGCCCTCGCTCCTGCAGACATTGAAAAGCACCTACTGCTAAAACCCATCTCTGTAACCAGGCCCAGGGAACTTAATGTGTGAGAGGATAAGTTGGTGGTATTTAGATCCCGATTAATTTTAGGCTACGGTTTTGATTCTGATTTAGATGACACCTAAATCACATCTCCGCTCCAGGTGCCTAAAATCTTTAATGATCAACCATCTGGGACAGCGAGAAGTCTAATACTAGCTGCTTCCTTGGTCCGGTTCAGGGACGCACTTAAAACACAGCTAGATCCTGTCTATGCTATAGGAATGATTTGGACTTTAATGATATCAAGGAACAGTCATGTCACCTGACTGTGCATTGCAATACAATTGGGCCCTTTGATCAGTTCGTTTATTTCAGTTTGCAGTAGGCCCCATGCCTTCTAGTTTCTAATTCCCGGGGGTGATCGATGATTCTGTGTTGTGGTATGAATGCATTTGAGTGTAGTAGATGGTCTGTTGTTCCTCTGCAGGGAGTTAAAACCTTCCTGCTTTTATATAGATTGCCTCTTGATCTAGAGTTAGGTGTGGTAGTGTACTAAGTGCTATGGATTTTTAATAGGGTTGTTTTGTTAAGCTCTGAATATTTAGTGGTCTGTGGGCTGGATCTCAATTGGGTGAGAAGAGAATGAATGCATGTTGACCATACTTTTTGTCTCTCTCTTAGTGATCTATGATGAAGTCAGTGCAAGGGGTATGAGACACTGGCTGGCTGAACACTGCAAGGAGTGAAAACTCAGTCACCAACCTAAATAATTTGCTTTTTGACTCTGTTCCCATTCCTCTCCTGTTAGTTTGTTGTGAATATAAGAGCACGTGAGATTCCGGTCTGGAATATTTGTGGAAATGATTTTTTTTAAATAAGAATATTTGCAGAACAAGTTTTTTGTGTATATGTGTGTGTAAATATGCAGGCTTTTCACATGCTTTTATAATACTGACATGGGCCTTGAACTCATCCCTCAGAGGCAGGAAAGGGCCTCTGCTCCTGTTCAACACTGCCTGGGAGACATGGTTATGGATGGGAGGTTGGCATGGAGCCCAATATTTGGATGTATGGAGGCTGGGAAGGAACTTGCTTTCGTTGACTGTTTATTAAATGCTGGCTCTTTGATATTTTTATCGGATGGTGTGCATATGTAGCATTACAGTGGCATTTGGGATCCTGCAGTTCTTGTTGTTGATATTTTAACAGAATGCGATTCGCCACTGGCAAAGTCCACATAAACATCGTGCCAAAAATGCCCCTGGAATGTAATTCTGAAATACCTTAAATCGTCTAAAACTCTCTGCAATTGCACCTGAGATTTGAGAACCTTCCTAGGGATCCCAGTTCATGCTGTGCCCTACATCAGTGCTTCTCAAAGTCTGGCCGCCGCTTGTGCAGGGAAAGCCCCTGGCGGGCCGGGCCGCTTTGTTTACCTACCGTGTCCGCAGATCGCAGCTCCCATTGGCCGCGGTTTGCCTCTCCAGGCCAATGGGGGCTGTGGGATGTGCTGGCTGCCCTTCCCGCAGCCCCCTTGGCCTGGAGCGGTGAACCGCAGTCAGTGGGAGCCGCGATCAGCCGAACCTGCGGACGTGGCAGGTAAACAAACCGGCCCGGCCAGCCAGGGGCTTTCCCTGAACAAGCGGCGGACCGGCTTTGAGAAGCACTGCCCTACAGGAGCTGTGAAAACCTCTTTCAATTTCCAAAGCAGCGCGTTCTTGTTCAATGCAGTCTACTCCCTTCTTCAGCCACACTTAAAAGTTATTCTAGTCCGAGAGAATGCCAACTGAACACGTGACTTTCAGGAAATACTTGGCCAGGGAGGACTGTGTCCGTGCAAACAAGACATTCATTTTTACAGCAAGAATAGCTGGCTGTTGTCTGTTTGATTTACTAACCCATCTATTTTCTAGTGTCCCTCCATACCACCAGTGATAGCTCCGCACAGGACTATTTTGGTTGTGCCCAAGCCTGAACTCGTATGAATCACTATGAAGTAGTTGAAACAGAAACCTTGCTTACCTCAGTCTTAAATTAAACCCAATTAAAGATGCTCCGTGTAGGTTGTTCTTATTTTAAGGTCACAGATAGGGTATGAGTAAAGCTTGCCAGAGGGATAATTACTGTTTATGGTCACAACACATTGCAGGACTGGCTCTGGCATGTGAGTGAGGCCTTTGTAATGAGAAAAATGCCACCTTGTACCATTGAAAACTACATAAAATGGGATTGCTACAGCGTCTCCTCCAACTCCGAGCCTCTTTGCACTCAGATAATAGCACGCCTTCGATTGCCCCCAGTGCTGGTACAGGTGCACTCATTGTCGGCTAACGAGCTTGTATCCCAGCCAGCCCAATAACGGCTGGACGCCATTGTCATCGGGTAGCTGCTTGGTGACCTTGATAAAATGAGCCAGGGTTCTTATTCCTGTGGCCAGGTGTCGACACCACCATTGCTACCATCACTCGCACTCGCTGGTCCCTCGTCAAGAGGCTGAAATGCGCGTCTGACCCTAGATCTGGGCTCCCCAGGGTTGGAGGCACAGTGGTAGGCCAGCAGCGCACACAAGCTTGCATTGCCCTGCTGGGGCTTGAGAGCAGAGCAGTCAGGCTCAGGCCCCTCCTGAACACAACAGTCACTGACGCACAGTCCAGGCCTGACAGCAGCACCAGGCCACAAGGGCTGGCTCCAGGCACCAGCCCAGCAATCAGGTGACTGGGGCAGCCAAGGGGAAGGGGCGGCACGTCGGGCTGTTCGGTGGCAATTTGGCGGCGGGTCCCTCTCCGAGGGAAGCACCTGCCGCCGAATTCCCGCCGAAGAAGAAAGCGGTGCGGTGGAGCTGCCGCCGGAGTGCCGCTGATCGCAATTGCGATCGTGGCTTCCCCCCCTCCCCCCCCCCCCGCCGCCGGTCCTGAGTGCCACCAGCTCTGCTGTATTAGCATCAGCTGTTGCACTGAAGGGAGGTGACCTGTCAGTCATGAATACACATGGAGAGGAGAATATACTCCAGCTTGTTCCAATAACTGAGTTGCTTCCAGGGATGGTGTCTCTAGCCTCTGTTAGCCAGAAGCTGGGAATGGGCAGCAGGGGATGGATCACTTGATTCCCTGTTCTGTTCATTCCCTCTGGGACATCCGGCATTGGCCACTGTCGGAAGACAGGACACTGGGCTAGATGGACCTTTGGTCTGACTCAGTATGGCCGTTCTTATGTTTAGGGTAACTGTCCTTTTACCAAGTGGATGCTTACCTGATCTTAAGGTATGCTGCCACCCCAAACACCAGCAGCACCACCACAATGACCGTTACTGTAATGGCTGCAATGCTTCCTGCAAAGGGGGTGGGAGGGAAGAGGAAGAAAAGGGCATAAACAGATGTTTTAATGAGGTCATAATTTATCAAAACAATTACCTCTGTCCCCTTCCGGCTCACTTGTTTGCAGTGCGTGGGTTAACACCACGCTGGCCAAGTGTGGATTGCCTGCGCATGTATGCAATGTGGTATTTGCTGTCAACCCCAGATGCCATATTGAGAAGGAAGGCGGTTCATTTACTGCACATCTGAGAGACTATGGCCACTCCGCCTCACTGCTAAGATCTGTCCTTGTTTATAACTAAGGCCTGGATGTGAATGGGGACTTGCACTGTGGAATGATTCTGAAACGAGACTGCCCTTTAACCTAAGCTCCCCCTCCCTTCCCAAGCGGTCTGTTCCCAGGGCCGGTTCTATTCTAGGGGCTCTCAAACAGGGGTCGGGACCCCTCAGGGGGTTGCAAAGTTATTACACGGGGGGTCGCGAGCTGTCGGCCTCCATCCCCAAACCCCGCTTTGCCGCCAGCATTTATAATGGTGTAAAATTATATTAAAATGTTAATTTATAAGAGGGGGGTCGCACTCAGAGGCCTGCTGTGTGAAAGGGGGTCACCAGTACAAAACTTTGAGGACTGCTGTTCTATTCCTATTCTTTACATACTGTAACTTTTACCTGCAGCCATCAGGCAAAGTGCCCGAACCAGGAACCTGGTTCTCTCTGGTTTACACTGCTGTCAACCAGGAATGCCCCCGCCGAAGTCTGCAGAGTCTCACGGACACAAGCCTGCATGATGGGAATGGGGCCCTTAGGCTAGATTTTTCTGAAGAGTTTTTGGTGCCCATTTAGGCACCAAAATATGTGGCCAGACTTTCAAAAGGGGCAGGCTAGGTGTTGAACTGGTAGTGGCACAATAGGAGCTGCTGTGGACTTTGGAAAATCTGGTGCTTATTTAGGCATGCAAATGAGAGCTGAGTGCTTGGAAAACGAGGTCCCAAGTGTTCGTGTTGGGCCCTTGAAAATTTGTCTCTAGTTGTCTAGTTCCATCCCACCCAGGCTTACTGCTTTTCTCCTGGGATGGGCTCATGTTCCTCACTTCAAAAGCCACGTGTGGCTATGTTCCTCTCGCGTGCGACGTTACTGTGTACACACAGCGGGGTTACGAGTGGTTGACTGCTTCCCTGCTGAAGGAGGAAGCTGTGGCGCAGCTCTGGCAGGCGAGCCTTTTAATGGCTCAGTTAAAATCTCCTGGGGGGGGGGGGGGGTTTACAAGGCGTGAATAAGCAGGTTTATGGCTGGATGAGCCCTCGGTCCCTGACAATGTAGAGTCACTGTTTAGGGGCTGCCCTCAGAACTGATCTCATTTAAATTCCCAGGGGGACAAAGAGGGGAAAGTTTTCAACACTCCTTCAAGTTACAGGTTTATTCTTAAGTAATGAGCTTCTGAGGCCAGTGGTTCTGCAGCCTCCAATAACGTATTCACCAGGCTCCAGGCCGCTGGGGCTTCCTGACAGTTATTCAATGGTGCCTGTTAATTGGCTTCACCTTGCAGCCCCTCCACCTAAGACTGCACTGCCAATGCCATACTGATTCCACTCCGCAGCCTGCAGACGCTCGCTGGAAAAGCAGCACTTTGGACTGGTTTCCTCTCAGCATTGCTATTAGCTGAAGAAGACTGTCTGGGTCAAACGAAGTCTTCACTTGCTCCCTTTAACGCTCTTGTCTGCTTGGTATGATAACATTTAAGGGGGCGGGAGGAAATACATGCAATCTTTGTATTTCCTTTGCAGCAGGGAGATATTTGAGAGTTGGGCAGCTTTATATTTTTGTAACTGTGATGCTCTGGTAAAGGCAGCTGAATGGATTTGGATACAATAAACACAGCATATACTGGAAGTGTGTGTGCGCTGAAATACTGACCCTGCAATGTGCAGGTCACAATCTGGCAGACAATGAAAATATGGTACATGGGTGGTTTTTTTTGTTTGTTTGTTTGTTTGTTTTTACCACCTTTAAGATAAGTATCAAGTGCCAGACTTGTGACTTCATACTCCCAACCCGAACGATCCAAAAACAATCCACAAAAGCATACAGTCTTCTGCCCAAGTAGTAATTACCTTACAGGGAAATGGTTTTGCTTATGCAAAAACACTGTTCAGGGCTTACAGAGCGTGTTAGACAAAACTTTAAGAGCTCAGAAAGGTCCCCCCGAAATACAGTGTTTTTTGGTTTGTTTTTTTAATAAAAATCTCTCAAAAATTAGGGCCAAGATTTTCAGAAGCCACTGGTGACTGTGGGTGCTCAGCGTGAGACATACGGAGGGGCCTGATTTTCAAAGGGCAGGAGATCAGCACTGTCTGTGCGGTGCCGAAACTCTGAAACAGACTCACGGGCTGCTTTGAAAAATTTTGGACAAAATATCTAACAAATAAGTGACTTCTGCCGACCTAAGATTTCTCCCACAGCTCTTCAAATCTGCCAGCCCCTGCGAAGTCTCCTCTCCACTTCCCATTCTCCCTTACAAAGTTTCTTCTCTGCTCTGTTTTTCTTTAGGAACTCCTCTCTTCTCCCTTCCATGGCTCCCCTGTCCCCCTCTTCCCAGTGCTGGGAACAAAGATTCCTCCTTTGAGAAAGAGGGAGCAAGCGTCTGGCACCAGCTGTGGATGGGTAGAGGGTCAGCACCCAGCTGAGACAGGCAGAGCTCGGGAAATGTGGAAGTGGCCATGCCAACGCCCATGACACCATGGTTAGCTGGGTGTCCTATTTTCTACACTGAAAGAATTAACTTTTACCTACTACTGCTCAGTACAGCCAGGGCTTCCTTCTGTAACAAGTCGCCCATCTTACTTCAGCCTCTTAACTACACTCACACAGCACCTTTCAAACTATAGACTTTATCATTGCCCTATGTTATTTTAAACAACCCCTCTGCCCCCACTGACATTTTGTGGCAACGCTGCTACTCTATTTTACCAGGATAGTAACACTTCTTTCCCCCCCTCCTCCCACATAATGGGCACACACCCACTGCCAACTGCGAGCCAGCAGCCGCTGCCAAGATCCATTTCAGGGTGTATCTCATTCAGCCACCTTGGCTGTCCAGCACCAGGAAATGTCTGTGTCGATGAGAGATCACTCATCACTTCTGGTGTATGGCACCTCTGTCCATACTCTTAACCCCAAAGGACACCAGCTGCAACGATGTTTAATGTCAGCTTCTGAATATACTTTTCTGATGACACAGGAGGAAAATCAACTCTGAAACATGGCTCCAGATCCTGTGGTTCTAGGATCTTGAGACTCTCCTACAGAAAAAAAACTAAGACTGCTCTCACTGGAAGACACTCCTCATGCCCTTACACCGAAGGTGGGCAAACTACGGCCCACGGGACCCTCCTGCCCGGCCCTTGAGCTCCCGGCTGGGTAGGCTAGCCCCCGGCCCCTCCCTTACTGTCTCCCCTCCCCTGCAGCCTCATCTCACTGCACTGCTGGCGCAATGCTCTGGGTGGCAGGGCTGCAAGCTCCTGCCGGGCAGCGCCGCTGCAGAGTCGGGGCCTGACCCAGTGCTCTGTGCTGCATGGTGGCGTGGCTGGCTCCACCGGTGCTCCAGGCAGCGCAGTAAGGGAGCAGGGGGTTGGATAGAGGGCAGGGGAGTTCAGGGGTGTGGCTAGGTGTTGGGGCAGTCAGAGGGTGGGGAACAGGGGGGTTAAATGGGGGCAAGGGTCTGGGGGGGCAATCAGGAAGGAGGGGGGGTTGGATGGGGCAGCGGGGGGCAGTCCGGGGACGGGGGGGTTGGATGGGGTATGGGTCCTGGGGGGGGCCATCAGGGAATAGGGGGAGTTGGATGGGGGAGTCCGGGGTGTGTGTGTCAGGGGGCAAGAAGCGGGGGCGGGGGGGTCAGATGGGGGCAGGTCCAGGCCACGCCTGGCTGTTTGGGGAGGCACAGCCTCCCCTAACCGGCCCTCCATACAATTTCGGAAACCCGATTTGGCCCTCAGGCCAAAAAGTTTGCCCGCTCCTGCCTTACGCTACCCTTCTCTGTAAATCAATGCCTTCCACCTTGGGGGGGCTGCAGAGAGACTGAGTGGACACCCATGTCCACAAAGCCAGCGTAACTGGCAAGTCTCATGCTGCTTGTCTGTGTGCCCTACGTTCAAGAGGAGCTACAATTAGCCAATGCAGTTAAGTGGAGAAGCTACTGGACTTCTGCCTGGGGAAAGAAAACAGTCTGAGAATTCCTCCTATTAACTCCTTGTAGCGCCTCTTAACCACGGAGACAGAAAACACTTCCAGCAGCATGGGACTCGGCCAGCACTCAGCCTTGGCTGGGGGAAACGACAGGCTGAGGAATGAATGTTGGCTTTAACCTTTGAAACGACCGTGATTTGTACATAACCATCCCACCAAAATGTCAGCTGGCTGATTCAAGGTGTCTCTCCACCTGTACTGAGGAGACATGGGGCCGTAGGGGAGGATGAGTAGGGATGTCTGCTAGCAAAGCGGAGGAAGCACATGCAGTGGCTTGTGCTGGTATTAAGCATGCTGGCCCGGGACCCAGACTGTCTGCCTGTGAGTTTGTCTTGCAAAACCAGCAGAACTTGTATCCATTACTTTAAATCCCCTCCCAACATCCTATTCTGTTTTCCCCCAAAACAAACCCATTAAGATAAGAACAGACCCTTTCTACCCCAAAATAGCTCGTATGCCCCATGAAGATGCAGCCTGATAGTACTTTGATCTACGTTGCATGTATGAAGCGGTTTTTACTGCACTCTCACCTGTAGCCATAACACTGTCATCCTATACCATAAAATACACTCGGGACCAAAGGCTGGGCCAGAGAACTCATAACTTCTTGTTTTACTTTACAGGGCTTGATGAGTCAGCCGTAACGTGCTGTTAACTCTCTAGATTTCGGCTGTTAGACAGAGATCGCTCCCACTTGTTCTGCTTGATGAGGGGGAAGAAAAGTTAAGGACTAAAGGAATGCGATGAAATAAACGAAACATCTAGCGTCTGATTTTTATTTTTTTTAAATATGAGTTGGGACTAGATGGCACAACTTCAAACAACTCCTGAACTTTGGGGACTTTTGCATCCAGATCCGTATTCCAGTTGTGCCTCCATCTCCTTTCTTTATACAGTTGGGATGGTTCACAACACATCTACTAATCTCTAGTCTCCGTGAATAAGCTCTTTGGTGCTGTAATGCAGGAGAGTGCTGAATGATGCATTTGAGCACTCGACAAATGAGATGCTGTTTATTTGTGTCTTTATAGCACCACTACTTCCTTGCCCTCTCTTAAAAGGGTCACTTTGTATCACAACTCACAATCATCCCTGTAGCTGATGTTTAATGCTATGGAATATGCTGCAGACACTAAATTTAATCAGAAGAAAAAATACACACTAATACATCACAGCACTGTAGGGCTCCCCCAGATTTCAGGGTGACGGGGACTGATTTTTCTCTAGAGGGATCACCTGCGTGTACACTGCATTTTATTCAAAATTCAAGGGCGCAGGAGAGAATTCAGTTTGGCAGAAGTGCCTTTATTTTGTTGTTCTTCCCATGGTACCTGGTCAAAGTGAATGATCCTGACTCTAGCTCCTTGAACGGTGATGGCTCCAGCCCTTGGAATAGGCCAACCCACCCGCAATGAGACTGGGGGGGAAAATGCCACCAAATAAGTTTGAAAGATTGTATAAAGCTTGTTGAAGCCTCAGTTTTAAAATGTCTCACTCTGTACATCAAGTTACCGGATTAAACAGAATGCCAGGTATGGAGAGGACAGGAAAGAATGGGTCTGAAATGAGTAAGGTCGCCCATAATGAAGGACATTGAGATAATATCCTGATCATGGGAATCCACATTGATTCGCACTATCCCTGGTCTATTCTCACACTAGCCCTTCATAGGGCAACTTGCCATGCTGACATCACCATATGTGGTGTATGTACGTACACACAACGCACCTTTGACCACTTTTCAAAGATAATGGATTAGTAGGTGATTATATCTGACCTTCCAAACATCTAAGATGCCATTAAAAGCCTGTGCCAGAATGCTGTCGTGTTATTTCCTCCATAAATGGGGAATTTCCCTTGAGCTCTGGCATTGACTGTATTTAATCCTGAACCAGTGATTTGTTTAAGGTCCAATACCTCATCCATCAGGACGAGAAGAAGTTGTATGCCATTAGAAAGCCATGAATTCTTCCATTTTTCTAGCAGGATAGGGTACTTATCTAACCACGGCAGGTTGAGATTTCAAACCTTAAAACTCTGTGTAGAAAAGTTATTGGATAACTCTCAGAAAGGTTTCTAAGTTCACTGGCCGTGGGGAAAAAGAAAATGTCCATTCTCATTAGAAAACGCGGCATCTATGGTCAGCAGATCTGTTGTGGTCTCCTAGTCTAGAGTGTAGGAAGTGAAATTCTTATTGAAACTTAGAGCTTGGTGTCAGACCTGTCAGAATATACCCAGTCATTGTTATAACATCTTTCTATGAAGGGATCACAGGTGTAGAGGAGATTCATAATAAGGCAATACCGTGTGATGTACATAAAACACAGCTGTAGCTCCTGGGTAACTTTGTTAATATTACAAGTAACATGACAGCACTTCCTAGGAATAGATGTAAGTGCTCTTTTTCTCACCCCTTTGCCCCTCCCTTAAAGGCCACCCAAATAACAGGAGAAATGAAGCACTAAAGGTGACAGCATAAATAATGCACATACTAAATCATCTGCCTCACCTGAACTTAAAGCACGCTGGACCTCTTCCATGGTGACTCCTGTGGAGAGAGTGGTGCTATCCATGGAGACGGCCTCCGTGACCGACTTGGTTGCCAAAGTCACTTGAGATGTTTGTCTGATCACTGGGCCTGATGAGAGGGACTCTGGGGGCATCTTTTTAGTAGAGGCATCCTCTGTAGCGGGGGCTGCTGTGGATGCGTTTGGCAGCTGGGTTGTGTGTTGATTTGTAATGGTGGTCTGTCTGGAGGAACCTGCCGATGACGACGAAGACGAGGTATTAGTTAGGTGAGAAAAGGTGGTTGCTGGGGTCTCTTTGGGAGGGGTGGCTGTATCTGGAGCTGTTGTGGGAGGGGTGGCTGTATCTGGAGCTGTTGTGGGAGGGGTGGCTGTATCTGGAGCTGTTGTATTTGTCAGGTTGGAAACTGAAGTCCCAGAGATGTGTTCTGTGGCTGTTGATTCTGACCCAGTGCTTGAGGACGGTGACGGGCTGGTGGCTGAAACATTTGCTCTTTCTGTATCTGAGGCAAGATGTGTAGTGGTAGCTGACAACTCTCTTGTGGTGTCTGAGGAGATTGTGGTATTGCCCTGTTCTGCTGGTCCTGAGGTGACTGTCTCTCTTGAAGTGGTCACTGTTCCTGCTGTTGTTGATTGTAGCTTGTTTGCTGATGTACTAGCAGCAAGGGTGACATGGACAGTTGTTTGAGTTGATTCTGATGCAGTGGTATTTCTCACAGAAGGACTGGGAGAGGATGTAGTTTCTGAACGTGCAGAGTGAAGACTCAGTCCTGAGGAGGAGAAGACACACAAATGTTAACATTGGAAAATTGTTGTGACAAGCTGCACTCTGAGCACACAGCGAAGGGTTTGGAATGAGTGGCCAGTCAGTTAGTTTTACAACAGGCAAACATCCCTTTCAAGGATGAGTGAAGTAAGGAGGATTTCAGTTACCACTGAAATAGACGGTACAAATGAAAAATCATGTTGTAAAAGTTAAACTATTTTTGTGCTTGCTTCCCACTACATTTATTTATATCAAATTGGGGGCACTTATTCAAATAGGCTGTAATTTAACTCAAACACGGTGGGTAGCAGGACAATAACATGGCACTGAGCAGTAGCCTTGGGAAGAGAACTTTGTTCACATGAGTGATATTGGGTTACACCTTAATATCCAGGGTGGCTTTGTGTATGTTACAGACTGTCCTATAAGGGTCCTTCTACAGTAGGACAACAACCTGTTTAATGGCTGTCAATAACACCTCTCTTGGGTCCCTGGAACTATTATCTGAGGGTACATCTACACTACAGGGGGGAGTCGATTTAAGATACGCAAATTCAGCTACGTGAATAGCGTAGCTGAATTCGACGTATCGCAGCCGACTTACCCCGTTGTGAGGACGGCGGCAAAATCGACTTCTGCGGCTTTCTGTCGGCGGCGCTTACTCCCACCTCTGCTGGTGGAGTAAGAGCGCCGATTCGGGGATCGATTGTCGCGTCCCGACGGGACGTGATAAATCGATCCCCGAGAGGTCAATTTCTACCCGCCAATTCAGGCGGGTAGTATAGACCTAGCCTGAAACTCAGAGCTGGTTGAAATTTTCAAAATTAAAGCGGGGAAACAATTGTTTTCTCTTCTGACCAGCACCTAATGGAATGGTTTGATTATTAGGACACACCATGCCAAACACCGTTTTCCATTGTTAAGGAAAGTACTAGCAAATCTAAAGAGTTTTACCATGTCTTCTATAA
Organism: Chrysemys picta bellii; assembly: GCF_011386835.1. Classification (NCBI taxonomy): domain Eukaryota; kingdom Metazoa; phylum Chordata; order Testudines; family Emydidae; genus Chrysemys; species Chrysemys picta. Next base: position 11,704,223 of record NC_088795.1, read on the forward strand.
CTGTATTGAAAACAGCCTGGCCCCAGGTACGCTAGCAGCCAGCGATTGAGGCCAATGGGACCTCCTATTGATAGTCATTAACAATGGGTCATTTTCCTAGTGTAGACAGACCCCAAGAAGAGACCCCTGGATCCTAAGCTAGATTCTGAGCCATTGCAGCAAAGATTGACAAAACAGCAGCTATATTTGGTTACGCGAGAGACTGCACTATTTTGATTATTTTGCCTCTGTTTTTATTCTGAGACCGTCTTCCACCAGAATGTTTATGCATCCTACTTTCCAGAGTTGTTAACCATCCTTAGGCGAGAAGCTCTTTTAAATGAACCATAGCTGTATGATATGAAGTATAATTAGGTTTGGAAGGATTCGATTTTTTGGTAAATGTCAGTAAACGATTTCTCAGTACACAGGCAAACTGATGAAAACATATTTCCACTGATCAAAATGTACAGATAGGCAAAGTAAGAAGTCTGTATCACCACTGCTGCTAGCGCACCAGCGTGAGCATTACAGTTTGATTTAAGGATATTTCCTTTGTATATTTTGACATGGGATGTTGCCAATTTAACTGTTATCAAGCTTTAACTTTTTGAATCTCAGCATCTACGGTCATTAAATAATTGTCTGATCCCCCCCATAATTTCCCAGAGCTGTGAAAATTTAAATCTATAATCAAAAAGTATTTAAAAATAAATATTAACAAAATAAATACTCTGCCAATCCTAGGTATACTTCAGTAAACTTAGATCAATGTTAATTAAGCTATGAGAAATAACTCATTCCAAGTGTAGGATCACAATATTGTGATGACCGTAAGAATGCTATTGCCACGTTGAATCTATTCTCTCTGGAACACAATCACTTAAACTCAGGGCAGCAAATTATCTATTGAAACATTTCCTTCTGTTTAAGGCCTGAAAATAGAGACATCTTCCCCTGTTGCTTGCATTGTCTGCCCACTGCAGGTGAAGATAGACAGGCTTAGTTAAACTGAATGTTATCACTTAATTTGATTTTCTAGAGACGCTTTTTTCACTGGAACACAGAAGGTACATCTACCCAGCAAAAAGAACCCCATGGCAGCGAGTTTCACGGCTCGGGTCAACTGATTATAAAGCAAAACAGAAAAGTCCTGTATTGCATTTTGCCAACAATGCAATATTTAGCCTCCTGCTCGGTATACCAGGAGTACTACATAGGGTGACCAGATGTCCCGATTTTATAGGGGCTTTGTCTTGTATAGGCGCCTATTACCTCCCACCCCCGTCCCGATTTTTCACACTTGCTGTCTGGTCACCCTAATGCTACACCACATGCAAACTCACCCATTCACTCATCTGCACACTGAAGAAATATTACCATTCATTTCTAAAATCTGCATGTACTCCACTCCAGCACTCCAATATTACTTTGATCTACAATGGCCTTTCATTGAAGCTCTGTTGCCTTTGACCTGTCCTTCACTGGCTTATGTACAGGATGGATGCCTTGTCACGGCAATAGATAAGCAAACGACACAAAGTACTGTACCCAAACATCTTGCCAACCTGAATTGCAGCATTAGCCATGGGTTTAACATCTCTACCTTACGATGCTGGCTTGTTTCTGATTGCATCAAGGCCAGAATTACACACAAATCCAGATGGTGTTTATGTATGCTGGATTGGCAGAATTTTTTGTTTGTATCTATGAGAGCACACCTATTAAAAAGGCCACTGCTGTCTCCATTTTGGGACTGCATGTACAAAACCACCAATTATATATATAAAATGACCTCTGTAGGACTTCCCTCCATGCTAGCTGCAAAGTCGGGGGGGGGACAAAACAGGTATAAGAGCTACGCTGAAAAATATTTGAGCGCTCCCCTGGCTGTAACAGCGTGGTAAGCCTGAAGCTATCAATAATGCTGCAGGAAGTCTCTTTGTATGTAAGAATGCGCAGACTTGGGGAAATAAATTGGCTCATTCCTGGTGTGCCTCAGAAATTATTAAAAAACTCTTTTCCAAAGTCAGTTTCTAGAACATCTAATTTACCAACCCCCCCCCCCCCCGCCCCCCTCCTTCAGTCTCTCTGGCCAGCAGCTTCCTTTCAGCAAATAGCACTTCAGCACCTGTGTAGCAAACTCAACCTATTAACCCCCGCTGGGCACCTGGAAATAACACAGAGTGTATCCTTCCGCCCCCCCCCCCCCCGCCCCTTTCCACTTCCTTGTTTCTTTCTTAGCAGAAAGATGAGTCAGTCTTTTCTTTCTTCTCCTCAGCAGCAGACTTCAATTTTTCTTCTAATCTACTAGGCCAAATTCTGTCATCTTCCTTTGTATTAGTTTGGCTACAGAAAGAACATGCAGACAATACATTACCTCAGACTAATTTTTATTCTTGTGACATTCATTTATTTATGTCCACAGAGCAGCGCTTCAAATGCTGTGGAGTCACATTCATTCGAGCACCAACAAGCAACACAATTAACTCATTCTAATATGCTACAACTTAGACTCTGTGTGGGTGGCAACTGTTAGGTCAAGTTTCATCATCCATTATAATTTCCTTCTTTTGGCTGCTCATTACAAATTCTTTGTGAGCTGAAATTTTTCCACGCTTGGTCTCATGTGAAGGTGAAATTCCTAAGTAGAGTTGGTTGGAGAAAACTTTCAAGGTTTTGAAAGTTGACCAGAAATGATGGGGGGAGAATTGGGGAAATGGTCTACGAAGAACGCATGCATGGGTAGTTACTTCTGAGTCATTTTTCCAGCCAAATATGGAAAAGAGATTCCAACGTTCAGCGCGTGCTCTCGCTCTCTCTTGGAGAACTCAAGGGATGGAAGTTAGAAACTTCAAACTTGTCTTGATTTGATGATCTCATTTAGACTTGAGGTCAATTGGGTGGGAAGACTTACAGCTGAAAAGTTCCAATGTGTGCAAAAACCGAGTGAGTTTAAGAATTTCTCTCTGTTTGGAGGTGCATTTTCAGAACCTACTACATAAGGGCATCCCCGCTGAAGAGCTGTTTAGAGGTCTCGGGGTGGTGGTGGGGGGGATGATTGTATGTCAGGGAGGTGCAATACAGCCTGGAATTCCTAGGCACACGGGGCAGTATTCATGCTGCTTCATTGTTAAGCATAGGACAGTGCAAAGTGTCTCTGTATCCGTGTGTGGCTATGGCCCGGTCTCCTCTGTCCCTTTTTTCTGCAGTGGCTTTTGGGGGAAAAGAGTTCCTGCTCTGCAATTGTGCATGGCTACTGTATTGGGAAGGCTCCAGGGGGAAAAGCTCTTTGTATCCTCCCATCGGTGCCCCTGCTGAAAGCAGTCTGGCCCTACATCTCTCTCATAGCTCGGGAAAGTAGCTGTTAAGAGCAGCGGTGGATGAACCTGGAAACTTTGAGGCTCAGGTATTCGCTCAAGCTTTGTAGCGATCCCCAAACCAAACTCCTCTCTGGGCTCCAGGGATGGGGTCCTAGAGCTCAGTGCTCCTCTAAGCCGCTGGCATAAAATGTTGATAGCTGAGTCACGATGCACTTGTCTGTTACGCTGCTGTCTCTGTTGAACCAGAACTTGCAAGTGCTGTGGTTTTGATACAGTGGGCTGGAATGCAGCCAGTTCAGGCTCCCCCCCAAACCATTCACCCAGCCTTTAAAAACTGCAGCCCAGGCAGCCAAATCTTCATACTTGCAAAATGATTCCATTGGGAACGCTCCGTTGCCACTGCTGACGCAGCAGTCCAGCAAAGCAAAGGGGGCAGGGCGCTGTGCCCCATAGGATGGCAGCCTGCATAGCTGTTTAAATGCTGGGCACAAGACGAAACGGATCAATATTCTCCTTTCACCATCTAGAGAATTATCAATTTGTGTGTGTGACTTTTTTACTAGTGCAGGCTTGCTCCTATTAAACCAAAGAGAGGGGCTGGTTGGCAACACACAGCCACACGGAGATGGGAGAATTGTAGGGGTGGTGTTGAAAGCCGCACGCTGGCACATAGTATTGCAATCAGTGTTTGTAAAGCCCAAGGGCTCTTGAAATATACAGAAAGCTTGACATTCGGGTAGGCAAGTAGCACCTCTGCTCTCGGGTATCCAGCCGCAAGACTGTTATTCTGTGGTGGGGTTTAAGCTGAAAGTCCCACAGACTCTCTAATTTGAGGCTTCTGGGGGAAGATAGCGTGGCTCAGGGGACAGAGCACTGTGCCCCCCGGGACTTGGGGGGTGGCAACCTGAGTTTTAATTGCTGGGCAGGTCACCTCACCGTGCCTCAAGTTCTCCATCAGTGAAATGGGCATATCTGCCTCTTTTGTGAACTGCCCTGATGTCTGGAAGAAAAGTGCTGTATAATTCTCTCCACCCAACCCCTGCTCACTCCTTAGCCAGACCAGCTAGACTGGGCTGCACATACTCCAGTGCTGCCGGTCCAATCGATCGCACGCTCTCCAATAAAACAGCGCTGTTTGGGCTAGCAGGGCTCAATAACTCAAACGTGTGAGGGCCTCTGACTGAGCAGCTGCGCTCTACTCCTGCAGAACTCATTAACAATCCCCGCGGGCTAAACTCCTTGTGCGCGGTGTGCTTTCCCCCTCCGCCCGGTAAGTGTTCAGTGACAGTGGGGGCAGCTCTCCGAATGAGCCTTTCAGCAGGATTAAAGAGCAGAAGACAGACAATTAGAGCACTAATAGTTTTATATGAAAAAGGGGGTGCAGTCTCAACAACCCTGGCTCCATTATATGGCATCTATTCTTTTAAATTCTCAGCATCATGCAAACAGAAGGCTGCAGATTTAGAACGGGGTTCTACTCGTTTTTATGGCTGATTCAGTTAAATGTAGAAGGGATTTTAAAAGGCGCCAATTTTGAACTCCTCCTCCTTTTTGGAATGTGTGCTACGTAGTTGCTGCTTACTAGTCGTCTACTAGCTAACACTTCCACTGGAAATTGCAAACACGTGTATACCAGGGCCAAGGTTTTAAAATAGTCCAAAGAAGGCTCCTGGGGGTTGTTTTTTTTTTTCAAAAGCACCTAAGGGATTTAGGAACACGAGTGCTATCGAAAGTCACTAACTTGTGAGCCTAAATTCCTTTGCTGTTTCTGAAAAATCTCTCTCCTAAGTAAACAGACTGATGTGCTGAACGCTCAGCAGTTTTAACTGCAGGCTCAGGACTTGTGAAAATCAGGCCACCTGACTTTAGACTCCTGTTGTTAAAAGTCATGTATTTTTTTTCTCCCATTACCTCCTTGCGTAACCATCTCTTTAAAACCAATCTAAATTCTAATTTCTAAAACTGAACTTGTAAAGGGCATTTCACCTTCTTGTGCTTGCCTGCCACTGACACACACAACAGCCAATTTTGCCATCCATGACTGGGCAGAGGCCAGAAGCAGGGGCATCAACTGGAGGGATGGTTTTAAATGAGTCCTGTCACTGGCACAGGAGAGCAGGGTGGATTTGATTTAAATCACTAGTCGGGGAAGACTCTATTTAATCATGGATTTCTACATAAAAGTGCATTCTTGTTGGTTGTTATAACCTTAATACATATTCTTCACAACTCAGAGATAGATGTAGGTTTCATTTTTAGAAGGTACACACTATACATGTTAAAAGTGATTTATTTTGAAAACTTTTCAGATGAGTTTTACAGCCATACCAGAAAATGAATGATTGGTTATTTCATTTACCAAAGGTAACTGAAGCAGATATTTATGGAGTCATTGGGAGGTGAACTATCTCCAATTCAACAGGTTAATCATTAATATTTGGAGGATTTTCTTGCCATGCTGTATTAGGAGGAGAACATCACCCCACGGACATTTAAATTGTTTTATTTAACTAAAACAACAATGTTACGTATTCTGGATTTTTTTCTTCAACCGCAAACATATAATATTTTAACAAAACAAGCATATGAATTTTTGAATTTAAACATTCCAGTTTTTTAAAATCAGGTTTGGTTTTGTTAAAATTGTTTTTAACTAAAATAGTTGAAATGAAACACTAAAAAAAAAATTTAAATAGACTGTCAGCCAGGTCAACAGGAGAAACTTAAAATATTGGCTTCTGCAGCCAACTCAGTCATCTTTGCTTTCATTTTCCTGTTTGTTCATAATTTAGAAAAGAAAAACAAGCTTTCCTGCTTTTTTCAGTTCCCAAACGATTGGACTAATTCATTCCAAATTGAGAAAAGGAAGAAAATAGTCTTTCTACACCGGCAGAAGAAGCTACTGCTGTTAAAAGTGAGATGATCACTTCAACGGTTCCTGAATCCAAGTGCTTAAGTGACTTCCACCATTCACTGGTGTGACTTTCTTTAAAACGTCATCAGCAAACACATATTTCTTGAATGGTTCTTATTCCCAAAATGGGTCTCTTTTATGGCCTGCTACCATTATAGGTTTTCCCTTCTAGTGAGAGAATGGTATGGTAGATCTCAAATCAATGAAGGCTACACTCAGAAAGACCTCAAGACTTCTGGAATATGTTGCTCAAACAGTTTCACTTTTGTTTCTTCTGCCTGTCCCTCCCTTTTCACTTTTATCTCCAGACTTCTTCTCCTTATCCAGATCTATTCCCGCCCCAACAATCTTCTGTTCATTGAACTTTTTGAAACTTTGCACTTTTAGAGAGAGGTAAGGGATCGACTCTGTTTACACAAATTTGCAGAGGGACTATAGGCTTGAGGTCTGTTATTTCTCATCTTCGTATATTATTTATTTATTTATTTAAAACCTGTTTGCTGTTAACAAGCATGTTATCTCTGGAGACACAAATCCACCGTTTGAGAACTGCAAAACTAGGCATCTTCTAGACTGAGCACTGAGTTCCGTTGGGTAGATAGAAAGATTAACCTAAATAATCTATACAGAAGCCCTTGGAATAGGGTGACCAGACAACAAATGTGAAAAATCAGGACAGGGGGTGGGGGATAATAGGAGCCTATATAAGAAAAAGACCCCAAAATTGGGACATCTGGTCACGCTACCTTGGAACCCTATAAAATTGGGTCCCTAATCCATGAACTATTGGAACTCATTTACAAAATTTTTCTTCAACATTACATGAATATATTGTCTCATACTATAGAACTAGAATTTATAATCCCTATTCCATGATGAGATATCTTAGAGCTATTACGTATGTTAATTACAACTATCTTTAGATTGGATGTTTTCCTCAAAAAGCATTTTATAAAAAAAATCCGATTTTTTATTATTATTTTTATCCACCCTGCAGGAGAGTCTTATGCCCTGGCTGCTGGACAGGGGTCTACAGACTTTCCCACACTGTGGTCCGATGGTAAATGCCCCAGATGCACCATGAAGGTATAGCCCCAGCTGATAGGGTCCATTTATGGCCTGTTGAGGTGCTAATGCTACGGCACCCATACAGGGATACTCAGGGAAACCCAAGGCCTATAGTAGCAAAGATGCTAGTCTGATAGTTGGTCTGTTACCAAAGGAAATCTCAGCCTGGGGGTTGCCTGTGAGTGGGTGGGACAATCTCCTTCCGCTTTTTTCCTTCTTCCCTTTCATCGTGGTGATGGAGGTGGACACAGAAAGATGCATCAGGGCTGAGTTCCAGGAGGCGGCAGGGAGCAAAGCAGACTCATGACACACAACTCTCTAGAGCAGTGGTCTGGTTTTGGGTTCTCAGGCTTCACAGACGGGGAACCAATTTGGTGAGGGATGGGAAAGAAGGACTGAGTAACAACACAGTGTTTGGTTGCCAAGATTGTTTGCTGTCTTAGCGCTCTCAGGGTGTACTGTGCCTTTAACCCTTGAATCAAGACCGGTTCCATAGTGTAGGTTCTATCCGCCCAGAGATTCTTGTGGGCCCCATTCTCTCCTGACGCTGCCCCTCCCCTCCAGCTTATAAACTATGCCACATCCCTGTGTCAAGCTGCGGCGACTGCATGGGAAAGAAGCATGGTTGTACATCCTGTCTCTGATGCCATAAGGGCTATTCCTTTTTATTATAAAATGTGACTAGTTAATACATTTCAGTAAATAATGAAGGTGCTTCTTTGTTACGCTTGTGTTAAGGGAGAATGAAGTCCTTGGCTTGTAGCTGCAGAGGTCTATGTATATCTAACAAACTGAGTCTTCAGCCAGAAGCAAGTGCACATCAGCAGATGGACCTGCAAACAGGAAGTGCCGTGGAGAAGTAGTTTATGATGGAGATCCACTCACTCTTCTTCAACATGAGGAAATGACTAAATAAAACTCTCCTCTTGGCAAACCTGAAAAATACTAGTAGCCAAGTGTCATTTTTCTTTACTCTGGTGGTGGGGAAGATTCCTATAGCGTGCACGATGCGGAAAAAGATGCAGGTTACCCCTGGGTTCCAGCCCATTTCAGTTTCTGGAACTTGAGTTCACTTAGCGTCACACCGGGAACAACTGAAATCAATGCTGGCTCCGGCTGACAGCTATAATTTTTAGCAAAAGGGATTGTTCCCCCTACTCGCCTGATTACTCACTGTTGCTGAAAAATGAAGGGTAAGAATTCATGACTAGAGCCAGACAGCCCACAAGGCCGACTAATACACCAGGAAATATTACCTTCATTGCTTAATTTGTTTGCTGGACACCAAATGCTTGTGCAGTACAAGTGGCAACTGCCAACACTTTCTCTTGCAATATTAGTAAATCTGCTAATGCCTGGGCCTGTAATGTCGTAGCCAAAGCCACTGCTGGCTTTCTCTTGTCTCCGCGCATTGTTGCTGTGAAGCTCTTTGGGATCCACCGGAATGCTGGGCCACCTCCATTGTGGACAAACACTATGAAATACATTAGTCCAAGAGGCCAGAAACTGGCTGTAGGAACTTACTCCCTTAAGATGTAAATGTTGCACAAACAATGGTTCAGTTGATAACTACCCTCTCTTTTCCAAGAAATCATTGTAACTTCAGCGTCCTCCTTTGTGAGAGCATTTGAGGTTATTCAAATAGATCAGTCCAACACACTCATTTAGGGTACAAGCTACTCTCGCGTAAGGCAGAAGGGGGTGGCATGCAATTTTCAGCAGCAGGCAGTATTTTCTTGTCTAACACAGGGATGCTAAGAGCACAGTTTACAGCAGGCATTGTTAGGTAGTGACCTCCTGTGCTGAAAATTGTCAGGAGGTTAGCTGGCTGAGTTTTTGAGCAACTTGCAAAGAACAGACTGGAAGTCAAAGGAAAGGATGGTACGTGAAACTCCTTGATGCTTTCATGAAATCTTGAGCAACTAAGTAGAGGGAAGGGGATATTTTGAACAAACAGCTGTCCTGAGACAACAGAGGAGGTGTGTGTGTGTTTTTACAAGGTGTAGCCCTCCTGTCTCTTGGAGAGGGAAGGCATTTTCTCCATCTTTCTGCGAGTTCAGGTGGCAGTTCACCATGTACATTTTGCATTCACTGAAGGTGTTCTTGGATCAAAGGGCTGCTGTATCCTAGCAAGTGCTGTTTAAGGGTGTGCATGTAATTGGGCACGACCACCTGTCGTGTGGAGTGTGCAGTGTTTGAACCAAAGTGCCCATGCACCAATTTCTCTGTCGTTAGCCCCGGATTGGTTGCAACCTCCCTGCGCACCCTTGGGATCCCAGCTAGTAAGACATTTCACAAGGCAGGCTGGCACCTTCCCAATGTTTCTAATGAAAGAGGCATCTTCATTATAAGGGATGTTGCAAATGCTCAGTATAGTGACGCTGGCTGTCTAAAACCTCACTTGCAGACTTCTCAGAAAGGTGGGTGTCTGACGCTGTGTTAACTGAAAAAGGGGCTCTCGCTAACCAGTGTGCTGCTGGAGCATTGAAGGCCAAGGGACGGCTACGTGCAGCTCCCTGCTGCGTTGTGGCCGGCACAGAACCAGAGCGGCAGAAGCGTCTCAGCAGTAGGGTATGGGAAATGTGGGCACAAATTAACTTCTTTGCAGATGTAAGAGGAGAGCAGCCAACAATTGGTTATTTTCAAAGCAAAAGGAAAGCTAGCAGAGGAAGTGTGATCCCTTCCCCTCCCCTCCTTCCCCCCCTGCGGACAAAATTGCATCACCTTGTGTTACACATTCAGACTTGGGTAGCCAACGACAGGAAATACATGGGAGGTAAGCCAGGGCAGAATTTGGCCACTACATTTTGCTCATAATGCCAGAAATGTTGATTAGATGTAACCAAAGGACCCTGTCTTGACATTCTGGAAGTCCTGTTTCATTTTACACTTAATATCATTTTAAAATAACCATTGTAAATCACACTTCCATTTTGCTAATGGCTGTGCCTTTTCTAACCACTTAAAGAATTAGAAACCAGTTAGAGAGATTTCTTTTCCTTGATTGGGGGAAGGGATAGCTCAGTGGTTTGAGCATTGGCCTGCTAAACCTAGGGTTGTGAGTTCAATCCTTGAGGGGGCCACTTAGGGATCTGGGGCAAAATCACAATTTGGTCCTGCTAGTGAAGGCAGGTGGCTGGACGCGATGACCTTTCGGGGTCCCTTCCAGTTCTATCCGATAGGTATATCTCCATATATTTACTGACCTGGTAAGGTGCTATAGCACTTATTGTCACGGTATCATTGAGCAGGGCAATAACTCCCGAGAGTACGGCAGTATGCTAGACAGATACCCAACCTCACCCTGAAATAAAATGCCAACACGGGATGCTTCCAGCCTTCCCAGGGGTTCTGCCATAGCCACACCAGCCACTTTATGTATTTCTAGAAGATATCACTCTGGATTATCTACATAGACTGGCCCATCTGTTTGCGCCGGTTTCTTACCAGTGGATTTGATGCATTAAATACTGAACTGACTTCCTTCTACCAGCGTAAAAATGGACTGTTAATATCCCTGTTACCTCCTGTGTACATAAGTTACCGTAGATGTAGGTGTATTGATACCGGTTTGCCTCAGTTCTGTGCATTCGTGCTGCTGCTCGATGTTTTATATGGAAAGTTGGATGCCTGAGATTTGAGATAGGAGCCAGACACTGATGAATGGTCAGATCACTTTATCACAAGTCTGATGTTTCTCTTACAGCGCCAGCTCAGAGTCAAGGGGCTATATCAGAGTCCCCACTTGGATTTGTTTGTTTCCCTAGCCCTTGTAGTTGCAGAAGAGGGTAGCTTGACAACGTGAATAGAGTGCAGCTTAAAAGCTCAAACTAGAAGGGAAATTAAAAAAATCCATTAAAACTTTTTTTTTTGCCCATCTTTGGCTTTTTTGCAGCCTGACTCCTGAATGCTTGGGGTTAGCAACAGTGTACGTCCGGCTTAAAACGGGGAACAATTATAGCCACTTTTTGTTGTTGTTTTTTTTAAAAGCTGAATTAAAAATGTTCATGTCTTAATACTTCATCGGTAATGGTTGGCAGCAGAAAGGAATAATAAAGTGAAATATCTCTAAAGATATCTTTCTATAGAAAGTATCAGGGGGTAGCCGTGTTAGTCTGTATCTACAAAAACAACAAGGAGTCTGGTGGCACCTTAGGCTTAAAAACAAGTAGGCTGGGCCAAAAGGGAGTTAGGTACCTGAGGACTTCTGGTGTGAGCTGGGCATCTAATTCCCTTAGGTCAATTTGAAAAACTCAGCCCTAATCTTGCATTGGATCTCGGATGGGAATTGTAGTTAACAACACAATGCAATTGGATAGGAAAACGGCAGTGGAGCAAGAGGCTTCTTATAGGGAGTGCACATCAGCCTAAGTACCTCTGCTCCTTGCCAACAACAACAGACAGCTTGATGCAGGCTGTACATGTGAACTATTAGGTTCCTTTTCTAGGTCATCTCCTCTGCTGGAATTACAGTGGCATCAGTCAGAAAACTCTATGCTTGCATTTCTGCTGACACATTATTATGCTCTTGGAACATATTGACATAGGTAATCTAACTGCACCTACACAGGTTTTTAATCTCCTTTCCAATGTGTATATTACTTTTCTTCGTGTGAGAGATTGCAGATTTATGTAACCCTGTCCCTAGGCATGTTGAATTATTTTCACATACTTTAAGGGAATTTCCCTTAGCCCTGGTCTATGCTATAGAGTTAGGTTGATATAAGGCATAGCGCTTAGGTTGAGGTAGTTAAGTCGACTGTGTCAATGTAAACACTGCGTTGCTTACATCAACTGTTGCTGCCTTTCAGAAGCTGTCCCACAATGCCCCACACTGACAGTTAAATCGGTGCAAGCGTTCCTGGTGAGGACGCACACTGCCGACGCAAGGAGTGTAGTGTGGACACGCAAAAGCGATTTAATTACTGCAGTGGCTGTACATCGCTGTAACTTAGGTCGACTTAGGCTACGTCTTTACTACCCACCTGAATCGGCGGGTAGAAATTGATCTCCCGGGGATCGAATTATCGCGTCTCGTCAGGACGCAACAATCGATCCCCAAATCGACGCTTGTACTCCACCAGCGCAGGTAGGAGTAAGCGCCGTCGACAGGGGAGCCGCGGAGGTCGATTTGCCGCTGTCCTCACAGCGGGGTAACTCGGCTCAGATACGTCGAATTCAGCTACGCTATTCGCGTAGCTGAATTTGCGTATCTTAAATCGACACCCTCTTCCCCCCCCGTAGTGAAGACGTAGCCTTAATTTTGCAGTGTGACTTGCCTTTAGAGTCTTATTTGATCTCTCTCTTTTGCAATGGCGCTGGAGAGTCTATACCTACCAGAAACAAAGCTTTCTGAGCTTGGGTTAAAATGCTGGCTGAAAATTACGGAGTTAATTAGTGTGTGTGAGAATGACTCTAAACAGAGTCCTACACATCGCAAGTAAGGGGAGTCCTGCCACAGTAAACAAACTCCAGGTGACAAGACAGTGAGTGACCCACTTTTAATTTTGTTTTGCTACCACAGCTCTACTAGTAAGTCACCCAGTCACAAAGTGAAACAGTTTTATTGAATGTAGCCCCTTTTTCTGTATTGTCTGGGACTAGATGAGCATTTCCAGCTCTGAAGTGCTCTGTATCAGCTTGAAGGTGCGTCTCTTTCACCAACAGAAGTGGGTCCAAGAAAAGATATTACATCTCCCACCTTGTCTCTAATTTTCTCCTAAGTGTCAGATTCTTCAGCCAAGCCTCTCCTCTTAAATGGATCCGTAAGAGGCAACAAGTGGGAATGCATTCGATTGTGGTGTGATTGCCTCCCCCCTTCTTGGGTAGTCTGCTGTGATTACTTTCTCTATTTACAGTGCTAGGCTTATAGGGCTCTAGCCAGGGAGTTCAAGAAACAGTAACACAGTGGTGTCAATATCAGGGCCGGCTCTACCATTTTTGCCACCCCAAGCAAAAACAAAAAAAGCCGCCCAGACTGTGCCGCCCCAAGACTAGACGGAATGCCGCTCCTTAGCATGTGCCGCCCCAGGCACGTGCTCCCTCCGTTGGTGCCTGGAACCGGTCCTGGTCAATATTATGGGTTGAAGTTTAGGCTCTTTGAGCCAAACCAGGCCGGGAGTGAGATGAAGGCGGTGCCGTGGGGACATGTATCCCATCAAGCTAGCTACACCTAGTGAAAAGGTGTAGCATGCGCTTTGCACCTTCTGGCCCTGTGAATGTGACCTTTTAATGGGCTTTCCCAGCAGGAGATTTAATCTGAGCAGTACTGAGATGGGCCCTCTGCAGTGCTTGTTCCTGAGCCTTCCCGTCTGCAACTCTTGTCTGTCTGTCCTCTCCCATGTGTGTACCACTGTCCTCTGCTGAAAGGAACATCAGACTGGATTGCGTAGCCTTCTGCTGATGACACAGGATGTTGCTTTACAAGCGTGAACACTCCCTGGAATACTGGGAGCATTTGCTAAACAATTGAATTGAGTTATTGTGCTTATTAAAAGGATATAGATGAATCTGGAATGACTAATCCAGGTCAGGCTCTCTTTGCACATGAATAACTAGGAAGGTATTTAGAACAGCCTCTTAAAGTGTACAGATTTGTGACCGAACTATAGCTCAGCTCAACTTCTGGGTCATTGGTGCATATTGAAGATTTTTAGATGGCCTGTATCCAAGCAGCAGCCACACATCCTTTACTACCCGGTGTTAATCTAGGTGTGTTAAAATCAATATCTGTAGCGTCCTTGCAGCTTCGTTTTTATAACGGCACCACGGAAGGGTTGTCGGAGAGACGCTGGGTAATGTCTTCAATCTGGCTCAGAAGTAGAAAGCTTTCACCCTTCCCTCAAAACGAGCACCACGTCTCATTAGCCAGACCCCTATTGGGGTGGGGTAGCTTTTTGTATCATTTGGTGTGCATGGATTTAAACAAGCAAAGGGGCTTTTTCACAGCCCTGCATAAAATATGGCCAATGAAATCATGGAGATTAATGCTCTGAATGCTGCATGGTTAAGGACAGGAAGGAGTGATGCCATGAAAGGGCTTTTCCTGGACCGTACTACAGTAGCTCTCTCCAACCTATGTGCTAGCGCTCCACTGGACCAAGGGGAAAAACCCTACTGCCCATGAACAAATACTCCTATTACCACGCAGATGAAATGAAAATAGGAAGGGTGTAATAATACAAACTCCATATATTCTAGGTGAAATTGGTCATGCTGCCTATAGTGAACGTTGCCCAATGCCTCTCATTATAAGGCACTGTTTTCAGTTGCTTCTAATTCTGCCAAACTTTAAAGGCGGCCCAGGCAATAGAATTCAGGCATTTCCTTACTTTTTTAAGTGCTTGATTTTGCAAGCCGGGCTTAATAATGTAGTGTAATATAGAATATTGGATGAGGGTTGGGGAAGCTGAATCAAGGAGCAAGTAAGCACAAAGTCAGCAGCTAAAAGGGGCAGTCTAGCAAATACCTGGGCAAAACAGTCAAGGCAGAAGTACCTAATAAATAGACTGTTACTTTGATTTATTGGCTAGCTGAGTAGTTTCCTGTGTCACTGCTTTATGCTGCTGCATGGTCACTAGGTGATTGAAGTAATTTTTAGGGAGCCTTGAGCTCTCTGTATTTAAATAAAGAGATACAAACATTCAAATAAAACAAATGAGAAGGAGGAAGGGGTGTCTTTTATGCTGTCCCATTGTCCCCGCTGTATCTGTGGATTAGGAGTGTCAGCGGGTAGGGGAAGGGCCTGCCTTATTTGCAAAGCTGTAATAGGGTGACCAGATGTCCCGATTTTATAGGGACAGTCCCAATTTTTGGGTCTTTTTCTTATATAGGATCCTATTACCCCCCACCCTTTGTCCCAATTTTTCACACTTGCTGTCTGGTCACCCTATGCTGTAACACCGAAGGAGAGGTGTGTGTGGATGCTGTCTCTGCACCTATCCCTGCAACATCCCTTCCCCATTGCCACTGAAGTTTGCAGCTGCACAGAGGAGGTTGCCCCCAGAGAATCCACACTGGATTTCGTTACTGACCCAGGCTCTGGGATGCTTATGCAGTGTCGTATAGTTTCCAATGCAGTGCAGGCCTGCCAAATGTCATGCCTCTTGAGTGACGCGTCTGGCAGGTGAACTCTCATATGTGAGACACCCCCCCCCCCATGAAACGTCCTTTGGCCTAGGTGAAGGTGCACTGGTCTGGGAGGTTAGTTCTGTGCAGTCCACAACCCTTATTACTGACCAAGGCCTCACATCCCTGTTCCAGGCGTCATGAAACCGTCATTCCCCACCCACTAACTGACAAGGTCACTTGTGGTGGAGCTGGGACAGTCTCCAGATCTGTAATAGGACAGAGCAGAGCTTTGTTTCCTATCTATGGGCTTGGCTATCCTGTCTGTAATGGCTTCTCTAACCAGTTCACCACCCTCTGTGAATCATGAAGAGAACCCAGGGCTATAGATACCCAATGTTTCGCTGCTGTCTCTCATGTAGTTGTCAGCCCGCGGGCAAAGTCTGTAATGTGCCCCTCTAGGGGACTGGTCCACAGAGGAGAATAGTCTACGTTTGCTACCACCTGCTCTTTCAAGCACAAGAACTCTGAATTGAAGATCTTAAGGTCCTGGGTTCAAACTCTGCTAACCACCATGATGGAAAAATATATGCTGTCATTAAAGACTGTTGCTTAAAGCATATGCATCATGGGACAGAATCAAACTTGCACAGATAACCTTAATTCTGGCACTTGGTGTCTTGAGCACCTGAGTTTGGCCCCAATGTTAATTTTTTTATATAATATAAAAGAACTCTTCCTAAATCATGGTGAGGATCCAGAATAACTATAATCCTTGAAATGTTATATCGTAGAACACTTTTTGGACATTAATATTTGTTGTGTCTTTACTTTCTTAATGGAAACTGTCCCTTTAAAAACAAGATGGGGCACTTTGATTGTAGGGTATGTTTGCAGGGGAGGGACAGCAGTGTGGGGGAGGATAAGGGGAAGATCCTGTGTAGAACCGGTGCCCCCGGCCCCAATCTAACACTGCCCTGTCCCCTGTTCATTGCTACACTGGGTCAGAATATTACAGATGATTGAGATGCTTTTCCTGTGTGTGGCATGCCGGGGGATGGGGGACTTGTGCATCAGATCTGCTGCCAAGGGGGTCCTGTGTGATTGCAGAGAGGGTGTGGGGCTGGAGCGACCCCCTCTTACTTTTTTGGAGATTTTTGACAGAACCTGACCTGTGCCAGGAAGGCAACATTAGCAACAGAGTCAAGTTCCACACCAAGTTTTCCAGTACATTCTGTGATGCAAGAAAAAATCCTTTAACATAGCATAAGAACGGCCGTACTGGGTCAGACCAAAGGTCCATCTAGCCCAGTATCCTGTCTATCGACAGTGGCCAATGCCAGGTGCCCCAGAGGGAGTGGACCAACAGGCAATGATCAAGTGATCTCTCTCCTGCCATCCATCTCCACCCTCTGACAAACAGAGGCTAGGGACACCATTCCTTACCCATCCTGGCTAATAGCCATTAATGGACTTAACCACCATGAATTTATCCAGTTCTCTTTTAAACGCTGTTATAGTCCTAGCCTTCACAACCTCCTCAGGTAAGGAGTTCCACAAGTTGACTGTGCACTGCGTGAAGAAGAACTTCCTTGTATTTGTTTTAAACCTGCTGCCTATTAATTTCATTTGGTGACCCCTAGTTCTTGTATTATGGGAATAAGTAAATAACTTTTCCTTATCTACTTTCTCCACATCACTCATGATTTTATATACCTCTATCATATCCCCCCTTAGTCGCCTCTTTTCCAAGCTGAAGAGTCCTAGCCTCTTTAATCTCTCCTCATATGGGACCCGTTCCAAATCCCTAATCATGTTAGTTGCCCTTCTCTGAACCTTTCCTAGTGCCAGTATAGCATTTTTTAAGATGAGGCGACCACATCTGTACTCAGTGTTCGAGATGTGGGCATACCATCGATTTATATAAGGGTAATAATA
Organism: Chrysemys picta bellii; assembly: GCF_011386835.1. NCBI lineage: Eukaryota > Metazoa > Chordata > Testudines > Emydidae > Chrysemys > Chrysemys picta. The sequence goes on from NC_088795.1 coordinate 11,721,512, forward strand.
TATTCTCAGTCTTATTCTTTATCCCCTTTTTAATGATCCCTAACATCCTGTTTGCTTTTTTGACCGCCTCTGCACACTGCGCGGACATCTTCAGAGAACTATCCACGATGACTCCAAGATCTTTTTCCTGACTTGTTGAAGCTAAATTAGCCCCCATCATATTGTATGTATAGTTAGGGTTATTTTTTCCAATGTGCATTACTTTACATTTATACACATTAAATTTCATTTGCCATTTTGTTGCCCAATCACTTAGTTTTGTGAGATCTTTTTGAAGTTCTTCACAGTCTGCTTTGGTCTTAACTATCTTGAGCAGTTTAGTATCATCTGCAAACTTTGCCAGATCACTGTTTACCCCTTTCTCCAGATCATTTATAAATAAGTTGAATAGGATTGGTCCGAGGACTGACCCTTGGGGAACACCACTAATTACCCCTCTCCATTCTGAGAATTTACCATTCATTCCTACCCTTTGTTCCCGGTCTTTTAACCAGTTCTCAATCCATGAAAGGACCTTCCCTTTTATCCCATGACAACTTAATTTACGTAAGAGCCTTTGGTGAGGGACCTTGTCAAAGGCTTTCTGGAAATCTAAGTACACTATGTCCACTGAATCCCCCTTGACCACATGTTTGTTGACCCCTTCAAAGAACTCTAATAGATTAGTAAGACACGATTACCCTTTACGGAAACCATGTTGACTATTGCTCAACAGTTTGTTTTTCTGTGTGTCAGACAATTTTATTCTTAACTATTGTTTTGACTAATTTGCCACTAATTTGACTAATCTAACCGACGTTAGACTTACCGGTCTGTAATTGCCGGGATCACCTCTAGAGCCCTTTTTATATATTGGCGTTACATTAGCTAACTTCCAGTCATTGGGTACAGAAGCCGATTTAAAGGACAGGTTACAAACCTTAGTTAATAGTTCCGCAACTTCACATTTGAGTTCTTTCAGAACTCTTGGGTGAATGCCATCTGGTCCTGGTGACTTGTTACTGTTAAGTTTATCAATTAATTCCAAAACCTTCTCTAGTGACACTTCAATCAGTGACAGTTCCTCAGATTTGTCACCTACAAAAGCCGGCTCAGGTTTGGGAATCTCCCTAACGTCCTCAGCCGTGAACACTGAAGCAAAGAATCCATTTAGTTTCTCCGCAATGACTTTATCGTCTTTAAGCACTCCTCGATCATCCAGGGGCCCCACTGGTTGTTTAGCTGGCTTCCTGCTTCTGATGTACTTAAAAAACATTTTGTTATTACCTTTGGAGTTTTTGGCTAGCCGTTCTTCAAACTCTTCTTTGGCTTTTCTTATTACATTCTTGCACTTAATTTGGCAGTGTTTATGCTCCTTTCTATTTGCCTCACTAGGATTTGACTTCCACTTTTTAAAGGAAGTCTTTTTATCTCTCACTGCTTCTTTTACATGGTTGTTAAGCCACGGTGGCTCTTTTTTAGTTTTTACTGTGTTTCTTAATTTGGGGTATACATTGAAGTTGAGCCTCTATTATGGTGTCTTTAAAAAGCGCCCATGCAGCTTGCAGGGATTTCACTTTAGTCACTGTACTTTTTAACTTCTGTTTAACTAACGCCCTCATTTTTGTATAGTTCCCCCTTTTGAAATTAAATGCCACAGTGTTGGGCTGTTGAGATGTTCTTCCCACCACAGGGATGTTGAATGCTATTGTATTATGGTCACTATTTCCAAGAGGCCCTGTTATAGTTACCTCTTGGACCAGCTCCTGCGCTCCACTCAGGACTAAATCTAAAGTTGCCTCTCCCCTTGGGGTTCCCGTACCAGCTGCTCCATGAAGCAGTCATTTAAAGTATTGAGAAATTTTATCTCTGCATTTCATCCTGAAGTGAAATGTTCCCAGTCAATATGGGGATAATTGAAATCCCCCACTATTATTGGGTTCTTAATTTTGATAGCCTCTCTAATTTCCCTTAGCATTTCATCATCACTATCACTGTCCTGGTCAGGTGGTCTATAATAGATCCCTAATGTAATATTTTTATTAGAGCATGAAATTTCTATCCATAGAGATTCTATGGAACACGTGAATTCACTCAAGATTTTTACTTCATTTGATTCTACATTTTCTTTCACATATAGTGCCACTCACCCCCCTGCACGACCTGTTCTGTCCTTCCGATATATTTTGTACCCCGGAATGATTGTGTCCCATTGATTGCTCTCAGTCCACCAGGTTTCTGTGATGCCTATTATATCAATATCCTCCTTTATCACGAGGCACTCTAGTTCACCCATCTTATTATTCAGACTTCTAGCATTTGTGTACAAGCACTTTAAAAACTTGTCACTGTTTATTTGTCTGCCCTTTTCTGATGTTAGATTCTTTTTTATGTGAATGTTTATCATCTGATCTGGCCCTTACATTATCCTCCTCCATCCTCTGCTCCTGACTATAACCTGGAGATTCTCTATCATTAGACTGTCCCCTAAGAGAAATCTCTGTCTGATCCACATTCTCCTTCGCAGCAGTCGGCTTTCCCCCATCTCCTAGTTTAAAAACTGCTCTACAACCTTTTTAATGTTTAGTGCCAGCAGTCTGGTTCCACTTTGGTTTAGGTGGAGCCCATCTCTCCTGTATAGGCTCCCCCCATCCCAAAAGTTTCCCCAGTTCCTAATGAATGTAAACCCCTCCTCTCTACACCATCATCTCATCCACGCATTGAGACTCTGCCTGCCTACCTGGCCCTGCGCGTGGAACTGGGAGCATTTCTTTATACAGCACTAGATCAGCACATGACCAGGGCCAGTTTTTCAAACCCTATTACAAGGAGCTTCTCATGACAGAGAATCTCTAAGATCCAATAATGTCAGCAGGCTGGCTGAAGCCCTGGGGTTCTCCTAATTATCTAGCCGGAGGGAAGGAAGGCTCAGTGAAATTTCATGTGCAAAACAGACTAACTGGACAGGCCAGAGGAAAATCAGCTGGCCTGAGTGTATAAACTCTAAGACTATCTTTGATTTAAATAAAACTCTTCCACTAGCAGCAGAACCACTGCATGAACATGCTGCCAGTGTCCAGCACAGCATACAGTCTCAGTGGTAATAATGGCAGCTTCCCATCCTTCCAGAGTGGTAGGCAGGCAACCCCCCGGATCCTTTCTTGTCTGCAAGCTCCTCTCACAAGTATTCATCCTAAACAAGCACCGGAGAGCGTCTCTGGGTCCCACAGAAACAGCCTGAGGCAGGTTTAAAGGGAGTCCATTGCAAAACCACTCTACCATTAAACTGTCCCCTTAGTCCAGCAATGGCCACTGCATTTTCCTACTCCGCTCTAGTTTAGGGAGCTATTTGGGCCTTACCTCTGCAATGAGACGCAATGAAACAGCCACCACTCCTTTTCTTTTGAATTTCCATACGTAATCCAGCTGACAAGTTCAGTTCTCCAAGGGAAAGCCCCTCTACCATCTAGAATACACTTACCCTGACCCCAATTAAAAGCTGCTTTCTGAACACACCAAAGCTACAGCTGGGAAGGAAACGGTCTCTTCCCATCCTGAACTGGAATGAAAAATTAAAATCTCAATTTTTTTTTTTACCAACCAAAAAATGTTTTTTTGGTTTGGGTCAATCTAAACATTTCATTTGGATATTTTTGAAATATTTAGTTTCAATTTCAACCATTTCCCATGCAAAGTTTCACAGTTTGACACATTTGCATTTTTCAGTGAAAAAACATGTCATCTAAAAGTTCCTCAACAGTCCAACTCAAAGCCCCCATCACAGATCTTTGACCATCAGCTAAAGGGGTTTGTATGCTTGAGGCCGCCAGTCTTGTACACAAGTGAGTGCTAGAACATAGAATCGTAGGACTGGAAGGGACCTTGAGAAGTCATCTAGTCCAGTCCCCTGCACTCCTGGCAGAATTAAGTATTATCTAGGCCAGGGATCGGCAACCTTTGGCACGCGGCTCGCCACGGTAAGCACCCTGGCGGGCCAGGCCAGTTTGTTTACCTGTTGCATCCGCGGGTTCGGCCAATCACGGCTCCCACTGGCCGCAGTTCGCTGTTCCAGGCCAATGGGGGTGGTGGGAAGCAGCAGCCAGCACATCCCTCGGCCCGCGTCGCTTCCCGCAGCCCCCATTGGCCTGGAGTGGCGAACTGCAGCCAGTGGGCGTCGCGATCAGCCGAATCTGCGGACGAGGCAGGTAAACAAACCGGCCTGGCCGCCAAGGGGCTTACCCTAGCAGGCCGCGTGCCAAAGGTTGCTGATCCCTGATCTAGACCATCCCTGACCGGTGTTTGTCTAACCTGCTCTTAAAAACCTCCAATGATGGAGATTCCACAACCTCCTTAGGCAATTTATTCCAGCACTTAACCACCCAGACAGTTAGGAAATTTTTCCTAATGTCCAAGCTAAATCCCCCATGCTGCAATTTAAGTCCATTGCTTCTTGTAACAACCTTTTATGTACTTGAAAACTGCTATGTCTCTGCTCAGTCTTCTCTTCTCCAGACTAAACAAACCCAATTTTTTCAATCTTCCCTCATAGGTCACATTTTCTAGACCTTTAATCATTTTTGTTGCTCTTCTCTGGACTTTCTCCAGTTTGTCCACAACTTTCCTGAAATGTAGCACCCAGAATTGGACACAATAATCCAGGTGAGGCCTAATCAGCGCGGAGTAGAGCGGAAGAATTACTTCTCGTGTCTTGCTTACAACACTCCTGCTAATACATCCCAGAATGATGTTTGCTTTTTTTGCAACAGTGTTACACTGTTGACTTATATTTAGCTTGTGATCCACTGTGACCACCAGATCCCTTTCCACAGTACTCTTTCCTAGGCATCATTTCCCATTTTGTATGTGTGCAATTGATTGATTGTTCCTTCCTAAATTAAGTACTTTGCATTTGTTCCTTATTGCATTTCATCCTATTTACTTCAGACCATTTCTCCAGATTATTTTGAATTTTAACCCTATCCTCCAAAGCACTTGCAACCCCACCCAGTGTGGTATTGTCTGCAAACTTTATAAATGTCCTTGTTATGCCATTATCTAAATCATTGATTAAGATATTGAACTGGACCCAGGACCAGTGTTCCCCCTAATGTTCCCCACGCATGTGCGGAATGAATTTTGTTATGTGTCACACATCACCTTCATATGGGTGCACATAACAAAATTCATGTGGTGGGCGTGGGGCTGAGGGGTTCGGAGTCTGGGAGGGGGCTCAGGGCTGGGGCAGAGGGTTGGGCTGCAGGAGTGTGAGGACTCCGGCTGGGGGTGTGGGCTCTAGGGTGGGGCTGGGGATGAGGGGTTCAGGGCTGGGGCAGAGGTTTGGGGGGAGGATTCTGGCTGGGGGTCTGGGTTCTGGGGTGGGGCTGGGGATGAGGGGTTTGAGGTGCAGGAGGGTGCTCTGGGGCTATGGCGGGGAGAGAGGACTCCCTCCCAGCTCTCCCTCCTTGCAGCAGCACGATAGGTGCCCTTCCCACAGCCCCTGCAGGTCTGGGCCGGGTTTCGGGAAGGGGCGCCCTGCGACGGGTCTGGGTCACGGTGGGGCCAGGCCGCCACGGCTGGGTCCGGGCTGTGGCATACTTGGGGCTGGGACCCTCCCCGGGCAGGTTCCTTGAGCACCTGCATGGAGCTAAATAGACTGCTGCGTGGCCACGTAGCTTACATGGAACTTAGGCCAGGACCAATCTCTGCAGGACCCCACTCGACATGCCCTTCCAGCTTGACTGTGAACCACTGATAACTACTCTCTGGGAATGGTTTTCCATCAGTTATGCATCCACCTTATAGTAGTTCCATCTAGATTGCATTTCCCTAGTTTGTTTATGGGAAGATCTTGCAAGACAACATCAAAAGTCTTACTGATGTCAAGGTATACCATATCTACTGCTTCCCCCATCCACAAGGCTTGTTACCCTGTCAAAGAAAGCTATTAGGTTGGTTTGACACAATTTTTCTTGACAAATCCATGCTGACTGGACCTCATTATCTTCTGGGTATTTGCAAATTGATTGCTTAATTATTTGCTCCATTATCTTTCCGGGTACTGAAGTTAAACTGACTGGTCTGTAATCCCTGGGTTGTCCTTATTCCCCTTCTTATAGATGGGCACTATATTTGCCCTTTTCCACGACTTTCGGAAGATAATTGCTAATGGCTCAAATATCTCCTCAGTCAGATCCTTGAGTATTCTAGGATGCATTTCATCAGGCCCTGCTGACTTGAAGACATCTAACTTGTCTAAGTAATTTTTAACTTGTTCTTTCTCTATTTTAGCCTCAGATCCTCCCTCATTTCCACTGGTATTCACTATGTTAGATGTCCAATCGTTACTGAACTTTTTGATGAAAACAAACAAAGTCTGCCATTTCCACATTTTCTGTTGTCCCCCCCGCCCTCGTTAAGTAACGAGTCTACCCTGAGACTATCAAGGCCAGGACAAAACAATCACTCTTTATGGCAGATACTGCAATGGACCAATACTCACAATCTAGCCTGTACTGCCAGAGCTATGGGGAGAAGAGGGACCGTAGCAGCCCCATGGAGACTTCCCATCCTAGGCAGCCAAAAGGCAGGACTGTTCAGGGTGCCTGGGATTCGCACGCTCAGCAACAATTGTTATGACTGCTCCAGACGCAATTTCTAAGTTACTGCGGATGCACTGGGGTGGAGGACTTCGCCATATCCCACTGGATCAGTGAGTGCCGCAGAGCAAATTAACTAGGTCCTCCTTGCAGACAGGGCATTCTCCACGAGGGGCTCTCTGGGTTGGAATTTACTCCTCCCCTTGGTCTAAAACTGCCTGAATTTTCCGAGTCTGGCAATGTGTCCCGAAGAGCCTGGGTCTGGGTGATGTGTGGGAGGGTTTTGGCTGGTTATTTTCTGGCTTTGCGGAAGTGGCTGGCTTTATTCTGCTTCCCACGATTGTTTAACATCCACCAAAAGCACATCTAATTTTGGTTAGGCGCTTTGTTTGGATTTATACAGTACATAGGGTTCCTTGGAGGGCTAGGTCACAGTTCTGCCTGGCTCCTGCAATGATGCACTAGGTGAGGGGAAAGGCTCCCTCTTCCCCAGGGCATCTGACGAAGAGGAGATAGAATGTCACCCACACATGGATAACTTTGGGAATGTCCTAGTGGCAGACACAGCTCAGTCTTTTCAGGGTTATGTAGATGTCTTCCTGAACAAACATTCCAGTAAAACTCACAAGTGCTTTACCACGCTCTGAAGAAAGGTCATCACTAAGACTTTTAACTCATAACCTATCTGTGAAAGCGGTTCCTGTGCTTCCAACTTCCTGATTTTCTCTGTGTGATGCTTTGGGGTTCAACCCAGACCAGTAAAGGGTGTCACTCTCTGCCCTGCTACTCTGGGTGCCTCTGTGCAGTTTTGGCTCAGAGCCCTGCTTACAGCACGAAAGCCTCACCCTGGCATTCACCACCCTGGTTAATCCTTGCGGGGTGGCACCCACAAACTCCCGTCCCTAGTTTTCCCAAAACCATCCTTCTGACTGCAGCACTCTCAGAAGCTTATGAAGTTTGCTGCTCCCTTAAAGAGACAGTACACATGACCAACCCAGTAATTTTAGAGAGGACTTGCCCTTTCTTTAACATACAGCACTGAAATGCAAGGCTTTGTCTACACTACCACTGTTGCCAGTCAGAGGTGTGAAAAAACCACCCCCTGACCGACATAAGTTTCACTGGCAAAAGCACTGGTGTGGATGGCGCTACATTGGGACGCTCTCCTGCCGACACAGCTAATGCTGCTCTTTGGGGGTGGTTTAATTATGCCAGCAGGAGAGTGGCTACAAGGGAGACCGTACAGCTGTGCCACTTTAAGGTCCATAGTGAAGACATTGTTAATAAACTTATTTTTAGGCTAAGACTATAGGATGAAGTGATTTCTAATAAGAGGGAAAGAGATGAAAAGTTACAAACTAAACATGGATTCTAGTGACTAACTTTAACTTCAGCAAGTAACAGTCTTGGTTGAAGCCGGTTTCTCACCTATATTCAGTTTCAGAGGCTTTCAACTCTCTTGATTGAAAGGGGTCGCTTTGCTCAGATGTACAAGAGCTCTGGCCTCTTGTTTTACGGATGCCATCATGGGTTTCTGTCCTTGCTTAGATCTTCCGAAGTTCAAAGACCTCGTTTCAGGAGGCAGGAAAGTTTCCTGGCGCTGCCATTTCCATCCCCCCATTGAGTGTGTTAAGTGGCCATCTTCCACAGTGATTTGCCGGACTGTTTTGTCTATTCTTCATGTCAATGTAATTTCATTGTCTCTCCTTGCTCAATTCACACCGGAGACCCCTCCACACAGGAGGAACCATGTTCCTTTGTCTAGGGCGGGGTGACTTGAGCCTTGCCTGATAAACACATTTTAAGAACATATTTCCAGCACAGTTATATTTGTTCATATATCACCCATACATACACTACACCATAATATTTGGCAGTTTATGATCCCTTACATGATACCTTTTAGATGCAGAATATGACCATAGTGAATTGGGGCAAGGAGTATGTCAGACCTGATAGGAGTTATGTTACCCTCTGCCAGTTGGCATTGAGGGGCTCGCTGGTTCACACTATGCATCCGAAGAAGTGAGGTTTTTACTCACGAAAGCTTATGTCCAAATAAATCTGTTAGTCTTTAAGGTGCCACCAGACTCCTTGTTGTTTTGGTTCACACTCTTATCTCAAACGTTGCAACTGCAAAGTCAGTTTTTTAAACAAGAGCAGATGGCTGCTGTATCTAAATGGTCCACTGCTGCCAACTCTTTCAAAGATATGGACAATTTTTTCTGAGTCATTCTTGAATGCTTTATGACTGGATTATGACAAAAATCTGTAACCATACACCTCACATCAACTCACCTACTCATGCCCCCAGATTGACTAGATCAGATGAAAGGATAAAGTTTTCACAATAGAACAGTCTCAGCTTTCAAATAGCAAAGACCTATTTGACCACCAGCTAAGCTCTTGACTTGAAAAGTAAATAAGGGTGAGACCCCAGAAAAGACCTCAGTTTGTTTTCCACTCATACGTTTGCACAACAAAACCTAATCTAATGTGGTTTACTTGCAATCATGAAGGTCAAGCAGCATCCCACCTACTGCAGAAACTAAAGAGCTGTCTTTTAGCTCTTCTCTGCTAGACTGTCTGAAATCACCAACTTTCCACATGCACTGCTTTGTAAACAACCTACTGTACACGAAGAGCAAACCAAGCCAGGCTGCTCCCACAATAAGTAACACAAACTCTGGCTATTTTCCAGTAAGAGCAGACGAAGCTAAATTCAGCGTTGCAATATGGAACACCCCAACCACATTTCACTGGGTAAATCAAGTACTGAAGTTAGAATCTCACAAGCAATCATGGCTAAACCATCCAGTCTCCTCCTTGCAAACATAAAAATGTTTGTGCCTTAGCTCTAAATGTCTCTTTCCTTTTTCTATCTATTGTTATACAGATACTTCTATCTGAAATCACAATGGACTTCAGACAATGGAGAACGGATGGTATATGTTCTGGAACTGCTGTTCCGGCAAAAGCATACATCTCGTCCTCAAAAGATCGTCGTATTCTTAAGGATTTTCCTGAAAGTTGGAGAAATGTGCAGTTGCTGGTCACCGTGTCCCCTACACAGCCAGAAACTTCTGATAAGGGGACAGAGTGAAAAGCCACCCTATTAATGGTGAACTTTCCAGCCTCCTGCGTGCTGAGATCTGGCATCCTGTCACAGCGCTATATGCCAGCAACACAATGGCTTAAGTTGATTTTTGAACATAATGAGGCCGCTGGCTCATTTTGTAACCCTTTATCTCAGCATGAACTCTGCTCTCGTTAAGACAGATTGTTTACAGCATCAAGTCTTTCTCCAATGATGATTTCCCTCCCCAATGAAGAGCTCTCTTGAGATGCTGGACTTGCTACATTTCTTAAAAGTCTCTCTTGCCTTTACAAGCCAAAATGGTCTGAATAATTAAAACACATGTTTATCCCACAGGGATTTCAGCAGCTCTTGTAACCATAAGAGGAAATAATTCTGTAGCTAGTGGCACCAAAGAGGGAGAAGAGTTATTTAAAGTAAAGGACAACATATAAACTGGCTGTGAACAAATGTAGGCTCAGGGCTGACCTTAGGGAAAATTGATGCCCCAGACCTCATGGGTGCCCCCCCATTGCCCCAGGCCTGTGTGGGTGCCGCCCCTGGTACTCATGGGCTCCCCAGAATCCCCCCTTCACTCCGAACCACTGCATTGTGCCGTCTTAGCCCCTGCACCCCTACCCCTAAACTACACCCCCCTCCTGCAGCCACATGGGGAAAGTGACCTGGATGCACAGAGCACTTGGTGTTACTCCTCACTCCCCCCCACTTACAACCCCCTGGGGGGTGGGGTGGAGGAACAGTATCTGCTTCACTGCTCACCTCCCCCTCCACTAGGAGGAAGCAGGGAGAAATCTGGGTGCTGCCCTACATGGAGCTCCCCTGCTAGCCCAGAGTAGCTTGTAACTCTATACCAGCTATACAGCGCCCCCCTGACCACCCGGGTGGCCCACCCCTGCGTAGACTGGAAATTAGAAGGTTTCTAACCATCAGAGGAGTGAGGTTCTGAAACAGCCTCTACAGAGCAGGTGTGGGGGCAAACAACCTAACCAGTGTTAAGCTGTAGCTTGCTACGTTCATGAAGGGGATTATATGATGGGGTTGTGTGCGATAGCAGGCGACTGGACTTGATGACTCAGGAGGTCCCTTCCAGTTCTTCGTTCCAGATTGGTTGGTCTCCAAACATACGTGAAGTGTTATCGCTTTGAATGTTAGGTAAAAAAAATACCAGTAAATTAAAAATTAACAGCTGCTGGATCAAGAACATCACCAGCCGTTGAACTGTAAAATCTGAGGTAAAGAATATTCAAAGCTACGAGGGCTAACGCTTTGGGAGAGAAGTAATGGCAGAGACAAAAGTTCTTTTAGTTTCAAAGATAGAAATGGTCTAATGAAGGCCTTCTGCTTCCCCTCTCCAATGGAGAAATGGGATCATTTGAAAACTTTCTCATTCTGCTCAGTGCAAACTTTAGTGTCATCTTCCTCCTCCAAAGTAATGTCCTCGTTGTTGTTTAAAACTTCAAAGACTGAGCAGGCGTAATATATCACAGGAGTCTTTTGGTTAATGAATTAGGCTAAGAAAAAAAAAGAGGCGATTCTTTTTGTGGAGCAATTTTGGGGTTAAACTAGAAAGCACCTGAGAGACTTACTGTTCCTTTTGAGTATTTTATTTTCTAAAGCAAGGTTGAGATTCACAACACTTTAGTCTGGATTACTCTGTTGGCCTTTGTACTTATTAGATCCAATTTCCAGTGGGAGGATTCCAGAAGTCAAGTCTATACTTTGAGATTGTGACCCACTGTCTTCCACCATTAAAATGGGAGTAATTAATTTTCAATAACCATGAACTATTGTTGAGCCAATTACACTGTAAGAATTTTCCAAAGAAGAGGCATTGTGTGTTAATGTGTTAAAAAACCCGCAGGCATCCATCTATTTTACTATAAGGGGAACCAAGTTAGAGTATGGCATAAGTCATTCTCGCTCAACAACAATGCTTCTGTGTTAAAAACACCAACAACAAAAATCTTGCAGAATTTAGGCTCGCTCCTGCAAACAGTCACACAGGTGGGTAGTGCAGGTAGATTCAGGCCTTATGTAGTTAGGGTAGAATTGCTTTCTCCGTATTAAGATAATTAACTTATCTGATGTCCTGAGTCGGTGAGCTGTCTGTAACAGATGCGGGGAGCAAGCTGAAGTGCTAGAGGTGAACCCTGCTACAGAGCTGGGAAGTCACGGAGTGGGAGTGCTCTGTTATGGCCTGCTAGTGGATTTTAAACCTGGCAAGCAAATTCTGTAGTCAATAAATACCTGACTGGCACCTAGAGGGAAAACTGGCACACAGATGTCGGGTAGTCCAAAGTCTTGGGCAAGTCCTAGTGCTATTAGTAGTTCTTGAACAGACTGTTCCCTTTGCACGTTTACTTCTGGACTGTGAGGAATGCCATTGAGTTCTATGCAGTTCCACTTACTAGGACTCATTCAGGGTAATGAGCATTATGCCTGGTAGAAAACGTTTGCAAGATCAGCTCCTATGTTTCTTTACTACGAGCCTTGCACAATTGGACAGATTCAATGGTGCCTCGTGCATGTGAGCTGTTCGTGTATTAATGACACCCTCCTTCTCAATAGGAAACAAATACAAAACACAGGGAGGTGACGAGCTTCAACCCTGCTCCAACAGCTGCAGCTGATTTCCCTGTCTGCACACTGGCGGGGTGGGCTGAGCCCAGGGAGGTTCACCTCTACAGAGGGCAGCTCGTGCTCTGCCTTGGGTACACTGCTTCCATTTACAGCCGGAGTTCCCTGTGAGCGTGCCTGCTGCTGGATACTCCGGGGGACTATTGACGAGCACGGGGGCCCTGGGGAAGTCTCCTCTAGCTGCCTTGGGGCTTCCTGGCAGCATGGGAGTTGCAGATCCTTTGCACCACTGACAATTCCCCTTGCTGGACTTTACCCCACAGCCTGGATTCCCAGCAGTGGAATGTGGCAAAGAATTGAGCTCCTTATAAGCCCAATTGAGCCTATTAAAGGTAATCGGATTCTCACGGTTTTCAGTAGGCATTGGAGTGGGTTCTCTCAGAAATGTGGCCACATTAAGGACTCACTGTAATGCTACCTCTAGGATTGCTAGAACTTCAATGGTATCTACAAACAAGCACCAGCGGCACTGTAATCACCACAATAATCTAGGCACACACCTTCCTTCTCCACAGTTATTCACATGCTTCTACAGGGCCCTACACAGCAGAGAACCAAACAAGTACAGTATATTTTCGATGTTCCTTATAACACACTTACAACTGCTATGCAAGCCAGTGGTGCTTTTCTTCTAAACACGGTTGTATAACCAGGGGGGCTGGAACAATTTGTATAGTGGGGGAGCTGAGAGCCATTGAACCAAACTGTAAACTCTGAATATGATGGAAACCACTTCACGCCTGGGGGTGCGGGAGCATCCCTAGTTCCAGCACCTCTGCATATAACGTATTTTTCAAAAGGCAACTGGATGTGCTCCAAGAAAGGAGGATATAACAATCCCTAAGTTAATATGGTACTGGATGGCCAAAGCGAAGGAAGCATTGTTGTGGAACAAGAACAAAGCTCACACTTATGCCATTATTCAGAACAGTAAAGTGAGGTATGCTACATTGTACAGCATTGCCTACAAGCAGGCTTGGGCTAACCGGCAGCCGCTCTGAGTATCGGGTCCTGCTGATTAAACTCACTGGCTGAGCCAACTTTCTCTGCGCTAATCTCACTATAAAAACAGGTAATGGCACCGCCTCCAAGTTATAGGCTTCATGGCAGTGGTGGGCAACCTACAGCCTGCAGGCCACATGCGGCCCGTCAGGGTAATCCGCTGGGGGGCTGCAAGACAGTTTGTTTACATTGACCGTCTGCAGCTCCCAAAGGCCGTGGTTTGCCATTCCCAGCCAATGGGAGCTGCAGGAAATGGCGGCCACCCTGTGCCGCTCCCATTGGCCGGGAACGGCGAACCGCGGCCATGGGGAGCTGAGGATGGTCAATGTAAACAAACTGTCTCATGGCCCCCCAGCGGATTACCCTGACAGGCCGCGTGCGGCCCGGGAGCCGCAGGTTGCCCACCACTGCTTCATGGTTAGAGCCCATCCCCAGGTTGTCTTTCTCTAGGCTTAGCTCTAGCAATGTGGGATGCAATTAACTGAGCAATGGATTTAGAGCACTTAAAAAACAAACAGGGAGCTTGATCCTGCTCCCAAGGCAGTGGACGGGAAAACTCCCATTGACTTCAGTGGAAGCAGAATTGAGCCCCGAGTGGAGCTAGCCAGCTGGGTTTATTTTGCTGACCTACATTTGATTCTCATAAACCACCCACAGTTTCAGTGCGTGAGAACAGCAACCACAGTGTCAGCCTGGAATCTTGATAGGTGGCAGTGACAGGCAACGTGGTTCCGAACAGATTTCAGACAGCACAGGCAGCAACAGGCGGGCCTGCTTCTCCAGTGACTCACGTTACCCAGGTGCTGAATTGAAAATTAAAAGGGTGGCGCTCCTACTCCTCCCACTTCACTGACACACACAATGACAGCACACTCAGTAGAAGGGACAGCTTTTCGTAACACGATCCTCCCTGTATGCGTTTATCGGCAATGAATTAACAACACTGACTTCTACGGTATAATCTCGGGGCTTCAGAGTCAACCCCTTATTGTCATGGACTGGGGTAGTCGGCATTAGTGGAACAGGCAAAGGTCGCTGAACTGAGCTTGTTTCATATTTTGGAGGTGATCTTGGCGCCCGTTCAGGTTAAAGAGATTCATTTCTTTGCAAAGAAGCGAGTTTTGATTCTGGAGCACAAAACGCAGCCAGTGGGAAAGCATCGCAGTGGCCAAGCCCCACTGAGCCTGCCTAAGTCAACGCTTGTAGCACAGAGAAAACGAGGAGCAGAGGGAGAAGAACCCAGCTTGGAGAACGTGCAGCATTGCTTAAATCTAAGGGTAGACTATAGATGTGATTAGGCCAGGAAACCTCTAACTTACCCAAAGGAATCTGTTCAGACACCTTGATACAGGTCACAAGGAGGAGTGCCCATTAGTAACGTGGTGGCGTACTGCCGACAGAATAACAACGAGCCAAACCTGGCGGCTTTGCTAGAACACGTCTAGTGAAGGCACTGGGATACGATATGTGCAGAAGGGGAGCGGGATTTGGCTCCGTAGCCAGCTGAACCCCCTTTTATGAAGGGCCTGCTCCTGTACATGGCACGTGTGTTATGTTACAAATATAAGGACATGGTGCATCGCAATTAGCAGGAAAAGGGAGCAGAAGGGGTCCTGGTATTGTGGCAAGAGTGCTGTAGCACAGCTTCCAAGTTATCCTTGCCTAGTTTGGAGTGAGGCCAAGCAGGAGTGTATCGCTAAGTGCTTCCATTTGCAGGAGGACGGTACTGAAGACCAGAGGCTCCTATCTCTGCCCACACTCCGCTCTCTCTTACCCTGCATTTTCACCAGGATGGAAGCAGGCATGCAAAAGGCCTGAGAATTCCCTCTATTCGGTGCATGGAGCGATCCCTGCACTTAACTTTACCCATACTCTCACACAACCGCCTCTCATGAGTGTGAGAACGCTGCAATCTTTTGCTATGGGTTATATTCTGCACAAGGTCTCACAGGACCAATGCTGAAGTGGGATAGCAGGAGAGCCTACGGTAGCTCTTGGGGTTAAAAGCCCAATTCTCTGAACGTGACTCTAATCCCACTGGGTGTAACTAAATGAAGCCAAATATCAAGAAAGGACCTATTGACTCCGCTGTGGCACTTGTAGGGGTAGACCACATCCAGTAGAACATTGCATCCTCTCCTGGCTGCCTGGATTATAGCAGCTGCAAACTAGTGTATCCTGCAACCACCCGTCTTTGAAAAGTGGATCATGGTGGGGAAGTATTGAGAATGGAGGAAGTGATCTGCCTGACCCAGCAGCCCTTTGATGATCCATGCCTTCCTTCCATGAACCTGTTTCTCAGAGACTTCCCCTTCTACTCAACACCTGTAAAGTGCCTGGTTGAATAAATCAACTAGACAGTTTGGAGCCAGATGCAGTTGGTGGCAAGGCTGACAAATGCCTACCAGGCTGCCTGCCCACTTTGTAAATCAAGAGTTGAAAACACTGTTTGGTTGAGGAACTGACAGAATGAATAGATGATGAGGGATGAAGGGGTACTCCCATCAATCTGATATTTGGTTTTTAAATAACTCCTGAAAAGCACACTTCTGTCCATTTCCCTGACAAAATATCAAGCTTCTGTTCCTGCCACTTTTAAAAAAGATCTCTTCTGAATTTTTTTTTTCTTTTGGAGGAATGAGAAATGTGTATTCTTCCCCTGCCCCAATTTTCCTCGTTCTCAAAAACAAACAAAAGGTGACAGCGGCAGTAGCAACCAATTAATTATTTGGGCTTAAACTTTCCAAACAAAGTTCACTCCTGGACTGAGAACAAACCTGCCAAATTTAAAACAGAGACTGAAAAAATTACAAGCAACAAAAAATGAAACCTTAGAATGGAAACAATTGTACAACCTTAATTAGGCGCTGCTGCACCTCTGACAGAAATGTTTGTAAATCTTCCTTACTATTATGTGAACATATGTAAACACAAATACAACGGGTTCAAAATATGCGGTGCACAGTTGCTGCTGGCTTTCAGATTTCATCAAGTTCCACTCAATTCTAAGTTTTGAGTTAGAAATGACAACAAAAGTGGTTCTTCCTTGACCTTGCTAAGTTTGGTGGAAGTAGTACCAGTGAGTAAGTGTTTGTTCCAAAGTAGTGCCACACCAACACAGGGGTGGACACTTGTGACATCAAAGCCAACATCTGACAGGACATTCCACTGAGAAGTTATAGCGAATTGTTGCATTCATGTTAGTGCTGTGGTGTGGAGAAGCAGCCAAAATTTAACACTAAATATTTTTTTAATGCTAGTTTTGACTATGCCTAGAAACAAAGTTAGAGGCTCGCAATTATCTATGTATATAAAAGTCAATACCGTTTACAGGTTCTGCAGCTATTGTATTATAAAACCCATGCAGACAGTATTTAGAGTTCTCGTATCCTTCCGCACGGAAAAGGCACACAAGTCTACACGCTCCATGAAACAGAGTTTAGCCGCTGCTTTATACCTGCATACTGAATTTTGCAAATAAACAAATACAGTATTAACCCCGACAAAGTATTTCCTCACAAGCTGGACTTGTTCACTTTTTCTGACAATGTACTTGGTCACACTTTATATTTATATAGCCGTCTTTAAAAGGGTTAATGATTATTATATGCTATAAGCATGTCAGACATGAGCAGTACATGTTATAGATAGCTGTAAGCATGTCAGTAGAAGGTTCGACATGGTTATAAGCAATCTGTTGGACTTTTACCTATTAACCATTAGATATCTAATCCTTAAACCCTTTATAAGACTATATGTACCCTTACTGTGAAGTGTGAATCATTGTAGCGTATTTGGTAAATGTACTGAAGTCTTAGTGCAACACTGAAAGCCGTTGTCCCCTTTGAGCAGTGCGGGGAGTCTGATGTTTGAAAGAATTACTGGGTTTCTGAATTAGTAATTCAGTCAAGCCAAGCTTGCTAAGTGTTTTTGTGCAGCAGGGAAGAAGTGATAACACCACCCAAGTAGCAACCACGTTTGAAACTGAGCTGTGTAACTTTAGGGCTGAATTTCCAGTCTCAGCAGTCACTAATAAGGGGGCTGCCTATCTCCTGTAAAATGGTCCTTTGCTTTAAACTCTACAGCCATTTTCTGTTACTAACTGCCTGCTGGGAACAATAGCAAAGGGGTTGGGCAAATCTATACATCATACCATAACTTCACTTCAAATAAAGGCTTTGTAAAAGCCAGGACATTATCAGTGAAATGTGGCTAATACTCCCCCAGCTCACCGGAACACTGAGGATGAACTGATGTCGGTATTGTGTGGAAATGTCCCACTGTGGGATTGATCCTGCCAATGCTTCTGCACGTGAGTAGCTTTACAGACAGGAGGGTCCCATGGAAGTCAATGGAACTCCCCCAGCTGTGACGCTGCTCAGATGCAAAAGCCCTTGCACAAGGACTGGGCAAGGATGCTTTGCCCTTTTCACTACAACCTGACAAATGTATACCGTGTCCTTGTGTTGAAGGGCTAGAGGGCAGGCACCTGCTTTGCCGTCCCTCTCCCAGCAGGCTCCAAGCACTTGTACTGAGAGCAGGGAGAATCTCTCCTGTGCTCTCAAGGACTTCCCAACCTCCCCCTAGGCAGCATGGAGGAAGAAGCTGTTTGATTTGAATGTAGAGGGGACAAGAGCTGGACTTCGAGGGGTAGGGGGAGCAGATTGAAACTAGGTGCCTGGGGCAGGAAAGTCTGAGACTGGAGGATGGGGAGCGGAGACTGGGACTGGCTGGTGGTAGGGGGTGGAAGATGCAGGAATGGCTGGGCAAGGATGCAGATGAGAAGGCTGAGTGGGGCGGAGACTGCTACTGGCTAGGTGACTGGGATGGGATGAGACAGCAGGGATGACATGACAGAGACAGGTAGGAGGGGACAGGGCAAAAAAAGTCACGTTTGGGGGAAATGGACAGAAGAATCTGTGCCCATTACAGCACACTTCCCTTCAGAGCCAGGAATGGAACCCAAGATCCCTGAGTCTCACCCCTCCTTTGCTGTCAGCAAATATCTGTGAAACTATCTCATCCCCCTCTGGTCCATACAGAAGGTAACAACCTACTACTTCTCTCAGTTACTCCAGAACCTATAAAAACAACAAGGAGTCTGGTGGCACTTTAAAGACTAACAGATTTATTTGGGCATAAACTTTCGTGGGTAAAAAACTCACTTCTTCGGATGCATCCGAAGCAGTGAGGTTTTTACCCACGAAAGCTTATGCCCAAATAAATCTGTTAGTCTTTAAGGTGCCACCAGACTCCTTGTTGTTTTTGTAGATACAGACTAACACGGCTACCCCCTGATACTTGACTCCAGAACCTAGAGTAGGTCCAGGGAAAACAGTGGGCCTAAGTCCGCCTATAGCTAAAGGCCCTCCCTTGGCTGGGGGAAGGGGCCAGTGGACCAGGGCTACAAGCAACTATGGAGGACAAGTGAAAAAACTGAGACAGGAATGACGGTCACAGGGCAAAAATCAGGTGAACACAAGGGGACATTTTGCAGAGAGCCCCTGACAGTGCCCACTGTTCATCAAAGGCATCTAGGGAGTCAGTGGACATTGCCTGGAGTAACTTTGCTCGGAGGCGTGACTGTACAAGGGAGCACTTGAGATTCTGGGGTCTGATTATTAAAAGTGCTGAGCAACTAAGTTCCCTCTAAGCTGTGCGGCCACGCAGCAGGCTATCAAGGGCTGCATGGGGGGAGAGGCATCTCTCCCCCCCATAACTGCTGCAGCTGGGGACAGGCACCTCTCCCCTGGCCCCGGAGCTGCTGCAGCCGGGTAGAGGCGCCTCTCCCCTGGCCCCCAGCCCCAGAGCTGCACCAGCAGGGAGAGATGCTCTCCCCCGGCCTAGGGCTGCTGCGGCGAGAGAGGGCTGGAGGGAGTCCTCACACAGTGAACAAGGAGAAGACAAAATAGAGAATAGTTGTGAGTGAATGCTATCCATTATGTGCGCTGAATGAGACAAGGGTCCCGTGGGATTTCCTGACTTTTGAGTGCTCGACACTGTACCCTTAATGTTCTCTTAACATAGTTTTTTGTGTGCATGTAATTTACACATATGCACCTGTCTTGGAACAGAGGTGATCAGGCAGCATGCAGGCAATCCTTTCTTCCAGGGATTTCAGCCCATGACTCAGTGGCACTGATTTCTCCTTCACTGGGGAGCTGACCTACAAGGTTTTGATGCCAGAGGGGAGACAGTGGTGGTGGAACAAAAGGCGACCGCATTCTTCCCCTCCAAGATGGTAAATGTGTCATGAGGCCCTGTCCTGCTCCTATTGACCGCTATGGAGGCAGAGTATGGCCCTTAGTCTGCTGTAAAGCACCATATATGTTTATGGTGCCACACAAATAACTGTAGTACTGGTAAGTCAGACCTATCCGCTTCACGGGACTGTTGAGACTTACTGGAGTGTCTCAAGCCACTGTAAATACATTAAGTACTGCACAAGTGTCCAGTAACCTTATTAGGACAGAGGTGTCCCTTTTTAGGTGACCCCTGATTCTGATGCCTCACCTGCTCCATAGCAGCTTAGCTTCACTGGGGCTATGTTAACAGGAACTCCACTTAGCTTGGCAAGGTCCCTACAGGGTTTGAGATGGTGCATTCCCACCCACCGCTCACTCCTCCAGTCACCTGGCCCTGACTCCAACTGCACAGCGAGAGCTCTGCCAAGTCTAGGGCGAAGGGGCGACGAAAGGCTTGGGTCAGCAGCGTCACAGAGGCACCTGTGTGAAAGGGACGGGGAAATCCAAGCTGAGGAGGACCCACCCAGCCGTATGCACCCAGTACCAGTTAATAGGGAAGGGTCTGAACTGCAGTGTCTGGCAGCGTTCTCAGAATGGCTCCAATCGTAAACTTTGTGGTTGGACTTTATTTCCCCAGAATTCAGGGGCGGTTTTGTTCAGGCCTATCTCTGATAGCAAGTACTGTAAAAAAACAACAACAGCACTCAGCCATATGACTTAGTGCTTAATACCTAGCTCTCTTCCCCACCCCCCCTTTTGTCTTCATCTTCCATGCAAGGTCATTTTTCAGACACCCCCCTCCCCATCCCTTTAACAGTGACTACTATCATACCGCTAGGAAAAGAACTCTCTCTCACGGACAGACTGCAAGGGCTGTAAAACTACGTAACAGAAGAATATCAGACGGTTTCTTCTTAAATCGGGTCTGTACTCCTCCCATAGGAAGACAGCTTTAATGCAGACAAGTCTTTATCAGCAAACAGAATGTGACATTTTGGGAACTATTATGAATGGGAGAGATTTCTGCTAACTATGGTTGAAAACCTGAAATTTTTTTAAGCGGACTGAAGCAATTATAAAGTATATTGTAGCGTTTTTCTCTGACATTTGTGTTGTTTTTTTAAAAAGCCACAAATGCTGAACTAGACAAATGATATGTTTCACTTTTGCTTCTTCCTAAAGTAGCAGTGGCTAGATGTATGGGTCACATACCTACCTACGTTTTCACCATTACAATGTTCATTTCCTAGTATAAATATAGCCCATTGTTTACTGATGGATTACAGAAGCTCAACTGTAAAACCGCAGTCCAGTAAGTAATAATCCATTCTTGCTGTGTGGGTAAAGTAATAATCACCCCTCTAAAACCAGATCCTGTCGTCAGCATGCAAGTTTCACATTTCAGATGTTAAAAGGGCTCTCTAGGCATCTAAAACGCAGTTGCATCAGAGGAGCTGTAGATTCTCCATCACTGACAATTTGTAAATCAAGATTGGATGCGCTTATAAAAGATATATTCGGAATTATTTGGGGGGAGTTCCATAGCATGTGTTATACAGGAGGTCAGACTGGATAATCACAATGGTGCCTTCTGGCCTTAGTATGTATAAACTCTCTATAGGGTTCTGATTTTATTAATAGATGAATACGCAACAAAGGGAAGTCGACAGGTATGCTTTGCATTGG
This sequence comes from Chrysemys picta bellii, assembly GCF_011386835.1. NCBI lineage: Eukaryota > Metazoa > Chordata > Testudines > Emydidae > Chrysemys > Chrysemys picta. Next base: position 11,742,754 of record NC_088795.1, read on the forward strand.
CAAGGTGAACTCACCAGGTAGTGTATAAAGTTGGGATAATCAGTAGCACTTCCCAGGACAACCAGAGGCAGGTCAGAATCATCCTTAACCTGTCCCCTCCAGAGTCCAGTTCTAAGTGCCTCCCCGCTGTCCCCTTCAGTCCAGCTGCTTCCACTTATGCATCTAGGGTGACCAGATAGCAAATGTGAAAAATCAGGAGGGGGGTGGGGGGTAATAGGTGCCTATATAAGAAAAAGCCCCCAAAATCGGGACTGTCCTTATAAAATCGGGACATCTGGTCACCCTATATGCATCAGTTGATTATGGACGGCGGAGCTTCCTAAAAACCCACAGCTGGTGGTAACAAAACTCTCAGCAGCCCATCACCTACTTGGCCCCAGTGCCTTGGCTGAGTCAGCCAGGAGTCCAAGGAGTTGCAGCTGGACTGTGCCGAATCAACACCATTCACCTGCTTGCAGTGTGTGTGTCACTATTTGAACGACACCCAGCCCCCGATAAGCAAGTCACTGGACTAGAGTGCCGCCCTTAGGTCATCAGAAGGGCAAGGCATGGGCGTTATCAACCTGGTGCCGGGCATGGGCGTTATCAACCTGCTGCCGGGCCCGGGCCCCCGGTGTCACCGGCTGGGTTTCCTCGCTCCGGGCCCCAGGCCCAGCCGAGAAGGGAAGAGGACTGAGTTTTTCGAGGGCAGAGCGATGGCACCCAGACACAGAAGCCAAAAACCGGACTGTCTGGGTAAAACACACCCGGGTGGCAACCGGGGAGGGGGGCAGAGTCCCTGCAGCTCCTCGCTGTGGCATACCAGGCGAGCCTAGTCCCGCTCCCCCATAAGCTATGGGCCTGGGGGCACAGGGAGGAGGGGGGCCCGGGGCTGGAAATGGGGGTGCTGCCGCTTCTTCCTAAAGCAGCGATGGCTTGAAGTGGTTTCCATTCTATGAAGGGTTTGCAGTTTGGTTCAATGGCTCTCACCCCCCCCGGAAATGGTACCCACACCCCTGGCGGGGGGCAGCCCCCCTCGCGCCCCCCTCGCCCGCAGCCGCTCCCCGGGCAGGTGGGCACCGACCCGCGGCGCTCGGCCCCCGGCGCCCCCTTACCTGCCGCGAGGAGGAGGCGGAGGAGGAGGGCCAGGCGAGCCGGGCAGACCATGGTCCGCGGCGGGAGAGAAGCAGCAGCAGCCGGGCGAGAGCGGGGCGCACTCAGCAGCTGCAGCCTCCGCGCGTCTGCTCCATGCCCGGCCCCTCCGGAGGCTGCTGCCGCCGGCCCCTCCCACGCCGCCCAGCCTTCCCCGGGGAGCGGGCCCGCGGCGGCCTCTGCTGGACAGTGCGGGGGAGCCGGGCCCCTCTCCCCGCAGCGAGCCCGCTCTCCTCTCCCCCAGCACCTCGTCCCCCTGCACCCGGTGCCTAGCGCTTCCCGCTCCCCCAGCAGCCGGGCCGGGGCCGGGATTGGAGCAGAGCCTAGCAGGGGTGCCACAGACTGGGGCCCCATTGCGCTCGGCGCTGTACAAATGCAGGGAGAGCGGCTGTCCCTGCCCCACAGCGTTCACAATCCAACCCCACAAGACTGGGCTGAGAACTAGCTGCGGGCACCGGCTCCCTGGACAACTTCATGGGACCACCGGCTCCAGGAAGTCACAGTGCGCCAGAAATGTTTTATTAATGTATAGTAATCCATAGCAGTCGTCCCCTGTGACCAAATGCACCCCCTAGTCACACTCTACTATTGTAATCATGATTTAAAGACTTTAAAGACTGAAAAGTGACCTGTGCTCCATGCTGCAGAGGAAGCCAACCCCATCCCCACCCCATGGGTCTCTTCCAATCTGACCCAAGGGAAAACTCTTTCCTGACCTCAAATCTAGCACTCAGTTAGACCCTCAGCATGTGAGCAAAACCCACCAGCCAGATACCTAGGAAAGAATTCTCTGTACTAACTCAGAGTCCTCCCTCTCTAGTGTCCCATCATCAGCTGTCGGAGATATTTGCTGCTAGCAGTCGCAGATTGGCTACCTCATGCTATTGTAGGTAGTCTCGTCATACCATCCCCTCCATAAACTTATGAAGTTCAATCTTGAAACAAGTTAGGTTTTTTGCCCCCACTGCTCCCCTTGATCATGAGAAAGCAGAAGTTTTATCAGAAACTTTCCGAGGGGTGAGTAAACCAAAGTGAAGTTTTCCACCATTAATTATTAAAAGATAATTAATTAAAGAGAATCATGATCTAATATGTAGTTGGAGTAAACATGAAGATACTATACTGAATGAATGGTTTTGTATGCAAGAACTTGAGAAAACTCTTCATATAATCAAGAATACATCCCCAGGTAAAGATAAGATATGTAATATAATGTTTAAATATCTCTCCGAAAGCAGTTTGAAGGTTATCTTTGAATTATTTAATGCTACGTGGGAAAAATGCGTGATCCCAGTAGGATGGAAACGTGCAGTAGTAATCCCAGTATGCAACCCAGGAAACTATCCGCAAAAGTGGATGGCTGTAAAGAGGTAGGTATTGTCTGGGTTAAATGATGGAAAGAATGGTGTATGAACGATTCGTTGTCTATTTGGAAAACAATGGCATTATAGACAAGGTGCAGAGTGGTTTTAGGAGAGGAAGATGCCCCATTAATAACATTGCTAAATTAGAAAATGAAACACAAAAAAGTCTGAAGCACAAGGGTTTCATGTGAGCTGCCTTTCTAGATATTGAAAAGGCATATGACATGCTATGGAGGAAAGGCGTATTGCACTAGGGATAAGGAGAAGACTGTATGGCTGGCTTAGAGAATTTTTGAGTAAAAGGACCATGCAGGTCTGAGTTGGGAAAGTTATGTCGAATATATATACATACTAAAAATGGCACACCACGGGGAAGTGTTATCAGCCCAATGTTATTTAACATTATGATGATTGATCTTGCCAGGGTAGTTGTCACTCTATTTGCATATGATTGTGCTCTGTTGGTTAGGAGCAGGAATACGAGAAAGAAAGAGGAAGTTATCTGAGAAACTAGAACAGGGGTTCTGGAACTTTTTCACTGGTGACCCCTTTCACAAAGCAAGCCTCTGAGTGCGACCCCCCTTATAAATTAAAAACACTTTTTTTTATATTAACACCATTATAAATGCTGGAGGCAAAGCAGGGGGGTTGGGGTTTATACTCCAGAGGGGGCGTGCACCTGGGAAACAGGGAGTTGCCTTAACTGTAGCAAAACATTCCTATGCAGGGGCTGATTGGAGAGCCTGCATGTAACTGCAGCTGTGTGTGTCCCTACCTGTATGTGTGCTGGTGAAAGTCCAGGCTGGAGGGCTTTGCAGCAAATATAGCAAGTAGTTAGACCCTCAGCTTGTGAGCAAAACCCACCAGCAGTACAGTGTGAGAGGGAGCCCAGACTGGTCGGTCAGGGGGCTCAGTGGTACCCAGTTCTAGGTGGCACCCTGGGGGGAACCTGTCACACTAGGTACCAAGTAGCATTTTTTTCTGGCATGGAATGGCTGGAATTTTTCATTGTGTGTGTGCAACCAATTGGTGCATTGCAAAGATGTCTTTATTAGTGGGCTTTGCAGATGGTGGAATGCTTTAGTTACCTGCTTATGCTGGCCTATTTCCTAAGGCACTGCTTACAGAATTTTGCAATGTGCCTTTCATAGATTCCAAGGCCGGAAGGGACCGCTGTGATCCCTTGGACATTTTTCCAATGGTTAATTATCCTCACTTTTTCAAAAAATGCCACCCTATTTCCATCCTGAATTTGTCTAGCTTCGGTTCTGCTGTAAGTTCTTTTTAGGAGAATGGTTATTTTGTACTGGAAGCCAAAGAAATATTAACCGTGGGGGGTTGCTCTGGCAAAATACCTGAAGATTCGGTTCACAGAAAGCAATCTCTAATGTTAAAAGGCAGCATACGCTCACACACAATTAGAAGAATTCAAACTTATGGCAGATGCTCCATTGTTAAGTTCGGAGCTGCCCTTTCCTGAGCTGTTATGGAAATGTCTGTGTGTGTGTGTGTGTGTGAAGTGTGGACTATGTAGGGAATGTGGATCTTTAGCTAAAAGATTTTGCAGGGGGAACTGAGAGAGTTGGGAAAACTTTCAGCAACAGTTAACTCCCTGTTAGCAAGCCTAGAAGCTACAGGACAGTTGAGTCAAATGTAGCAGTGGTTCTTCTGCAGGCACCTTATGCATATTTGATTATAGGCTGCCATCTGCTGGTCAGTACAGTTCACCCCACCTAAAAATAATCCCTTTGCAAAGCCACAGTTTTTTATCCACTATGAACATTTAACTTGCATAAAGATTGTACGTTTCCCTGCATTGTGCTGCAGGATGTCAGGGCTGAACATCTAGCCTGTTACAGGATGGCAGCAATCTCTGTGAAACTTGCAACATTGAACATTCATCTAATAGCAACAGTAAAAGTGGGTTATTTTGGTATGTTTATCCTTATTTTCCAAAGTTAGGGGAGTCATTAAGACAGTGTTGCTATTTCAATTGTTGGTTGTACCCACAGCTGGATGGATCCAAACTAGTTGCCTATTCCAGAGCATCGCTACTTTGTATGGTCACACATCTGCTAAAGAGAGAAACTTTTCATGCCCCGGTGTGTTAAATGAATAGCTACAGGGTGGTTTTGTTTTATTACAATATTTTCTAAGTGAAAAAAATCATAGAAACAAGAGTAGAAGACTATACTTCCTGCTAGACATTGTATTCCACATAGGACCCCTGGGCTTTATTGAAATGCTTTATTTTGAGATACTGTCTAAGAGAATAACATACACTTAAATGTTGACTTTCAAAACTTTGCTCCCCTTGATCTCAATGGGGGTTTTATCATTGACTTCAATGGGAACAGAGTTAGCACAGCACTAAATGTTCTTTGAAATCCCATCCCTTATCTTCAAGATTCCACTCTCTCCATTTTTCCCCCTCAAAACTTTTAATTTTTTCCCTCCACACTGGAAATACTGAAATTCCAAAGAAAACTGGAGGGCTGAGGGTGGACTCCAATGTCAAACGTCCAAATGCTAGTCTGTGCAGAGCTTATACATAATTTGATACATTTCTATGCCCTTAGGGACAGGATCTTAACTACCCAGTTCCAGTAAATACCCATGTTTCAATATGTATTATCCTCTCCAGTCCTTTCCTTATAGATAGCATACAAATTACATGTGCCAACGAGTTTCAAATAGTCTCCTAGTGCAACCAGGGCCGAGAACTTAAACTAGACTGTCTGGGGCACATACAAGAGATTTCTTAATGTTATCTGCTGTCACAGAGCAAAATTCTTCTTTGATTTCTTTTCTTTTTTTTACTGCGGAGCTGTTATCTGCAGCATCGGCATCTTCTTCTTTCGCCACTGAGTGGCACCATGGAAAAAGGGTTCATGGCGCAATTCCTCATGGAAAATCTTGCCTGTGATGTACACGCATAGCTTTGTCTGTTAGGACACATTTAAGATCAATAGAAAGTCAGTTTTTTTCATGAGAAACAATTATCTAAAAAAAACACACCCATGCGGGGCAAGAGGCAGAGCAGAGCAGATTCAGGGGGGCCTGGGGCAAAGCAATTTTGCGGGCCCCTTCCATAAAAAAAAGTTAGAATACTATATTCTCATGGGGGCCCCTCTGGGGCCGGGGCCTGGGGCAAATTGTCCCACTTGCGCCCCCTCCCCCCCCCCCCCGGGGCAGCCCTGGAGCAGAGGAATCCCAAAGGAGAGAGACAATTAAAATCAACTCTATTTCTGAGACTTTTATAAGCCGTGTAGCGTTTGTTTTAGCTTGCTTGTGCATTGCCTCCACTATCCATTATTTCCTGGGGAACAGCGACATGTTCTTGGAATTACACATGCTGGGGGCTCCTAGCTTTGCTGTTGTCCCCAAGGGACCTACTCCGCTTGCCTCCTTCGTGCTCTGTAGGAGTGTGTTGTATTACTGCATGTTGACACATCACTAGCTGATCCAGTAACTTCACAACATGAAGACTGAGTATCGCCACCACATGAACATGACTCTTTATTTCTTTGGAGTACCTACCTGTAATGTTCACACCGCACACACAGGGAAGTTAGATGAACACTTTTGCTGGAAGGCTGCAATGTCATCCTGCTTTGTTTTTTAGAATTCAGAAAGATAACACGCAGGAACCCACAACCAGAGACAGTCAAAGCAGGCTGCTCCGTAAAACAGAGAAGCACAAACTACCCTACCTTACTCTAAGCTGTCTGTCTACAGAACCAACTGCTGCTAGGTTCAGATTGCACACAAGCAGGACCAGGAACACCCCCCCATAGCATTTCAAGTGACTACTTACAATTTTCATACAGTTTTCAATGTACCACACTACCCATCAAAGTCAGGGCAATAACATGAACTTTGGGACAGGTGCCAGCCCTAAATTTACTTTCAAGAAATTCTTATTTATCCTCCAGTGTAAATTCTTCCCTCCCTGCATACAGCCCTCACATAACCAGAACTTTTCTGCAGCTACGAGGACTGAAGTGTGTTCTGCTTGGACTCTTTGGCTCATGGCGTGGTGGAAGCAAGCCACTCAGCCCAGGATTCACACCAGGGGTCTCAAACTCAAATGACCATGAGGGCCACATGAGGACTAGTACATTGGCCTGAGGGCCGCATTACTGACACCTCCCCCGCCGCCGCCTTCGGCCCCGCCCCCACTCCACCCCTTCCATGAGGCCCCGCCCCTGCCCCGCCTCTTCCCACCCCTTCCCTGCCCCCATTCCAACCCCTCCCCCGAAATCCCCACCCCAACTCTGCTCCCTCCCTGCCCCCAGCGGTGCGGCTGGTAGAGCAGAGCCCCCAGGGGGGGCAGGAGGGGTGTGGGGTGGGCTCAGGGCAGGGAGTTGGGGTGTGGTGGGGGCTCAGGGCAGGGAGTTGGGGTGTGGGGTACAGCAAGGGGTCAGGGTGCAGGCTGCAGCAGGGGGCTCAGGGCAGTGGGTTGGGCTGCAGGAGGGGTGCGGCATGGGGCTCAGGGCAGGGGGTTGGGGTGCAGAAGGGGTGCAGCAGGGGGTTCGGGGCAGGGGGTCAGGGTGCAGGGTGCGGCAGGGGGCTCAGGGCAGGGCTCAGGGTGCAGGAGGGGTGCAGGGTACAGCAGGGGGTCGGGGTGCAGGAGGGGTGCGGCATGGGGCTCAGGGCAGTGGGTTGGAATGCAGGAGGGTTGCAGGGTATGGCAGGGGTCGGGGTGCAGGGGGCTCGGCTGCAGGAGGAGTTCGGGGGGTAGGATCTGGCCTGGCGCATACCGGGGGCAGGGCAGGGTCCCTGCCTGCCTGCCCTGCCCCCGCAAGAGGCTGGAACGTGGGGAAGGGGGGCGGAGGGGCTGTGTGTTTCTGTTGCTTGAGGCACCGTCACCAGCAGCTCCCATTGGCCGCGGTTCCCCATTCCCATTGGAGCTGCTGGGGGTGCTGCCTAAAGTAACAGCCACACACAGCCCCTCCGGCCCCCCTTCCCCACGTTCCAGCCTCTTCCCGGAGCTGTGCAGGGCAGGGAGCATGCCCTGCTCCCGGTGCACGTCTGGCTGCCGCTCTGGTAAACACTGGGGGGCTGCGAGGGGCTCGCCGGCCGCAGAAAATCAACCCGTGGGCTGCATGCGTCCCACGGGCCGCGTATTTGAGACCCCTGGTTCACACCCGAGTTCACCACTTCACAGCATTATGGAACGGAGACAGCACAAGAAAAAAAAAGCCTCCTTTAGGATCACTGTTTAGGGAAGACTTAATGACCTTGCATCCTTTTTTAACTGTTTGAGGATGGAAAAACAGATGGCAAAATATTGTTATGGCAAAATTGGGGATCTAGAGTTGCATTTGGAATAATAAACAAACCAACCAACCAACCCCTTTCCTCCCCAACTCTTTCCTGGTATATTTTTCCTCCATTTTCCCCAGGGACACCACCAGGGGGCTGGGATGAAGGTACCTCAGGGATGGTGTAACCTACTAACCTTGTTTTAAAAGCTGCTCTCTAGACGTGCAGTGAACCTTCCATGTATTTTAATAATGGTCACTTTCCTGATTCTTCTGCTCAGTCTCCATACCGCATTAGCTGTTTTGTACAGTTGCTACGAGGTTACAGCTTGGCTGGGATTTTCAGAAAATGCCAATGTATTACTCCATCTTGCCGGGTCTCAGAGCTGGGGCTTCATCCTGAGCCCAGATGGCTACAGAGCCTGAGCCCCAGAAGCCCAAGTCATGTGACCCAGGCTCTGAGTTGTGCCCTGTGGGTTTTTCTTTGCAGTGTAGACATATCCGGAGGACCTAACTCAACCTCTGTTGAAGTCAATAGGAATCTTTCTATTAACTTCAATGGTCCATGGTTCAGGCTCTCAGCGACTGGTGTCCTGGGCCTCAGAGCCCAATTTGCAGGCATACAGATGTGGAGCTGAGACTCTCTCACCAGCAAGAGGGGTAAAAAGCCAACCCTGAGAGAGCCATCATTGGACAGTCACAGGCCTACAGAAACCACGAGGCTCCTTCTGCCTTTCACCCCAGCAGAACCCTCACACACTCGCATGACGCCTTCGGAAGGGTGGGTGGCAACATCGGCTCCTTCCGTAGCTTTGACTGAAACAGTAGTTCGAAGCAGGGATGGAGGGATGCAGAGGAGGTAAAGGCTTTGCAAGCGTCGTATCTCCTTTCAAGTGTGATGGCACTAAATACATTAGAGCTTGGCCAGGCTTTCCCGCACCTCCCCATGGATTACTCCTGCAAGTAGCACTCTCTCTGTCCCTGGGTCAGGCGCCCATAACCTGGCCCTTATGTAACTCCTTACTCAGTGATCCTGTTACTGTTTATTGTCAATGGGGCTCATCACCATTCACAATCTGGCCCTAGGTGGCCTGGTTTTCAAAGAGCGGAGCCCACCCTGAGGCTTCCATTCTCCTCAATGAGAGCAGCTGGGTGATCAGTACTATTGAAATCGGGCTTCTGAATAACTTCAGGCTCCCTTTCCTGAAACTCTTGGCCCAAATTTCTCTTCACAGTTTCCTTTAAGGGCTTGTCCGCACAGAGCAGCAATGTGTGCGAGAGCAGCGTGATTTCTAAAGTGCCCCAATGTGCTGCACGTGAACTGGCCTGGGGAAACCCGGCTGGTGTGCAGTAGAAGTTCCCAAGTGTGCACTAGCCGTAGTACTGTCGGGGAGCTTCTAGTTTGCACCAGCAGCGTCTTCCTGGTGAAGTGGGTTTTAGCCCACAAAAGCTTATGCTCAAATAAATGTGTTAGTCTCTAAGGTGCCACAAGGACTCCTCGTTGTTTTTGCTGATACAGACTAACACAGCTACCACTCTGATTCCTGGGTCAGTTAGTGCACAAGGTGAGGGCGTGCTTTAGAAATCCCGCCCTGAAGTGTGCATTATTACTCCGTGTAGACAAGCCTGTAGAAACATGGGCATCTTTTTCTTTCTAAAGTGAAACTTGTACTCTGGAACCAGTGATGAAAACCAGGAATGACAAACTACTGTGCTGCTTGGGGTATTTTTTCCCCTCCAAGAACTTAACAAAGACCTGCTCAGCGGCCAGGTGCTTTAGAGACGATGATGCAGCTGCTTGAGTGCAATTGAAATTAATGTTTGATGCAGAGGATGCCCTGAAAGATATGCTAAAATCAAGGGCATGGACGCCACAGAGCCAACTACTGCAAAAAATAAAATCTGACACTAGGGTACAATGCATTCTCAGCAATAGCCCTGGTAGAACATGGTGTCATTGAAATGCATTGTTCCGTTTGGAAAATGGCACCTGTCAGAGAAGAGAGAGACAGTTCACTTTAGTATGTTCACCTCCCTTAGATCAGAGGATTACAAAGGTAAATAAATCCCTATCACATGGCAGGGGGCCTTGTCCACTCCCTCCAGTGGTGGTTGTTGCTTCTCCAATACAAATGAAACTTAATAGAAAACCTCCACCACAAATTAAGGCAGCCAGTTAATACAACACAGCAGTGGAGTCTAGGATGGAGACTAGGGTAGGCTACTGAGAGAGGAAAAGAGGAATTTTCTCCTTCTGGACATCAGTCTGTTACTACTCACTCTGAACCTCAATGGTTTTCTTAGCACCCGGCCACCTCTGGTTCTCAAAACAGTCCTCTCTGCCATGGCCTGGGGTGGATCCACCACTTGGAGCATCATTGTCAGTAGCTGGTTGGGTGTCAGTTACTGCTCTCAGGAAAGAGAGCTGGTGTCATCCGTCAGCTTTATTTAGATGTCTTCTGGAAGGCTGGCCCTGATGATGTATGATCTTGCTGCAATTGATACAGCTGTTAGTTACTTCGTTAGATTTTAAATAGAAAGTGGCTGGCAGCCTGCCGTTATCTCCCTCATGCAAAGGAGATTACTGTTTAACTAGCCTGTCGTCATATTTGTTCCTAATCTAGTTTCCTGGCAAATAGGGGTTTTTAAAACTACTTCAGGCTTCATTGTCTTTGGTGCAATATGCTTGTTAAAAAAGCAAACAGGATGTTAGGAATCATTAGAAAAGGGATAGAGAATAAGACGGAGAATATCTTATTGCCCTTATATAAATCAATGGTAAGCCCACATCTTGAATACTGTGTACAGATGTGGTCTCCTCATCTCAAAAAAGCTATACTGGCATTAGAAAAGGTTCAGAGAAGGGCAACTAAAATGATTAGGGGTTTGGAACGGGTCCCATATGAAGAGAGATTAAAGAGGCTAGGACTTTTCAGCTTGGACAAGAGGAGACTAAGAGGGGATATGATAGAGGTATATAAAATCATGAGTGATGTGGAGAAAGTGAATAAGGAAAAGTTATTTACTTGTTCCCATAATATAAGAACTAGGGGCCACCAAATGAAATTAATGGGCAGCAGGTTTAAAGCAAATAAAACAAAGTTCTTCTTCACACAGCGCAGTCAACCTGTGGAACTCCTTGCCTGAGGAGGTTGTGAAGGCTAGGACTATAATAGGGTTTAAAAGAGAAGTGGATAAATTCATGGAGGTTAAGTCCATTAATGGCTATAAATCAGGATGGGTAAAGAATGGTGTCCCTAGCCTCTGTTTGTCAGAGGGTGGAGATGGACGGCAGGAGAGAGATCACTTGATCATTGCCTGTTAGGTTCACTCCCTCTGAGGAACCTGGCATTGGCCACTGTCGCTAGACAGGATACTGGGCTGGATGGACCTTTGGTCTGACCCAGTATGGCCGTTCTTATGTTCTTATGTTGGCACTGAAGTTTTTTGTTCTGCCATAAGTCTCTGAACTGGTGATCCTAGTGAAGCACTGCGAGGTGTATTATGAATTTCGAATAATGCTAAAGATGGATCCATTGGATCTATAAGGGCCATGTAAAAAAATAGACTTCTTTGCCCTATCTCCCCTGCTTCTCCTGGCTTTCTCGCTGACTGTGCATTGTAAGGGCTTGACATTATGTGACTGAACCAGTGCATCACAATTGCTGAACTGGCTCACGAATCGTGAGCCATTATCTGTTAACTCGCTGGAAGCCCATTGTGACTAAGCCGCAAATCCCACGTTGTTACTTTGTGATTCAAGGTGTCGTGCGATAGTCCAGTTCCAAAACGCATGAGTAGTAATCCACTAATAAAGAGGTAATCTTATCTTTCCCTTTTTAGTTCAAAAACACGAGTCAATATTGAACCAAGGTGATCACAAATCTCACATCTTTGCAGCTGTTCTTATTGCGGCTTGTATTTACCGCAGATTTGACGCTTGGAACATCAATGGGTCTGAAATCATTTGGGCACTTTTGAAAAGGTTCTCCCTTATACTCCATAACAGCACCAAGGCGTGGCCAGGAACGACATCTCAAGCTGTCTGCCTTCCCTTCTCCGGGCCCAGATGGGCACTGAGGATAATGCTTAACATTTCTAACCTCATGCCGTGTGGTACTGTCACGGAGTCGCCGGGCGATGCTCTGGAACTACTCCATACGAAGCCAGTCAGGACTCTGGGGGAGCCTCCTCTCTCTGAGCACATGGTCACCAGGGCAAGAAGCTTCCACAGCGTCCACCTTCCTGGGTCTGACCTCGGAGCATTCAGCCTCCCCTTCCTCACCGTGCGCTTCCCGCAGCGAGTCCGCCCAGGCGGGGCTCCTGGGGAAGCCAGTGGGTCCTGCACCCCAACTCCGCCGTCAGACGTGACTCTCAGCCAGCCAGTAAAAGTTTATTAGAAGACAGGAACACAGTCCAAAACAGAGCTTGTAGGTACAGGAAACAGGACCCCTAAGTCAGGTCCATCTTGGGAGCAGGGAGGCCATGCCCCGGTCTGGGCCTCCCTCTCTTTCCCCAGCCAGCTCCAAACTGAAACTCTCCAGCACCTCCTCTGGCCTTTGTCTCTTTCCTGGGCCAGGAGGCCACCTGATCTCTTTTTGCTCCAACACCTTCAGTTGGCACCTTTTCAGGGGAGGGGCCCAGGCCATCAGTTGCCAGGAGACAGGGTGTCAGCCATTTTCTGTGCAGACAGCATCACACTGTCTCTCTAGGGCTCTGCAACAATCACACACCCTTATCCCACCACCTAGCTACTTAAGAAAGGCATAGAGGAAACTGAGGCACCCACACAATATTTGGAGAAAACATTAAGAACATTCCCACTTTGTCACAGGTACTGTGGCATGACATTCTTTGTATAAAATCCCATCATATGTGGCAATTCAGTCTCTGATCCTATTAAGCATGGAAGGACCTGGGCTTTTTCTGTTGACCGTCCATCTAGGATCACTCTCTCCAGCTGTTATAAGGTTGGTTTAATTTGCATTTCTGAGGCTGTCATGTCATTTCAGAAATGGGTAAGACAAGGGTCATATTTACTTCAAATTCCACTTTCAGCAGCTCTTTTGCTATTTATAGGTGCTCTTGAAAGCATGTTGGCTGTAAGAAACTGGCTAACCAAGCTTGCATTCTAATGAGTACGGTTGCAATTGCATGGTCCTGGTTGGAAGCAACGGTTTTTGTAATAGTTCTTCCAGTGGTTCGTGATCTTCCTGCCTTGATCGATTGCTGCCCAGAAAGCGAATTACTAAGACTGCGTGCATCTTAAACCGATGGCCAGCATCTCTGTTTCAACATGAGCACTACTCTGTTGTTTTAGTCAATGCATGGGAAGCACCTGCCAGCACTGAACATGCTGCAGGATAGCCCCATACTCATGTGTGGTCTCGCTCGGTACGCTGGCTTCCCATAGAATTTCATATCAAGGCCAGAGTCTCAGTCCTTATCTTCAAAACGCTCCATGACCTAAGATGTCTAAAATATCACCTAAAGCTCTGATGAAGAATTCAGGGTTGACCACTCTGCTCCTCTGGCACAATTGCTCTCTCTACGGTGAAGGTAAAGCCAATCTGGGCAAGAGAAAGAACTTTCTCGGGGGCTGGTCTGAGACTGTGGAATGAACTCCCACAGGAACAAAGAACTATCACAAACCTGCCCACCTTTGGTTTCCAGTGCAGGACCTTGCCTTCTCTAACATAAATACAGAGCAAAATGTTTATTAAAAAAAACCCAAACTTAGAAAAACAAAACCAGCCTCCCTCTGATCCCCAACCGCCCCCCCTTCGAAACTCCCCCCTCTACCAAAACAAGACACTCCACTGCACTCACTTCTCTTTCTGGGGGGATGATGAGAAACCAAACCACATGTGACACATGTGTAGTCATGCTCCTTAATGCACTACTGGAAGGTGCTCAGATATCTCAGATCCTCAGGTGATGAGTGTGGTGTGGGAATCCCCGTAAGCCGGCTCTCTGGTAGCTGCTAAGCCGGCTTTTGCTGAGTATCTGGAGCAGAGGCCACAAACCGGCCCTTTGAGTCTGAGAGCTGCTGCTGCTTTGTCTGCAGCTGGAAAACATTGACTGGAGTAGAAGTGGAAGCTACAGTGGCAATCGGACCAGGGCTGTGCTTCATGTTTGCAAAGGACTTCGCTGTTTGCTGTTCCATGTTTGCACCCAAAGTTCCTTCACTATCTGGGTAGTGCCAGTCTTCTGTCAGTCATGTGGCAGTTCCAAAACTTTGAACGGAAGATTCATTAGCATAGCAGGTACATAATTTGCAGATTTGCTTGTGTTTAACTTGGCATCATTCTGCAACTGTCCAATCATTTTTGGAACCAGAGCTGGCATTTCTTTACAGTCATGCATCGTGTCTAGCGGTAGAACTCATGCAGTTTTGGCCTCCTTGGGGCCCTGCCAGTGGCTGTGTTAATAGTTCTCATCTTCATGTTAAGTTACTGTTCCCTATGTTCTTCCACTCCTCCTCCACGTCCCTTCTTCACCTCCGCTCCTGTGATCAAATTTGCAGGAGGGGGGATTGAAATCTTTTTAGAGGAGTCCAGGGATGTTCTACCTTGGGAATATTATTTGTAAACATTTATCATGTGGTGCTGATCAAAAGTAAAAATGTGCATTGACTTCATGAGCAAAAAATAAGTCTTTGTTGGCAGGGCTAAAATTAGCAGTATGCAGAGAGGGGTTCTCGGATACGGTGGTGACGGAGGGGGCATATAAGAAACTACATCAAAATGGATACGTTGGGAGAATTCCATCACAAGCAAGGGGCTATTCAGACCCTAGAATGGGTGTCTGGATATACTAGAGATGGGTTCAGGCAGTAACCATGGGTTGCTTTTGGCGAAACCTCAGTCATTGGGCCAGATCCTCCCTTGGTGTATATCTGCATCGCTTCAGTGGAGTTGGCAATTTACATCAGCTGAGGATCGGGCCCCTTGTGTTTTGTTTATGGCAAGAACAAACCCCCGTGGTTTTGGATCCTATGGGGAAGGGAAGGTATGTATTTTCTAAGTTCCAAGCTCGCTTATGATATAATCATAGATGAAAGTGTTGGGGTTACTAGGCCTGCCTGAGCCAAAGTTCTTCCATGTTTAAACTCTGTCCTTCCATGTTTTAACTCTAATTGACCTCAAAAGCCAAGGATAGGAATTGGAATGTATAAATAGCCAGTTAGCAATTATGACCTTGCTCATACCAGGTACCAAACTATAATGATGAGGTTTGCATGTTTCTAGCTGGGGAAGGGGTAATAAACTAAGGGTAAACAGAACCAAATAACAGTTTAGGGAGAAGTTACTAACAAGCTAGATTTATAGCCCTAGAATGATTTAGTTGCTTAAATGTATAAACATGCCTTCGGTAGAGAGGGGAGGGGGAGTAGAGGGGAGGTGGGAGAGACGGGGAGAGAGGGGGGGCTTAGTTGTAAAATGTATAAAGAAGAGAGAAACTGTTTTTGCTGGTGTGCTTAATTTGAGACTTGCCTGTCTCCTTCCACCACTTTGAGATCTCAAATAAACTTTGATTGTTTCTCCACCCTGGTATGTTTATTGGCGCGAAGCACTCCGGGCAACGAACCCCACTGTTGCTGTCTTTGGGCCCCTGTGCCGGCAACAAAATCATTTGCTTCCCTTTTTGAAATAATTCCTGCCCTGTTTCCAGCAGGGGAATCCAATAGACACTATGCAAACTCAGGCTCAAGGTGACTAATCAACATACCGTATAAGAGCATGTAACATACCAGCCTCCAGCACAACAGTATGAATGGTATACAGATATATTACAGAGGGGATTTTCAAAAGCACTAAACATTGGTTTAACTCTGCTCCCATGTGAGAGTTTTACCATTGACTTCAGTGAACTGCTGTTGGAGCAGTGATGAGGCATCTGAAAAACTCACCCATAATATATGAAGTCACCAATGTACACCAGCCCCGAGACCAGCAAACACACACAGGTGCATATGGTTAAAAAACCCCTAGTGTAAGCAAGAATGTGTCTTTGCTTTGTGGGGCCTGTGTTGTTGGACGCTCTTATACCAGAAATGCATAGATCAGTCTGTAAGAAACCAGCCCCGAGCACAGTGAAAATCCAGTCTTGGAGTGTGTTTCAGCTGATAAATATCCAGACGTTCAGCTGCTTCTCCAAATTTTCCCAGCTTGTTACCAAGCCTATAACGCAGCAATGCAAGATTGGCCCCGCCAGTGTTTTGTGAATTGTCCTTCTCTGTATTGGATGTTTTCAGATTCTAATGTAGCTAGGCCCAAACCCAGCCAATGCAGGGCCCTTCCTCAGTCACATTCGTTCCTGCAAATTCTGACCCCGTAGAGGGCTTCCACGGGTTCCTGGAAAGGAGCAGATGATGCCTTGGTAGTGACTGACATCCCATTCAGCATAGGTAGTGAGAGATCATCATGCAGGGGTCCCCTCCACACACGGATCATGGACAGGAAGATTCCCAACCTGCTGCCTCAGAAATTTACACTTTAACCCAGGAAGGAAATGAAAGTTCAGGCAGGAAGTACCCTTGTTTTGCCATGCTTAGATGGACTGCAAGTAGGGTGAGCAGACAGCAAATGTGAAAAATCGGGTCGGGGGGTAATAGGAGCCTATATAAGAAAAAGACCCCAAAATCGGGACTGTCCCTATAAAATTGGGACATCTAGTCACCCTAAATGCAAGCCCACGTGAACTCGGATCCATGGCCCAAGTTCACACTGCAGAAGATTTTAGTGAGAGTATTTTTTTTTCTTCAAAAATGCATTGTCCTTCTGTAGTACACAATTCATCTGTGGAACTCATTGCCACAAGGTATAGGCCAAGAGCTTGCAAGAATAAAATAGAGTAGACCTTTATATGATGAGTGTATTCAGAATCGGAACACTAAGTATTAAATAAACAAGCACTTTCAAGGAGATGCAGCCCCTCCTACTTCAGGGCACAAACCAATCTCTAACTATTGGGGTTAGGAAGTAATTTTCCCTAGGAATAGGTTACCCCAAAACTGCCTACTGTAGGGCTGCTTCCTCTGAAGCATCAGGTAGGTGACTAGATGGGCCACTGGTCTGATTCAGTGCATCAGGCTCAGATCCACAAAGGTATTTTGGCTCCTAATTTGTCTTGATTTCAGTGGAAATGGGGAGCCTAAATACCTTTGTGGATCTGGGCCGCGGGGTGTAATCCAGTCCCCACAGCAGTCAAATGGAGAAGCATGTATGGGTGTGAAAGGGAGGCGCCAGATTAGGGAGCAGCATTTGAGAACAGACTATCGCTGGGATTCGGCACGCTATTTAAGCATGTGCCGAACTTCGAGCGAGTGAGTCCCACTGAAGTCGAGAGGCTACTCACCACAGGCCCCCATTCGGGGGACTTGTTCAAAGTTTCCTAGGCTGTGGAGTGGGGGTGGGGGGCATGGCCCGACCACTGGTAAGCAGTGGGCCTGTTATAAATCAGTCTGACCGCTGTTGGAGTGGTCCGGCTGCAGGGTTGCGATGCCACTCTAATATGATACGGCTGCCCCTCCGTTCAGAGAGTGCGGCAAGCAGGCATGGGGAACAGGTTCTCCCCCCCCCAGAAATATCTGAACTGGCATGGCATCACTGCTACTCCCACCCTGGCAGTTAAGCATGCACCTAAGTACCTCGCTTGGATCAAGCTCGGTGAGAGGACAGGAATTTAATTATAACAGCTGGAAAATGACTGCAGAGCAAAATGTTAGCTGTACTGTCCAGAAAACCTCCTGGGAGCAGGGCACGTCTCTGAGCTCTCGGCAGCAAGCTAGACCTAAATGCCGCTGCAGGAACCTCTGGGAGCTCCAGCAGACTTGAAATGGTGTGACTGCTTCATCTGTAGTAGTGCACCTAGGATTTGATTGCATGTCACCTGGAATTCAATAAGGCAATCTCTGCAGCAGGGCCTGTGTTTGATGCTAAATTGCAGGAGGAGCCTATCAAGAGGAGGGAGGAGAAGTGAGGCGAGCGTTTACAGGCTGTGACCTGTCGGACGGGTTACCCTCCTGCCTTGATGAAGCCGCAGCACATGGGTGGCCCGACATCACCGTGGCTTCCATTAGTCACCCCGGGTGTGAGCTGGCACCCTTGCAATGTTGTGAAAGGCGGCGTTTCCAATTGCAAAGCTTTTCCCGTGTCCTGGGCGTTAGCAGCAAGCGTGTGGGGAGGGCAGATGTGGTCGATCAATCCGATGAAGCTGGGATAGGGAGAAACAAAACATTAAAAGGCCTGTGTTTGCCAGCAGTCCCCCCCCCCCCAAACCCTGGGGAAGCCTCAAAAGTTGTTTCTCGCCCCCCGCCCTCGGAACTGGAATAGTCTCAGGTTACCTCCCTCCTAGGGTGACCAGATGGCCTGATTTTATGGGACAGTCCCACTATTCGGGGATTTGTCAGATATAGGTGCCTATTAACCCCCCCCCCCAGTCCCAATTTTTCACACTTGCTATCTGGTCACCTTACCCCCTGAATAGCTTTCTGGGGCATTCCTATATCTCATATTGATCCCTGCTGTGGTGCAGAGGCTTTTAGGATAGCCCTCCATACCCTAATGAAGATCAGCCCGAATGGGCAGACTACGGTGCCTAGTGGAGTGAGGGGGGCCCCCCTCCCTGTGCCTCAGTTTCCCCATCTGTGACATGGAGATGATGATACTGACCTGCTTTGCAAAGTGCTTTGTGATTGATGCATGAAAAGTGCGATATAAGAGCTGGATATTATTATTATGTGACTCTGTTTAATTAGCCCCAAATGGGAAAGCTAACAGATAAAACTCAACTGGAGGAGGGGGTTGTCTTATTGTTGTTTGTATGTATGTATGTATGGTGCCCTGCACATTGGGGCCCTGGTCTCTAATTGTGGCTTCTAGACGTGACTGTAATACAAATAATTTAAAAGACTAGCTTCAAATTTCAGATACACATTTTTAAGGACAAATTTCCTCTGGTTGTTATTGGTAAAACGAACAAACTACCTTTGCTGCTGTTGTTCTCGAAACACTCAGAGGGTTTTAATGAGCAGTTTGCCATGAATAAATCACCCACTTCCTAATGCTCTGGCACAGGAGAAATGGCTTTTGGGGAGGTGTGGTTCGGCATTGGTCACTTGAATTACAGTCAAAATGATTTACTCCCAGGAGTCCCCCATTGTGACCCGATCTGACAGTAATTCGCAGTCCAGATGGTCAGGCGGTTGAAGCAGTGACGGCGTTGCAGAAATGCCTGGGGCAGATGTAGAGGTGTCGTCAGTTCGCTGCTTTATCCCTGCCCAACAGGGGGAGATAACTCTCCTTGGAAAATGTACCTGTGTTCCACGGTCTGTGTTCCATTTCTCAATAACCGCGTGTACTCTACCGCTGCTGATCCATCTTCTGGAGCACACTCTGCCACAGAGCAGATGCTGATTTATTTAGGGAGGGGAAAAATCTCAGTAGAGAGAAAGTCCAGATTAAGAAATTATACAGTTTGGATTTTTTTTTTTTGCCACCCTATTCCCGCCCCTGCCCGCCATGCATTACAAATCTCCACTGACGCTAATGAAGCTCACACAGGACTCTGGAGGCTGGCGAATTGACGGAGCTCGCTCCCCACATCTGAGCATCACATTCTGGCAAGGATGCGACCGCAAAAGGAATTGATATGTTTTGTTCGAAGCACTGTAACCAAATAGTAAATAGAAGAACAGGAGGACTTGTGGCACCTTAGAGACTTTGTTAGTCTCTAAGGTGCCACAAGTACTCCTGTTCTTCTTTTTGCGGATACAGACTAACACGGCTGCTACTCTGAAACCTTTCAAATAGTAAATGCCTCAAATAGTTCCTTTTTCCAAGCCCCACACCGGTGTAGGACGGACTTACAGTGGAGAAGGGAACAGTCCCCAACCCCGTTACGTTATCCTCAGTGGGTAGAAATCAACATCCTGGGCCTGCCCCTGCCCCGTTGCCATACAAGGGAGCTTTGACACTGACTGCAAGGTGAGCAGGACCAAACCCTGTCTAAATTAGCAGGCAGGGTAGATCGGTCCATTGCAGAATCTGAATCAAATACATGGGGGGGTGACTTATTCACACCTTGGCATGGCTCTGCTGGTAGCCACTTGAAGCCTCCCTATGCTGCCCCAGTGGTGTAAGAGACAATGGTATAAATGTGCCTGAGGCCTATTGGTTCACTGCAGCGGATGACCGTGGTAAGTGAAAGGGTGTGATTTGCATTGTCTTGCCTGTAGTGTCGTATGCTCGCTTCACACAAGTGTAAGTGATTACACAAGGGGCCAGGGCAGCAGAGAATCAGAGCCCAGAGATTGCTGAATAGGTTTCCGATTGCAAATTGACACATAACGGACCCCAGCTGTCCTTACGTCTCCCAGTTTCACGCTGGTGCAGCTCCACTGGCTTGAGTGGAGTTGCTCCTGCTTTAGACTGGGGTAAGAGAGAGGGGACGCGAGCCAGGTACGCTATTTGTAGTCTCTTTTTCCACCCGTTGGCAGAAGAACTGATTGAAAATGACTTTTGCATGGGAACCCTCTGGAATGAATTCAGCTCTGCTCTGACGAGGGGGAAATCAAAAGCAATATTAATCACCAAGGAACCACAGGAGTTAACTAATGAAGTGTCACAGGCCTTGGGTAGCACGTGTCACCCCATCCCCAGGTAGGGGGAGAGACAGCCTGGAAGTAGGCTTGAGTGGGTGTCAGGGCGGGGAGATAATGCCCTAAGAAGGAGGACACCAGGTAATTATATCAGGCAAGAAAATATTGCGGGCTACTAGTGCCCAGAGAGGTCAATCACTGATTTCTGCAGTAGGGAAAGGGGTGTGGGATCAGCTCGGAGTGCTGATTAACCTGCTTGTTCATAACAGCCCATGGTAAATGTAGATAGACAGGCCCTGACTATACTGGAGAATTTTGCACTCACGTAAACTCTGCAGTGTAGTTGTGTTGCATGAGGACAAAACGGGCTTGGAAGGCATTCAGGAGTTACGAAGGGGATCTGCACTGGTGCATGCAGCACTGGGGCAGTGTGTTTACATTAGCAGTAATTGCACAAGACAACAATTGCCAAACAGGTACCATTGTTCTGTGGGTGAGGCGACTCGATGGGGAGCAGCGGGCCTGGGTTCGAGTCTCAGCTCTGCTTGCTGTGCCTGGCTTTCCCCGTTGACATGATGGTGATGATCGTGCTTATGCACCTTTCGAAAGTGCTTTGACATCTACGGATGAAAAATACTGGAGAAAATCTGTGTAGTTCCACCGACTTCAATGACAATGCCTATTTATACCAGCTCAGCATCTGGCCCCATACCATTATTCTAGAGCAAGATTCACTGCACATCCCTTGAGTGCATCTATCTAAATGTCCTCGCACACTTTAGGGTAACCCGTTTGATCAGCTGCAGCTGTATTTCGTTTAGAGGGCCACACCCCATTACATGGTTAAAAATGTAGTGGAACATTACATCTTGTTTCTAGGTTATGATTTTCTAACACTTCCAGTTTTATTACCTCCAAGCCAAACATCTTGCTACATCTCCTCCTCCCCAAACAAGCCATTTTTGAGTGACTGCATTTGTAAAAAAAAAAAAAAGATGGGAATTTCTTAATATGTGGAAAACATTGTATTCCTTGCACCCAGGCGATTCCAAGTTACCCTAAACTGATTTCACCAAACTTTATGGAAAGAAAGCACCTCTAGTGTGAGATCAAGCAGGAAAAACATCATTTCAAATCCTCAATTTCCTCCCAGGTTTGTGCCAAAAAACCAGTGTTTTATAATGAAAATGCTTCCCCAGTTCTCTCTCCAGGGACTTGAATGGCACCTATCACCATCGTAGTTGAGAACCTCACAATCATTAAGGGATTTTAGCCTCAGACAAGGAAAATAGTAGTGTCCCCATTGTACAGATGGGGAACTGAGGCACTAAAAAATTAAGTGATTTGCCCAAACTCCCACAGAGGGACTGGGGTTGAGCCAGGCGTGAGGCTCTTTTGAATCCAAGTGTTCTGTCCCAGCCGCTGCACGTTCCCAGCTAGAACATTAGTGTGGCTACTCTAAGGACTGTCTGTGAGGGGATTGAGGACAGATGTGGTGCTCTGTTAAGCCCAGTCCTGCAAACTACTCAGTGTGGCCAGACCCTTGCATCTGCTCAGGGCCCCTCTGAAGTCAACGGGGCTCTGCAAAGCACAGCGGTCAATCCGCAGCGTCACTTCCAGGATGGGGGGAGATAGTTAAGAATCAATCTTGACCAGGGGAGGAGACTGCACAAATTAACATGTCATCAGCTTGCTGGTGGACCTCCCAGAAGGGCTTCTTGCCTTTGAAAACAAAGATAAAACTTGGAGGGTATAAGCAAAGAGAAAAAGCCATTTTGGCATTGTGATGTTGTCTAATTAAAATGTAACCATGCAAATCATTATTGCTACCACTGTTATATAATTGCAATTAATCTTATACAAAGTATAATACATGGCCAGAAAGGGTTAAACAGCTTGCAGGCTGAATGACCCAAAGCCAACCTTTAAAGTCATGTTAGCATGGTAAGGAGGGCCATTCAATGCTAGATAGGCTAGAACTTTGAAATGCAAACCTATGTTGTTAGAAGTTAGAAGTAATACTAATTGTCTGTATGTACTCATAAACGTTAGCCATGTAAACAGACAGTACCTGTCTGTCACAATAACTATTAATTCAAGGATCAAAAGGAAATATTAATGTTTAGATTAGTGGATCCCAAACTTGGTTCGTGGCTTGTTCAGGGTAAGCCCCTGGAGGGCCGCGAGACGTTTTGTTTACCTGAGCATCCGCAGGTACAGCCGCTCCCAGCTCCCAGTGGCCGCGGTAGCCAAGTTAGAGAACCACTGATTTAGATGAATCTTGGGTGAAATAATGTCATTGTCTGTACATCCTTTGAAGTTAGTGATAGGGTAATTTATCCATTAGGCAGTCTATGTTAATTTGTGTAACTAATTACTGGTGGTGCTTAGGAAACAAAAGGCTACATCAAAAGCCTATTGTTCACCCAGGACTGTGTGGTCAAGTGGCTGCTAGAAAACTGTATAAAAGATCCTTGGGTCCTGATCCTGTCATCTCAGATCTGCTTAAGCTTCACCGGGGGAAGTTTGAGTCGCAAGATTGAGATCCCAGTTAAGCTGGAACACTCTGAATTTGATCTTGAACTCTGGACTATAACCTATGGACTAAATTCTAAAAGAACTCTTTGCAACTACAAAGCTCACCAACTCGGCTAGGAATCGGAACCTCAAGAATTGAACTCATGTCTGTACGTATACTGATCTTTTAACCATTCTCTCTCTCTTTTCTTTTTTTAAATACATTTTAGTTTAGTTAATAAGAATTGGCTGTAAGCATGTATTTGGGTAAGATCTGGAATATTCATTAATGTGGGAGGTAATGTGTCCGATCCTTTAGGATTGGAAGACCCTTTTCTTTTATATGATGAAAAAGATTTTCAGTAATCTTCATCATTCTTGACTGGGGTATCTGGGTGGAGGCCTGAGGCTGGGTTACTTTAATGGAACTGTGTTGTTGGCTTCTGGGCAACCAATAAGGTAATAAAGACACTGTTTTGTGCCGGCTTGGTAAATCTAAGTATTGGAATATCCACTAGCTTTGGGGATTGTCTGCCCCATTCTTTGCAGTTCACCCTAATTGAGTGATCTCGGCTGGCTCTCCTGGGATCTTGGTCACAGGCATCCTTCTCTTGAGGAGTCAAAGAAACCAAGTGCTTTGAGCTCCGTATGTTGGGTCCTGGCTAAAGAATGGGCCAGCCATGCTGGCAAAAACGTCTTTGGACTCTAAGTTGTGCTTTAGTCTCAGAAGCATAGTTTTACTTTTTTCATTTGTAACCATTTCTGTCCTTATTCCTCGTGTGTGGTGTTGTGGAAAAAGTTATTGCGTGGGTAACTTTTCCCACAACAGTGGTATCCCTTAAACCTACATCCTTTTGGTAATAAACTGGTTTTCCTTTTGCCATAAGCCAACGCGGTGCTTTGATGGAAGTGGCGGATTTGTCAAGCCCTGTTAGCTGGCTTCTCTGCTGTCCCTGTAAAGGAGCAGCAAACTTGAGCCGGTTTTGTGGGTGCCACAGTCTGAGGGGCTAAGCACTGCAGAGCAAGATGGTTTTGGGGAGAACTGGGGCCTGGGAGGGTATTAGTGTCACCCTGCCTGGTGTAACCAGGCCTGTGCTGTGCACACCCTGCTGGCATCAGGGCTCTGAACCAAAGCTGCACAGACACCCAGAGTTACAGGGCAGGCGGTAACAACCCCCCCTGACTGGGCTGAACTTCAGAGCGTCACATACATCCCCTCCCCCCCACCCCAATCCCTTTTTCTCTATTTGGGGGTGAGTTCTCTTTCCATTGATCAGGTTGGCATTCGCTATACAAGAGGGCCTACTGCAAACTCACTCCCTGCTCTGGGTCAATGCCAAACCATTGACGTTCTCTTCCCCGTTCCCAAGGGTCTGTTTTATTACATCCCATTGACATAACAGAGATTGTATTAGGGAGTAATTAGTTGGTCAACACAGCAAACACAGAACAGTGTCAACCCCGAATAGTGAAAAGTCCAGAGTCATCCCTCCACAACTCAAAAAATGGTTTAAAAGCATGACTTGACCCCTCCCAATTTTTTTTATTTGCCTTCTGGTTTTTTAGCCTTCAGAGTTCACTTGCTTTGTGTTTTAAACAGTTCTCTGTAACCAGGAGAGCTAGAAGTGTACTGTTTTAGCTGAGATTCTCATGCTATCTCTTCTCTTGGCTCCAGCAGCTGGGACTTAAAAAACAAAACAAAACAAAACACCAAATCCCGCAAGACCTGGGGTAAAATCATGACGGCTGGCAACTCTGAAAAAGAGCAGCAGAATTAAAAAGAAGGAGGATGCCATGTCCTCATTACTAATATCCATGAGGTGCGTATGCAATCCCAACCCCCCTCTGTAGGGGGCTCTAGGGTATAAAGCCATATCCGCACACAGATGTGCCCCAGTTGAGCTAAAGGTGTGATTTCAAACCAGTTCTGTTTTACACGCACACACCCACACCCTGTGTCCACACTCTGATTGGTGTCTTTCATCAGCTTAGTTGCAGGTTGCATGTTAAACTGATGTGATTGTGTGTGTCCCCCTCATCCTGCCAATTGCACTAGTTTCACGAAAGGGTGTGTGATTTCACACCAGTTCTGTTACACACACACACACACCGGCGTGGATAGACACAAGGGTCTTTCATCAGCTTAGCTTGCAGGGTGCATGTTAAACCGATATGATTGTGTGTGTGTCCCCCTCATCCCGCCAATTGCAGCCGTTTCACGAACAGGTGTGATTTCACACCAGTTCTGTTTACACACACACACACACACACACACACACACACACACACACACACACACACACCGGCGCGTGGATGGACACAAGGGCCTTTCATCAGCTTAGCTCGCAAGCTGCGTGTTCACCCCCGCCCTGGGCGTTGTGTCCACCACACGCCCTTGCACCCGCTGCCCAGCGCAGCCCCTTGAGCGCTCCCTCTTGCCTGCAGCGCAGCGCTGGGGGCGCGAGGCGGGCGGAGAATGGCCATAAGGCCCCCGGGCGCGCGACTCCCGGCCCGCTCCAGAGCCAATGGGAAGCGGCGCGCGCTCTACGCCCCGGGCAGCCGGCAGGGGGCGGGCTGCGCTGGTTCGATCCCTGCTGTGGCCGGGTTTATTCGCGCTGCGGGGCGCACGCTGCCCGGGTGCTGCCGCTGGAGCGCTGCCTGGGGGAGCCGGCTGCTCCCCCACCCCCGGGGCTCGGATGGACGCGGTGGTCCTGGGCAGCGGCCCCGGGCTGCTGCTGGCGCTGGCGCTGGGTAAGGCGAGGACGGGCTGGGGGTGGGAAGGAGCAAAGGGCAGCTCCCACCTGCTGCTGCAATGGGAGGGGGGCGGCTCCTGGGGCGCTGCTGCGGTTGCGGGGGGAGCCCGTGGGGAGGGAGAGCCCCGCCGCCTTCCCCGCCAGCTGTTTGCACCCGGCAGGGGAAAGCCCCCAACTCAAACGTGGCAGATCGATCGATTCGGCCCTTCCTGGGGTGCCCAGAGGCTTGTCAGCCTGGCTGCTTGCATGGTGACCTCGCTGGCCCCCACCCTGGTTCCAGGGGTTTGTGAGTCTCTTGGTTTCCAAATCTGCCCCGAGCAAGAGCGGGGGAGCTATTTTTAGCTGTAGAACAAACATTTTATTTTAAGGCACTTGAGGATTCAAGTTCTTCGTGCGTTAAAATGTTAGCAAAAGAAAAACAGCGCTGCCCGGTGTAGCTAGGGGCTTTGCTCCCCCCCCCCCCCATGCTCCTGTAACTGAAAACTGGGTTATTTCTTACATACTGGCACGGTGGGGTCCTGGAGCCAGAGATCAGGGTTAGAGCATTGAGTGTATCTGCCTACAAAACACCTGATGTGTCCTGTTTAAAAGCTGCAGTTTTCTGCATACCTTTGAGGTATTTTCAGTTAAAAACCTCATCAGGAGGTGGAGGTGATAGGGGGGGTGGGTGGGTGGGATGGCTGCTGGAAGGATGTGGTCAGAGCCATTAGCGCCCTATGCAGGAGCCACCAATAGACTATTGGGCTCCTTGACCAAAGTAAGTGAAGAATCAGTTACCCTGTAGATTAAGGGTGCATTTATAAATGGCATGTGAAAGGTTAATAAGTGATTAGTAGCTGTCTTACAAATGGTTGATCAGTTGTCATAGTCAACACCTGGGTTATAACAATCAAGAACCGCTTTGACTGATGCACTTATAACCATGTAGAACACAGTACTGGTGTTGGTAACAGGTATATAGTATCTCCTAATCCTTATTAGCGATTTATATTGAAGATATACTTTATAAAGTGTGGCCCCAAAATCTTCTGTGCTCAAAACATGTCCTGTTTAAAGCTTTCAGAAAGCAAAAAGAACCCCAAACCCCTTTAGATGTTTGATGGCTCTTAACATCTGAGAATAAATAGTAAAGGGTTTTTTGGCTAGCGTGTAAGTTGGTAAGCAATGTGCAGTTTTTAACAAAATACATGTTTATCAGTTAATGGTTGAATTGCTGCTTATTAGCCTAAAATGCATGCCTGAAACGTGTCAGCTGTTCCAGGCGCCTCTGAATGGTCCTTATTCCATCTCTCAACGGAGTCATTTAAATGATTGCTTTAAAAAAACACCAAGAAAAATCTCATGGAAGGGGGAGAGAAAACCCAACCTAAAATAACATGGAGAAGCCTGGTAACTTTGAAATTAAACCTGTCAGAATGGGCTCTCTGGTAATTCTGAGCCGCTGACTTCTAATGGGAGTTCCTTGCAAGTATTTGAGGGATGGACAGATTTAGTGAGTTAGCAAAAGTGGTGGTTTCTTGGCTCCCCCACCCTGATATAATATCAGCCCTAAAGATGAACTGTAAAGGATTTTTACAAGACTTAAGCTTATCTCCTATTTTAGTCCTTTAAGATGTATAAAGAGGGTCCAAAAGTCTTTTTAAATAATTTTGTTTTTCAGTCTTAGGCTTTGTCTAAGCTTAAAAGCACTCTTCCACTGGTGTAACTATGTCACACTAGGGTTTTCTTTGCTGCTTTAACTATAGTGGTATGGTTAGTCCAGCCACACTGTCTAGAGTAGACAAGGCCATCGACACGGTAGGAATGTCAAGTCTTGCTTTTGATGGTGGAGACGGTGGAGGCCTGGTGATGTGTGCTGCCACCCTTTCGCTGAATCTTGTAACAAGCCCAGCTCTTTTCGAATGTGCAGCAGAATTATTGGAGTTACAACTGGCTAACAATCACTTTCCTTCACAATTGCTCCACTTTGCCTTTGTGCTGTCGTTTCACTGCTTGTCCGGTCATGACACTGTCTTCTAGGGGCATTGGGACCTGAGGTGGGAGAGGAAATAAATTTCCAACAACAAGCCCTTCAAGCCATCTTGTACATGATAAAGAAGCTAGAAAGGGCACAAGTTCATAATATTTCCCCTGTGTATATTCCCTTTGGTGGGTTGGGTTGCCCTCACTGTTTGTGCAGGTGCAGTTTTTAATTTGATGTGTGTGGGGCTTTAAACCTGCCATTCAGTCCAGCATTAGTATGAGGTGTGGGGTTTCAATGCTTATCTGTCCCATCAGGCTGAAGGTCTGTTCTCCGAGTGCATGTAGTGATACCAGGGGAAGCTCCCCTGCGTTATGAGGAGTACAGGAGGCTGTACTCCACGTGTGTTGTTAGATATGTATTTCTGTGGACACTCGGGATGGAATTAATCCTCCCTTTCCAATCTTCCGAGGTCTCCCATTCACAGGATCCCCAAGACTTCAGATGATCCCGGTTGGTTGTTTTGAGAATACCTGTGGTGTTTCTTCTCAGTGTGTGTCTATAACAATCAGTATCAATGGGAATGGAGCATGTGGCTAGAAAAATAGACCCATCTCACCTGTGTTTTCACGGCAGGGTCTCCATTTTAAAGGCTTTGCTTTACCTAAGTCTGGATTGAAATGTTCTCGCCATCTTGGGGGGTGGTGGTGAAGTAAGCTTTAAAGGTCCTGTTTTGTTTTATTTAAAAAAACAAAACCCTTTTTAGAAGTATACAGCCCTGATGAAAGTTGCTCTATAAAATGTTTTACCAACCTTCAAAGAAGTGCTGGGTTCCTGCCTGCTTTATGGAGCATGTGAACGTCGCACAGCACAGTTCACTATCCAGAATTCTGGGCTTTTTATAGGCGTATGAAAACCAACAGCAGAACAGGACGCTGTTCCTAATCCCTTCTTAGTAACTCCATTTAAATAAACAGTGATGGCATTTTATATGTACATCAGCAGGGCGTGACGAATCCACTTAGCCAGAGTGAGTTGGTGGTTTTATCAGGTGAGAGATCCTGCTGATGGCAAAGGTTTCATTGGGGGAGGGCTGGGGGTGTGTGGGAATTCATGGTTGGATTTTCAAAAGGACTTCACGTGTAGCAGCTGCCAAATCCATCCACCGCATATAGGTGTCTTAATGTCAGCTGAGTTCTTTCTGGCCGTACGTCTCCAGTCCTTGGGGTTGCCGTGAGAACCTTCAGGTACAAGCGCAGTGCAAACCGATGCAACCATGTCTGTCTGAGCCGGCGGAAAGACCGCTGCCCAAGCTGGGGGGCTGCTATTGTAGAGTGGGGTGTGGAGGCAGCTGGGGAAGGGACCTGGCCCCCGTGGTTTACAATAGGATGCTGCAGAGTGGGGCTGCTACCACTTCTTCATGGAGGGGGTTGCACGTCAGCAGAGGGCTCTGTGTGTAGGGGACCCTACGAGCTGAAACTGCTGTCACCCCAGCACATATAGATTTATTGGCAAGGGTGGGGCTGCCCAGTATTAAATGACTTGGAGGGGGGGCAGCATTCAGCTGGTGGGAGAGCAAGGTCTTCGGGGCCATGGGACTGAGCAGGATAAGGTGTGAGTTGGGATTCGGGGGGGGACGGGACGTGGCCCTTGGGGGATTTGGGATTGTGTGTCTGGGATACCAGTGTGTCTTTGCCTGATGATTACGCTTAGTCCGGGGGCTAGCAGACACTGAGTGACTTTTCCAAGTCCTATATACAAGTGGTAACTTACTTTCTTTTGACATAGGGTGACCAGATGTTCCGATTTTATAGGGACAGTCCCGATTTTGGGGGCTTTTTCTTTATAGGCTCCTATTACCCCCCACCCCCCGTCCCAGTTTTTTACACTTGTTATCTGGTTACCTTATTTTGACATACTGTGTGCAGTGTTGTCTGTAGTTGGCTCTGATTTCTGTCTGAACGCACACTGCCCCTATCCTGGGCGGGGGGTCAGAAATGATTATTTCCAGGTATTCCTGCAGTGACAGTCTGCCAAGATTGCCACGCAAACCTGTGAATTTGGATCTGGGTCCTAGGCATTCTCGGTAGCCTTAAAACCCATAGAAGCTAATGCCTGATGATAAGCAGGGCATTCTCGTTTTGTGTTGCAGTTTTTTTAGTGAAATCAGTGCAACAAATATTTTAATATTCTGCTGGCTTCGGGCTGCTTTCGTCCCTACCCTGATATGCTAGATTTCAGCTCACCCGTTTTAAATAAGACTTGTAAGTTGAAAGTCCATTGTTTGTACAGGGATGAGGCACGCGTTATTCCATCTACCTTTGAGTGGAAGGGACTTAGGCCTGGCAGATCTGGGTCTTTGGGGAATGCATAGCAGAGGGGGAGTACTGCCTTCCCAGCATCAACCTGCTTCACTCCATATGTGCCCTTAAATTCCTGGTCCATGGGGTTTGGGCTGCATGGGTGGGGAGGGGCTGGGGATTTCTGTGCTTTTGTGGAGTCCACTAGGACCTTTAACATGCCAGTTGGGGTATAAGATGTGTTCCCATGGGATTCTGCACATTCAGAGATTTGTTACTTCCCAGTGTAGTGTAATTGAATAGAATTTGCCCTACTCTGGGCTGTAGCTTTCCTGCAGTGTGGGGATTTTTGGACTGGCAAGCTCTGAGTACTCTTGTGTCAATAAAATTAGTATGTGCGCAGACACTGTCATTAAGAAATTATGCATAATGTACAATATCGTTTTCTTATTGACTGGCAAGCTAAGGGGGTTCTTATGGGGTTTGGCAGGAACATTTTTTTTATTGTTGCTGGAAAGCTCAAAAGAGTTGATGACAAACTCAGTTGCTTTGGGGAGCCCACGCGCTCCTGCTAAAGTTTGTGGGGAGCTACCTGTCCTGGACTCCATTCATAGATGTTAAGGCCAGAAGAGACCACTATGTTTAATCATCTAGTCCAGGGGTAGGCAACCTATGGCATGCATGCCAAAGGTGGCACGCGAGCTGATTTTCAGTGGCACTCACACTGCCCGGGTCCTGGCCACTGGTCTGGGGGGTTCTGCATTTTAATTTAATTTTAAATGAAGCTTCTTAAACATTTTAAAAACCTTATTTACTTTACATACAACAATAGTTTAGTTATATATTATAGATTTATAGAAAGAGATTTTCTAAAAATGTTAAAATGTATGACTGGCATGTGAAACCTTAAATTAGAGTGAATAAATGAAGACTCGGCACACCACTTCTGAAAGGTTGCCAACCCCTGATTCAAGTCTGATCTCCTGGATAACCCAGTAATTTGTGTGGCAGACGGAATTATTCTTTTCTTCTAAGTAGGTGAACGCCACTGAGTCCAATAACTTGTGATTGGACGACAGTCCTATGAAACCTGGAGCCATGACCCCCTGTAATCAGCCTTTTAGACCCCCCAGTCCCTTCATGTTTACTCTGGACTGCCCTCCCACTGGCTTCTGAACAGAGGGGAAATGTCTTGCCCAAGGTGTCCCAGCAGGTCAGTGGGAGAGAGTCAGCATCCCCTCTCTCTCACCCAGACTGAATTTAATCCAGCCAGCTGTCATCCTGGTCCTTATCTCCGCCAACCACTGGGAGAGCAAGGGAATTTTGTCATCCTAGCCAGGTTACTCAGGGGGGGTAGGCAGGTGCGGGATTGGACCCTAAGCATGGAACTAAAATGAAGTTAGTTAAACTGAAAGCTTTAAAACAACAGTACCTTGGTATAGACTGGGTGAGAAATACTTGGCAGGAAAGGCTTCCTGACGTGGGACTGGCTCTATATTTAACACATGGGATAGATCCTCTGTCCCATTTGCTAGAATGTGATGGCGCTTGATTGCTGCCATATTAACAATTCAGGAGAGAAGGGAGTTCTGTCCAGCTACAATTACACTGGTTTTGCAGTGGCTTTATTTTGCTATTCTACAGTTCCTGAATTTGAGTCATATTCGACATTTAAGCCAAGATTTTCATAAGCGACTAACAATTTTGGGTGCCTCCAGTTTTAGAGACCCAATCTGAAAGGGGCCTGATTTTCAGAAAATGCTAAGGGTATGTCTACACTACGGGTTTACTCCGATTTTACAGAATTCGATTTTTGGCAACAGATTGTATAAAGTCGGGTGCATGCGGCCACACTAAGCACATTAATTCGGCGGTGTGCGTCCATGTACCGAGGCTACCGTCAACTTCCGGAGTGTTGCACTGTAGGTAGCTATCCCATAGCTCCCGCAGTCTCCCCCCCCCATTGGACTTATGGGTTGAGTTCCCAATGCCTGTTGGGGCCAAAAATTTGTCACGGGTGGTTACGGGTAAATGTCATCAGTCAATCCTCCCTCCGTGAAAGCAACGGCAGACAATCATTTCACGCCCTTTTCCCTGGATTGCCTGGACAGACTCCATAGCACGGCAACCATGGAGCCCGTTCAGCCTTTTTTCACTGTCACTATATGTCTACTGGATGCTGCTGACAGACGCGGTACTGCAGCGCTACACAGCAGCATTCCCTTGCCTTTGCAAGTTGGCAAAGATGGTTACCAGTCATACTGTACCGTCTGCAGCTGTCATGGGTGCTCCTGGCCGGCCTTGGTGAGGTCAGTTGGGGGCGCCTGGACAAAAATGGGAATGACTCCCCAGGTCATTCTCTTCTTTAAGTTTTGTCTAATGGAGAGTCAGTCCTGCCTAGAATATCAGGCAAGCCTACTAAAGAACCAGAGAGGCAAACGGCCGCTCCGGGTCGGAGCCCCAGACGTGCCACTTCTATGATGAGCTGCATGCCATTCTAGGGGGTGCCCCTACAACAAGCCCACCCATTGCTTCCCTCCTCCCTCACCCCTCCTGGGCTACCTTGGCAGTTATCCCCCCATTTGTGTGATGAATTAATAAAGAATGCATGAATTTGAAACAACACTGACTTTATTGCCTCTGCAAGCAGAGATCAAAGGGGGGGGAGGGGCGGGCGGTTGGCTCACAGCGAAGTCGAGTGAACCACTATTCTGCACTTGCTCAGCCTATAGCTGAAAATGGGAATCTGTGATCAGCACTAGGGTAGAAGCACAGGCAGGACTGAATCTCCATTTGCATGTGGGCCTTTGGTTGACACTGGTAAAATACAAGATGTCCCAGGATATGTACGTTGGGGGACAGTTTTAAACGGCAGCTTAACTTTTTTATTTGCAGCAAAATGTAGAGGTCTAAGTATCTGATTGTGAGCCCTGGGAGCAAGGGGTAGGCTGGGGAGGTGCGACCGCGCGGTGCTGCCGACTGGGAGAGCAGCCTGAGGCAGAAGCCTCCACTGGCATGATATTCCAGGCAGGACTGAATCTCCATTACACAAAGCTTAAAGAAGAGAATGACCTGGAGTCATTCCCATGTCTGCCCAGGCGCCCCCGGCCGACCTCACCGAGGCCAGCCAGGAGCACCCACGGGACGACGATGATGGTTATCAGTCATACTGCACCGTCTGCCGTCCGCAAGGCAAGGGGATGCTGCCGTGTAGCGCTGCCGCACCGCGTCTGCCAGCAGCATCCAGTAGACATACGGTGACAGTGAAAAAAGGCGAGAAACGATTTTTTCCCTTTGCTTTCACAGAGGGCGGGGGGGTAGGGGGGAAAGCCTGACGACATATACCCTGAACCACCCACGACAATGTTTTTGACCCTTCAGGCATTGGGAGCTCAACCCAGAATTCAAATGGTTTTCGGAGAGTGCGGGAACTGTGGGATAGCTACAGTCATCAGTCACCCCTCCCTCCATGAGTGTCCATTTGATTCTTTGGCTTTCTGGTATGCTTGTCTCAGGTCCTTAAGTTTCACGCAGCACTGTGCTGAGTCCCTGTTGTGGCCTCTGTCCAGCGTGGCCTTGGAGATTTTTTTTTCAAATGTTTTGTCATTTCGTCTTTTGGAACGGAGTTCTGATAGAACAGATTCATCTCCCCATCCAGAGATCAGATTCAGTATCTCCCGTACGGTCCATGCTGGAGCTCTTTTTTGATTCTGGGACTGCCTGGTCACCTGTGCTGATGAGCTCTGCCTGGTCACCTGTGCTGATGAGCGCTCCATGCTGGGCAAACAGGAAATGAATTTCAAAAGTTCGTGGGGGTTTTCCTGTCTACCTGGCCAGTGCATCCGAGTTCAGATTGCTGTCCAGAGCGATCACAATGGTGCACTGTGGGATAGCTCTCGGAGGCCAATAGCGTCGAATTGCGGCCACACTAACCCTAATTCAAAATGGCAATGTCGATTTCGGCGCTACTCCCCTCGTCGGGGACGAGTACAGAAATCGATTTTAAGAGCCCTTTATGTCGAAGTAAATGGCTTCGTTGTGTGGACGGGTGCAGGGTTAATTCGGTTTAATGCTGCTAAATTCCAACTAAACTCGTAGTGTAGACCAGGCCTAAGTGCTCACTCTTTGAAAATCAGGTCGCTTTAAGGTGTCTGAAAGGAGGCACTCCAGATCTGTACTCAGTTGGCCTTGTAAGGCTGCAGGTGCACCTAAGGTAATGATTTAGGCCCTGATCCTGCTGTCGCTTAGACTTATGCTGAACGTCACCCATGAGTAGTCTGATGTCAATGGAACTGCTCCCATGCTTGCATTCAGCAGGTGGGCAAATGTCAGGGGATTGAGGCCTTAGCTTCTGTGTGGATACGCTGTCCAGCTGTGAGACTGAATGATCCCGGCGTGAGTGTGGGATAGTTCTGCCCCTGTGGTTCGAGCGGCCCCATTGTCTGTGGGATGGGGGAGCCGTGCCAGCAATTTGCATTGCCTCCATGAAGCTTGGCTTTGTGTGCCAGTGAGCAGGTGCTGGAGGCAGGCAGGGCTGTGAGGAGCCAGAAGGTATCTACTGTTGTGCTGATCCACCCACCTCTTCCCCCCCCACTCCTGCCCCGGCGGAAGGGGTGTGGGGATGCAGAAGCTACTGCGGTCTTCCCACGGGCTGAGAAGCAGCTCTGCCGGTTGAGAGGGGTGATTCTGTCCCCACCCATGTCCCTCAAAAGCAGGCGTGTGTTGCCGCCTTCGGTGCGGTCTGTGTTGCTCTGGCCGTGGGTGTGGTGGTGCGGAGTAGGTGCATGTGCTCCGAGCAGCCTCCTGCTTCCATGACCCGCCGCCTCTCTCCCTGCTCGACTGCATTCATTCATGAGAGGCATGCCTGGAGAGGGTGCGGCCTGTTCCCAGGGAGACTGAAATACACACAGAACCGCCCTCCCCACCACCTGCAAAGCAGTAACCCTGCCCTCTGTGCAACAAGCTGGTTGGCAGAATAGCCCACCAGAACGTTTACACGCAGGCGAGACTTTGCTCTGTGGACACAGTGCTGAGGAAGGGGAGGGAGCTCTTTCTGCTCAGAACAGGTGTAACTTGCCGCTTCTCACCTGTTTCCCCTCGACTGCCCCTGGACGCTATTATGGCAGGCTTAAAATAAGGAAAAGAATTGTTTCTCTTGCCCTTCCCCTGCAATTATCCTAGATCAGTGACTGAGAACAGCAAGCCAGGCAGAAAACTCAGCAAGGCACGTATGTGAAATATGCGAGATGTTAACTATCTGGGTACTGTAGTCTGTATTTCCAGGGTCGTGCAGTTGATCTGATGGATCGCTTCTGTTTCTAACTGTGGTGATGTAGGTGTGACACCCATGCTAAGTAAAATGGAAAGCAGATCTAGGATTGTCTTGACTGACCTTTAAACAGTGGTGTAAAACTATGCATAAAGGATAACCTACTATGGGCAAGGAGCTCTGGAGTTGGATTCTTCAAAGGCACTCCCTGGTGATCTATCTCTGGTAACATTCCCATTGACATCAATAGGAGCAGAGTTAGAAATACACGTAAGGGTAGGATTGTAAAAGTGACTAGTGACTTTTGGATGTCTCCGTTTTTAGGAATCCAGCTTTTTGAGATGCTTTGAAATGGCGTCATTGTCAGAGGGTTGGCGCTCAACATTTTCTGAAGATCAGGCTCCTTCAGGTGTCTTGGATTGAGGTATCAAACTCACCGGTCACTTGCAAAAAGCCCACCATATACAATCTCGCCTCATGACTTCTTTAAGGCTCCGCGGCACTCCACTCCCACATCTGTTCCTCTGTGGAGAGGAGAGAAGGTTGTTTCAGTCTTGTCCTTAATGTTACAAGATGTTCAAATGAAGCAATTAGGTCCATTGACCCAGCAGATCGTCAGGCATCTCTGAGGATAAAGCTTGATGCACAACCAAAGGCAATTGCTCTCTTTGAAAAGCCTCGAGCAGTCATGTAGCAATCCTAGTTCTGACTCAGCTGGTAATGGGGGATCTGACCCCCTTTTGGGTGGGACCCCTAGTTTGAGAAACGCTGATATGGGGCACCTGGCATTGCCCACTGTCGGAAGACCGGATACTGGGCTAGATGGACCTTTGGTCTGACCCAGTATGGCCGTTCTTGTGCTCTTAAGGGCTTTACATGTTTATTTTCCATTTTTAAATAGATATCCCTGTAGTTTTTGTTACAACACTGTGGAAATTTCAGATTTAAATACCTGAAACCCTGAAATTCAAGATTTTTACCATGTGGAAATTTACAAAAATGGACCGTGAAGTTAGCAGGGCCATGGTAATAAGTAGTGGAGCCCTGCAGTGCTGTCCTCTCTCTCTCTCTCCTTGACTTTCGGTCCCTGATCCCGCCCCGGACACGGGTAGGATGAGAAAGGAGCCTCTTGTGGGTTTCCCCACAGTGTCGAAGGGTGGGTCGAGGGAGAAGGGAAAGGCGGCTGGGCTTGCCTGCTCACGAGAGGAGGTGAGAAAGAAAAGCCTCTGTTGTCAAGGCTCTGCCTAGAGGTGCAGTAATGAAGTGCTGCTTCTTCCCAGCCTTCTGCCTGCTTCCCTACCCCATGCAGCATTGTGAGGAGCCGCGCGAATGAGTATCTGCTGTTGCATGCCGCTCTCCCTCTGAGCAGGGCAGGAGAGGGCGTGCTGGCTAGGACCTCCAGGGGGCCAGTAGCTGGAAGAGGGATGAAAGGGAGGGACGAGAGATGGGGAGACACTAGGATGGGGGAAAGGGGAGAGTCGGCAGAGGCGGCAGCAGTGGTACCCACAGGTGCTGTGCATTTGCCCTTCGGCTGTTTCCGTCCTGTGCGGTGCTGGAAGCAGCACAGACCTGTACTGAGCACCAGTCCCGTAACTTCCTGCCTTTCCTACAGGCGCCAATGAGAATGCCACTGTGGCCCCATGTTAGCACAGGGCCCAGCCCCCTCCCTTAATGGGGCAGTTCAGCCTGCCCCACAGAAAGAGCCTGACCCCCTGCTTTCTGAGCTCAGGCCCCTCTCTCCTATCCTATGTCCTTGCCTCTTGCTGGCCTTTCTGGGAGCCCGCCGCCTCGTGCCGTCTCCCTGCCAGCTGAGGGGGCAGGTGTGCCAAGACCGCTCCAACCACGGCTTTCCCGTGTGATAGTGCGGGACCCTGCCCGATCGCTGCTGGGCTGGGTGTGGTAAGGCTTAAAATATTAATGACGAGGTATTTGCCAGAGTGACCCAGGCACACTTTCTCTTGCTTGTGCCGGGGTCTGGCGTGCAGGGGAGGGAGGCCGTGTCGTGCAGTTCCAAGATCACCCTGCTTCACTCAGCGCGCGTGTGTTGATTGCTAGAGTTTTGGCCTAATAGGAATTACGTGGCCAAGGAATCCATCAGACTACATGAGCCTTAAAGAGTAGTGATCTTCCCTCTAACCCAGTCGTTACTTTCCCTTCACTCATTGGCATATCGTTGCTCTTGTCCCACATTTCAAAGTGATCAAAGTAGGGGACATTGGTCAGGTTAGGTCCCTAATGAAACGTGCGGTGACGTTGCTTGGCGCTCCATTCCACTCCACAGGTGAGCAGAGGCGACGCACAGGGGTGTGGCCGGGAATGTGCACCAGATTTGTAAATTAGGCTCAGGCCTTTCTAATTCCCAGCCAGCTATCGGTGGTAGCGTCTACCCAGCGCCTAGCCAGAGCAAACAGAGTCCTTTGAAGACCCTGGTGTAACCTCTTTTTGTTTTAATTCAAGGCCTCGCTGTTTTCAACGGTGTGGGTGCCAGCTGGAACGTGACTGCTGACTATGGAGCGAAGAGGCCCGTATGCAGCTCTCCGGAGGACTGTGCAGGTAACTCTGCGTTATAACAAGATACCGATTCAGGTTAAAAGCAAACCAATGAGTTGAAATGGTACAGTCAGTATAGGTCTCAGTGGTGCTTTCTGGCCTGGTGCTGCAAACCGCCAAGGCACTTTCAGTGCTCCAGTGTCCATCCTGGGGTAGACAGGCCTGCAAGGCGCATACTGATTCTGCAACAGTATTTTAATAAGTGTGTCTTTGCAGCCTGAAAATGAAAGATAATGTTGACGAGCCCCTAGCTGTCTGCCTTGGGGATGTGATAGCACTGCATACAACTCCTGAAATAAAACTCTTTACACTGCAAACTGTTCTGGATCCAGTTCTGCAAACCATTTATCCCGTGCCTCATCAAAGAGCTAATTGTCCTGTTCCTGGTGCACGCTGACAAGGTTAACGCTGGCCATGGTTCCACTCGACTTCCTTATGATCATGCTGTTTTATTGCTGCATCGTAAGAGGGAGAGTTCAAAAGCCCTTACCCCGAGCTGTCATTGGGCAGTGGTTATGGAATGTGCCGCTGGCGTTTCAGGCCTTCTCAGTTGCATTTAGACTCCACTCACGTGGATGCAGCTCATGTTATCCGGTAAGGGAATTCTCCCCCCCCCCCCCCCGATCTGGTTGCCAGGACTGCAGTGTGCCAGAGATACTTTCTTATGCTTTCTGCATGTCCTTCATCCCAGTTTTTTTTAGCCTTCAGATATGCACACCTGGGCCCCATTGACTCCAGTGTAGTTTATACACCGGACCCAGGATGGTCTTAAAGAAGCATCAGAACTGTCATTGCCCAAATGTGGGTCTATTGCTTCCCTGACATGCGCGTGCCCATCTCTTGTGAGCATGTATCGTCGCAACGTGGGTATAGCATCACGCTCTGAAAAGAGCAGGAGACTTAAGGGAAAATCCCTTTGGGAGTTGTCACTGCTTCCCAACTCATAGTCTGACTCCCTTAGACTTCTATGTAATATGGGCAAAATCAGACGTAGGAATTAATTGAATTTTGGTGGCTTCCTGCCACCCATAAAATAGCAGAAGGCTACTTTCTGCTGGGATCAGGTCAGACGGGTACATCTTGGTATAACGTACCAATTATTTTCTTTAGGCTCAGTTTTGTGCCCTGGTTCCCCACCTGTTTGAAACAAAGCCCCCAAATGAAATTAACTAACATCTCCCCAGTGCAACAGTGGTGCTGCTTGAAGATCTTGTTAACTTTGCTTTATCTGGTGTGGAAACAAGGGATTAGGAAGGGGTATCACTGACTGTCATCCTGGCCGATGGTAGGAAATGGGATACTTACGGGCCTCGCTTGTATGGCAGCAAGATGACAAAGTATCAGCCACTCGCACAAAAAGGATCAATGCAGCAAAAATTCGGTATCTATTGAAAAGAGACTTTAAAGAATAAAACATTTTAAATCCTATTTGTATTTTAAAAAATAACAATATAAAGGTGGGATTTTCTAAAGCACTCAGCGTGGGCCTTACTCAGCTGTCATCAAAGTCAGTGGGAGTCTTACCTTTGATTTCGGTGAGAGCCGAGTTAGGCCAAGGAGATGGGAAAATCCCTCCTACAGTTGTATCGTTACAATTTGAAGAAAGAGAAACTAAAGCAGCGTGCACACTTGCGACTTTGTCAGTGGGCCACACTTATTTTTATTGGTAACATGTAGGAAGAATTTAGAATGGCTTTCCTTAAAGAAATACTACAAACCCAGAGCAGCAGTATGTTAGAGAGGTAAGTTAGATTCATTTCAGCCTTATAACCGGTGAATTGCGATGCCAGGAAACTCTGACAGTACGGAATGCATTGATAATGGGAGCCTTAAGGAGCTGGGGAAACTCAGTGCATTGCCTGTAATGGAATGATTTTAGGAACTGATTTTCAGCCAGTTTGCCATGCCCACACTAGAATGTTTTCCCCTGGCAGCATGGGATTTCCACTTCGGACACCTGTTTTCCCTCCTCCAATCCTGCACTCACTGCAAGATCTGGCTGTTGCTGCGGTACTGTCCTCTCTTTCAGGGAGACATAGACATGTGGCTGCAGTTCGGGCTGCTGTTTTGTAGGCTGGTATTACAACTTAAATGAGAGCAGCGTCAATCAGCTGCTTCTTGCAAGGCAAACAAACTCATTTCTTTATGATCCACCCAACAGTTTAAAATACCCCCTTAGGCCATTCCTGATGTAATTGGGATCTATGATCTAGTGGTGACACATTCGAGTCCAGTAGCCAAATGCAAGCGCTGGGTGTGTGTGAGACTTCTGAATGTCAAGACCCTAAATTCAAAGAAACTGCCTGATCACACCGTGTCACTGTTGAGCATTTTGAAATCGGAGTACTTATTGCCACCTCCTCCTGCTTTAGGAACCAGATGACAGTGAAACCACTTTCCGTGAATTTCAATTATTTTTAATGAAAACGTCAGTAATATTTTGTCATGGAACATAATTAGCTAGGAGGTAACGTGATGTCTGTATCAGTATACTTCGTTAATACAGCCCCATCCTCCCCACTCGAACGCGGGCAGAAGGCATATTTCTTTACTCTGAGCATGCTCACTTAACAAATTCTTACATACTCATGAGAATTATTTTTCCACTCTTAGAATCATAGAATCATAGAATATAAGAGGGATATACCAGGGAGGGAGAGGAATTATTCCAGCTTAGTACTAATGTGGACACGAGAACGAATGGATATAAACTGGCAGTGGGGAAGTTTAGGCTTGAAATTAGACGAAGGTTTCTGACCGTCAGAGGGGTGAAATATTGGAACGGCCTTCCGAGGGAAACGGTGGGGGCAAGGGACCTGTCTGGTTTTAAGATTAAATTAGATAAGTTTTTGGAGGGAATGGTTTAATGGTAAAACATAATTGGTGGGGAATACCGAGCAATAGCAGGTAAATAGTACAATGGCTAACAAGGGTCAGGCTGGAGACTCTTGCCCACATGCTCGGGGTCATACTGATCGCCATATTTGGGGTCGGGAAGGAATTTTCCTCCAGGGTAGATTGGCTGAGGCCCTGGAGGTTTTTCGCCTTCCTCCGCAGCATGGGGCAGGGATCGCCAGCAGGAG
Source organism: Chrysemys picta bellii (assembly GCF_011386835.1). Taxonomy (NCBI): domain Eukaryota; kingdom Metazoa; phylum Chordata; order Testudines; family Emydidae; genus Chrysemys; species Chrysemys picta. The sequence continues at coordinate 11,783,552 of NC_088795.1, forward strand.
GGTTCTCTGCAAATTGAAGTCACCAAGACACAGGATTTGGGACTTCATCAGCAGAGTCAAGGGAAGGGTAGGGACGGTTTTGTGGCCTGCAGCATGCAGGGGGTCAGACCAGATGATCATAATGGTCCCTTCTGACCTTAAAGTCTATAATATCAGGGTTGGAAGGGACCTCTTGAACCGTTATAGATGCTAACATATTATAAACCAAGCACACCTCAAATACAATACAAGAGATCCCCAAAGAAGAAATGAAGCCTAGGATTGTTGCAGATACAATGAACAGAGAAGTCATTGTTAAGCAGCTAGAGGTATGCATCAGTCCCTTAAGCCCATCTAAGCACACAGAGGCAATAGTAGTGTGGCACCAGTCAATGCCGATGACGCACTTACAACTGGAATTTGCTAAATACAAGAATTTGAACGTAACTGGCCTGCCGGGGTCTGTGACACAATACTGAGGATAGAAGAGATGCTGGTGGTGACCAAAAAGCATGTACAGGTTGGTCCAACAAAGGTATTTGACACCAACCTTATCTATTCAAGAGCGATAGGCCTACAATCAAGTTAATGAGAGGTTGACCTCAAGAATGTTTTGTCACAGGCATTCACTCCTGTACCAACGTCAGCGTTCGCTGCCTCTGGTGACATGAGGATTGCCCGGCTAAATCTACCTAAAGAAGCAGCAGCTGATAGAGGTGTCAACTAGACATACTTCAGAAGAAGTCACCTTTGCAGCAAATGATGTATGACTTGTCTTTGACCGGGGCAAAGACTTCAGCACAAAGAGTGTCACAGGCTCTAACAGAGCTACAGAAGCAAGCAGAGTGCATCATTTGAGTACAAGTAGACAGCTGCCTCCACGGAAAATTGTCTTGACAGTACCTGAAAATAAGAAACAGTTGATTGACATCATTTGGTGCAGAACTCATTCAAGACAAGACGTTTCACTAGCTGGTTATTGCAGGCAGACACAACATCCTCCCAGTTGAAATAAACCAGACAGGTGTGGTGATCAGCAGAGATGATCTATGGCCAGCTTGCATGAGGAAGCCAACGACCTCCTTGCACAACAAACGGTGCGGGTTGCAAAAGAACAACCGTTGGGAAGTCGGCGTTATCAGGTGATGCTGATGTACTTGCCCTACCTCTTGCATCATTAGCTTGAAACGTGCGTAACGTTTTTAGTGATCATGGAACCCCCAGTCTGAGAGAGCTGTAATGGACAGCTGTACTACTGCTGGGCAACACCGGAACATTGTACCAGGACTCCTAGCTGCCTGTGCACTCTTAGACTATGGTACAGGAACTTCCTATTTTAGCCTTGTCAAAGGCACTGTGGTGAAGCTCCTGCAAGCTACGTGTTGCCTTCTCTGCTGGGCAGCCAAATTCATGACTGCATGCTACAGACACTCAAATTGTGCCACCGTGTCTGAAGCACGGTGGAAATCATCTGCCGCATAAATTGGCAAAGGTACCATGTAAACACCAAAGCGCTCAGTTCCTTATCACCAGCTGGGAAGCATTTATAGAAAAATGTCCAACAAGCACATCTTCAGATGTGTGTGGGAAAATGTTTTGTCTCCCCGTGCATCAGCACGCGATCCACTTCAGTATGGGTGGATATGCGATGACCGTTCCAAATCTGTTTCCAAAAATTGTACCAGACAATGTCTCACTTGATAAACTTCAGAATATCTGGAGGAGCGAGTGCTCTTGTGGGAGTGTGGTACCATGTAAATCTGTGAAATGTGGATATAACAGTGCCAATATGGCCTTGTACCATATTCTGTGCAGGACATGGAGGTGAAGAGTGGGGGGTGTGTGTGTGTGTGTGTGTGTGTGTGTGTGTTGCAATGACCTGACCAAATCAGCTTTAGCATTTGCAGATGAGAATGTTGATTGACAAATAGTGACCAGTATTGGAATGAATTGCCCAGGGAGGTTGTAGAATCGCCATCATTGGAGGTTTTTAAGAGCAGGTTGGACAAACACCTGTCAGGGATGGTCTAGATAATCCTTAGCCCTGCCATGAGTGCAGGGGACTGGGCTAGAGGAGGTCCCTTCCAGTCCTATGATTCTATATAGGGTGACCAGATAGCAAACGTGAAAAATGGGGGTGGGGGGTAATAGGAGCCTATATAAGAAAAAGACCCAAAAATTGGGACTGTCCCTATAAAATCGGGACATCTGGTCACCCTAATTCTATATCAGGACACTCAACTGTAGTTTGAATGAGAGAGAACGCTAGTAATCATTTATGATTCCAAATAAAGCATTTGGTTAAAATTATTATTAGAATTAGAATGTTGTGTATGTGTAATAATATTTGTTGAATATTTTTCACATTAAAACGAGTGGGCAGTGTTTCAAATGAAGATTGAGGTCTGTGCTGTAACCCTCAAATCCCCTCCTCATGTACCCCTGTTGTTCACATATGTATGGTCATTGATTGATATTGCGAATGTTAGATACATGCATTTCAGGTATTAGAAGTCTTCTACCTTGATTTTGTATGCCCCACATTATGCAAATGCTTACTGATGATGGGGTGGTGAGAGTGAGATGACGACACTAGCACTGCTGAGCATTTTGATATATTGACGTCAGGCAGATTCTTAAAACGAATGATTTTGGGACACCGAATCCACCAAAAAGCCTTGTATGGCCCCGAAAGCAAGGCTGACCCGAGTGGCCACCATGCTATTCTCTCTTCCCCCCGCCTCCCCAATACAGTCTCTTGGGCTACCATCCCTCTCTTGCAAACAGGGAAGACAGCAATTAGGTTTAGATATCCTGGCCATTGAGAACATAATCCCCTGGGGTGCTGGTGAATATTGCTTAGTACCAGCATGGTAAGGCTACACTCCAGACTAATTATTCTTTTGTACTAGAATTAACTTTTAACCCTTGTGATGATTACTTCTGGGAGGGAGGAGGGCTTCGTTTCTGCTCTGCTACATCGCTTGCCTCCTGCTCTTGGATAGGGAATTTAGGTGTTCACAGTTCAGTGTGCAGGTAAGGTTGCTTTAGTGAATAGTAGATGACGAGAGCTTGGCATTTCATGCATACTTAACACACGTTAACAGCTGGTGAGCTCAGATGGTCAGAGCCAGGTAGGACCTTCCTAAAACTCTAAGCTTGTTAAATATTAAGAATTACACCAAAAATGGGGGGAGGGAGGGAAGGAGAAAGAAAAGCTCTAAAAACTTAAACTGGCCAAATAATTCACACTGAATAGCATTCAACATGTTTGTGGAGTCCCCTCCCCGCCCCCCGTTGCCCCTGTTGGCATGTTGTCCTGCAGCAGGTTGTCAAATTTTTGAATGTCTGTCTGAAATTCTTCCTGAATCTCTTCAAAGAATAATTCACGGTCTGTGCAGGGTGTTGGCTGCGTTCATTGTGTTCTGAGCTGTGATGGTTCTTTCAATCCCGTGGTGATATTTCTAGTCCCTGATTGGGTGACTCATTTCACGAATGAGTGTGCCCTGGGACTCTCATAACCTAAGGTACAATTTGAAATAGGTATTGAGTAATAAATACTCAAATAATACCTTTTCCAGGAGTACTTGCAATAGTGACGTTCAGGCATTTGAATATTCATGGAAGCAAAAATGTTCAGACATGTTCCTACAGAAATTGTTGGTTATTGCTGTGCCTTCGTCTCCCTATCCCGCATCCTCCCTTTCCATCATGCATGCCCTTTGCTCCTTTCTTCTTCCCATGTTAACTTCTGTTCCTCTAGCTTCTTCCCCTGGCCCTGCAGTGTGGTAGCACTTTCGTGGTGCTGGGACCTCCTCTGAAATGTCTCTGGTAATGGCTTCCACTCCTGAAGAGCATGGGAAGGTTAGGGGTTCAGTGCCAGTTGACTGAACTCTTGGAGGAACTCTGCAGGTGTCCAAAACAGGGGGACTCGTTGAGAGAGGCCATTTTCCTGGATCAAACCCGTCCGACAGTGAATTATTAAAGCATGGAGGGTTAATTCCAAACACTCGGAAGAGTCCCTGAAGCGGTGTAGTTTTGGAGAGGTTCTGGGGTCCATTGGAATGCAGCATTCGTGCACCGCGGTTAGTGACAAGTGCTGTGGGCATGGACGGATGGATGGTACGGCCGAGGAGTGGAGAAGAGTGTGGTGTCCATCTTGCCCTGACCAAGTCTGGCTTCCATGGTTTAGCGGGAGGTGGCTTTTCTTTGGCGTGGGTAGAAGCACAGATGGGTTCATGCTGGTAGGCAGAGGATTTATGCAGCAACTCGCTTGGCTGTTGAGACGAGGCTCCTTATGTTTGGTAAGAAGTATGGCCATTGACCAGCGGGAACGTTAGAAGACTGAATAATGTTGTCGTCTTTTATACAATAGTGACCGGAAAAAAGTATGCGTGTGCCTTCCCTGATGGTGTAGGTGCTTTTTGAGATCAGTCAGTGTAACCTTAACCAGATTAAACCTGTAACCTCCTCAGGCTGAATAGCTTCCCGACAGGAAACTTAGGAGCAGTTACAGGCCAGAATTGGAGCTGGCTCTACTAGAACTGCGGTGACCGGGAACTTACAGCACTTAAGAGCTCTGCCCAGGGAAGAGCTGCTAGTCTGGGGAGCCTGGCAGGTTCTGCTGGGAAAGCTGGTAACCTCCCCAGGCAGGTAGCCAAGATTATTTCCCTCTTCCTCCTTTCTGTGAAATGCCAGGGAAATCTCTCTAACACAGAACAAAGGCTGCATTATCAGGCCTTCCAGAGTCAGGAAATCCCACTTATAATATGGGGTCCATAAAGCCATGTTGTGCCTATGTGATAACGTCTACTCCTGTTTTTTACACGTAACCTTTAGAATATGAACGCTGCGAGTGTTGTCTGTGGGAGAAGTAGGATGTTCATTGCAGCCGTTGCTGTGATTGGAGCAACTTGGACAGCTGGGATTTCCTGACTTGAGGGTCACTATTGTTAATGCCCCGTCACAACTGTACACTTACTTTTTCTTTTTTGCAAGTAATTTTTATTATTCACTTTGTGCTGGGTGGTGCTAGGAGACCCTACCCTCCTGGTCAAGAGGAGCCATGCCATAGCCAAGGGGAACATCTGCTCATGTGTGTGACGGCTCCTTGGCTCACACAGCAATATGGCTTTGAGTAGGAATACCTCTCCGATACCCTACTCGGTGTATAGAGCTGTGCTCAAATACGGGCCAGAAGAGCTCACTTACCCTACCCACCGCCCCCAAGTACCCACCCAGGGTTCCAGTGACAGCCATGTCCAGGGACCCTGTTGTAACATGGTTAGTAGGGTTAACCATGTTAAATCAATTCTAGGGTTAACTGCCCCCCCTCCAGGGTACCCCTGTGGGTCTCAAGTCTCCAGCCATCTATGGGTGGATATCGTCATGCTGTCTGGAGTGGTTCACGACTGAGTGTGCCAACCACAGGGTGCACGCACCAACCTGGTGGTATGTTCTATACCTAGATTTCACCAACTCTGTAACAAATGTGAACTCCCAGATCCCTGTGACAGTCTTACCATGGAGTCACAGACAGTTCCTGTGGGCTCTCCAGTCTATCTTGTCACCCACGCAAAAGCTGGACTTTGTGATAAATGGTCACTTACCCCAAAAATCACAAAAGATTCAGGTTTCTCCCAGTTCCAAGAGACCAGTCACTTATGCCAGGTCAGTTTGTACCTTAAATCTCACACCGAAGACAACACTGGTAGCCAATCCTATAGGAAACTAATGAATGATTTATTAACTAGGAAAAAGAAATGAGTTATTCATAGGTTAATACAGGTATCCTATATGCACAAATGAGTTCAGTCTGTGGTTCCAAAAGGTGACATTGAATGTCTTTTCAGGGCTAACCCAGGTTGACCCTGGGGATCTCTGCTTTTTGTTGCATAACTCCAGCCCTTGTAAGAGTTCAAACAGCAAAGAGATGAACAATCTTCGTCTACTGTCTTTATTTCCCTCTTCCTACATTCCAACCAATGGGACGAGTCCTTCTGCATGTTCTTCTCCATGGGTAGATGGGGCAATCAAAAAAGCTTTTGTCCTACAATGGCCCACTTAATTTTAATAGTCCTCCTGGATGGGCGGGGGAAGCTACTCTTCCCGTCTGTAGTCACAAGTTCAGGGCAGGCATTTTTACAATTATAATACACATATATTGTACTTTGTAGCCTGGAATATAGATGTTACAAGTAAGATTAATGCAGCAACTTACAAGCATTTTCTAGAATATAAACACATCCTTACAAGTCTAACGCCTGCCTTGAACGATATTAACATATAGGTGAGCTGGACTAGTTTCCAGCTATGAATTTGTCAGTGCTCAGCTGACACCTACAGGCTTGGCAAGAGTTGGCACCTGCTTTACTAGCGTGTCCGGGATCCACGTCCCTCTCCCTCCAGATGGTGATTTTAGAGTTGCAGCTCCCTGCCATTCACTGTGCTTATCACCCAGCAGGCCTGCCCTCAGTCCAGCACATGCAATTCTGCTCTCTCCCATGTGTGTGACAGCGTTACCAGCAACCTGTCAGCGTTTACAGAGCACAGTCTGTTTACTTAGGACAAAAACAATTAGAGAAAACGTCACACAATAGTAAACAGTCGACACACATGCTAAGCTTACCACGTGTCACCCATCTTCCACCTGGAGAGGCTGGCAAGTTCCAGTCCTTCCAACCCTTCTAACAGGGTTTTGCGCTCTCTGTTAGTCTTACGTCAATTTGAGGATCAAACGGGGGTCCCTGAGTCAGTTCACGCTGCTCCTTTATACCAACAGCCCATTCTTTTCTTGAGCCCAGTCTATGCAGTTCTGCCTAGGGGCAGTACTTCAGTGGAGCTGGTTACCTGTCTGAAAACTTGTAGTAATTGCCCCCTGCTGATTTTTAGTTCCTGGAGGAAACCGTAACCTTCTCCCAGGGAGCTAGAATACAATCCCTCGCTCACACAAGTACATGTAACATTTATCGCTGCACAAGTCTCTGGGTATTCTCTGTGCCTGTAGTGCACTTCCCACTATACTAGCCTTTTGAAGCTTCCACGCTTCGGAGGTCTACCTCTGACACAGTAGTAGTTATTTGCATTACTGTAGGGCCTGGGAACCCTAGTTGTGGATCGGAGCCCCACTGGCTTAGGTGCTGCAAAAACCCAGAACAAAAATTTGATCCCTTCCATAAGACAATAGACAAGTGGTTACAGAAACGGTCAGTCAGCAGTGTTTGGTGTCCTTGGCCGTGGTCTCGGCACATCAGCTGTCTAGCTATTGCCAAGTTTTTTGTAGCGATCGCAGCAAAGGAGCATTTGAAGGAGGGATTGGAAGGAAGGACAACGAGGTAGCTCTGCAGATGTTTGTTAGGAGCGCCTCCCAAGCATAAGGGGCAGCTTGGGTGAATACACTGAGGGATTTGTTTGAACAAGTGGGCAGTGGAGACTGGCATCCTTGGAGAGCAGGAGTGGGAGTCAACATTTTGATAGTATATGAGATGGTAAGTAGCGTGGGGATAGACCAGGAAAGGCCAGCAGTTGTTTGGCCCAATATTACAACAGGAGACGCTGTTTTCAACCATGTAGAGACCTAGCTGTGTCCCAGAAATGCTCTTCAGATTCTCTCTTAGCCATCATAATTGTAGCTTCTATTTTTTCTGCCGTAGCTGGATGGGTTTCTTTAGGGCTGTGAATATCTGCTGTGATGTTTTTCATGGCCATGTTAGTAGCCTCTATCCTAAGATTTTAATTTCCGTCTTCTGACTGGCTCTTTGAATCATTTTTTACCGTTTAGTGTCACTGAGCTACTTAGTTCACAGGATTCCCCCCTGAAAGATCTGGAACTTAGTTATGTGGCTGTCACTGTAGCCTAACGACTCAACTAGAGTTACTTATTGAATCAAGTCCTGTGTTACTTAGGGCTCCGTAGATAATAGCCTCTTCTTTTGCATGCTCGAGAACTAGCTGTTGTTACCAGTGTTGAGAAATAGCTTCAGGAAGCTTTGCCCTGGTATGACATTGGAACAGTTTCTTTGAGAAGTTGAAGTCACCCATTATAACATTCTCTCCTGATCTGGAGATCTATTAGCATATGTGTATTCCTATAACTTGGGATTTAAATCCATAAACGTTCTACTGCATGATCCCATGCAATCAGAATTTCCCCCTGTAGATTCTATGGACTCCTTTAGCTACGTTGCTACTCCCCCACCTCTGACCTAATCTGTCCCATTGCCAGGTATTGTATCCCATTGACTCTTGCCATCTGACCATGTTCCTATAATGTCTGCTGGATCAAATCCCTCTTCAGTTGCCAAGCCTTCTAGCTCGCCGATCTTTGCTTTGAATTTTCTTGCAGTGGTTTGGACGCTTATCCGATGAGGGGGTTGACAGTGTGCTTATTTTGAATTAACTCCTTCAACTGACACCTCATAACTCCTCTGGAATTTTACCTTTGGGGTTCAGGCCAGCATTTTATCCACCTACATAACATACAGAATGGAAATGTTTTGCGAGGAGCTTGGCAGTGAAGTTGATCATTCGTAGCTTAAACCTGGTTTTGCGTCCTTTTGAAAACTCGCTCTTGTTTTTTGCAGATAATATCACACAGTTGAGGCGGAGAGGGCACTTTTCTAAGTGCCCCGAGGAATACAAGCATTACTGCGTCAAAGGGCGATGTCGATATGTCATGGCCGAAGAGACGCCAGCTTGCGTGTAAGTAAAACTTCCAAACCACGGGGAAGGACACAAAATTGCACTAATCGGGGCTTGAAACAGTGGAAATATTTAGCTATCGGCACACCGACTCCTAACTAACTTGATCCACGTAACCCGCACTTGCTTTCTCTGCACTGGGGGGCTGTTCCAAAGTGTCAGGAGCTTTTTGAAAGGGTGACGCAGACGCTCCTACTGAAACGTGAGAGCATGAAAGTCTTGAATCTGGTTCAAGGTTGGAACTTTTCCCAGGCCGGCTGAAAGTACGCAAGCAAAACCTTCTGTGTCAAATAGTATTTAGGTTTTCCAGTAACACAGAGGCACACAGGTGATGATAGTGGGAAGGAGCCTTTTGTGAAACCTTTCTTCTCATGGCAAATGTAAATAGAAAGCTTGGCTAGTTGTCTTCCTATGTACTTTGAGTACAAGTCTGGGGTAAACAAATTTTTAACTAGAGATCAAAAATATTCATAAAGGGCCTGATCTTGCTCATATTGTAGTTAATGGCAAAGCTCTCTCTGTCTTCAACAGCAGCACGATCCGTTTCCTGAAGCAGCCTGGAGAAGGGCTAAGATTGCTTGCTGTAGCAGCCCGAAGGGTTTGATCTTTCCCCTGCAATTCTAGCTAAGCTGCTGCTAAATTCCGTTAAAATATTGTCCGCCTGCCGCTTTCCAGCAACGCTGCCCTTCTGTTCTTTGCCGGGAAGGGACACTGGATCAGCTTGCTCTGAATTGGAGTGGTCAAAGGTTGTGACGGGTTGGACCCCCCCTTTTTGGGGTGCCATCTGATGTGCTGGGGTCCCACTGAGCCTGCCTCTCGCATCAGCCTGGGCTTCCCTCGTTCTGTGTTGCTGTGACCGGCTGTCAAGCCCCTTTTCAGCCCACACACAAGTAGGGATATGCCCAACTGTAGAATCACACACAGGCCTTGGCTACACTTGCGAGTTACAGCGCAATAAAGCCGCCCCTAGCGCTGTACCTCCCTCCCCGTCCACACTGGCAAGGCACGTACAGCGCTGTATCTCCGTGGCTACAGCGCTGCAGGTACTCCACCTCCCCGAGAGGAATATGTAGTGACTACAACTCCCGGGTGTCCATGTGAACGAGGAGTTAACTTGCTGCGCTGTGATAATCCCCTTATCAAGGGGCCACCCTTCTCATTGATGTGATCGGCTCCAGGAATGCGGAAGTGCCGGTTTCAAAGCTCCCTACCAGAGAGAAAAAGCAAACATTTGGCTGTTTGCTTTGAGCGAGTGAATGAGAAGCAGGGAGGGCAGGGGGGTCGGAATTGCAAGGCAGCGTGCTCAGCACCCCAAAAACCACTCTCTCTCCCTCCACACTCCCTGTCACACTCCTCCCCCCCCCCTTTTGAAAAGCACGTTGCAGCCACATGAATGCTGGGATAGCTGCCCATAATGCACCGCTCCCAATGCCGCTGCAAATGTGGCCACGCCCATGCGCTGGCAGCTGTCAGTGTGGACAGACTGCAGCACTTTCCCTACTCAGCTGTACGAAGGCGGGTTTAACTCAACGCGATGTACAGCTGAAAGTGTAGCCATACCCAAGGTCTGCGATCAGCTCTCCATGGGAGGACTCCGCTAGGGGAATGGGCAGCACTCCAGTGCACACACCCTCTGGAGTGTAAACCCAAAATAATAATATCTTGCGCTGTATGGAAAGATCTGCACAGTGCAAGCGCCTAAAAATTGCCTCCTTCCTGAAGGTGGAAGGAGATAGGCGCAGCTTTTTGCCCCTTCCCCGCCCCCCCCCCCCCGAATTGAACAAACTGGGTTTTGAAATAACCAAAAAATAAGTTTATTATCTACAAAAGGTAAATTTTAAGAGATTATAAGGGATAGCAAACAGAACGAATGAGATTACTGAGCAAATAAAACAAAACATACAAACTAAGCTTAGTGCACCAAAGAAACAGGTTACAAATAGTAATTTCTCACCCTAAATGTTGTTTTAGGCAGGTTGCAGGGTTTTTGCAGCTCAGAGTTCCAGTTATGTCTCTTTATAGGTTAGACCCCGGTCTCAGCCTGGACTCAGCCCTTGCCTTTCTCCAGGTGTTTTTAGCAGTCTTCCTTCCTGGGCGGGGAAGCAGTGCAGAAGAGACAGGGTTGACTTACTTCCCAGCCTTAAATAGAATGTACAAAAGGCGGGAATCCTTTGTTTCCAGTGGAAAAATACCAGCAGTGCCCACGGTGACATCATCACATGACCCTGTAGTGCCAAAGCAACATCTCAGGAAGGTGGGAGATTAGTATCTTCAAAGTCTTGTTGTTCTTCTTAATGGCTCATCCAGGCTGATTGCCAACTGTCTGGTGGGCGTTCCCCCAAATACACACACAGTTGTAATTGTTACATAGCCAATATTCCTAACTTCAGATGCAGAAATGATACATGTATACAAACTGGGGAAGCACATTCCGTAGATCATAACCTTTCCAATGATACCTCACAGGACCTATCTTGCGTAAAACATAGCTTAGTTATGCCATATTCATATCCTAACAATATTTCTATGAAGAATATGGGCGTGATGTGACACCGGTATCTTGTCTGTTTTTCTAACCACAGTTTTGTCCTTCATTCAGTGTTATCACACAGTGCAATATATTTCCCCATTTGCTGTAATTACCTGGAGTGAATTGTCCATGATGAAGAGAGTTTCCAAGATGAACAAAAATATCTTACAACGAGGAGTCCGGTGGCACCTTAAAGACTAACAGATTTATTAGGGCATGAGCTTTCGTGGGTAAAAAAACCTCACTTCTTCAGGTGCATGGAGTGAAAATCCTCGTGGTTTTTTTTAAATATCTTAAAATCTGTCGGCGGGGTTTTTTTGTTTAGTTTTTTTGCATTTTAAGAATTGGACGGGAGAGAGGTGGAAATATTGGGCATTGCATTCTTCAAAATGTGTCCTCATTTTATATCCACTGCCTGCTGGGAAAACGTGGCCCATACCGCTCCAGTTTTACTCGTTAGGTCTCCTGCACATGAGAACTCTTCCTTGCTGGGCTGAAGTCTTTCAACATACAGTTCCATTGCACTGAGAGTGCCATAAGGAGCAATAATGATATCCGGGAGAAGCTTGTGCCTGACTATATAATCTAAACTTTCCTCTTACACAGAAATAAAAGTAGCTTTCAAAACTGATGTCTAGGTACTTATCTGGCCCCGTTGCCGTAGTATGAGCGCTTCACATTCTTTAGTGCCCATAGCTTCACGGCCCGCAGGAGTCTGTGTGTCTCAGGGACCTGAACCCGAGGTCTCCCAAGGCCTAGTCTGTGGAAGCTGATCGCTGTGCCTTTGCCCTGGTGATTTTGGAAAGTAGGGGAAAGGTTTTCCACTGTCCAAACCAAGCCGCTCCTATTCAGGACTTCCTCAGCAAGAGGGAGGGATAGCTCAGTGGTTTGAGCATTGGCGTGCTACACCCAGGGTTGTGAGTTCAATCCTTGAGTGGGCCATCTAGGGATGGGGGGGGGAACCCACCACAACTGTCAGGGACAGTACTTGGCCCTGCTAGTGAAGGCAGGGGACTGGACTCAATGACCTTCAAGGTCCCTTCCAGTTCTAGGAGATAGGTATATCTCCATATGTTAAGAGAACACATGGTTAGCCTTAAGGACGTGACTAATTCCACTGATTTAGTGGAGCAACTTGTGCTTAAAGTGAGGGCATAAGAACCTGGCTGAAGTGGGGGCTAGCGATCCTGCTTGCCCTCACTCTTATGTGTGCACACCGAGGCCTGGTCTGCACTCCGGAGCTAGGTCGACGCAAGGCAGCTTATGTCCACCTAACTCTGGAAGTGTCTATGCTTCAGTTTCGCTCCCGCCGATGTAACTGCCCCACTACGCTGACTTAACTCCACCTCCACGAGCAGCGTGGAGTCAAGGTCAATGTCGTTAGGTCACCGCAGTGTCTGTGTAGACACTGCATTGTTTCTGTCGACTGTTAATGGCGTTCAGGAGTCGTACCACGCTGACAGTACAATCGAGGCACGTGGTTCTGGTGAGGACGCACACCGCCGACACAAGGAGCAAAAGTACGTGCGCAAGTGATGCGATTACTGCGGCAGTGGTAGTGTAGACATGGCCTCGCACGCCTGGTGGCAGGAAGTCAGTGGCTGCCCCATGAAGATTTTGGGGGTAGGAACCAAGGTCACTGTTCTTCCCCCTTGCAAGCCCTCCCCCCCAAGTGTTCCAAGAAGGCAGCTGCACAGGTACATGGCGAAGGTGGGATGCAAGGTTTGAACAACCTTTTACCCTCCGTTCGTGAATGTGGGGCCAAGATATGGATGAGTCTCCGCTTTTGGCCTCTGAAACATTCACACAGCCCCTCGCCTGCTGAGCGTTGGCGAACTGGCTGGGCTTTGTACTGGAATGGCTGTTAGAATGACGGCTGCACGCTTCATGTCGGTGCCTCGGTGCTTGTGATTTGGGGGAATAGTGAGCTTTAGATAATGCTAATTACCGTAATCCACCCTAACATTCCTTTGATGGTGACTGTGCATTTGTTCAGTGTTCACTCTGCCCTGTGCCGGGTGCCAAAATCTAGTCCCTCCCCAGGGACTATACAGTCAGAAGCGCCTGCCGTCTGTGTGCATCTGACTTTTCACGCTGTTGCTCTAGCACTTCCACCAGTTCGAACCGGGGGAGAGCGAGTGTAGATGGGCCACTGGTGTTTATACTGCTAGGATCAGCTAACCCTGTTTGAACACATCTAGGTAACTTGGTGATAAGATGGGGCTCCCTGGGAAAGGTAGAGGTGACTTAGTGTGCTGTATTGCGATTCCTGATGGGAAATGCAAATATCCGGCAGCAGGCCGAAAGGTGCAGCATTTCTCGCATGCTCACGCTGTGTGTGGTTTTCAGTAGGAAAGGGGGGTAGAGGTGGGAGGAAGACCCAGTGTGAGCAGGGATGGTTTTTGTATTGCCCCAGTGTAGCTAGACCATTTGCTGTGGCACTGGTTCAACCCCGGGCGGTAGATTTGCTGTATGCAAGCCACTTATACCCAGCACTGCCACTAGTCTAGTGCAATCCCCCCAGTGTAGACAGGCCCTTTCAGATCAACCTCCCACTGATGCTTGCCTTCCTGTGGGCAGGTGTGTGTGGGGGGCACTGCTGGTGATGGAGGGATGTTACAGTGGATTGACCCCACAATGCCTAAGGGAGGAAAGGAGAGAGATTCAGGATGAAGATTTTTTGCCCTGAGTCTCTCTCCCTGTGTGTGCTCTCTTCACGTCTGTACCTTACGTACTGTGGATTTCATTTGCCCCTCTGAACAGAAGGCATGGAATCGGCTTCACCAGACAGCTGGGGAGGTGTTTACATTCAGTCCACTCTTGGATAGCACTTCATCAGGGGGACTGGGACTTGGCTTGTAGTGGCTGGCTCACAAGTCAGCTGATGAGGTTCCATTTCTGCCGCAAAAAGATTTTCAAGGCCCAGGGTGATTTTTGGCAGCTGTGCCGTTTCACACCGGTGGAAAGTGACTCCCCACGTTCCAAGCCGAGGGTCACTCCGCACCCTTGCGAATGCTGCAGTTAACCTTGAGAAATTTGAAAATACAGTGAAATCTGCCCAAGATAATGAGCCTTTACTAGCCAGTCTCTTTCCCAGAATAAACTGGGTGCCCTGCTGCTGTAACAGGAGGTCGTCTCTGGTTGGTATCGATTTGTGTTGGCGCGTGAGTGGTCTCCGGGCAAGTTTGCGCTCTGCCTGCCTGCTGTGAGTGACGCTGGGAGCAAGTGTTCTCAGTGGGGCACTCCTTGGAGAGCCAAAGCCCAAGACCCTGCAGGAAAAACCAAACCATCCGTCTCCGATCACCGGCCCGTGTCCCTCCCTGATGAGTTCCAGGGTCCAAGGGGCACCCTGCGCTCAGGGGTGGCGTATTAACGCTTTGGGTGGTACCTGCTGCACCAGGCATGTATGAGCAAGCTTGAAGCTGAAAAAGGTTATGCTTGGCTTTAACCCATCCCTGACCACAGCTGCTGCAGCCTGGTGGCAGGGTTCACCCAAAGGGTCCTCTGGGCCCCGGGTTTTGATGCAATGGATAGTAACTTGGGGCCCGATCCTGCAAAGCCTTGCTCATATGGGGCTGGGTTGATCCCTCTCTTGCTCCCTGCTCAGACTGTGACTCCAGGTGCGTGGCCCCTGCTCTGCCTGATGGCCCCCCCCGCCCCCCCGCCTGTGAGCCAGGTGGTGGAACCCTGGTTGCCATAGGAAAGGAAGTGAAGTAACGTAGTCATTCCCCAGAGCGAGGGGGATGGATGGCGCGGGAGCCACGCTTCATGCTGGGCTCCGTTCCTGGGACAGCATGACTATGTGCTGCCCCTTGCACAGGGCAGCTGCCGGAGTTACGATGCAGCTCTCGACGATTGTGTCCGTGTGCGCGTACGAAGGACCTGGCCCTTGATTCCCGTTCCTGTGACCGTCGGGTGTTCTCGTCGGCGTGCCAAGTCTTTATGTTGTCCCGCTTTCCCTCCCTCTTGCAGCTGCGAGAAAGGCTACACGGGCGCAAGATGCGAGCGAGTGGACATCTTCTACCTGAGAGGAGATCAAGGCCAGATTGCAGTGATTTGCTTGATCGTTGCCATGGTGGCGCTGATCGGCCTGATAATATGCATCTGCACGTGCAGTCAGTAAGTATGCTTGTGTGTTTTGCATCTCTGTGTTGTGCAAGTGCATATGAACACTAGCGAGGTCTGTCTAACTCCTCCACCGCTTCTACCACCGGGGGGTTTGGCCTGGAAAGGAAACATCAGGCATTACTAGTAGGCTTTTGAGGAATGCGTCAAGGGATGCGCTCACGATGGTTCCCATAGTGGCTTTGTAATACAATTTATTTCTCATTGCTCCTAATATCTCCAGGATACATCAGCACAGCAATAAAAGACCCGTGGCACAAAGTCCAACTGACCCGGCCTCCTCGGCTTGGGCTGTGAGGCTAAAAATAGCAGTGTAGGCGTTTGGGCTAGAGCCTGGGCTCTGAAATCCAGCTGGCGGGGCAGATCTGAGTCTGGGGTCCAGCCCGAGCCTGAACGTTTGCACTGTTCTTTGTAGCCCCTGCACCTCAAGCCCAAGCCAGCTGACACTGGCCCTGTCCCCTTCCAAGACCCAATCCTGCAGCACTGCACTGCAGTGGCTAGGAGCTTTGCCATTGATTTCAAGGGATGCAAGACCCAACCTGACAGGTGAAAACTGTTGTTGGGTTCATGCCAGCATTGGGTTTTTCTGCAGGGTAGCGATTGGTAGTGTGGTAGTGTCTAGGAGCCCCAGTCGTGGTCCAGGGCCTCATTCTGCTGGGCGCTGTGCAGGCAAACAATAGGACGGTTCTTGCCCCAAAGATCTCTCACATTTATTTTTGAGGATGGTGGACTCCCCTCTTACTCCACCAAGAACCTCTGACCGATGCAAATGCCTGCTGCAAAAGGAGTAGCCCCTGTACCGGGCCTGCTAATCCCTGGAACAAGCACTGAACAGGACAGAAGTTACCCATTGATTTGGTATACAAGCAAGTGGCAATGAGAAATGGGGTCCACGAATGCCTCCCAAGAGTGACTGATGAATTGAAGATGGAGGTAGTGGGTCTGAGTACATGGGTTAGAACTCCAGTCTCGCTCTTCCCTGGACTCCCGCTGTGGACAATTCACTTGACCGCTGGAAGGGCTGGTCTAGGCACCGTTTTTGTACCGATTTAATTATAGCCGTTTCTAGGAAGGCCTGAGGCTTCAGTGCTTTGCTGAATTGGAGCCCCAGGGCCCTTTTCAACCTCCACTGAAGTCAGTGGGAGTCTGCATGGATTTTTAATAGGGGTTAGAGGAGAGCTGACCTCAAGTTTGTTCACCTGTAAATTGTGGAGACGAGTTAATGATCTCCTAGGTGTGCTGGGAGGGTTGATCATGGTTTATACAGGGCTCTGAGAAGTGCTCTATGGGTCTTAAAATATTATCTTTAAGGGGTGGTGGTGGGGGGGGAAGTACATCTGATTTGAAAGAGACAGTGAATTTCTGCTACTAACCAAGCTAGCTTGGGTTAATCGCTGACTTTGCTTTGCAAGTCACTGTCGGAAGCGCCGCAGGAGGAGAAAGGAAGAAGAAATGGAAACGCTAGAGAAAGAGTTGCCTACCAAACAGGAGGATGTCCTAGAGACGGACATTGCATGAAGGTGAGTTAGGCTGGGGGGTTTGGGAGGGGGGAGATGCAGAAAACGAAGCCCTGTCGATGTCCGGTTTAAACGCCACATGCAGCAGCTGGGTTAGGAGTGATTCTGTAAAAACGGCCCTAGGGGCATCTCTGTTTGCCTCCCGGTGACTCCGTACCAGAGTTGCTCAGTCTAAAATTAAAAACTAGATCCTTTTGAAGAGCCAGCCCTGCCAACCCAAGCAGTGTTCTTTCCAGCTCCTGCCCTGTCCCACATGGGGCTTCTGCAGGCCAGAGTCATCCCTCGGGTTCCCCTCTGCAGCTCCATTCGGGGGCTGGGGATGGACAGGAAGGAGGGCGGGGTTGGAACCCAGTGAAAGGTCTGCAGAGGGGTGAGTAGGGCTGGATCCCCTGTGCTCTCCTGCAGCTGTGCCAGGGCAGAGGGGAGTGAAAGGAGGGACATGTGCTGGCAGTAGAGTGAGGAAATACGACTGACTAGAGGCGCTCCCCCCACGGCACCAAGAACCATCACAGGAGGTACCATTGGCACCCCATTCATTAGAGCAGAGCCACGCTTCAAACACGCTTGTCGTTAGCAGGTGCCAGCATGGTTTCCCTGGCTGCGAGAGAGAGAGACACTCTGTCTCAGAGAGGAGTGTAAACCCCCCCTGACATAGGGAACGAAGGGGAGCGATGGCCCAGGCTCTGTGGAGGGGCACTGCGTACTTGGGGAAGCGCCAGGCTTGGGGGTCAGGAAGGTGTCCACTGAAAATCCCTGTGGCACTTAGTGCTGGCAGAAATTCCTCTAATTGCAGCCCCCGTCGGAGGTGGGGGTTTATAATAATAACTGTCTGGGTTTGCGAGGTCCCCATTGTACTGGGCACCCGAATTAGAGACTGTTCCTGGTCTGAAGAGTGTGTGTTCAGTCTGTTACCGGGGGCGAGATGAGCCAAAAGCCGCTCGGTTCCTACAGCCGTGCCGCTAGTGGGAGCAGGGCCCAGTGACTCGTGGCCAGGGGGGTCCTTCGCTAGCGTGAGCCAGGCTCTGTGTGGGCTTCCCCCTGGCTCCCAACGTTCCCTGGCTTCATCCCTGGCCTCCTTCCCCTTCTGGGCAGGCCTGAACTCCTCCTCCCCAAGCACTCAACATTGGCCTAACTCCGCTCCTGTGGAAGCGTTATTGCCAACTTCGCTGGAAGCAGAGTTAGGCCAGCACTGAGGGATTTGAAAAATCCTACACAAAAGACACCTCTTCCCCCTCCTTTAAAGCCTAAGGGTACGTCTATACCCAGCCGCTAGTTCGGCGGCTGGCAATCGAACTTCTGGGTTCGACTTATCGCGTCTTGTCTGGACGCGATAAGTCGAACCCGGAAGTGCTCGCCGTCGACTGCGGTACTCCAGCTCGGCGAGAGGAGTACCGCGGAGTCGACGGGGGAGCCTGCCTGCCGCGTGTGGACTGAGGTAAGTTCGAACTAAGGTACTTCGAACTTCAGCTACGTTATTCACGTAGCTGAAGTTGCGTACCTTAGTTCGATTTGGGGGTTTAGTGTAGACCAAGCCTAAGTGCTCTTGCACGGAGTTCTGAGTGCCTGTTTTACCTTCTTACGGGCTTCCCTGTGGCAGAGTCGCATTGCGATAGGGGGGTGGTTCTCCCAAAGTCTGTGTAGAATCCAGGTGCTATTCACACATTCCTCCCCCTGCACCAGCCCATTTCCCATGTTTTGGCCCTATGCAGGTTGACCTGCCCCCGCCCACATAGAAACTTTTGGATGTTTAACTCAGAAGTAACACAATTCTAACAAGCCAGGTCTTCATGCTGCTGTTAATACATCTCTCTTTTAACCTCTACAGGTTACTGAAGGCACCTGCAGGCAGGTTCCAAACAGCACAACGTCTTGCTCTACTGGAGAGGGACACAGAAGGGCTATTGCCCGGATAATAAAGGCAGATGAATAACAGGTGTTTTTACATTGTTTATTTGTAGCTATGTCTTGTGAAAACAAAGGGCACAAGCGCCATTGAAAGTCTTCTCCGAAATCTCTGAGCTTTAATACGTTTGAGCAATTGTAGCTAACGTTTATCAGGATAACCGATAGGTTTTTAGTAGCAAATTAATGAGTTATGGTTCTGGCATATGTAATAAATAGTTTGTGTCAGGGGTTCCCAACCCACGTTACTGTTTGATCACATGCCATTGCTTCCACAGGACCCTGCCTCATTCAGTGCGCAGGATGGACTGTGCACTAGGAGAGAAACACGGTTATGTAGTGAAGGGGCTGTTGTCTGTCGGGCCCCTGTCTCCCTTGTTGCAGTTGAAAGGTGTGTAGTGGATGAGGCAGGAATTACAGGGAGAGAAGGAAGGGGCTCCTGGTTAAGGCAGATGCTGCCCCGGAGAATTGGATTCTAGCTCTTCCTTTGCCACAGAGTTCCTATGTGATGCTGGGCAAGTCACTTACACCAAAATGTTCAGTTGGCCATGAATTGTGTTCCTCGTTTTCTGGGTGCCCTGTTTGAGATACCTGGGACCAGAGTTGCAGATGTGCTGAGCACTCAGGTCTGCAGCTGAAGTTGTGCTTTCAACATCTCCAATGCTGTATAATAAGTTCTCTGGAAGATCAGGTGGTAGGACTCTCAAACTGGGCACCCAAAATTAGTGGACACTTGATAATGACCTTAATCTCTCTGCCTCGGATCCCCAGCTGTAAAACTGTAGTCCCCGCCCCGAAGCATGGAGGCACTAGAGCATGTCAATTTAACAGCTGTAAGAATTTTTTTAACTTGGGCAAAACAAAATTTTTCCTAATCTTGTCATCCGAAACAGCTGAACCATTTTAGCTGAAACTTTCCAAAATAGAAACACCCAGCATGGAAAGTCTCAGACCAAACAGTTAGTCTTACAAAGTTACAAGCAACTGAAAACAATCATATAATGGAAAGTCGGAGGCACCCTTAACTGTAGGTAGGCATGACAGTGTTAGACTTTTTTATTTTTATGATTTTGACAGGTAATAACTGTTTATTTTTAAGAAATTTTTTCCCATTTTTATCTTTTTCGAAATTATGGGAAGGCCAGACGATAGGAGGGGCCAGACAATAAATATTTAATCCGTAGACATTGAGATTCAAAAAGCTAGTTTTATAACCATTAAAATACACATTGTCAACATCACATGCCAAAATATACAAAATAAATATCCTTGCATTAAACTCCAAGTTCTCAAGCAGTGTTTTTCTTTCTTGTCTATCTGTAAATTTAGATGATCATCAATGGATATATTTTTTTCGACAGTTTGAGTGTGTACAGTCATGGGCGGTGGGTATTGTTGGTAGGGGAAGGCTGTGCCTCCCCACACAGCCTGGCATGGCCCTGCCCACACTCCACCAGGCTGTCTCCTGCCTGCTGTTCCCTTCTATGGCCGAGAGGCTGGGCAGGCCGGCTGGGGGGTCGTGGTGCGCAAGGCCACGATATGCCGCGAAACCCATCCTCCTGGCTTTGGGACCATGCTGGGGCCGGAGGCACTCCTGCGGGGCCGCCCGCCCAGCGCTAGAACCATGCTTGGGGTGGGGGTGTGTGTGGTGTGCTCCGGCGGGGGAGCAGAAGGGATGGGGCAGAGGGGGAGGGGCCGGTGGCTAGCCTCCCCCAAGGTCGCGTTCACCCGCTGCCCACATGTACAAGGTAATCCATGTTTACCCACAGTTACCGGCAAAAAAATCTCCTCCTTCCCAGCTTAACAATAGGCGGCCGGGATCAAATCCACCTGTAATTTATTTTAACTTGGCAAGATCTCATTGATATGAACGGGACACTTGCACTTTTGACACCTCAGTGGTTGTCTGCCTATTGAGTAACCCACAGGACTATTGCCTAGAAAACAGCCCAAAGAATGCAGTCGATCGGTGCACCTATGAAAGTGGCTCATCGACGGCAGAGAATTCTGCGATTGGCTAGTGGGCCGTTGCAGCGCTGTAAACTCTCAGGCAAAGAAAATGTGTTTGAAGCATGGGTGAGCGGATGCCGTCGTAGAGCTGTCTGCTGCAACTACCTTCACAGCACATTAGAGACCAGCCTCTGTGTAAACACACAGGGTTGCTTCTCCCTGGCACCATCCCGGTGAAACGAGTTGGTGCCATGGCTTTGAAAAGACGTTCTGTGGAGGAGCTCTCGCAGGTCGGACGGAGCTCATTGGGCTTACGGGCGCTGTGTGGTGACTCATCTTCCGGAGGGGGATTTCCCTGCCGTGGCTCGAGGGTACGTACGCACTGAAAGCAGAGTCTGTGAGGGAATGGTGGCATTAATCTATGTCAAGACGCCCTCACCAGGGCAGAGTGCCATACAGGATGGCTTCCGTCCCACAGAGAGGTTTTGGTTTCAAAATACTTAAAAATAGGTGCCCCAAGGAACCGAACGGTGAACACGTCCAGAGCAACTGTGGGGACTCTCTCCTCTGAGGGGAACAATTCGTGGCTGCGGTGTGGGTGCTGCTGCCACTCTTAAAGCTTCCAGTGCTGCTTTGAGAGTTTGCTAGTGGCCGGTGAGGGTCACTGCGTGCACACAGGAGCTACGGTACATAGTAGGGCAAAGCTCTCAAGGACACCAGGTATCAGTCCACAAAAACAGGAGCTGCCTTTTGCATGCAGTAGGCAACAGAGTAGTAAAAACACTCCCTTTTTTCATAGAGAGGCAGCATGGCCTAGTGGCTAGAACGCTGGCCTGGGACTCCAGAGACAACGGTTCTGTTCCCAGCTCTGCCACTGGCCTGCTGAGTGACCTCCAGCAAATTGCTTCCCTGCCCCGTGCCTCAGTCCCCCCATCAGTAAAATGGGAATAACAATGCTTCATTCCCTTAAAGTGTTTTAAGATCTATGGATGAAAAATGCTGTATAAAAGGTATTATTAAAGCCACGGGAAAACTTTACACTGTACATTGTCTAAAGTAACTTTTTATTTCTGGAGTAACTGTATCTGTTAATACCACTTTAAACACAGGCTTAAGTCCTTTGCTGAACAGGAGCTTTGCATCGTTGTCCTTTCATCCATGTTCAGTAGATGACCTCTGCGGCGTTGGGATATTCCTCATGACCCTGAGCCCAAAGCATAGATGGGCTTTAACTTTCAGCAGCCATGCCTAGGAGGTAGTGATACTAGTGCAACATGTGTTTTAAAGTTTGCCTTTATTTTCATTATTCTGTGAGCCAGCGATACGTGTGTGCAGACAGAGTGCGCCTTGATAGATCTGCTCTAGAGGGTAATGGAAATAGACTGGTGAGCAATAGCGTTTAATAGAGCTCTGGGCTCCCTACTCCGAGAAAAACAGAAGTCTTTACTGGCTGAACTCTGCTCTGAAGGATCACAGGCAATACCCTTCTCTTGTTAGTATTTTGCTGCCTGGTGGATCTTAACTAGCATTTTGCGAAGTTCTCTGCGTGTTCTGTGGCTGAGTTTTAGAATTCTCCCAAGGCATCTCTTCTAGTTGGGAATCTCTCCTTCACTCTGTCAAGCGTCTACTGCGCAATTGCACCAAATCCTGTTTTGAAAGGAGAACACTGCCATTGCTACGGCAAAACCTTTTCTGGAGCTAGCGCTGAAAGCGTTACCAGCTGTTAACATGCTGTTTGGACGTACTATTAGGCAAATATAGTGTGTTATAACTTACCCCAAAGCGGTACATACTTTATTCAGTGCATTCTTGCCTTAAAGGGTAGAACTGTGGAAACTGAACAAGTTCATCTTCTGTGTGCGATGGCTTCTTCAAATCTCTATATTAGGAAAGTAAAGCTGCAAGTGCAGTATTACAGTTTATCTTAACAGGTAAATTATACTGAAGTCCATCAGCGATTGGGCAGTTCAGATTGTTTATCTCTGTGTGCAGTCTGCTTTAAATATCAGTGTCATGTAGTCACTGTAGAAGACCAAAGATGTACGTAATCGTCTATGCTAATTTAAATAGCATGTTGGTATCCTGTTCTTATGCAAGATTTGTATTAAAGTGTGTGTGTGTGTGGGGGGGAATGAACCTGCATCCCTCCCCCCAATTCTTTAAATATTAGTTTTTCTGTTCAGCACCTTCTGTAAAAGCTGGAGCTCTGTGATTCGTGCTTGTAGCAGACAAGCAGGGCCCTTACAAGCAGTTCCTTATAAATGAACTGAGTGTGCCAGTTAGTGAAGGAGCTTTGAAGAGTGACTGACTGTATGCTCGTGTTTAAACTTACCTGTCTTAGGAAAAACACGAAAGGCAGAAATCTCATGTTTAAAATACTTTCCAAATCTATGTCGTGCTGTGGAACTCTTTGAATACCCCTGTCTGTAGCCCAATCGCATAACGCCTAAATGAGTGTTGTTCGCATATGGAGCCAGGAACCCTGCCTGTTCAATCCAGGGTCTGAAATCCGTGTGACTGCCTCATCTGGTGAGCCACAATCCGCTTTATGGAAGGAGTGGGCCCCTACTCGGAAGATTCCAGAAAGCAGCTGTGGTTAATCTCAACTAGATGAAAGTAAGAAATCCATCCTGAACACCCACTTCTAACGCAGGCTTTGGCTTTCTGTTCAATTCAATAGCTGCATCTAACAGGATCATTTTTGGGCAAAGGATGGTGGACACAAGCAGCTGCCTCATTATAAACCCGAGTTGGTTTTTAAAGGTACTATCAGGTAAAGCCATTTTTCTTCTGTCCCGGATTTCTCCCCCCCCCCCCCCCCCCATTCATTTGGCAGTGGAAGAGGTGTCATCGCAATACCGTCTTCATCATATCGCTGTTGGCCAGTTCAAAGAATGCACACAATACAGTCTGCACTAAATGCAGATTTATGTACCATCTTACATATGCTCTTAGCTAGATTGCTTAAGTAAAAGCTTTATTGAATTTAACTCAACAGGAGGGAATTCAGCCAGTCCCGGTGGTTTAACTGATTCATTGCTGCAAAATATACCTGAAACGCACTGAATGACCCCCTGATTACATTCCATTTCAGAGCAGCAATACAGGACTATGCATAGGCTGGCATCCTGCGGTACATGGTTAGGACTAAGAGGAACTCAAGCAAAGATCTGTTTAAGCAGGTGTCTCTTATTAAGGTAGGGAAATGGGACAAGTCTCTGTAAGGCAATTAGTTAACTGGAACAGCTGTGGGAGTGGTCTGTTACTAATTGCAATAGGCACTGCAAGTGACTGAATTGGTGCTGCTCATGGCTTGGCTTATCTCCACTTGCAGCAGGAGCATGGTTCACTAGCCGTTGCTGACCTGGTATGTACAGGTTGGGGTTTTATATCGGTGCGATCCAGGCCCAAATTTGGAGGACCTAAGAAGAAGAAACCCCCAAGACTTGCACCGTTTGTGCTATTCACTGGGGGGAAATCTTCCACTGTTTCTCAATCACTGGCAGTAGCAGGGATGGAAGTGGTAGTGTCCATGTTCCTGGTGAGTTTATCCCCTATTATTGAGGATAGCTGTATCTCAGTTTGGGTTATTGTGCAAAGTACTTTCACAGAAATGTGTGGCATTCCTGATCGATCATGCACAGAAGTACAAAATGCTCCACATAAGGTAAGGTTATGGGGAAAACTGTTGTGTTGCGAGAGATACTTTGTGGTAATACATACATGCACAGGGCAGGTAGGGTGACCAGATGTCCCGATTTTATAGGGACAGTCCCGATTTTGGGGGCTTTTTCTTATATAGGCTCCTATTACCCCCGCCCCCCCCTGCCGATTTTTCACACTTGCCCTCTGGTCACCCTAAGGGCAGGCAACATGAAATTTGCCATTTCCTGATTCTCTGGGGTGCTTCCCTATGTAACCTTTAGTTGTTGTTTGTTTCCCCTGTGGGATATTTTAAAATAGTCATTTGTCCTGTTTCACACTGCAACAACTGATTCCATTATGCAGCCTGTTCTAGCACAGAGAGATTCTATCATGCAAGACAAGCCCGGGTGTATTTTTTTTTTCTCCATGCATTTAAAAAATCTTCAGGAAGGAGCTGTTGAGTTTATGCTGCTAGAGTTTCCCATGCTTAAATTCTGTGTATATGTTCTTAGGTAAGCAGTTCCAGGCTCCTTAAAAGAACTTACTTTGTGCCCCATGCTGAATCCATTCTGCTGAGCGATCTGCAATAAACAATGTGTCATATCTTCAGACAGAAGAATGTCTGCTGTAAAGCCTCTTACTTCCCTTAGTGTTTCCTTTGCTTCAAACACCCTCAATCTCTTTTCTGACTGCCGTCGAAAGCTTCCTGGAGTAAATTCAGGGTTTGGTGGAAAGCCTGACAAATGAGGACCATATCGTGTCACTCCAGTGATGATGACTTGTCTGTGGGCCTGACATCCAAATGTTGGAGCCTCTCCCAGTTTTGGGGCTGGGCTCTGAACCACCCCTGCTGATGCTTGCTCCGTCTTTGCAGTGGCGGATCGAGAGAACTGCTGTGCGCTAGCTCTTAAGAAAACCTTTTTTTTTTTTTTTTTTGTCCTGATTGGGAACGGTGCTGCCCTCTCATGAATTCAAAGCAGGTCTGCAGCTCTTGCCCGGCCCAGTTTTCTAGGTTGCCCTTAAGTGCTGTGGGCCTCTTAGCTCTGTCTCCTTAGCCTCTTCCCACAGCACTTCTTCATAGTAGTGCGGTGCCAGAGAATAACTTCTTCTAGCCAGTGACTTCCTGCCAGAATCTCAACATCCTCCCTCAGGACTGGATGCTGTTACTTGAGTGTTATTGACTATTACCTTACTTCTCCAGTGGGCCCACTGGGTTAAATGAGGCTACTTAGAGTAACATGATACCAAAAAATAAGAGATTTTAATCTAGCCCTGCACGCAGGAGCCTTTGTAACCAGCACCTCAGGTATCAGTTGGGCAAATCTCCGGTCCAAGCCCTGTAGTTAGAGAATCTGATGCATCGTCCATAATCTAAGTGTCTAATCTCCAGCACCATGCCGTCACGAAGTTGTAATGACAAGTTATGACTGAATGATGCATCTAATAAAAAAGAACGTTGCCCCTAGTTCTGTACTTGGGGCATGTTAATTACACTTTGCATAAGGCACTGGGCACTCGGTTAACGGAGCAAGAATGGCAAATAAGAATGGCAGCTTCCATCTGTTTCTTACCAAAGGAAAATGCCGCCAGGATTATGCCAGTTGGCAACACCAATGAGTGAGGCTGCTACAGAGGCTCCTCCCTAAGTCAGGAGTGAGTGTGGCAAATGTACCATCTGAAAAATGCCTGGACATGCTATTGCCGTGACAGGTCACCTTTGGCCGCTGGCTCCAGCTCGCCACTGTGACTAGTTTAGTAATATTGACATTGGGGTGCTACTGGGAGGAGAACCTTTTTCCTCCAGATTCTCACTAAGTGGTGAGCTCTTCTCTTTCAGGTCTTCACCCCATGAATGCTGTAATGGCTAAATCCTAAAGCAAGATCTGATTCTAGAACGTGGATTTATATTTCTGTATGTGGCCTGGGGAGGTGCCCCAAACCTAGCACTGGAAAGGTTGGACCACCCTGAATGGGCATCCATTGCTGCAGGTTGTTAGACGTGAATAAATTGCTTGTAACCACCCGAACACCAATCACTGTGCTTGTAATCTCTAATGGACGCTATTCATGCCTGTAACATGCTGATCAAATTTGCTAACCCTTTATATTAAGGTTCTGATTCTATATGGTTCCTGGCGTGTAATTCATGGTTCATTAGACAAAGGTATGAAGAACAGTAGGTTTAATATGCTGGCCCCAGGGCTGTATTTGTTCTAAATAATATTTAGAACACGGTGTCTGGTTAGAGGGCCGGTCAGCAGTTTGGACTAAAAGTGGCTTGTAATGTTCCCAAGAACCAAGGTGTCCCTTCAAATGAACAGTCTCGTTTTAGGCAAGGCAGTTCTTCCAAATTACTGGCTTAAGTTCGCAAGAGAGAATGGCTTTGGGAGTCCACCTTGAAACTGTCAGAAGGAGATGAGCACCCGCGCTCTGAAAGTCAGCCCCCGGCCGGGTGCAGGAAGGTTTGCACGCTTTGAGGCACTAGCTACCCATCTGCGTCAGGCCCCTGCAGCTGCCATTCCCTTTAAAAGAGACTCGCAGCATCAAAGTTTCTTCTCAGAGCAGGATGTTAGAGTTGCCACCTAGTGGCCAGATTGGCACCTCACGCTGTGCACTAATTCTATAGCAAGGTGTCGTGCAGCAGGCGTAAGGATGGCAGAATCTAGCCTCAGGGCCAGTAATAAAACCTATTTTTAACATATTTTGTATCGTGCCTGTTTGAAAAATGAAACTCCAATGCTTGATTCCGGTTTCATTATTCAGTGGTCACTGTTTAAATCACGAACACTGTTTCTACAACATTCCTCCTGCAAGTCTTGGATTGCGGTGTCTGATCGTATGGCATGAATCGACCTCATTATTCGACCCTACCTTCATGTAGTTTTTGTAGCCTCCCCACCTGGAGTTCTGATACGGAGTCATGTACTGCTGAAGTGCCATCTAGTGGTTCCTGCGGGATAAGACACTGGTTTAATATTTTGGATTAAAGAAGGCTTCAATCCAGAAAATTAGGCCTGAATCAAGACTGGGAGTGGATGGGTCACTACAAAAAGTAATTTTCCCTCTGCTGATACTCGCACCTTCTTATCGACTGTTTGAAATGGCTGACGTCCACCTTGATTGCATTGGCCTCGTTAGCACTACAAAAGTAATTTCCCCTCTCTTGGTATTCACCCCTTCTTGTCAACTGTTGAGAATAGGTTGCTTCCACACTAATTGAATTGGCCTTGTTAGCACTGACCCCCCCCCCCCCCCCCCCAATGTGGTAAGGCAATTCCATCTTTTCATGTGCTGTGATATATATATATATATATATATATATATATATTGCTTACTGCATTTTTCACTCCATGCATCTGATGAAGTGGGTTTTAACCCACGAAAGCTTATGCCCAAATAAATTTGATCATCTCTAAAGTGCCACAAGGACTCCTCATTGTTTTTGCTAATCCAGCAAATGTTGACCTTCATGCAAATGAGTGGTCTTGCTGCCTGCAATAGAGTACTCACACTTCGTAGCAGAGGGCCTACCACTGTTCACACTAGCACTTAAGATTTCACCAAGCAGTCCCCTTAGAGGTAGCATAGATTGGCAACCAGCATTTTAACCAGTGTTGTCCAAGCATGCTCAGAGCAGATGGAGATAGCAGTGCAACAGCCTACAGGAGTACTCCCACTCATGCTATATATAAGTGGGAAGCTGTCAGGAAATCAAAAGTGTAGACAAGGCCTAAACAAACACAGGGATTTTTTTGAGTGCATTCCCTGAGCCTTCACTCTTTTTGAGATGCATGGTAAAGAAGTGTAATCAGTCCAGTAAGTGCAGGTTCTACAGTATTATACTCTTTAGTTCTATGTATTTTTGCTTTTCATACGAAGATCGGAGTATGTTTTGCATATACATGGCCCTTCACAGCCTATGAGCTATACACAACTGTGGCTTAGTAGAAGTATAATTTATGGACCACATAACATTGCAGAAATGAAAAACTAGCCTGGATATAGACCTGACTCTCTCATCCCATGGAGTTCAGACAATAATCGAATGATAGACCAGACCAATACCTTGTGAGGCACCCAATGCACCAATGACCAGACAATGAGAGTAGTGTCTGTTTCCGCCTGCCTCACAGGAATGCGTCACGTCCCAGTGACTTGCCTTAACTCCAAATGCTTATGAACATAATTGTAGGTATCGATACATAATGCCTTTAAATAGGAGCTGTATGTACGTTTTACAATGATTTTGAAGACCAGTGGGCTATTGGCGCTAAGAAGAGACTTCACGTGCCACCTTTTTCGTGCTATATTATGCACAGAGCTGACCTAGAGGATTCCAGTAAAATGGTATACACCCCTTATGGCCTCTGGGCCCAATTGTCAGGAGGTTGCTGGAGCATAGTGAGTTATGCAGCTGTAGTTGAAAGCTTGCTTGAAGAAGTGTGTGCTTGCTATGCTCTTAGGTGCCAGGAGTGGGCCTAACGCTGCACCCTTACTCACATGAATAGTGTTATCGACTGAGGGCTGCAGGTTTGGGCCTAGAAGTTGTACATCAGCCAACTGTTGCACTCTCCTCATCCATGCATGTGCACGTAGGGACCATAAGTCACTTTTATTAGCAGTGTTCGCACTGCGCGAATGGCTGTCTAACAACTGCTCACCTCACTGAGCAGCTGCCTCCTTGGTTCGCATCATGATCAGAAATCCAGATCAGGTAAGAGCAGTGTCCTCGCTACTCCAGCCTCTTGTACGGGGGACACAAATGTTTGAATTCTCTTCTATACATCCACCCACGTGCATTTAGCACCTACACAATATTTATAAAATTTTATTCTCAGCCATAATAGCTGTGAGGTTATATGTATTGAAGAAGTACCTAAAAGTCCCAATCAAGCCTGTTCAGACTTGCAGAGAGATAGTCTCTGCTCTGGAGACTTCCTTTGTCTTGTTTATTTAATGAGTAATGACCTCCATTTTTTTAGATAAGGATCTAAGGCAGAAAGATGAACTAAAAGTTGAAGTTGCTCCTAAAATCTGTGGCAAACCCAGGAACTGCACTCAGATCTGAGTCCTACAGCAATGTCTTCGTTCCAAGCCTCTTTTCCTTCTCAAATCTCAAGGAGCTGTAATAGGATATAAAACTGTAATTCTTGTCAGTGTTAATAGTTAAATCATGGATGTCTATTTGGTATCCTCGCTCCGGTCTTGCTTGTGAGAATTAACAATCTGCTCTTAATAAACCAACTTCACGTCCAATGCTAAAAATATTCCAGTCTGGCATTTGCTCAAGAGATAGACATGGCCGGAATCCGTCACACTGGCAGCAGTGCTGTAGGGCATGGCTTACTGTGCCAGTCTCTTACAGTAGCCATCAGAGATGTTGCGGAGCCCACGTATGGCTTATTTTTCATGAAATAAAAATAAGAGTTCAGTAAATTCCAATTTAAAGTGACCTTGACGTGAAAAAAAATAATGGCCAAACTTTGGGGGACATTAGGCCCCCAAATGCATCTTAAGGCACCTATATGTGGCCTGATTTCTCCTCCCCCCAGAGATGCTGAACGCCCACTAGCTCCTGTTGAAGTGAATTGCAGTGATAAGTAGTAATAATAAGTGACATTTTTGTTACTAAGCATTTTCAGTAGCACTTGCAGCTCACTTGAGTAGGTTCTATGGGGTTCATAGAATATCAGGGTTGGAAGGGACCTCAGGAGGTCATCTGGTCCAACCCCCTGCTCAAAGCAGGACCAATCCCCCAACTAAATCATCCATTCTCCGTGTCTCCACAGAGCAAGTCACTCGTAGGTGCCTAAACATTGATGTTTTGGGGGAGGAGGGGACAGACCCAAGTCTTAAAATTTTGGCCCATGTATTTTCACAAAGTCTTTACCCCACTGTTAATAACTCTTAGATTAATAACTTCTGCAGGTGCAGTCTACTTCTCCCCGAACACATAGTTCGGACATTCCTTAGGGGAGGATCTATAAATGGCGATTCCCTATGTCTTAATAAGGAGGAGAGGATGGAAGATGATAAAATACAGGATCTGATGAGAAACAGTCAAATGAAGAAAAGTCCCATTCAATTACATTATGTAATGGCAAGCAGCTCAACAGTGACAAGTTTTTCAAGTGCTTATATACCAATGCTAGGAGTCTAAATAATAAGATGGGTGATCTAGAGTGCCTCGTATTAAATGAGGATATTGATAGAACTGGCATCACAGAAACTTGGTGGAATGAGGATAATCAATGGGACATGGTAATACCAGGGTACAAAATATAGCGGAAGGACAGAACAGGTCGTGCTGGTGGGGGCGTGGTATTATATGTGAAAGAAAGCATAGAATCAAATGAAGAAAAAATCTTAAATGAACCAAACTGTACCATAGAATCTCTATGGATAGTAATTCCATGCTTGAATAATAAGAATCTAGCAGTAGGGATATATTACAGACCACCTGACCAGGATGGTGATAGTGACTGTGAAATGCTCAGGGAGATTAGAGAGGCTATTAAAATAAAAAAACTCATAATAATAATAATTAATAATGGGGGATTTCAACTATCCCCATATTGACTGGGTACATGTCACCTCAGGAAGGGATGTAGAGATAACATTTCTTGACACCTTAAATGATTGCTTCTTGGAGCAGCTGGTCCTGGAACCCACCAGAGGAGAGGCAATTCCTGATTTAGTCCTAAGTGGAGCACAGGATCAGGTCCAAGAGATGAATATACCTGGACCGCTTGGTAATAGTGACCATAATATAATTAAATTTAGCATCTCTGTGGTGGGGAAAACACCCCAGTGGCCCAACACTGTAGCATTTAATTTCAGAAAGGGGAACTACCGTACACAAAAATCAGGAGGTCAGTTAAACAGAAATTAAAAGGTACAGCACTAAAAGTAAAATCCCTGCAAGCTGCATGGAAACTTTTTAAAGACACCATAACGGAGGCTCAACTTAAATGTATACTCCAAATTAAAAAACATAGAAAACCAAAAAAGAGCCATCGTGGCTAAACAACAAAGTAAAAGAAGCAGTGAGAGGCAAAAAGGCATCCTTTAAAAAGTGGAAGTCAAATCCTAATGAGGAAAATAGAAAGGAGCACAAACTCTGTCAAATGAAGTGTAAAAATACAATTAGGAAGGCCAAAAAAGAATTTGAAGAACAGCTAGCCAAAGCCTCAAAAAGTAATAGCAATTTTTTTTTAAGTACATCCGAAGCAGGAAGCCTGCTAAACAACCAGTGGGGCCACTGAACGATCGACATGCTAAAGGAGCACTGAAGGACGGTAAGGCCATTGTGGAGAAATTAAATGAATTCTTTGCATCAGTCTTCATGGTTGAGGATGTGAGGGAGGTTCCCAAACCTGAGCCATTCTTTTTAGGTGACAAATCTGAGGAACTGTGCTAGCTTGAGGTGTCATTAGAGGAGGTTTTGGAACAAATTGATAAACTAAACAGTAATAAGTCACCAGGATCAGATGGTTTTCACCCAAGAGTTCTGAAGGAACTCAAAAGTGAAATTGCAGGACTACTAACTGTCATCTGTAACCTATCATTTAAATCCAGATGACTGGAGGACAGCTAATGTGATGCCAATTTTTAAAAAGGGTTCCAGATGTGACCCTGGCAATTACAGGCCGGTAAGCCTGACTTCTGGGCAAACTGGTTGAAATGATAGTAAAGAACAAAATTATCAGACACATAGATTAACATAATTTGTTGGGGGAATAGTCAGTATGTTTTTTGTAAAGCGAAATCATGCCTCACCAATCTATTAGCATTCTTTGAGGGGGTCAACAAGCAAGTGGACAAGGGGGATCCAGTGGCTATAGTGTATTTAGATTTTCAGAAAGCCTTTGACACGGTCCCTCACTAAAGGTTCTTAAGCAAAGTAAGCTGTCATGGGATAAGTCATCGGTTGGTAACTGGTTAAAAGATAGGAAACAAAGGGTAGGAATAAATGGTCAGTTTTCAGAATGGAGAGAGGTAAATAGTTGTGTCCCCCAGGATCTGTACTGGGACCAGTCTAATTGAACATATTCATAAATGCTCTGGAAAAACGGGTAAACAGTGAGGTGGCAAAATTTGCAGATGATACAAAACTACTCAAGACACTTAAGTCCCAGGCAGACTGCGAAGGACTACAAAAGGATCTCTCAAAACTGGGTGACTGGGCAACAAAATGGCAGATGAAATTCAATGTTGATAAATGCAAAGTAATGCACATTGGAAAACACAATCCCAACTATACATATAAAATGATGGGGTCTAAATTAGCTGTTACCACTCAAGAAAGAGATCTTGGAGTCATTGTGGATAGTTCTCTGAAAACATCCACTCCATGTGCAGCGGCAGTCAAAAAAGCGAACAGAATGTTGGAAATCATTAAGAAAGGTGCAGTGGGCAGAGACTACAGCGACTACAGCGGCCATGAACCAAGCAGCGGGGGACACAATGAAGATGATCGCATGTGGAAGCTGCGGTATGTACATGGTGCTAGCGGGGGAGCCTGAACAGAGGTATGTCTGTATGAAGTGCCGCCTAATAGAGCTGCTGGAAGAAAAGATCCGAGGGTTGGAGATGCAGGTAGATACCCTGGTAGAGTTTAGAAGGGGGTGCGAGCAGCTGATGGAGGAAAGGCAAGGAGGGGCTGAAGGGGAATGCTCAGGGGTTCAGGTGGAAGCAGGGGCTAAGGTCTGTGAGGGGGGAATGTCAGAGGGAGAACAAGGGTAGTGGAAGCATGTGACTGTGAGAAGCAGGCCAAGGAAAAGGAGGGCTAGTGAAGGGGAAATAGAACTCAGGAACAGGTTTGGGTGTTTGGATAACAAGGGGGGGGGCAGCAGGTGGTAACTGAAGGTGGGAGGGTGAGGAAGAAGAGAAGAGCAGCTAGTCCAATAGAGAGAGGGGAGGAGTTGATGGAGACAGCACCAAATCTGGGCCCCGGGAGGATACAAGATGGCACAAGGGGGAGTATAAGGGAAAATAGGAATGGACACGGGTTACGACTAGAGGGAACAGAGGATAGATTAGTAGATCGCACTGTCACCAGGCAAAGGCAGGTTTACGTGATTGGGGACTCCTTACTGAGGAGGTTAGACAGGCCTGTGACCACGGCAGGCCCAGAGACCAGAAGGGTGTGCTGTCTACCAGGCGCTAAGATATGGGATGTGGACCTATGGTTGAAAAGGATCCTAAAAGGAGCAGGTAAGAACCCCTTGATAATCCTTCACGTAGGAACGAATGACACGGCTAGGTTCTCGTTAGAGAGAATCAAGGGAGATTATGCCAGACTAGGGAAGACGCTCAAGGAAATCGAGGCTCAGATCATCTTCAGTGGGATTCTGCCTGTTCCTAGAGAAGGGGAGCAAAGGGCTGACAGGAGTGTGAGGATAAATAGCTGGCTAAGGGAGTGGTGCTATAAGGAGGGCTTTGGGATGTATGGCCACTGGGAGGCTTTCGGGGACAGACAACTGTTCTCATGGGATGGACTTCACCTGAGTAGGGAAGGAAATAGACTTCTGGGAGGGAGGCTGGCTCATCTCATCAAAAGAGCTTTAAACTAGGAATTTGGGGGCGACAGTTGGGAGATGTCCAGTTAATCTCCACGCCAGATTCCAACATTGAAAAGGAGGGTGATGAGATAAGAACAGATATAGCTAGGGGGAAGGGATTGGACATAAGAAGGAGAGGGGGGATGGACAGTACGGGGCCCATACCAAATTGCATAACTAATGGGAGACAGGCTAAACGGCATACATTAAGATGTTTATACACCAATGCGAGAAACCTAGGTAACAAAATGGAGGAATTGGAGCTCCTGGTCCGAGAAATGAAACCAGATATCGTAGGAATAACCGAAACGTGGTGGAACGGTAGTCATGACTGGAGTACAGGTATGGAAGGGTATGTGCTGTTTGGGAACGACCGGAAGAAAGGTAAAGGTGGGGGATTAGCATTGTATGTCAATAATGAGGTAAACTGTAAAGAAATAATAACTGATGGAATGGATAAGATGGAATCTGTCTGGGCAATACTCACACTGGGTAAAAAAACTACTAGAGCCTCCCCTGGGATAGTGCTTGGGGTGTGCTATAGACCGCCAGGATCTAGCCTGGATACGGACAGAGAACTATTTAATGTTTTTAGGGAAGTAAATACTAATAGGAACTGTGTAATCATGGGAGACTTTAACTTCCCAGATATAGATTGGGGAACAAATGCTAGTAACAATAATAGGGCTCAGATGTTCCTAGACGTGCTAGCTGATGAATTCCTTCATCAAGTAGTAGCTGAACCGACGAGGGGGGATGCCATTTTAGATTTGGTTTTGGTGAGTAGTGAGGACCTCGTTGAGGAAATGGTTGTAGGGGACAACCTTGACTCGAGTGATCATGAGCTAATTCAGTTTAAACTAAATGGAAGGATTAACAGAATTAAATCAGAGACTAGGGTTTACAATTTCAAAACGGCTAATTTTAATAAATTAAGGGTACTGGTTAGGGAAGTGGATTGGGCTAACATATTTATGGATCTAAAGGCGGATGGCGCCTGGGATTATTTTAAGTTAAAGTTGCAGGAGCTGTCGGAGGCCTGTATCCCGAGAAAGGGAAAATGGTTAGTAGGCAAGAGATTTAGACCGAGCTGGATGAGCGAGCGTCTCAAAGGGGTGATTAAGAAAAAACAGAAAGCGTACAAAGAGTGGAAGAGGGGAGGGATCAGTAAGGAAACCTACCTTATTGAGGTCAGAGCATGTAGAGATGGAGTGAGAAAGGCCAAAAGCCGTGTAGAGTTGGACCTTGCGAGGGGAATTAAAACCAACAGTAAGAGGTTTTATAGCCATATAAATAGGAAGAAAACAAAGAAAGAAGAAGTGGGACCGCTGAAGACTGTAGATGGAGTGGAGATTAAGGATAATCTAGGCATTGCACAATATCTAAACGAATATTTTGCATCGGTCTTTAATGAGGCTTATGAAGGGCTTAGGAATAGTGGCAGCGTGACAGAGGGGAATAAAGGAGGGGGGATTGACATTACCGTATCCAAGGTAGAAGCCAAACTTGAACAGATTAACGGGACTAAATCGGACGGACCGGATGATCTTCATCCGAGAATATTGAAGGAACTGGTGCGAGAAATTGCAAGCCTGTTAGCGATCATTTTTAATGAATCTATAAACTCGGGGGTGGTACCGTTGGACTGGAGAATAGCTAATGTGGTTCCTATTTTCAAGAAAGGGAAAAAAAGTGACCTGGGTAACTACAGGCCTGTTAGTTTAACATCTGTAGTATGCAAGGTCTTGGAAAAAATTTTGAAGGAGAAAGTAGTTAAGGGCCTTGAGGTCAATAGCAATTGCGACAAATTACAACATGGTTTTACGAAAGGCAGATCGTGCCAAACCAACGTGATCTCCTTCTTTGAGAAAGTAACAGACTTTTTAGATAAGGGAAATGGACCTAATATACCTCGATTTCAGTAAAGCGTTTGATATGGTACCGCACGAGGAATTATTGGTTAAATTGGAAAAGATGGGGATCGATATGAAAATCCAGAGGTGGATAAAGAACTGGTTAAAGGGGAGACTGCAGCGGGTCATACTGAAAGGTGAACTGTCAGGTTGGAGGGAGGTCACCCCAGTGGAGTTCCTCAAGGTTCGGTTTGGGGTCCGATTTTATTTAATCTATTTATGAATGACCTCGGAACCAAATGTAGGAGTGGGCTGATAAAGTTTGCGGATGACACAAAGTTGGGAGGTATTGCCAATTTGGAGAAGGATCGGGATATCCTGCAGGGAGACTTGGATGACCTAGTAAATTGGAGTAATAGAAATAGGATGAAATTTAATAGTGAAAAGTGTAAGGTGATGCATTTAGGGATGACTAACAAGAATTTTAGTTATAAGCTGGGGACGCATCGGTTGGAAGTAACAGAGGAGGAGAAGGACCTCGGAGTCCTGGTTGACCGCAGGATGACTATGAGTCGACAATGTGACGTGGCCGTGAAAAAAGCTAATGTGGTCTTGGGATGCATTAGGCGAGGTATATCTAGTAGGGATAAGGAGGTGCTGCTTCCGTTATACAAGGCACTGGTGAGACCTCATTTGGAGTACTGTGTGCAGTTCTGATCTCCCATGTTTAAAAAGGATGAACTCAAACTGGAATGAGTACAGAAAAGGGCCACTAGGATGATCAGAGGAATGGAAAACCTGTCGTATGAAAGGAGACTCAAGGAGCTCGGTTTGTTTACCCTAACCAAAAGAAGGCTGAGGGGGGATATGATTGCTATCTTTAAATATATCAGAGGGATAAATACCAGGGAGGGAGAGGAATTATTTCAGCTCAGTACTAATGTGGACACGAGAACGAATAGATATAAACTGGCCGTGGGGAAGTTTAGGCTTGAAATTAGACGAAGGTTTCTAACCATCAGAGGGGTGAAATTTTGGAACGAAATTTTGGGAAACGGTGGGGGCGAAGGACCTCTCTGGCTTTAAGATTAAGCTAGATAAGTTTATGGAGGGAATGGTTTGATGGGATAACGTGATTTTAGTCAATTAGTCAACAACGTGCCATCGCTGGTAAATAGTATCAATGGTCAATGAGGGTCTGGCTGGAGAATCTTGCCTGCATGCTCGGGGTTCTACTGATCGCTATATTTGGGGTCGGGAAGGAATTTTCCTCCAGGGTAGATTGGCAGAGGCCCTGGAGGTTTTTCGCCTTCCTCCGCAGCATGGGGCGGGGGTCGCTAGCTGGAGGATTCTCTGCGTCTTGAAGTCTTTAAATCACGATCTGGGGACTTCAACAGCTGAGTTAAGGGAAAGGGGGTGGGTCAGCTTTTGTGGCCTGCATCATGCGGGAGGTCAGACTAGATGATCATAATGGTCCCTTCTGACCTTAAAGTCTATGAGTCTATGAGATAATAAGACAGAAAAAATCATATTGACACTCTATAAATCCATGGTACGCCCACATCTTGAATACTACATGCAGATGTGGTCACCACATCTCAAAAAAGATACATTGGACTTGGAAAAGGTTCAGAAAAAGGCAACAAAAATTATTAGGGGTATGGGCTGGATGCCTATATGAGGAGAGATTAATAAAACTGGGATTCTTCAGCTTGGAAAAGAGACTGAGGGAGGATATGATAGAGGTCTATAAAATCATGACTCATGTGGAGTTAGTAAATAACACTTCCTTATTTACTCTTTCTCATAACACAAGAACTAGGGGCCACCAAATGAAATTAATAGGCAGCAGGTTTAAAACAAAGGAAGTATTTTTTTCACACAACGCACAGTCAACCTGTGGAACAACTTGCCAGAGGATGTTGTGAATGCCAAGACTATAACAGAATTCAAAAAAGAACTAGATACATTCATGGAGGATAGGTCCATCAATGGCTATTATCCAGGATGGGCAGGGATGGTGTCCCTAGCCTCTGTTTGCCAGAAGCTGGGAATAGGTAACGGGATGGACCACTTGATTCCCTGTTCTGTTCATTCCCTCTGGGGCACCTGGCACTGGCCACTGTCGGAAGACAGGATACTGGGATAGATGGACCTCTGGTCTGACCCCGTATGGCCCTTCTTGTGTTCAAGGTACATAGTTTTATTTTCCCATTTTGCAAAGTGAAAATAGCTTTTTTACACCTGGCAGCTTTGTGATGCAGTTATGGGCTGGCTTCTTGCACAGTGCTTGAAGTGTGAGTCTTCATCAGCAAAACCTTTTTAAATAACGTTAAATGGTGTTTTCATTTTGCAAGTTCCCAACTGCAATTTTAGGTTAACAGAAAAAGTGATCTTTTAGATCGCATTTGTTGATTCACAGCCCCCAGGGCTGGCTCCAGGGTTTTGGCCGCCCCAAGCAGCCAAACAAAAAACCAACAAAACAAAACGAAAAAAGCCGTGATCGCGATTGCGATCTGCGGCGGCAATTCGGCGGGAGGTCCTTTGCTCCGAGCAGGAGTGAGGGACCGTCTGCCGAATTGCCGCCGAACAGCTGGACGTGCCGCCCCTCTCCGAAGTGGCTGCCCCAAGCACCTGCTTGGTAATCTGGTGCCTGGAGCCGGTCCTGTCTGGAAGCCCTATTTCCTAGTAATGTGGCTATTTTGGTACTAGATTTCTAGAATTCTTTACCTTATCAATGTGAAAAATTAAAACCCATGTGCGCGCACACGCACACACACACACACACACTCACACACACACTCGTTTCAATTTTCCTGTTTGGACTAATCACATTTCACCATAATAGGAAACCACCAGAAAACATCAAGAGAAAAAAAACATTATATTAAACAGACTATTGAAAAATAAAGGATTTTTTCCACAAACTGTAATATTAATATATGATTATACCTTTAGCATTTCCAGCTTTCAGAACTGATCCTAAAACATCATCAACTCTTATCTTGTTATAACAACGCAATATCCAGAACACTTTCAAATGCCATGTTCCCTGTTAACTGTGATGTAATGTGGGATAGAAAATAAATTAATTCAAGAATCATTTTCAGGTCGAAAGAGACAAAATTGCTAGTAAAGTAAAAAAAAAAAAATCTAATTTCTAAGTGAATCCCACTGATACTGTAGCTATGTAGAGAAAGTGAACTGAAAGACAACGGCAGAGAAAAAGAATGACTTTAAAAAGAAGGAGGTGAGCATTTTGGAATTTCAAAAGTCTCCTTGCTTCAAAGCAATTGACAATTGCAAATGTTTTTTTTTTCCAAGTCAGCATTTTAGACATGCCAACCACAAACAATGCAAAGTTGGCAATTGCAAATATAACTTTCTTATTCTGAAACTAAAAGGCCAGGTGTCAGCACAGCTGCCTGATCTATGGCAGGGAGGTGCTTGGAGTGGTAGATTTAAGCCTCATATTAGCACTCTAGCAGCTTTTCCTAATTCAAACAGGAGCTATGCTATTTATAATAAGTCAATTAAAACCACAAACTAGGAATAAACTCGGATTAAGTTCAATAAACAGCATTCTTGTTGAAATCAACAAGATTATGTTCACAATGGTTCACTG